>NC_137642.1:13012681-13637681 GCF_963383615.2 Lipophrys pholis | reverse complement strand
TGAAAGGAGTGATTCTTCTATTACAAAATAAAACACTTATTTGGAAATTATTTTTTATTTAGTTTAGCTTCATTAAAATTTTTTTACAAACATATCACTTTGTTCCCTTTGAGAAATGACACATACTAGGTCACATTTCCCTATTTTGGTCATTATTATAGTTTAGTTTTTTGTAATCTGATTATCTTAGCAGCCTGCACAACTTATATATATATAAAATCCAGCTCAAATATGCTGCACATATTGTTCTACCAGTAGTGTGAGGGAATACATATTTTATCATGAGTTACAATCATATGCATGTTCATTAAAAAAACTAAACTTAATGTAAAGTTCCAAAAACGAGCTCATATTCTAACACCCACAAAACACAAGACTTGTTTTATCAGAATGTATGAGAATGTTCTCTTAAACGCGAGGCTTGTTCAACAGACACAGAGAGGCCTCAGTCAGCGCTGTCTTCTGGGTCACATCATGATCAGGAGTAAGAGGCGAAACGCCATCAAAAAACTGAAAGAGACAAACCGCAAATTAGAAAGAAAGAAAAAAGAAATCAGCAAATGGGATTTGAGAATTACCATTTTATTTGCTCTTCATGCACTTTGAGTGAGTTAAGACTCTAACCTCAGTCCTGACATAATGCCTGCAGGCATCAACTTCCCAGATTTCTTGTATCTCATCCCCATGACGACTGCAAGGGATCCGGACGCAACTGAAAAAAGAAAACCCCATGAAAAGTTACTTGAAAGCTGAAAGCTACTGGGAATGAAAATGTGCTTTGTCACACTGACTTAATGATATCTTGATATCCTTTGGATCGTTGGAGACGTTAAAGGCGCCATAAGCAGATAAGCCACCAAAGACTAAACCGGCCATCAGAGACATCACACTGCCTGTAACAACATAAAATAAGATAAGATATCATTTATTTATCTCACATGTTGGAGACATTTGCAGTGGTACAACAGGATAGTAAATTGAAAGAAGCACACATGAAGAGAAAATTAAGAGTGAAATGTTGAAAATCGTCATTTTGATTGAAAGAAATAATGCAGGCCATTCAATGTAACGTCACCTTTTCTCTTGTATCCCATAAATCCTCCAAATAGAATGGCTGCGGCATAGCCAAATCCAATCCAGTCCACTGCCATCGCCACACTGTGACGGGAATAAAGAGAAGGAATCAATGCAGACCTAAGAGAGCTGAGCTTGTGATTAGACTCCCCAAAACAAAATACCCCAGTTGTGTATTTATAAAGAAACTTCATTCATTGTACATTTTGCCTGTAACGTCTCAAATTCATACCTTCTCCTGTTATTTTTTTATTGGCTATTACACTTGTTTTGTTTTAATCTCTGGCTCGTTATTTTGAATGGCATTATGTGACCGTGACATCATTTTATGGCCTAACTGCCTTCTTATATAAAGGAATTCAGAATGACGTATGCGCATTTGCCTCAAAACAGGTACCGCCTAGAGATATTTATTGGATTCTCAATAAAATAAACAGATTCAAAGTCCACGAAATCCTTTCTAACTTGACAGCAAAGTAAATCTGGTGTTGATCTAAACGAACGCTCCACTGGATGTCGCTGTGAGACCTTCACGATCACAATATAAAACGAGCTACAGAAGAAGGCGACAAAAAACATTATTTACAGGATATTAAGAGCCGCAGCTAACTTCGAACATAGCAAACACCGACTCCAGGCTCATGATCATGTTTGTCTCGTCGTACATTACAGACCTAGTTGCTTGAACCGCTGAGGCGTCAGTTACGAGTATAAACGTTGTTTTCTGCCCAAAGAACATGCACTTCCTGGTTCCGGCCCACAAACCCGACTGCGCATGCCTCGTGATGCGTTCACGAGTTATCAAGAAAGTCGGAGTGTAAAACCATACACATTTTCAATCTAAATGACAGAACATTGTTGTCGATACTGTTTTGAGCACGACGTGGTACCAAAGTTTATTTCGTTTTATTACAATATGGAATTGTCTTTAGTTACAGTTGGACTCAACTTGCGTTTCGAGTAAGGACATTTGGTTTTGTTTGCCCTCTTGTTGCCTTTTTCTAAATTGCCATGAAATCTAAAAGCTCGAGAGGTTTTCTCTCATTCTGTATCCTGAGCAAAAATGCATTCACGTGGCCACAACTAAGGAACACTCGTATGTTCAAGGTAATGTCAATGCAATAAGGTTTAAAGAAATCTCATCTGCACACAGAGCTGTATCCTACCGTTAAATGTATTAAAGGAACTAAAATGTTATTAACAGCACAACAATGATTTGACAAACAGTTGCCAAAAACACACCGTCAGAGATTTTGCCATTTCAGTAATTTCTTAGAAAACTCAGGATAAACCATGTGACACTGAGCCCCATGTAACATTTTTCTTCGGATAAAACTGTATAAACACTTTCAAGGAGCTACACCTGAAGTTGGCAATTGTTCTATTTGTAATGGCATATATTGTTTAGCAAGAGTCTCCAAACTTTGTGTGATTGAATGGAACTCTAGCCCAAAGGTGGTTTATGGGTAGCATAATGGTGACCCCTGCTGGCCAGTAAGTGTATTGAAGGACAGATCCAGAACAAATCTGATAAAAACGGATTCTTGAGACAGCCCCTCCAAATGAAACACCTCTAACATACAATAAAAATGTCTCAAATCAATTGCAAATACAAAACTGCCTTCATCTTCACAACTAGTGACTGAAATAGCCATAATATCCAGACATCTTGGATTATTCAGTGCAGAGGGCAGCCAGTTGGATGATGAAAAAAGTTCAATCACAGATTTCTCCGAACATTTAGTTTTCAAATATAACCTCTCATAATTCAAAATGTAAAGCACAATTCCGTCTAAGAGAATTGAAGATAAAGCAAGTTTTTAACAGCAGCCACAACTATTCAGTTATTCAAGAAAAGTTTTACACTTGCATATTTTTTTTTTTAGAAGCCTGCTTTTCTTAAATACTGCCATATATCATTAAGCACTGAGGTTGTCATATGTAGATAGAAGTTGTACATCTCTAATATGGCCGAGGACAAACATTTAATGATCATGTGTTCTGGATACAAAAAAGAAAGCACAACTCTCCCCAAAGAAAAAAGCTTTATTTCACTCTGACCACCCCCTTCCACACATTAAAGGTTTTATTTGTTTTATAATACTCCTTATAAAGTGTAAATCAAGGTATTCTTAGAGCAAAATAAGCCACTATGAGCTGTAGACATTGTGGCCGCATGCTGCAGTGAGCAGCAGCCACAGCAGAGCGTCTCCATGCAGTCGCCTGCTGAACAAGGGCCACTGTGGCCCTGCGTGAGACAGCGGAGGACCTCCAAAGAGAAGGCACACATTTCCAAAAAACAGTTGGCATTTAAATACTGTCTACAGCATTTCCTGATGAGTTACAGCCTGATCTTGTCAGGGTAAAAATGACTATAAAATGGCTGACAAGGGTCATTTAAGGAAGAGGGATTATTCAAGTGAGGTATTGGAGTGACATGTAAAAAAAACAAACAAACATGGGATTCCTGTACCATGTAGGGAAACAGATGTCGGGCAAACTCTGAACAGGAAAAAGAAAGCACACATGTAAAGTGACTTGTGGAAAATATGATGGTAAACAACAATGGACAAACAGTGCATTTCACAATACAGTGATGTTTATAATACAAATGGCTTTGAGTGTGCAGGAACCTGTGATATATCGTTAAACATGGCTTTGTCAGCTTGCTGTTAGGTAAATACTTCCATGTGAGCAGTAACCTCTTTAAAATAATACATGCATAAAAACAACAACTTGTGAACCCATTCTAAAGAATAGGAAATTATATTTTTGACACAGAAAGACACAAAAAAAACATTTTTTGCTGTCAACGGGACTGGCGAAGTACAAAGTATTGCTTAAAGAGGGACTTGTGATGCTTTTTAAGGATATCGTTTCTACATTGGCCATTAACCTTAAACATAGCAAAAGTATCAAATGATGTTACAAGCATCTTTAAGTAAACTTTGAGTCTGCTTGCAACATCCTCATCTGCTTTAGATGACGTAGTCACCACAGGCCAATGAGGCCGGTGTCAAATTACCTTCATCACTTGCTTTATAGATGATGTTCAATCAGGGAAAAAAGGTTGGCCTCAAAGAGAGAGAAGCTAAAACGGCTACAACAACGTGAAATGTAAATCATCAATTTAAACGGATTAGAGTCCCACAATATTGGAAAAAGAAAGTGCTGACGGAGCACAACAGGTCCCCTTTCATTTAGCAAGCAAAAAAAAAAAAATGAACGAATAAAACATCAAGGTGAACACAAGAGGTTTTGGCATTGACTGACATTTTAAAGTAAAACTAACATTTTGCATGGGTAGGACATTTTCAAACACGGACAGCTCCATTGTGAACTCGGATGGTCATCAGTGACAAAAACTGTGCTGAGAAACGTACAACACACACACACAGTCATTTGCAAGGACATTTACATGAGTAAACAACTCTCCCACAAAGAATGTATGTGCATGTTTTGCTTTTGTTTTTTTTTCACAGCTACATTCACTGTCAGTATAAAACAAAGAACGGTATGAAAATTGATGGTAAACAGTGCAGCTGGTGTCATTTAGGTTTACGGGTTCCCATGCTACTTGCGTTATTCTACCGATGTAAAAACATCACTTTACATGAGAATAGTGCATAATCTTCCTGATAATGCAACTTGGCATAAAAACATCTCCACAACCAATCACAATGAGTCAGTGCACTTATTGATCCATCAGTAGGCATGTGTACTGTGTCAGGTACATACCATGAATGTAAATGTTATTTTTAGGCTACTGAGCATACCTTCCTCTTCCTCTCAAAGTTAGTTTTTTTGTTTTTTGTTTTAAATGGGCAATGTCTGATGGGGGAAAAAAATGACCATGCAAATCTACTAATTTCACTAAATTTGATGATGGGGGGGGGGGGGGATTATTTTAAGAGCTATTTGTAATTTTTTTTACTTCAATAAAGAGATGAAGTAAAATTTGAGAAATCGAACAGTTCTTGACAAACAGTCGAGTTTAGTCATTATTTTAGGCTGCAGGTCCAAATGACATGAGGGAAGAAGTAGCACAAGATTCAGCTGAAATGTTTCGCAGTATCTCCGGTCAACAGCGGGACAGACAAACCTCTGAGCCTGTAACCTGTACCTGGAACACACCTCGTGTTGTCGCTGCGATACAGGGAAAATGGCAACCTCTCGCCCAAGTCGTTTGTGCATCTCAAGAGTGGCAGCTTCTGCACCGCGTGTTAAGGGAAAGTGTTAACCCACAGCCAGCCCAGCAGCGTCCCGCACACCCAGGTTCTTACGTACAGTCTCCTGCCGCTCCCCGTCAGCAGCATTGGCAGTGTCAGCCCCCCCAGGATCATCACAGAGGGGAGGGTTTTCCAGAGCGTCAGCGGAGAGAGCTTGCCCTCCCCGGGGAACTTGCATATTTTGTCTGAATCCTGCGACTCGTAGAAATCAGTCAGCAGCCTTTAAAAAGACAGAAGAGAAAAAAAACCAGTTCTTCTACATTAATTCTTTCTTTGAAGCGCACAACAACAGAGCCACTGAACATATGCCAGGGAAAGGTCGACGTGAAAATCTTCAACACGGCACAGAAGAGACATCGGAGCTGCTACTGTCACTATAGAGATCAATAATTTACGACTTCCTATCCTGAACATGTCAAAGCAACATCTCTTCTAGACATCCATGCATGCTCCCGTCTGACAGCACCATTTTCTGACGCGTCCCCAATGAAAATTGATTTTAGTGCAGCGTCTTGGATGATGTTTATAATCCATCATTTCCTGATCAAATAATTCAATAACTGTTGTGGCCAAAAATAAAAACACTATAACTATACAGCTTTCCAAAGGACGAATCTAATAATTGAAATGGCTTTAGTTTTTTTAGTTTTAGTTAAAACTCTAAAGACAATTAGCTTCATGTGACAGACGAGCAGAATCGTCACACTGGAGAAGCTGCTGCATAAAAAAAAAAAGTGACATTCTTGGTACAAATTACACGAATCGTTTACAAAGAAACCTTTGTGAATGAATACAAGTGTGACAAACATGCGACTGATTGTTTTATAAGAAAGCAAGTTCTTGTTTAGATGAACTCGGTCAGGTTAAAGAAAAGAAAACAAAGAGGGGAAAAAAGCAAAACACCAGGTGGATTCTGCCCAAGTTCAATAACTGAATGTATTTAGTTTCAGGCTTCCTGATGTGGAAACGAGACGTTTCCAGCGTGGGAGGCTCATGCTGGGTGTTTTTCATTGCGATTTGTTCCAGGAACTGCACATGATGAGATCTTCATAAAAAAAAAAAACAAAAATAAATAAATAATCGGTCCTGATGATCAAATGCACTGAGGGTAACGTGAACATCTGTGGTGAAGACAGATGGCACATTTTTATTAATCAGTTCAGGTTCAGTCCGCGTGGCGTTTCTCATGTTTTACTTTTTCTTTCATGTACTTTTCAAACTTTCATTCATCTTTCCCAGTTTGTCACTGAATTTTTTTTACCCGACACGAGTCAAAACAGGGCCTGAGAGTCTGTTTTCTATCTGGTCCTGGGGATCATTAAAGAGTGACAGGGTCTTTTCTCTCTGAGCCTCATTGCTCTGGAATAACCTGCTGGAGAAAATGAGGTTGGCCTTAATTGAAAACGCACCTTTCTAAATTAATTTTTTTAATTTAATTATTTTTTTTTTGTTCTACTGTATTTTTCAAATATAATCTATCTGATGTCAAACTTCTTGGATGTGAAGCACTAACTTTACTACTGGAGTGGCATTTGGACACGGAGGCTTTCGAGGATATACAACATGTCCCCTTTCTTTAGTTCAGTGAAGCAGTTTCTGCCGCTGTTAATGTCTAAAAGGCGCTATATAAAGAAAGTTCATCGAGTTCAGTTCAAATATTGATCCATGACATCACGGCATATTCTTCTGCGCGATTCAAAGTTCAAACATGCACATGCTCACCGGTCCTTCATTTCGAACCGATCGTGCAGCCACCTGCGGAAAAACATGGGCTCTGCAGGAACCTCCTTGATGTCCACACGGTCGAAGTGTATGTGGATGCGGGGACATTCTTTGCAGAGGAATTCTGTCACAAACAAACAAAAACAAATAAAAGGTGAAACAAAAATAGGAAGCGCCTTTCAGCAAAACGGCACGTCCAGCCAGACACCGGGTGATGGTGCCGTGGAGATATTGTGAAGCAGAAAATTCAACACGTAAGATAGTAGAAGAGTAGGAAAAGAACAAAGCAATGGGATACGTAACCGATAGCTGAATAAGAGGAGACAGAGATAGTGTCATAATTCACCAAAAACAACGAAGAGGTGAAACAGTCTGGAGTGTTTAATGTCAAGTACAAATTAAACTGTCAGGGTGGTGAGTGAGGAGGGACGACCAGAGTGTCTGAGAAGGTCAGGCATAAAAATGCAACCAAGTGTGAACACTCAAGGCTACTCCCGTATCCTTGGAGACCTTCAACTTCCTGTTTCCATAACACGCACTATTATCAGGAAATGTAGCGCTTCGGCCAAAAGAGGAAACCTGATCGAAGTCGGCAGCAAGAGGTTGCCTCACTGTTGGAAGGAGCACCTCCATCGGCTGCTGCACGCAGACTTTAAGTGACCGTCACACACACACAACACAATGCACAATCTGTGGCAGTTCAAGCAACCCTGATTGTTTAGTGAGAGATGGAGGCTCAAGAGAACCGACACGCAAAAACCACCGTTATACCACCACAACAAATATACATGTTAAAATACTGAAGTGGCTCTGAAACAAGGTGGCGGTAAGTGTTGTGTTCCTTCCTCACAACACGCAGGGAGTAAAGTGTCTGTTTTCAAGTTTGAGTTCGGCACGGTGACATTATGGGGCTCGTCAAGCATTTCATAGAGCAGAACATCCACTGCAGCTCGTCCACACTGGAGCGGAACAATGTTCCAAAACACACTTGGTAAAAAAAACAGACAAAACCTGGAACAGACGAAGGAAATCAACACACACTACGATGGGAGCCAAAAACCTGAGGGGAAACCAGTCATAATGATACACAGCATACGAAGAGATCACGGGTTACTAGAGATCATCACTCACATGAGAGGTGGTCAGCAGGAGGAACGGGGAATCAAGTCACACGTATGAATCCTACTTTTCTCAAGAAACCCTCCGCGCTGCGTCCTTGAGTAAGACAGGGCCGCTATGGCTCCCGAGGAGGCACGCGAGGTCGTTTGCTATTATGGGTCCTATGCTGTGGCACTGATGGTGTTCATGGCAGCAATGGGGGTCGAGCACCTTGCGTGGCGGCCGTCACCTTTGGTGTGTGAATGATGAAATTGGAACAACAGTGTGAAGCTCCTTGAAATGTGCTTTATAAGTGAACTCCATCTAGGATCTGTGTGTTTCTAAAGAGAGAGGGGGTAATAAATGGTGGAGGAAGTGGAGGACATGGAGAACACCAGCCGTCCTCAGCACAACATGGAGGAGAGCTTCCAACAGCAGGCTGGCGTCACAGAAAGCTTCAGGAGGCCCTTTTTACCCAGCAGACTGTACAGCAGCATTTTTGGATGCCAGTAAACCCATAACACTAGACAGACACTTCATAAAAATAAACAACTTTTCAGTTCCTCAATACATTGTTTTCTCACACTATTTTTGACCTGCAGTCGAGATAACACCCCGAATACAGAAATAACCCCCCCCCCCAAAAAAACAACAAACGACCCTGCAGCCTGCAAAACCAAGAAGTGAAAATGATAAATGTACAAGTTCCGCATGACTGGAGGATAAACCTACGATCAAAAGTACAAATGTTTCACAATAAGAAAGAACCCGTCACATTACAGTCAAATCACTTAATGAATGGGTGAAGACATACAATACCAATGTCCTTGTTTCGTTTATTCTAATTAGGTGGTCATCTCCATCACCACTGTCAGCACATAATCAGTATGGTTAGATAATACAGACCATAATCAAATGAGTTTAAAACTTATACTGTGACATGGCAGAAGCTTAGCCTGAAGGGTGATCTTAGTAGTTGTGCAGCTCAATTTGCTTCAACCCCTTCTACTGATTCACTTCCCGTGTGGGGTGGTAAAGAGGTGAGCAATGTTCTATCACAGCAACAACAGGCTCACATGTTCTCCCTGGGCATATATTTAGTTTTGTATACTCCACCTAATTTCAATCTGAAGACATCCCTGTACATTTGCTGATTAAATTCATTGTGATTATTTGTCTCTCTGGTCGAACAATTTCCTATCCAAGTATGTCAGACCGATTCGAACAATTCATTCTGCTGAGAAACATTCCTAAGAGTTCGGAGTCACCTGCACTTCCCTGTGAAATCGCTAAACTTACTTTCGCCGCATGAGAGCAGGAAGTGCGTGAAGAGAGGAATGTTTTTCCATTCTCTGCTCTGCTCTGTTTGCTCGAAACACATCGCTGTTTATTCCTGACTCAAACGGGATGTTGTTTTTCTTACATTCAAACAACCGGGAACACAGAATAATCAAAGACTCCAAAACATGGAGCCACGCTGTTTACAGGAAGGCGTGATTGTTAATAGGTGATGTGTGCAGGGTGATTAATTACCGGAGAGGCTGTATACAATGTTTGAGTGTTGACGGTATGCCATGTGCGTGTTTATGGACATATTGAAACACAAGAGTCACACAGGGGCCGCTGCCGGTTAAAATCTCACTTGTTTCTCTGTAATGGATGAATTACATTCTGCAGCAATTAAGTGGACTTGATTGTGTTTTGTTAAACCACTGACAGCCATTTTACGACCTACCATCTTATTGTGGGAATGTGTGTGTGAATGTGATGAATCATGTAAAGCGCCATGGGCGCTGCTCACACAGCAGAAAGGCGCCATATAAGTGAAGTCCATTTACCATATTGCACCTAATGTTTCTAAGCTACCGTGTTTATACGAGTACTTCAGGAACATGAGGCATAATTATTTGTCACACTGCTATAAATAATTCATCTGTTGATAATCAATTAGGAAAATGATTGTCTTTTGTTTCCTGCCAGCAAAGTCGAACACTCACTCACGCTGAAACCGTGTGGGTTTTCCTCCTTTTCTAAGTCTTTGCATTACGAGAAGTTACTATGTAGAAGAATTTATATCCCATATTAGACTCTAAGGATGTTTTAAGACCAGAGTATTGATCTAGTAATCCAGAAGAAATTGGCCCATCAGTCACTGATAAACATCAGTCACAGATGCAAGGTTGCAGCCCGTATATTGATCCAAAAAGCAATACAAATAAATGAATAAATAAAGGGGGAAAATATAGTCACGTTCTGAAGGCTAATATTAGATGTGCTTACACCATTTGTCTACCCTGTGCACTATCTTTTCTTGAACTTGTTTGAGCCTCTCTTTGTTATTACATGTGCCGACCCTTGAGATGAGCCGTACAGAGATCCATCAGTTTATAAAAGCAGCTGAAATTCAAAGTTTGGATGTCGGTATACATCTGCCCCGGTTTAAAAAGCTGAGCCATTCACCTGGCATCGAAGGCGCTGGTTTTCTTCGGCCAGTGGAGTCCAATGTTCCCTCGTAAGCTACTGTGATGTCGTACACGGCATCCAGGTGGTCCTTCATGGTCTCGATGGCTATGTGAGAAGCTTTCATTCTGGGTGTGAGGGTGTGGTTGAGAATAGCAAGTCCTGTGGAAAAGCACACAACAGATTTCTTACCCCTGAGTGAGAAACAGTGTGTGCCAGACTAGGAAGCTTTGTTACTTGTAATCTGGCCGTCTCTGAACGCACACGTTTCACAACTCTCCAGTGTCCACAATCAAAATAATGCTAAAAGCTTTCACAGAACACTTCAAATAAATACCCGATGCAATAAGTTCATGACAGCATTTTAATGCGAGCGCATGCGTTGGATTCGGTCAGTCACAGTCTGTTGTTCTAGGCTGATGTGGCACCATCCTCTGCTCACTAATACCCCACTAATAGCAGATAATGTCATGTGCACATGTCTGCTCTCCACTACGATTTATTTTGGATTAATGGGGGAAGGTGATATTCAAAGCTGTGGGGCAGAGATAGGCTTAATCTCTGCAGAATAAATGCTGTCTGTCCACTGAGCACAGAGATATCATGTCATGTATGCAGACGCAACAAATGAACAAAGCTACACTTTTAGTGTTACTTAAGAAAAAAAAAAATACTTTTAGTTAATTTTACCTCTCATGGTGTAACAGTCCGTCTCTAATCTGTTTCTCTAATCAGCCGATTGCAAGGTCACTTATTCTTCAAAACTGAGCTGCACGACCGCAAGACTTGGTAAGCAGCTTTTGTGTAGGGTGATCATTTTCTACTACCACACAGCTGAACCACATAGAAAAAGGGAAACTTGTACTTTATGTGCAGCATTTGTGGAATGCACAGCAGGGGATGTGAGTAACACCGCTCAAAAATGATCAAAATCTTTTCAGCCAATAGCTTTTGTATGCTGATGGATTCGATGATGCCATTTTGCAGAACTGAGACAATTCAACTAAAAAAAAAAAAAAGGAAGAAGCAGCCTGGTCCTGTTGTCAGAAAAGATGCTCGGTATTGGCAGAGATTTGATATTTTCTTTCAAGGGTGCAAGTGCAACACATATTCTGCTGTTCATCACATAAATGCGTAAGCAACCGAGCAAATGTGACATTTAAAATAGAAAGAAAGAAACTTTTAATATTCTAAGATTAACTGTCGGAAGGCAATGATAAAACATAAAGATAAAAATCTACCGAGCACTTTATTTTGTGGATCGTTGATTTTAGAAAAATTTATATTGGTGCCGTTTATGTTTTGAAGCTCTAACAATTTGGAGATTGTGAAAAGTTTAACATTTCTAAAAAAAAAAACCTTTTAATTTTGTGACGGTCGTGGTTAACTTTCAGGACAATTTAAAAGACGCTCTTTGATCAAACTTAGAATGGGACCACAGGCCACACAACAAAACCCAGTCAGCTGTTTTGCAGACTAAGAGCGCTGTGTTTGATTAGTATGCAGCAGTGCAGCAGTGAATGGCCACTCTCCTGCTCTACCTTCTTTCACAGCAAAAGCCTGACTGTCGGCGATAACATTCTTCAGCTCTGGATTATACCGAGTTCCTTCTGGGAAGATGACAAGGTACATCTGTGGGGAGAAAAAACATGAGAAGTGAAAGCTTTGGCGGGCCTTTATTTGAAAGATTTCTTGAAAGTTTCATTGGACTTGTTGAGGAAGAAATGGGGCGAAATAACACTATGGTGGACTTATAATGTGAAACAGAAGGAAACTGGTTAGTTTGTATTGATTCTCACAAAATCTGAGTGTGTGTGGAGATGGAAATTAAACCTGCTACACAGGTAAAAATACTTGTTTGCTTCCCATTTTCTGGTCAAATATCACTAAGTTGTACTTGTTGCACAAGTTGTGAGAAGAATCACATCTTTCATCACTTTAAAGAAATGGAGTAATTATTATTGTAAAAAACAATTATTCTCAGGTTCTCTTTAGAGCACAGAAATCCACACTAGAGCGCGCATGGCTTTCCCAGGACAATGTTTCTGGAATGCACACACAGGCGCACTAATCCCTTCACAGTCAGGTCCTAAAACCGATTAGAAAAAGAAAAAAGCCCTTTTAATACAATATTTCCCACTGTGCTTGAACTTTTCCTGCATCAAATGTCTCGAACACTTAAAAGGAACCATTTAAAATTAATTCTTGAACATTTGTTTTTCCCCCCCCAAAAACGTTGTTTTTGATTAACTATTTGGCAGTGGTGGCCAAAAGGTTAGAAAAGGAAGCTTATGAATGGAAGTTTGATGATTAACATCCCACTGTTGTGACACCTTAAGCAAAGCCCCGGCTGATCAGGTTGTATTGGGAAGGAATCAGTTGTAAAACTTGTGCCGAATCAAACATGCAGATCAAATGGTCCATAGTGAGGGCCTTTAAAAGGAACATCCATAACACAAGCTAGATGACAAATGCAATGAAATATATGAAGCACACAAAAAGTGTTTTACATTTTTTTAACAATGATCGTACCGACTTGGCTGGTTTATACAGAGACAATAAATGAATGCACATCCATTTTCAATCATCTGAGATGTTCAGAAAGGAAATCCCAGGTATGAATATATCCCAATTTGATCTTTAAATCCTTATCCGTAGTTCCATTTGGTGCAACAGATGAGACACACATATAGAGGCACAATCAAGGTGGATATAAAGAACACTTACTGGTGCGCCATATTGAGTCTGCATCGTGAGTTTCTTCCTCATTGCCTTTTCGTTAAAATTGGCACTTCGTTTCACGTAGATTCCACCGTGCTGAAACAAAAACACCAAAACTTGGAGGAATGTGACTAAAGTTCATTCTTTTCATAAGACATCCTGATGCTGACACAAGTACGTTACCTGAGAGAAATACCATCCGTAAAGCGGAAGCCACTTGAGTCCATCTTTCAGGACATACCTGACATGACCAATAGCACTCTGCCTGATGGCAAGCATGTCGGCAATGATCCAGTCAGCTACGTGGGGAGTACAGACAACACAGTTTAATTCCGCTCCATGATTAAATCTTTGTAAAGCAGTGAATTCAAATGATGTACCTGTACATTGATGATTTGACAGGTAGATCACATTCTCTTTGTTCTTTGGTATATCTCCATATATTACAATCTGCAGATGAAGTAAGGGAAGGTTATACATTTCACACATTACACAAATTTCACACATTCACACTAAACCTTCCATGTCGTCTCTGGTTGCTGGTGCATTCAAAGACGTTAAAAACCACAATAACAAAAGGTGCAACAACACTTCAGAAGAATGCAGACTTTCTTGCCATGCACCTGGTTCATCAAGGTCTTGTTTGTCAGCCTGTCTGAAACTTTAATCTTTTGTTTGTTTCACCAGTTTCAACACCCCCAAGAACCCTGCAGTGCAAAAATGCAATATCCTGCATGGGGTGTGCATGACCCAGACTTTGCATGCTTAAAGCCTCTGCTAATAAAGAAAGTATTGTAGTGGGCATTAGTGGCTAAATCCCTCCATGGACAACACTGCCAGCGTCACTCTATCACATTAACCAGACAAAAGAGGACTCACCTCCACTCCAGTGTAGTTCTCAAAGAAAAACAGGACCATGCTCTGGTAGATGCAGTACAGCCGGTCGTCTAACTTGTGGTAGACACTCGCTGGTAAGACTGTAGAAAGTAGGCGCCACACTCCCCATGACAGCAAGTAAGCCGGGGCAGTTCCCAGCATGATGGTGGCTGGAAACCAGTACCGCAGCGAGTAGGTGTGCACAACTAAAGACAGCAGCATGGTCTAACCTCTGGCTCAACTCAAAAAAATATATATATATCTATATATCCCTGAAGTAGAACTGTCGGTACAAGACCGATCAAGTCACAGTGCGCACTATCTCCCCAGGACCACACCTGGCCTGCTCTCTGCACACCTGTCCTGGCAAGTCAGCATAAGAAAGTGAACAGCTAGTCGGCTAAAGCTAATTTTAACCTTGTGTGCAAAACGCAATGTGCCCGGGCGACTCCATCCTGCAGGACACGGACACAAGAACGACCCCAGCTATCTGACGGCCACCAGCATGTCGGAGCGGCGATGCTGAAAGGCGACCTCAAGGCGAGCTCTGGATTTACAGGAGAAGTTTGAGAAGCAGCATTAGCCCACTACCGAACGTGTTCAGCAGGACAGGAAGTTTTACACATCACGACCTCGGACACAAGTCGCCTCCTCTGTTGTGGTAAAGATGGCAACGTCCATCCAAAACGTCAAGTCAGTGGCTAAAAGGAGAGTTCTTCTTTATTTCCATCCCCACTTCTTCATGTTTATCCGGCTAGCTGTTCACAAACTAGCTGCAGCAAATGTCACTCACACTCACACACACACGCCTCCCTACGTAATCACACCCTCCAACATGAAGCGTTCTGATTGGCCGGGTGACGTCAGGGGCTTTAGCCAATCCGGGAGAATATACTATGAGCACGCGATGTTCCAGTATTAAACGGCCAGACCGTCTTTTTAGTCCTACAAAAAGCGAGAGCGCGACCATGAAACCCAGCCAGCTCCAAGTCATTCGTGATTGCTGTGTAGTAGCTTAACGTTACTTTGTGGCTGTTTTGTGTCATGTTTGGAATTGCAGTTTTGGGTTGTGGGAAGCAAATTAATAAATTAATTACAAGGCTCATAAAGATCCCATGATGATATTCTTACAAAATATATGTGTGGGTGCGCGCTCTCTCTCTCTCTCTCTCTCTCTCTCTCTCTCTCTCTCTCTCTCTCTCTCTCTCTATGTGTATATATAGATATCCCTACAGAATTGCTCCATATATGTTTGTGTGTTTGTGTCAGCTTCAGGGTGAATCTAGTCATGGCCCAGTCATTGAGGACTTTGTACAGTGGTGTGAGGAGTCCTACCTTCATTTCATTAAACAGCAAGGCAGGTACGGAGTCACTTCAATTAATGGTAAGAAAATAGAGCAAGTGCAATCATATAAATACCTTGGTACCATTATTGATTAACTCAAACTTGATGAAAATTGCAGTTGGTGAATGAGCACTTTTCTCTGTCACTCACCACACAAAGGCCTGTCTGGTTCATTGAGTGTTTTGTTTGTTATGGTATGCCAAATGTAATTACAAATATGCAACACAAACCTACCCATGGTTACGAATAAAGTAACCTTGAACCTTTAATCATAGGATGGGATTCCCTACAGCATTGCTCCACACAGAATAGAATATTAAATGAATGTCTATAAGTACAAGGCTTAACGGGAATAGATCCAATATCTACAAGGAGAAGGGCTTGACAGCAAAAACACTGTTAAAGAACCAAGATTATGGTTGTCAACTTTCTTTGGAGTTACTCTTTAGATTACACTTCTTCATCATGTGTATTATTACCTGTAGCTGGTTAATCTGATTTGCTCACAGTGCTTGGGGCTATCTAGAAAAGGTTATGAGTCATAAGTGAAGTTTGCTTCATTTTGGGTTTGTTTATGGTCTTTGTGGTTATTTTATTCCACTTTGTGGCTCTCTGACCCTTTGAGACTCTAATGATCACTAATTCCTTTTCGACAGACTATGAGCAGCTGGTTGCACACCGGCCACAGGCACCAACTAAGCCTAGTCATTGGTTCATGGCAGCAAATTAAAAGTAGATATCAGTTGAAATTACTTCAAATTACTGTATTAGAGTTTATTTCAAGTTTAAAGGAACTTAAAGACAATACTGACAATTAGTATTATAATTAATAATAATTTAAGGATGCACCTAGTCTTTTTCATAATTCAGCTGCAGTAATTCCCATAGTCCTTGCAGTTTATCCACTCAGTCACAGATTGGACATCTTCCAGTGAGGAAGAAAGTTTTGTTGCCATCACAATGATATAAGTTGACAATTCCCACTATATCAGTGTTTCAAAGTAATGCCACCTGGGTTTTTTTTTTTTACTTCTTTGTCATGGTTAATGTGAAGTCAAGTAACCCACCTGAATTCCTGGCTCACTTTTGTCATTTATCCATATTCCTATACATTTTTGTGTTTCTATTTTAGGGTTACAGTCCTGGAGCCAATCCCAGCTGACTATGAATGGACAGGTCCATCCCAGGTACAGAGGGTCACATTTACACACGGGAAGTTTAGAGTCATTGATTTTCCAGCTTGCATGAAAAGTAAAATATGGACCATGAGAACGTGTCTGGTCCACACAGAAAGGCTCTGCCTGGATTCAAACACATGTCATTCTCACTATGAGTTAAGAATGCCTATCACCTCACCATTGTGTACCACACCACCTATAACCAAAGCAGTGATACTTATATTAAAGTGTGAAGAAGGCTACAAAAATATACATGTTTTCTAATTCGAGAGGGATTTGTATCTGGCAAAGATTCATATTTTGGTAGTATTTGGTGGTTTACGCTGGCGTCGGACAAGAAAAACTTAGGCTGGCATTAATAAGTACTACTGCTGTTTTAGTTTTTCTTTTTTGTGATAGTGTATTAACATATTTCACATCTTGTCAGTTGTATGTATTTTACAAAGAGCCACAGCATATAAGGAAACAAAAAAAACTACACATTCAGGAAATTAAAATTTATTCAATCTATCATTATTATATATTACTAAGTTCCCATGGTAACCAGGCACTATAGGACATTCAACACAGAATATCTAAAAGGATTTATGCCAAGTCTAGAGCCTGCACACATTTGCAAATTGAGTCGATAAAATCTGAACAGTGTGTAACACTATATGGTTAAAAAGTATGACACTTCATAGCAAAACAAAAAAAGAATAAAACTAATAAAAACTTCACAGTTCAGAAAACAAATTCCTCAGCCGTCACTCCAAGTCGTAGTTGTCATATGGCAGCTGCTTTAGGTGCGTGATGCTGTCTGAAATCAAACCACACAGAGCGAAAGAAAACAACAATTAGCAGCACAATAGAGAAGTTCAGTGTTTATCGCAGACATGACCACAGTATGTCTTACCAAGCACCCACTGCTCAGACAGAATCCTGCTTCCCGCTGGTCTCCTGCCACTGTACTTCCCTATGCAAATTCCCGCCCGCCGCACAGTTTTGCAGACTGTTCCTCCACAAAGCTCAATCAGCTCCACCAGACTGTGGGTGGGTGGCTCGGAATACTGAGATACAAACATGGCCGGTTGGCCTTGGAACAGGTCCTGCTGGTGCTCACCGGCTGACAGGTGCCTCTGGAGACGACAGATCTAAGAGACAGACAAACAAAATGCTATGCACTGCTCTCACAAACATGCAATCAGGACGGATGCGCTGAAAGTGTTCAATATGTTAATCGGCAAAGGTTCCAAAATGGAGACAAAAAGCTTAGTGTTGCAATTGTTGTCTTGACTTAGTTCAGAGGTGTAGTTCTACTCTTATGTCTGTATGTCAAATATATAGCAAAACCAGCATCATTCATTTTAGCATAAAGACGGGAGGTCATGAGGTCAGAATTATTTCACAGATTAGTTTTTTTAGACAATGTTGCCACTACCACGAATTGCTTAGGTATAAAAGTACATTTACTCACTGCAGCATATCACATCAATCATTCTTCAGCTGGTGTACAGTATGTCTTTTTGGCTGACTTATTCACACTACCAAAATGTTATATGGCAGTAGGTATATTTCACACGATTGCAATCACTATGAAAACTGTGGTCAGTCTCACATAAACTCAAGCACCCATTTTCAGTGTGTTACTGAACTCTGAGCTGTCAAAAACAGGATTTTTCTTATTACAGATGTTTTGACATGAACAACAGGTGCTGCAGATGACTAACAGCAGTGCAGTATTGCTGCTGTCAGTCCTATAACAGCAGGACCATGAAATAGAAGCAGCTGTATGAATTCATCCAATATTTTATTTCCGTCGTGTTTTTTGTTTCGAAAAATGTCTCCGACAGTCTCATGTAGAATATAGTAGTAGAAGCTTTTCAGCTGCTGGGTCACCAGTTTATTTGATCCGCTTGTGTGGTTTGGAGCAATCTTCATGCCTGATGTCCTCCTGAACCAGTCTGAGGAGTTGGAGGCTGAAGGGCACCTCTTATATATTTACAGCGGTGACTCATCGGCAGAAAGAGTCAAACCTTCAGTAAACCTCTGGTTAGAAGCTTCTCTAATCTCGAGGGCCACCACTGCCCATACAGGCACAAGCACTATCTTGAGTGTGAGACACACTTTACAGTTAGTCAATACAGAGAATTATAATTTTCCTGGTGCACTGTGCATGGTTCACTAACTCCAAAATAAATCGATTCAAACACCACAATAATAATGTAGTGTTTGGATTTTCAGGAAATTGCGGTTCTGCTTCGTGTTTAAAAGGAAAATGTGTGTCTCTCGTAGGAATAATAAACATAATCACAATATTCAGCATATTAAAGCTGAGGTTCATCAACCTGAATAATGCTAACAAGCTCTGGGATTGTCTTTCACACAAAGCTTGCATATATACATCTTGAGGATGACAAATTCATGTTGGGTCAGAAGAACAAATATCTTTTTTTTCTTTTTTCCTCATATCAAAGAGCCTTATAAATCTCCACCGGGTAATTTAAATCAATGAAGTGTCCAATTTGTTTTTGGAGGATCTAATTTGCAAGTTGCAAATAGTCACAAGCATGAAACCTTCCAGCCAGTTTCAAGCAGTGAAGTACTGAAACAGGCCTGAAGGTGGCTGCTGGAGATGCAGCCGAGGAGCACAGACCCTCAGAGCCAAACAACAAAACACAGCCTGGAACACCAAAACCGACGTAATGACTGTACTGTGACAGCCAAACTGCAACAGCTGCTGGTACCGAGAGATCATCTTCAGCTACTGCAGAAAGTGAAGCCTGACTTACGGTAATTGACACTTCATTACATCAGAAAAAACATTGACGCCTTTTCAAATACTTGAATTAGAATTGTCTGACTCTGATCGCTCAGTCTTTCAAATTAAAAATAAATTAAAAATGATTCAATGGTGAAGGTTAAATACAAGGACATCATCTGTGCCTGTTTTTGGTTTATACACTGAACATGGTCCTCAAAGCATTGTCAGCTGTCTGTGATAGAATGAGGGCATGGGCGCCTTGTGACGGTGCGCTTCTGTTCAGGGTTGCCGTGTGGAGCACCGTAAAGCAGAAAACCTGGACTGAAGGCCTTCGGTGTTTTGTTCATGTTCACACTGGATTCACTGCTGAGAAACCTGAGACAATCAGAAGGTTCAGGGGACAGTGTGGTGTTAGCATTAACTTGCGCGAGGACAATGATTAAAGACGATATGAGCGTCTATGGGGGAGGTAAATATAACACAGAGGCACACAGCTATAAATACAAATACCTATGAATCCCATAAAGTTGTCATTACGAGAGGTACACAGCTTGAATCATTTTTGAATAATGGGTTTTCTGTCAAGAGTTTTCAGTGAAAGATTTCATTCAAGTCTTATTAAACAAACTGTCACAGTGAATCCTCAGTAATATTTGCTTTGCTGTGGTGTGTTCAACGGCAATTTGAATTTGCATACGTTTCATTTCATGTCTACTTTACTGCTGCTCCAGTGTTACACGAATCATAATGGAGATCTCTCTCTGGCTCTTACTCTGACGCCACACTATTGGGACCCCAAACACTCAGTGAAATGAAGTAAAAATGGACCAATATACATTCTGCCCTTCTGTCACGCTATTCTGATGCACAATCAAACCTCATAAGCAGATCTAGCTGGTTCTTGACATGAGAACCTTTAAAACCCTGAGAGGGTGAGAATCTGTGTGTGATTACGTTCGCAGGTATTCAGGTATCGTAGCATTACTTTGACACTGTTGTGGATTATGCTAAAGAGCAACTGAATACAACAATTTGAGCATGCACATATTTTGGAACATTTTCTTCCACGGTCGTTTCATTGCTTTTATTATTCCAATGTAATTATTGACTATTTTGTATGCAACCCTTTTACCTATTACATTATGCACATTGTGCCTCAGGGCTGTCATCTGCCCTCTGTTATGTTGCTATCAATCAACAACTTCACGAAAATGAATATACATGAATGGGAAAATATGGTAACTGGCTAAACGGTGTAGAAGTACCCATTTGTTCGCCGCAGAGACAAATGTGATTGAAAGTGGATAGAAACTGTTGCCCACTCCAGCCAAAACTTAAAGTGACTTTCTTAAATACTAAAATAGTTACTGAACATTATATTTCTCCGCATTACAGCCAGACTGGACTCACATATGGAGCAGATACTGGTGGTAAAATCAACAAGTTTGGCCTGGTTAAGATCATTTATGTAAAAAAAAAAAAAAAAGTAAAAAAAGAAGTGTGACAAACAGGAAGTTGCATCGACCTTGACTGTCGACTGACCCAAGTTTCTCTTCAGGTGACAATATAGTGTAGGTCCTGAATAAAAAGGAAAAGGTGTTTAAGATATTGTGCCAACAAGAAGAGGATGTAAACACAAATAAACTAAAAGCACACAGCCTTCATCTTTAAACATAAAAAAATTGAAAATATTGAAAATCTGGAACATTTAAAGTGTTTAATTAATCTAAAAAGATAGATAACTTATTTAGCCTTGCCCAAAACTTTTATTGACGTAATTAATGCTTAATACTGTGGTTCCCAAAAGAATGTTTTCCCCTCCCCCCTTTTAAAGGTGAAATAAATAAGTTAAATAAGTCAGAAGATATCTGCCAACTTTTCACTTTTAGGTGTCATTCATTTCCCACTTCTACTCCTCAGTCCTACTTATTTTCAATGACATTCCTCCAACAATGCTTCTTTAAAACCTTTTTTTTTTTTTTTACCAGTTGCTTGTTTGGATATTTGAAAATCACAGCTATTGTATCATCATTATTTATTAATTATCTAAAATATTTACTATCCTTTAGCTTTGTTCTGCTTTCCATCAACATTTGGCAAAAAAAAAAAACTAACATCTGGCTAATTGGCTGTTAGGCGCTCCAGTGTTCACCAGATAGATGCCAAATGTGTCTGCTTGCTATTTGCTGCTGAAAAGGTCATCCGTGGTTGCTTTTTAGAGCCACTTGGCTGAAAACAGCTGCTAACTGCAGCTGAAAATTGTGTTATGACAGCACTGAAAGCCACCTAAAGCAGTAAATCTGTGGATTAGACAGCGAGCAATCAGCTGAACTTCAAATTGAAGTTCTGCAGAGCAGCTTGTGCTGCAGATTCATCCGTATAGGCAGCTGCCACACACTGTCACAAACCGGTACACACTGTCCATGTTATAGTTTGACAACAAACAACGGTAATGAAATGACACTAAATATGTGTTCTTCGGAAGCTGCAAACTGAAGCCCGAATGTCATACTTGTCTCCATAACAGTCCTGGATTTTTCACATATTGAGAGATGCCGGAGGTAGTAACGAGCTATCGCTTGAAACGGTCGCAGTATGGATGAGTTACATTCCATTGATCTAGCGAGGAGTTATTATTGACATGGAAAATCCCTCCTCCTCACTCTGACAACTTAATGACCATCCCTGAAAAGGTACAGTTGGAATTCGCTTGCTGTTCACAGCATGCTAGAAGAGAGGCAGAGCAGGCAGGCCGACAGATTGTGCAGTGCCTTACCCAGGCAGGAATAAATTTAGATTAACATCCCTGTATAATGAAATACAGACTGGGGCTGACAGCAGAGCCAATGGTACACATGCTCACCGCACACAGAAACAGTCAGGTGATCAGCATACGTAGGATGTAACACGGTGCTAAATGTAGTAAATGAGTGATCACTGGAAATGATGCCTGGTTAATTGAATGACTGTCTTCCTATTCCTTCTCTGTGCTTTCAATTACTGTAAAAAAAAAAAAAAAGAGCGAACACCTGAAAAAGCAAACATTTTGGTAATGACGTCAAGCCCTTCCTCTTTGGTAACGTGCTTTAAATATATTGCATTTCCCTTATTCAGGTCTTACATCAGCCCACTTCCTACTATTCTGTGAGAGTTTTTCTATATCGCCGCATAGAGCCAGTCTGAGGCTTTCCTGTCAAAGAGGGAAATCTGGTGCAATGGGCAACAAAAAGTGAGAAGAGCACTCACTATTCACATGTAAAAGATTTGATGAAATGTTGTATATAGGTGTATAGATTCATGATTGTGTACTGTGAAATTATTTATTTTTTCCAGTAAGCAAAAGGACAATGCACTGAAAACCATTTCTTTAAAAGGGACATTAAATAAAATATTAATAAAATAATTCCAGGTAATTGTGGTGTATTAAAAACAACAGCAGCTTGAAAATGACAAAGCTTTGTAGTGAAACCACTTTGTCTTTGATGAGGATGTTTGTTAGCATTTGGTTGGCATGCCCCCCAATCACACATGAAAATGAATGTGAAATACTATTTTAGGCTTGATGACAGATAAATGGGCAGGGATACAAAAACAGACACCCACATCTTGGCCATCCACTTAACATCTCACAATATCACCAATCTCAGAAAGGGTGGCCTATGATTACAACAATGAATTTTGGTAAGAGGGAATAAAAGCAGAAACCATTGTCCTTCCTTTCAAATTTAAAAGGGCAAGAAGAAAATCTATTGCTGCATTATACTTGTGACTCAGCGCTGCCATGGTCTTTTAAAGTGAAATGGCAAGACATAAACCCTGAAGCAGGGGCCATTCATTTTGTAAAAAAAAAAAAAAGTAAAAAAAAAAAGGATTGGTCAAAGGTCATCAAACATACACTTTTAGAGTTGTTATCTTTGGATTAAATTTCATCTTTATTTTAATTGTGATCTTTTTTTGAATTTATTCTAATTACCTCATTGTAAAGCACATAAAAGATAAGAATAAAATAAAATAAAATGTGTTTACAGACCATAAGACCAAGAAAGAAAATACAGGAATTTGAAATGTTTAGTGATTGTGAAAATACATTTATCGGGTAAAGAAAATAACATACAAAGACAAAAGACCCCCCCCCCCCCCCCCCCCCAAGAACAAAGCAGGGAAGAGTTATATGTCATTTAAATAAAAAATAAATAAAAAAAAGATCAAAAAAATCCCTTGAATTCTCATTCAGGGTGCTCAAGTGTTTGCTGTATGCCGGGAAATACTTTTGAATGAATGGGATGGACACTGCTACTATCAAAGAGTGCGTTGAAGGTGGACAGCTGCATCCTGTTCAACTGTTCTACTACAGCAGAGAAAACACTTGTGGGTATTGTAGAGGACATTGTGGGAGATGTGTAGTTTGTGCGCCAGCTCCTGTGTTTGGTGAGTGTGCACTGAAAGGAATCTCCACTTCACTGCTCTCACAGTGACCGGCCTCAGTCAGGGGGGGGAGTGGTCTAAACTGACTGTTAGCAAGTTTAAACCACTTTAGCAAGGGGTTGGAGGCTTGATGAAAGGCGAGCACATGCAGTCTGGCACCAGTAATCTCAGGACACACTACCTCTAATTCCTGATGGCGTTTTCTCCACCTACCACAGAGAGGTGATAAAAGGAATCTGCGAAACCTCAAGAGCACCGTTTACACTTGGATGCTGCTCGAGGAAGACGTCCCAATCATTAGAAGAAGGCTTAGGAAATCCTGAGAACTTGACAGGTTAAAGCTGTACTACATTATTTTTGGTGAATAGCTCTGCCAAGAAAATGCTGAATGTGGACCTAATAGTTTTAAGCTTCTGCCTTGGTCTGGGAACACAACACACTGCTGATGGTAAGAGACAATACAATATCCAAAACGGCCCGTGCAGCTATACGTTTCTGCTGCCTGAGCAGGAAACCTGCCAAACCCAGAACAGCTTCAACTATCCAGTTCAGAAGGATGGACCCACAGACAACGAGTCGACTCAGAGGCTGGAACAACTGGAAATCACCATGGAAAACAACACACAATGGCTGCTCAAGGTGAGACTTTGTCACACTGAAGATATCGCATACGAACGATTGTCTTTTGCTTAAGATGTTACGTGCGAGCATAAAGAAAAATAAACACTTTTTTTTTATTTTATTTTACAAGAAGAATTATTTATGGCAGGACACGATGTGCTGGAGAAATCTCAATGAAGGTGTCTCCAGAACAAATGTTGAAGTATTGATTATATTCTTTAAGGTGGACGAAGAACTTTTCAAAGGAAACATGCTTGTTTTTTATATGATGGACAAATGATTTGTGGCTCAATGCCACTTATTTATAGCTTGTAACCATGCTGCTACGATTATAATTCCACCAAAGTCTGGAAACACGAGTCAAACGATTGCCAAAGAATGTGCCGTTAACTTTGTCTCCGTAAAGCTACATCGGAGCTCAGGCAGTAAGAGCTCGGGAACAGTCACAGCAGGTTTTGTTGTGGGGAAAAAAGAAAACAAACTTTTATAAGTTCTGTCAGATGATTTGAGAAGCTGTTCTGATTTAATGAAGGTGGGAATATATATAACGAATGTGCCGAGTGGCTTTGAGACACGTTTTAATTCCACACAAAAGGACATAATTGGTTTTGGCACTTGACAAAGACTCGACACAGGTGTCCACAGGCGGGATGCATTCTCTCCTTTCAGTCTGCCGAGTCCCTTATCGTCTAAGTGAGTTGCTTCTTTTCTTGTTCCCGCCCCACCTTCACCCACTTTCATAGTGTGATTAATGATCAGAACTGAGCAAGATGAACCAGACAGGACAAGGACATCTCGCAGCTGGATCACACAAACCCCATCTTGTACCATTAAACAAATTTTGATTCATTGAATGGAACGGCTGATACGGCACGTTAACAGACAAAATCCAAAGCGCTACCTCAGAAATCAAAGGCTTTACAGTACAAATTAAAGGTTGAGCAGAACAACACAGTGACATGTTCCTTAGCTCGTACACACCGAGAATATTGCTGATTAATGATGCACCGTGTCACTAATTCAGATTTGTCATTTGAAAAGCCGACAGCTTTTGTGTCAGTGGCTAAGAAACTGTCTGTCTAGACCTTGACAAATCCACAAAACCCTCAATAGAAAGAGGATTAAAACAAGATGACTGCAAAAAATAATTACAGGTAAGGAGCGAAAACAGATTTGCTTTTAAGATTTTGTCGTGCCAGTATTCTAGTGTCAAGAAGACAACCACAACGTTTAAGAAGCGAATGCCATACAGTGCACGTAGCTGTACCGATATTACAACATAATCAACAGTAAATAGTCCTTCCCAACTTTACTTAATTCTTTGGCATAAAGACGTCTCACAGTGACTGATAGCAGATCCGAATCCTAATCTTATATTAATGACTCGCATCGCAAACACATCTTTACTGACGGTAACGTGCCTTTTTTGCAGCCCGAAAAAAATCCTTCATCGTGTTGAATTGTAAATCTTTACTTTTCAAAATCACAAATAAAATAAGAAAAGCCATTTTCTTCTGTGCATCAGAAAGACATGTTGGTTTACTGCACCAGCTGTAGCTTTAAATTATTTGAAATATTACATTTTCCCCATTTTGATAAAAAAAAACAATCCATTGGGTAAAGCACGCTCACACCACGTTATCAAAGGTTTCAGTTTCCAGCAGCACTCGAGAAAAATAAACAGGTGAACACATGATTAGACAAACGCATTCACAATGTGAGGGTAAATCTTAGTTAGCCTTATTGAAGAACTGTATTAATGTAGTTATAGAGTTGGTTCACAGAAGTCTATTGGTGACAGATCAGCCTCAGCGGATGATTTGAAGATCGCACAGTGTTCGACTACAACAATTTACAGATTAATTAAAATTAACTTTAAATTTATTTGCTTTTTTTAGTTCTTTGCGGTAATGAATTGAAAGTCGTTTGATTGTGACCAGTTGGATGGGTTTAAACAAAATAACTATGGCTAGTCTCTCGTAGGGTAAATATTCCTGCAGTGACACAAACGTCCCACTTTAACGAGCTTTAAAATGAAAAAGAAGAGCCTTTCTTGAGTGAAGACACTTATTTTCTGAAGTGCTGTTTTGTGTGCTGACGACAGCTGGGAAAAGAGAAAAATGATACCGCTCTCACGTGAAGGAGGAACACGGTCATTTCATACTAACGCCTCTGAGAAACTCAGCGTAAACAAATGATTAGATCAATGACTGAATGTCAATGGGACATCCTGCCAGCCATTCAAACGGCAAACTTGTAAACATCCAAGAACATAAATGAATTTGACAACGTGAGGAAGACAAACAAAATCAGCACTGATTGCAAATGTTGGTTGTTGGGGTTTTTTTTCCCCCATAAGAAAAAATAACAACAGAAGCTGTTTGTGGCTTCATAACCGACTGATGAGTAAATAACAAAGGTGATTATGCAAACTATGTGGATGACACATGGATATTCAAGTGCTTCCTGGTGGCGCACAAGTCCGACTGTCATGAAGGATGTAACCCCTCACTCAACACTTCCATCCTGTTTACGAGTTGTGTGACCTGATTGCCACTCAGGAACACCGTGCAGGAAATAACTTAATGATTAGTCTCGGTCTAAATGTAGCAATGCTGTAAGGTAGATGTGAACAAAACACGCGAAGATAAAGGCATATCACATCCCAGAACTCTAAATATTTTACATGATCCCGCAGTGTAGTGATCCATTATGCCATTACATTACCAGGGAGATGTTTCTCATCACACGTGAAAGACTGTGTGGCTCTAAGAAGGATCTTGCCTATTATTTCTATCCCTGTAGCTCTCCATAAAAAATTCAACATGCATCATTTCTCGATGGTACAAGATCTGCATCACGTTCTGAACATGAGATCCTCGATACACATCATCATCATCATCAATGCAATCGTTGAAACAGATCTATCCAAAAATTTTAAAAAGAGGCACACATTATATATATATATATATATATATATATAAATAAAAGTCAGTAATGAAGCCACAAACAGCTTCTGTTATATTTTACTACACTATCACAGCAATTTTGTCAGAAGACACACAATCAAAGACAAGTGATTGCAGGGAATAGTAAAAATAGTGGTTTTGCAAATGGTGCATTGCGAGAATAAAATCACGTCAATATTTCAATGTGGGTTTTTTTCTTCTTTTTTTTTTAAATTTGTCCTTCACATTCAACAAGTAGTAATGGGAGTGGGACATAGTGAACAGTAACCAGCTTTCCGCTTGTAAACATCTGTGTCCAACAACAGGATTGTGTCCAACAAGCCACTGGCTGAAAGTGAGGATGGGTCTCAGGATAATTGTCTTTTTGTGCGTCTCAGCTGGAGAACTACATACAGGACAGCATGAAGCAGGACATGGCTCAAATCCAACAGACTGCTGTGCACAACCACACAGCTACGATGATTGAGATTGGCACAAACCTGCTGAGTCAAACTGCCGAGCAAACAAGGAAACTCACCAACGTAGAGGCACAGGTGAGCCTGTACATTGTGTTTTTTTTCCCCTGATATAAAATACAAACTGCACTACACACACACAATCTGCGTTTAAGTCCACCCTGTGATACACGCTGAGAAATTAGATGGCTTCAGAGTGTTAAAAAAATAAATGTGGAGGGAAAAACAGTCATGACGGCGTCGGTGTATTATTGTGGCTGCACGTCGGTGACCTTATGTGAGCCAACTGTACAGCATTTCCTGTTATTAGCACACTTGTATTCCCAGAGAAAGGGTCTATCAGTTTGTCACAATCAGACATCCGTCTGTTCAAATACATCAACAGCTCGGTTGGAGACACATAGCTAGGATCCATGTAAACAACGTGCTTTTTGCTGAGTTCAGTTCCTACCGACTGGGAAATTTGTGGCAAAGTCCACAACCTCTGTTTGGTTTAACACGTTGGTCTGTGAAAATACATTGGCTTTCAAAGTTTTCCCTTGTGCAGGTACATCTGCTGTGACGGTGAGGTTGCTCTTTCCTGCCATGTTTTTCCGTTTTACAAAGTTTACTCACTAGAAAAGGGCAAAATGGACCTGAGCTGATCTTAACTGACACACAATTAAATACAACATCCAAACTTGGGTTAAAATATTATGAAGCCGTTATGACATTCAGAGGTATGTCTGATAGGTTTCTTCTTATACTGCTAAAGACAAGAAAATTTTAAGTATGTCTCAATTTCAAATTATGCCCACAGAAAATCCGTTTAGGGGTCTCATTCTTAATTTAGCATAAAAGCATTGTGAATTAAAATGATTGAACACCACACCACTTTAGACCATCTCTTTAACACACTGGTAAGCAATAAAAACCTTGTAATTGAATGAAAGTACAAAATATTCCCATTATCCTTTACAGAACATTTACAAATCTTCTGATTGAATAAATATAAAACTGCCCTCGATAGCTGTGTGAACGATCTGCTTCGTTTTTCTGCACTTCAGGTAATCCATCACACAACTCGACTCGAGCGGCGACTTCTGGAAAATTCCTTGTCAACCAACAAGTTGGAAAAACAACTAATAATTCAAACAAATGACATCCACAAACTCAACGATAAAAACAGGTGAGGAAAGACACATTCCTGGACAGTGGTAGGGCTAAGCAAGGCCAGACGTTTGCAGCTGAAGTCGTTCGCTTCTCCCCTCAGTTTTCTGGAAAAGAAAGTGGAAGAGATGGAGGGGCAGAGGCAAGTGGAGCTGAAGGGGCTTCGAGAGGAAAAGGAGCAGCTCCAGAATCTAATACTGAAGCAAACAACTATCATAGGCGAGCTGGAGGAACAGCTGCTGAAAGTGTCCTCCAACAATACTGTCCTACAGCATCAGCAGCAGGAGCTGCTGGACACAGTGAACAACCTAATTCACGCCTTCTCCGCCAGCTCTGCCCGAGGTGAGTCAGCACTTCATTTTTACATTCTTTAACAAAATGCTGAATGATTAAATTTTTTTCCAAAATGGTAAATGGATTTCACTTATATATATATATATATATGCCTGATACCAACACAATAACTTCATGGAGAAAAAAAACAAACTTGCTCCTTTGTGAATCCCGCTGCCCCAACAAGCAAAAGGATAAAGAGAGAACCAGGTATATATTATACAAGTATAATTTGGATTGGAGGCAGAAACAGCAGTAACCACTTAATATTATCAGAAGTGGGAACAATTAGACAATTAGGGGGTCAAATATCAATTTACAATGAATCTCCAGATGAGTGTTCCAATTTGAAAGAAAATTGTATGACGGGCTGAATGAATAGGACTTGTCAATCGCGTAAACATACATGCTGGGCATCATTAACAAAGACTGATTTCTTTTGCAGAGACCAAAACTGTTATGATGCAGGACACTCCCACCACATACATGGACTGTGCTGCGATCCTCAAGTCAGGAAACACCCGCAGTGGCGTCTATACACTCACACTACCCAACACTACAGTGGAGGTACAGTCAGCCTGTTTTTCCTCAAACATAATAATGTTCTACTGGTACAAACAGACGTGCGCTGACAGGTCCTCATTTACACAATCCTATGAATAAAACATCGTGTGCATTGGGTTGAAAAGTTCAGTGAGACATAGTGTTGTTTGAGGGTGGAGGAGTTCAATTAAAAATGCTCTCAGACTTCAATAAATGATGGGCATGCTTGGGCTAAACTGTGATCTCCTTAGATACTTTTCAGGAACTTGGCCTTCATTGTTTGACCCTCTTTCCTTTAACATGATATTTGCTTTAAATAAAATTAAATGAAAGAACACTATCAAATTATAAATGAGGATTCATTCTTTACTGTGCAGTATTTTTCTTTTACATTTTTAATCAAAGCAACTCTTTTTTTACCGATCTGCTCGAAGGCCTTTTGTGACATGGAGACAGAAGGAGGTGGCTGGACAGTAATACAAAAACGCTTTGACGGCCGTGTTGACTTTCACCGAACGTGGCAGGAGTACAAAAAGGTAAAAGCCATCTGCAAGAAATTCTTTCCCGAAAAATATATAACCAAGGACACAGTATTCATTGGAAACACACGTGACAGTTGTTAGATTCAGTTTGGGCTTTTGACTTTGTTTTAAGTGCCGTCACTCAGCAGATATTCCTGAAATCAATCCAAAGGAGAAAAAAAAAAAAGAACAATCTGCAACTCGCAGCACCATTATTCTAAGCAAAACGGAAAAGTTGTTTTCAAAATATTGTTTCACCGGGTCTCATGAGATTCATTCAAGCTTTTTGAATGTAAGTTATGACAGGCCACTTTAGAGAGCAAAGGCGGAAAAAAAGGGAAACCCACGCTAAAATAGGGAGGAATTCAACGATTCCCACACGAGCAGCAAGGGAGGAGAAACTATTTGACATTTTTCAAGTACCAGATTAAACCACAATGTATTTATTGTTTCTGTCAGTGCATTCAAGACTGTACTCACAATATGCTAGGATTAAAGGCCGAATCACAAAAACAGCGACAGGCATTTCCTGTATCGCGAAGAACAAAAACATAAATAAAAAACACCACTAATTGTCGAAAAGAAAAGTATTCATGTTATTTCTTACTGAATTCAGGCTTGATTAAAACTGTCACGTTAAATTCTTTTTAAATCCATATCTCGTCATGAACATTGCTTGATTGCCAACATTAATTTTAACAAATTTTATTCAACTGGATCACTTTCTGGGAAGAAGGCCTTATATGTGATATCAGAGAAATATGCAGAACAGTTGACGTCGGTTTTTTTATCTCTTCTTTTGTTAATGGGGAGAAAAGCAATCACCGCTGCCTTACAAGGTTTAATTGCATTTCTTTTGTGCCGTTTCAGGGTTTTGGGGAACCTTCAGCTGAATTCTGGTTAGGAAATGAATTTGTCGCCAGACTGACAAGCCAGAAGTCTTACAAATTAAGGATCCAGCTGGGAGACTGGGAAGGAAACACCGCATTCTCGCTATATGATCAATTTTCTGTCGACGGTGAAACACAAAATTACAGGTACGTTACAACATAGAACACAAACACACAAAATGAGTTGACAATTTACCACTAAGAAACATAGATAAAGCAAGTACAGCCCCAAACTCTGCAAAGACATTAACTGCATGAACACTCAAGAGGCAACAGAGTGTAAGCGGGAACAAATAAAAGCATCTCACATGTTGTAAAGTAATGATCTCTCACACACTTCACAAGGCTTAAAGCGTACGAGATTAATTAAGTGCTTTTATCAAACAACCTTGGTTTTCCTGACAGAGACCCCTTGATGTAGTCTGTCAACTAAACTGCAATATACTCTGAATATCAAGCCTGCACACATTCCTAATCACACCGACTCAGTGATTTTCCACTAGTTCTATGCTGCTTGTTAAAACTTATTCCTAATATCAGAATGGCTAAAAACAGTGGAGTAGAGTTTGTTTACCAACACACAATGTGAATTTAGACTGTGTTATCAATGTCAGGAAAATGCTTTTGAAAAGCCGTGATTATGATCGTATATGCAGACAAGCCCATCATCGAGATTCTTCTGGATTTATAATACTAGATGTTCTCACAGTGATGCGCCGGCAAATATGTTGTGACGCTGGTCAGTATTTGAAAGAAATAGGAGAAACATGAAATCATTTATCTTTCTGATATACCGTCTGAAGGTTTTGTTTTTTGCCAGGAGTCTTGGATGTATTTTTCTCTCTGAACTAAAACTGATTTCAACAATGGAATGGACACACTCTGGATTTGACAAAAAGTCCTTGAAATGCCAGAACTCAGCAAATAAGTTCTTTTCAGGCCTCCAGCCTTCATAACTATGACCCAAATTTAGTATATAAAGTGTTGGCTCAGTAAGGACAAACAAACAACAGGTAAACAAAGTAGCTTTCATAAAATGCAAAAAATAGCATCCAAAGATATGTATTCGGCAAGTTGACAAACTTGGTTAAGACTTAAACAATTAAGTAAATCCCTTCATCACATGTTTTGCACATTTCAGATTCGGGGCACAAACAAAATGCTCATGGAAAAAGAATTTCATGAGTGAGTTGTGTGTGTTGCCTTTTGAGGAACAGCAATCATGGACTTCCTCCTCCTCTTCCTTCATTTTTCCTCTTCTATTCTACAGGATACACCTTAAAGGCTACAGTGGGACGGCAGGCAAAATAAGCAGCATTGGGCAGCCAGGAAGTGATTTCAGTACAAAGGATGCGGACAACGACAAATGTGTTTGCAAATGTTCACAACTAACAACAGGGGGTAAGAAAAATATTTCCCCCCTATATTACTTGTCGTTTGATAATTTTTTTTTAAACAACAGAATCTATGTCGATTAGTGATGGGCACTCACAACAACTTCCCACCCACGCAACTCTTGGCACTTGCCTCGAAAATCTTCAAGGGCATTTTAATGGCTGCCGTACTTTTGTGGGCATGTCAAAGAGCACAATTAGCTCAGGCTTAATCACTGATGAACTCATTGGGGAATTCAGTTCCTACAATAGTTGACATTAATAGTCTGGGAACAGAGCTTTTCCCTCTCTCCTTTTGTAACTTAAAAGTCCTCCTCCATTCCCCTGAAAGTGGCTCTGCTGCCAGAAGTTTGTCTCCATCTGTATTGCACTCTGCCAAGTGAACATGAAGACATGAAAGCCTTAACCCTATTCCTTTTTTCCCATGAGGGGTCTCCCACAGTGGGTTTCATAAGTGTTTCTTACATAGGACTGTGAATCTTTGGCTGTGGGCCAATAAGAACAGTAAGGCTATTAAAAGATATAGTTGTTTCGAATAAACAAAAACAGTTTTATACACCTGTCTAAATGAAAAAAAAAAAAAGATTAAATATAACTTAAGTCGAGGATTCACAAATTGTACACATCATGGTGTTTGGGAGAAGTTCTGCACATGTGGAAAAGGGTTGATTGAGGCTCCTGGCGCTCAGGGGAGTACTATAACGTTCATGATTTTACTAGTGGTAAGAAGAAAAAACAAGTCTTTAAAAAAAGGCAGTGATCAGAAAAAAGGTTGGCAGAATCCTCTCATGCCATCTCTGCTTCAAGGCCACATTCAGTATCATTGGCACAACAGCTGAATGCATCATCAATCTTATTAGAGAAGCTTGAATTGAATTTAAAGGCTGATTCTTCAAGGTTTGCAGAAACAAGTCCAAATCTCATTTTGGTCAATGTTAAAAGCATTAGTCAAACTAATGGAAAACTACATTAAACTCTTATGTCTAAGATGAACTGACCCCCAGCTGATACAGTTACAAGAAGGTATTGATAAAGAACTAGTTTTCCCCCCAAAAAACATATTAACCCCTGAAGACCTGTAAAACTCCTTGGTGACAGCTCGAAAACTGTGAAGCATCAATAACAAAACCTTCAGCCTTGAGAAAATACATTTGAGAAAATTCAGAAAAATACCAAGTGTCACAGAGGAGAGTAAGATTGAACATACTTTAAGTAATAAGAACCGTTTCACTTTCACCCAACCTAAGCCTCTGGGAATATCTCATAACAAAGAGTTTAGAAAAAATTGCATTGTGGCGCTTTTCCACAAATTGTTGACTTCAACTTTCACTAAGATGATACAACACCAATGACCCACGACAACCACTTTAACCACTTCTTTATGGTAATCTTAGATGACTTTTCTATCTTTGAAAACTTGAAGCTAAAATAGATAGCAATTGATTGAAATGTTTACCCATTCACAGATTTCCATATATGTAAAAGAACATTCCATTTGTAAGATCTGATTTTACGTGGGATTTTCAAACAGACATTTCTGAGATGGGCCACTGAAGCCGCTGCCAAGAGCAAGATATCCTCTCTAAAAACACTTCCTATTTGGATTTGAAAATCAGACGTCATTAACACTAGTTTACACAGTGTTGTATGCAATATAATGACAGCATTACATTCAATCTGATGACATTGCAATGTTCCAGGTTGGTGGTTTGATGCCTGCGGACCATCAAACCTCAATGGGATGTATTACCAGGAAGGACAAAACGCCAATCGCTTCAATGGGATCAAATGGTACTACTGGAAAGGCTCGGGCTACTCACTGAAGACCACGACAATGTTGATCAGACCAGCAGACTTTTCCCTTTGAACCACTGCACTGAACAACAAACAAGGTGGGAAGGAAATTCTGCGAGACAAACAACACCAAACATAAATATTCTCAAGTGAGCCAAAGCACTGCAAGGGAAATGTTTTTTGTATGCCTTTTTTTTTTTTTCCATGTTTTTCAGAACAAATCATTCAAATAAAATTTGTTGTGGGAGGAAATAGTTGAATATCATACTGAGAAATGCCTATAAGGACTACGTATGAATGTGGTATGCAAGGATAAATAAGACGAGAGGAAAATGTGGCAATAATTTAATTCCTGTCATATTTCAGAAGGTAAAGTACCCATTTCAATAATAGCCATCACTGTACAAAAGAAACTATGGTACAGATTGAGGGGAAAAAACAAGTGACTCTAAGTGATGTGTTGCCTAAAATGTAAATGATAATGTATAAATGCCACAAAACTCTATCTTTTAATATGAAATTGTTTTGCTCCAGAGAATGTAGATTATATAAATATATGTTGTTGTTTTTCTTTTTAATTTATGCAGATTTTTAGGGTGATATTTAACTTTATTATATATGAAGATCTGTTGCAGATCTGTGATACTAGTTGCTAGATAGTTTTTGATTTAATTGCACATAAACCAAGAAAAAGTATTTTTAATATAATGTCATAGTACCTTTAAGATGCCTATACATTATTTTCAGTCTTTTGGAAAGTCTGTTTGTTTTTTTACATATGTTTCCTATTTCTCAGCAGTCAAAACTGCGTTTAGGAGTTTTGGACAGACATGCCTCACAAGCTGTTATATACCTGAAGTTGAATATGAAACACCAACCACTGAGATTTCTACTCTGTGGTTTGTGACTGTAGGATTTAGGCCTTAACTCTTAAGTGTAGTGAACAGACACAAACAGCCTTTTTGGGTGTACAACTGTCAGATCACAGAAATATGTTGAGCATTTTAGAAGATTCTTGTGCCTAGTAAAAATACAAAATAAATGTCAAATGTTTTAAACCGTTTTGTTTTGTGTCTTTGGGGGGTTGTTATTGGGTGTGTCTACAAATGATAAGCTCTGCTTCTTACTACTCCTTTTTGGATATGTTGGGCCATTATTTATTAGTTATCTGTTACTTTTTTTTTTTTTGCCTTGTTAGCTTTGCTTTGTTATGTTTGTTGTTTGTTTGTGTTAGTTTATCGTTGTTTTGTTATGTACCCACATGTCCGAAATAAACTAAACTAAACAAATACTGAGGAGACGACAATTCTAACTACATGAAAATGTTGATAAACAGAAAGAAAAGAATAAAATATGTTTTATATTACCATATAATGGCAAATCGAGGGGTACATTTATTGAAAAAATAAACAAATACTGTATATTGGCAACTGACTGGTTCACATGATGAATTAGTGAAATATATCAAAATATAGTTACACTTAGTTAACCATCAGTGGCTTGTAGATTAAATATACTTTTAGAAAACCACTACACATACTGGCCTTTATGTAAGATATTATTTTAATCATTAGTATCAGATAAGTCAGTCACTTCCTTTACAGATGACGACAGCTGGACAGAGAACCTGAATAAACCAGGGAAGGCTGTGGTTTGTGAAATGTCGTATGCGTTCGCAGGACCAATGGAATGACAAAAAGCCTTGGGGACAAAAAAATATTTTGTCTGTCACAACAAAAGCAGCCATGCACATTCAAGAGGAAATGCGTTGGCATGTGCCTACATTGCGATCCCAGGCAGCAGAGGACAGTGATTCACGAATGGCAAGTTCAGGAAGCGACAACATCCACATTTCACACAGGATGCTTCAGGAAAAACAAGTGGACTGTAAATGGACGACTGGCAATAAAAATTAGCAGGTTTCCGTCCAACTTCCCTAGCCTTAGGTTTTCATAATTCTCTGGAATGTCATTGGAGCGGAGCACAGAGATGTCGTCTTTAATCTTTACAGGCAAGTGCTTTTCATTATAACGCCCCAGGAATTGAACCAATGACTGTTATTTAGTGTTTATACTTGGAAACAGTAACCTAATGTACCAGTTATAATAAAAAAAAAAAATACGGCAGTGAAAATCCAACCTGGAGTCCAGGACCCCCCTTTTATTGCGCTGCTCTGAGGCTGACAAATTTAGATTTGGACAAGTAGAAAAAAATAAACAACCACTTTCTCAAACTGAAAGCAGACCCAGAAATCGGATCACTTCTTGTATTTTGAAGGCTTAATATTCAGAATATATAATATATTTAAATACAAGAAGAACTTTAGTTGCTTTGGAATACCAGCCAGTTCTGTCTTTATAAATCAATCACACCTTTATTTGGGAAAATACAGAAAAACAAATACCATGCATTGATACAATGACTAATTTAAAATCAGTACACCTTTTGGTACAGATGATAAACCATGTTGAGTCTCCACAGACATTAACGTTGGTGGTGTTTATTATTACTACTCAATATGTACTCACCTGCGCTGCAGGAAATTTGTCTGACAGTTCATACGGCTCCTCTGGAACCCACTGTCTTTGTTCCAGGCACCAGAGTATCTAATCATAGACCGAAAACAAAGTCAAGGAAATCTCATTAGTTTTAGGTCATGTAAAGGTTTCTTAACATTTACTACCTGCATACCCATTCAAAAGAGAGGATCCAGCAGCCACGAGCAATTCCCAGCAGAATATTGAGGGTCCGCTTGTCTCCTCCAGACACCAAATGAGTTGTGCTCTCGCAAACTCGGTCAGCGATTGAAAAACCACCCAACGCTTTCACCACCTGAACCACCGTGTGCTGTTTCCTATGGGATTAAACAAGACATCATTTTATCCCAGGAGGCTCCCAAAAGCACAGGAATGATAGCAAATAGGAATGACGCTGACATTTATCTGAAGATAATCAGACGAGCAAATAGCACTTACTCAGTGGGCATGCTTGTCATGACCAATGTTCTCATGGCCTGCAACAAACACACAGATCGGAAATTTACAAACTGCACCATCCCCCATCATATCAATGGATCACTTGGCCGTTATTATGTGAACAAATATTTGAAAGAATCTGTCAAGTGCCATAGGAAATGCACCATCTGTTATTAAACGAGAAACTAAAAAGCTGGATGCGTGCTGGTTTGTCGAATCAAACTGCACGAAACAGGTAACAGGATCGCTGTCGGTGTATCTGCTTCTACAAGTTTGCCGAGCTAAAGAGTGGCTGCCTGATGTGTACAGTGCCATGTCATGTGCAACATCCAGTCCCCATGACCCTAATGTGAACCAAGCAGGTGTTCATGTTGAATGGATGGATGAATGAACAAGTAAGGACTGCACTTTCAATAACCCCGAGAGATGAACGGATTCACGGAAACCACAAACATCAAGGCGAGGGAAAGGCAGGAAAAACACATTTAGAGCTCCAAACTGTAAATTTGTAACCTGATGACGGGGGGGGTCAATGGAGACGTGTACTTTGGCCCCAATAAAGCCGGCTATCATTAGCACGGACACCTGAGCAACCGTGACAAACAGGACCACCAGACCCTTTCCTGTCACAGTCTGATATCTGGTCCCCCGGCTGGAAGTCGGAGGTGAAGGCCAGCTGAGCACCACAGTGCCAAAACAGTCCACAGGCCAAGCTTCCACTGTCGTCAAACACCAGATTATCCCTGACAAAGCAGTTGGAAAGTCACTGATTTGGGTACACCGCAGCGTTACCGCACCACAGTTGTCCAATCAGAGGTTTCCTAAAAGTAAATGTTTTGATAAACAGTGTGGTCTTCAGCTCATAGGACACTACTTACGAAGGTGTGTATGAAAACTGCTTGGCCGAAATGAAGTCAAACAACTTAAAATATTGTTGCTCCCAACGTTCCTTATCTGATATGGCGGACACGTTAAAGCATAAGAATCCGGCACTGAAGAATGAGCCGCACGTAAGGAGCCTCTGGCTAAAAGCTGGTGTGAACTGCAGCACAAATGAAGGAAACTGGTCACTGTATGAGTAGTCCTATACTGTGGCCACAGGAAAGGTAACACAATCAAAACAGTAGCATTTAGAGAATTGTATTTTCTTTTCTAAAATTACACAAACGTTGTCAAAATGTGAATGTGGTACTACTAAAAACACACAACCTTTCAAATATAATCAGAGTAATGTTATGAGATTTGTTGGAATATAAAATGTTTCAATCAAAAAGGAGAATGAGTCTAAGTTTCTGCCTGATACACCACAACTGCCTGACAGCCATGTGATTTAAAAATTTGTAATTGAGGATTTTTAACAATTCAGGTTACACACTTTCTTTACAGAATCATGATCTTTGTAAAAAAAAAAAAAAAGCCGGAGACATCTCCCCGTGGTGCATGACATCATGTTTGGCGTTTTCAGCTCCAGCTTGAGGTTACCAGCGTAACGAAAACAGAGCCAGGTGCACATCCTAAGCAAGGAAGTTGTATGCAAGCCATCACAGAGATAAAGCACAGGAAACCCTCAGGACCAGACAGACCCTCTTAGCAAATGCCTTCAGCTGCAAAAATGAATGAGCAACAGAGGAAATTTTTACACAAACTCCTGGTGCTTGGTTTTCTTGAGCTTCCTATACCGGGGGAAAAAATATATACTTTGTTTTGCTGTTCTCTTTTCCGTGTCTCTGCGATAAAGGATATAGGAATAGCGCGCATAACAAATATCAGGCTTGTTGGAAGTTAAAAAACATAAATCCTAGTAACAGCCAGTGATGAATGCCTCCACGTCGATAACTTTTAATTCAGTACGAAAGCTCAGTGGATAATTTTATCAATAAAAAAAACTAAAAACTATGTGACCATTATCTCAAACAAACTTTGGCCTACCCGTAACATCCAGCGACGATATCTGCTTCAATAAACTGGCTCATCCATGCACCTACATCAAGTGTTTAAGTCCCCCTTGTCCCCGTTGACCATAGATGACATGTTTTGTTAGTTAAAATCAGCCTTACCTTTGTTGTGTGAACCATTTTCTCAGGACTCGAGGCGATTTGCTTATTGTCATTTTTCACAGCTTGAGTGGAGCTCTCAAAGAAACCAGCTGCTACAGTACATTCATTTCCTCTACCTACATTCAAAAAAGAAGAAAAACAATATATAATAGAAGGGGGGAGGGTTACTCAAGCTATCACACAGCAGGTGTTGTTCTGTCTGCAGTTCATCTTCGCTCTGTTTGCTTCAAGTGGCTGCGAGAGGATGTAACAATAAGAACTGTAAAATGTAAAAAAAAAAAAAACTAACAAAAAAACAGAAAGACTTACTACGTCACTGATCTTAAATGACTAGCACACAGTTCAGTTGTATTTATTGAATGACTGACGAAAACACTGAAAAACACCAACCCATAAAACAGAACTTTCACAGGACAAAGTTGACAATAACCCACACATAGTCAATTCTCAAATCATTCACTGTAAACACATTAAAAGACAATGTCAAACAGACTAATAGAACAACTGCTTAAATGTCATACGACTACTTTGAGGAGTGAAGAGGAGACAGGCATGTCACTTCAACTACATTGTATGAGTTGGGTTGTGGGAGAGAAATTAACTACAAGGTTCATAAAGACCCACTGATGATACCTTTACAATGTGTTCACTTCCTTTAAAAACACATGCATATTATTAGAGCTGCATATATAGGAAGTTCTTGTCTTTTTAGTAAGAGCTTTACTCTTCTCCTGTGTGTGTATCCAGAAACAATTTCACCCTTGACTGGCTCGTGTTGAATTTAACATTATTCAGGTTCAAAAAACATGAGCGAATATAAACATTTTAAGTGAACACACCAGCCACAAAAGTTCAAACCCAATTATGGTTGTAATAATTTGAAGAATGAATAATGATTAACCAAAACAGTGGAACTCGGGAGTGCTGGATTCACTGTTATCAATCATGTCACACATATCCTGACTACTCACTTTGCAAGGTGTCAAACATAATATTGTTTTCCTGCAAGTCCGATTCTGGGTTCTCCACAGTGTGAGGCGTTGACTCATCTGATGTTTCACCCGTCGTTGGAAACACGAAGGAGTTCTGTCCTTTCCTTTTAGTGATCGGTGACACATCAGCGCTTGCACTATCCAGTGCAGGGAGGGAATCTTGCTGATCATTTTGAGGTTCACTGCTCGCATCAGATGCTTTACTGATATTTTTGCGATTCCGACTCTTCAAGGTTCTCTTCTTCTTGTCATTGCTTTCAGATCCCCTGCTCTCCCTTGTCCTTTTTCTCTTCTTTAAAACAGGTTCCAGCTCAAAGGGCAGGTGGATGCTTTCCTCCATAGGTAGATTTGGCAAAAGACGCCTTTTTGATTTGTTGACAGGTGAAAAAAAGTCCTCAAACACGTCATCGTCGTCAGCAAACGCTGAACGGGCACTTTTACACTCGCTAGATAAGGAGAAAGACTTTACCAAAGCAGAAAGTGATAGTCTGGCTTGCCTGGGGGTCTTCGGTTCAGTTTTCTGTAATGGAGCAGCGGTGTCTTTTGATGTTTTAGCAGCAGCAGCATCTATCACAGCCGATGATGAGGAGCACCGAGGAGACTTCACAGTCTCAAGATGAAGATCATCAGCGAATGGTTTAGCAATTTCACATTTTGGATTTTCAGATTCAACAGCTGAGAGACTTTTCTGTTTATGAACATTTTTGATGTTACTTGATCTCCTGTCCGGGGAAGCGTCTTCTACAAAACCTACTGAACTGTGTCTTTTTGCTGACTCGACAGCAGCTCTTCTCGACTTTCGTTTATTCCTGTCTTCAGCTTTTTTAGCCTCAAGACTTAAAGTCTGTTTGGGGACATTGCGACATGGGGAGAGCCACGGCTTCATGTAATCTTTCATGTCTGAAAGTTCGCTACGCTCAGGGTCTTTAACGTGCAGGGCTGTTCTCCCTTCTTCCTTGTCAGGTGAATGATCAAGTTCGGCAACAGAGGCGCTGGATTCTTCGTCTGACTCGTACACTGCGGTGGGGAAAAAATATTTTTACATTTTAAACACAGACTGCCACGTTGGGGGTCAAGCAGCACTTGTATCAATCAGCTGCCCAAAATCGTTCTGTTGTTTGTTTTGTTCCCCAACATGTCTGCCTTTACTTGTTAAAGCTCCCACTGACTCATGATTTAAAACCACGGGCATTTTTTACAAGCCCGCCCATGCAAATTTTACAATATAAATATAAATGGTGGCCAGTAAAAAAAGATGCTCAAGAGACAAGATAAGGAGACTAAGACTTTTTCTTTAGAGCCAAGACATGAGGAGGAAAAGACACCCCGAAAGTGTGATTGTAAATCTGTCCCAAGGTTCTGAAATTGCTGATTATATCTTTAAAAAATTATCTGTTAGAAATATAGTTGTCAAATGTCAGTTCAACACTATAAAACACCTTTTCTTTACAGCTCATAATATCAGTTTATGTCTTCAGCCCACCAGCGTAGGTTTCCCCACCCAATTGGTCAAGTTCAGAAAGGTCAGTTTAACCTAGTATTATGCCTCTACGGTCCAGCAAAAGACACCAGACTGTGTTGGAAAAGTTAATCTTCCAACCAAACTCATATTAAGAAATTAAAAAACAAAATCCAGAGCTCCTCATTTTCCTTTAAAACCCAAGAAAAAAAACTAAACAAACACTGTTTACATTAGATTACAGTCCACCTTTCTTCCCTACATATCTAAAAATCCATCAGCTCAGGTCAGAAATTTTATTTTCTTACACATAAATTTGGGGTGGGTTGGTGTACTCCCAAGGAAAGGCTTCAGTCCAGTGGACGAGCAGGATTCAGCCATTTGTGAAGCTGAAAAGCAGAAGCATTTTCATAAATAACTTAAAAAGGGACAAAATGGTTTTGATTCTTTGTTGAAACACTTGCTGGCTCACTAACCTGTGGGAGAGAGGTTTTCCCTTTTGTCTTTCATGTCTTTCAAACGCCGAGCCATGTAATCTGACCTTTTCAGAGCAGGGCTGTACACGATCCCATTTTCTTCATCAATAAAGATGGATGGCACATCCGTAACTGTCGATGGATACTTATTTATAAGAGGAAGCTACATCGAGCAGTTCTAACAAAAGGTTTGAATGCTTCAACAGGCTCTTACCAACAGGCTGCTTCGGAGTCAAATCTTTCTTCATCTTGTCGATCTTTTTTCTCATGCGCCAATTGTTTTCAGGGGTCTTATCGGGATGATCTTTCGGCCGCATACAACGATGCTGTATGAACCAAACAAAGAAAGTGTTGTTAATAGGACACCGTTTTAAACAATGAATAAAGAAGTTAGTAGATAAATAAAAAAGAAAGAAAGAACGAAAGAACGACAGAAAGAAAATTAAATTGCACTATATCTTTCTTTTTCTATTTCTAACTATAAATGCTCGTGGGACAATTAAAATATGTAACTAACTCTACTCACCCGCTTGTTCTTTAGGACAGGATTGCTTTCATCATTTAAGGCGGGATATAGCTCCTCATCCGCATGCACAGCATTCTCATAACACCTGGCATCATTTCATCAGAAATAGGGGCGACAACAACTTGTGAAGTAAATCACAGCCCAATAAAAACGTAGTACCATTGTCTGAGTTACAAAAACGTACAGCGGCCTGAAGCATTATTCGTACCTGCCGATCCACAGAATGGAGACAAGGTGCACATTACATTTCTTGGCTTTCCTCCATGTAGCCGAATGTCCATTGTTGAAGACAACATGCGTGACTTGTTTATTGAATGTTTTTGATACCTGCCAAAAAGGAAAGTAATTTGTGTATTGCAATGAATACAGAGCCACTGTCAGTAAATGTAAAAAACACAATCATGATCAGAATTTGTCTCACCTGAGCGCCCATCTCTTGCAGCTGCTCAATGAATGGTTTTGAATAGTTTGCCGTCTTTTCTGATGACCACACATCAACAAAGGCAACAACATCTGCAGCCACAGTACACAGAGTCAAAAATATACCACACGTCATAAAGGCCAGTGGGCTCAGTACATTAACGGTCAGGTGAGATACAATACCTTTAAGAACTGAGGATTTGTTGGTTGTGGTCATTACTGGCTTCACACACTTGCCAAGTGACCAACTAGAAAATAAGGAAGACATTATATGAGACAGAAAATTGCAGGAATCTCCAGTACATCATGTCAACTGTTCCAGACCACCTTTCTACATGACTAATCTCTTTAGATCCAAAATCAATTTATTAGAAAAAAAACATTGAAATACCACTTTAGAGACAGAGCATTAAAAAGGAGTTTAAAAAGGATTTGAATCAAATAACATTTGTTTATAAAATCAAATACCAGGTGAATATGGACATCTCTGTCATTGTAAAAGGCTTGCAACTGAGCATTGATATCTTGAATTGTTATATTTGTGATACGGGGAAATTATTGGACTTCTTTACGTACGTAGTCTTGTATATCTGGATCGGTGTGAGACATACATTAAAAGAAAGCACTATGATATCTTCATTCCATGACAAGGAATATGTGGATTTTCTTTGCAAATTAAATATTTAAAAAAAAACAGCTGCAGCTGTCAGTATCTGATTTCCCTTGCTGTGATCACACCCAGAACTGGAGTGATTATTGTGCTCACTGGCAGAAACGATATGAGAAAAGTATCTGAGAATTAAGTCAGTGCTAAGCTCAAGGCTGCAACTTCAGGGTGTTTTTTATTCCAAACAACAAATCAAATAACTCAAGATGGCATTTTCTAGCCATGTCTCTCTTTGATCAAAAACCTATTTCTGATCATCATTACAAGTCACCGACAATGAGCATACAAGTGGAAAAACTAGTAAATAGCGTTATGTATTATGTGATCCTGAATTGTATTAATTTATTAAATCGTTACAGAGAATAAACTTGTCTCCAACTTTAATGTTCCGTCTGAATCTGACCTTTTACTCCCCTGTGATAAGGCTTGGATTAGTTTTGAATAACTTGTTGATCGTTTATGATGATCTAGTAGTTGACACGACACACGACTTCCCATTTATGTATCGTGAACATAAAGTTAAAAATACCACGTAACAAGAGTTGACGTGTGGCAACGAACATCCAAAATACTTCGTTACCCAAACCAAAGAAGTAACGGTGCTGATCATAGTATTTAATTGTTAGAAGAAGAAAAACAACAAACTCGTCGCTTCGCCCGGCTGCTACATTAGCAGCTAACCAACTTGGCAGAGTGTTGAGTTAGCATTTCTCACGGCTGTGCTCAGTTTGGGACTGACGTAATATACTCACATGTGTTTACACACGTTTGGAATGACCGCACAGCGACGTGACAGTAGGTAACAAGCAGCATTTTCCAATATCTGTGGTGCACTTACATGTAAATAGAGTGGCAGCGAGTTTTCAAATTACGCCGCTTTCAGCAAACAACCGACGACAGTAACTACGGTTCGCGCTTGCAGGTTTGTCGGGCAATGCATTGTGGGATAAAGGACTGTCATTGGCTGCTAGGCAACCGACGTAACTGTGCGTAAACTCAATGGCGGGTCCACAAGTCAAACCCGAAAAAATGCAGTTTATTTTATCCCAAATAGTTGTTGTTGTTGATTTAGAATTCTTCCCACACCAAGAAACTATGTAGGAACCTGGATAAAGTTGTCAGTGACTCCCTTTGAAAGCCTTGTTATTGTAACGAGGAAATTATGTATTTAATTTCTTTAGATGCCTCTAAAGATAGTAAAGATAGTTTTTCTACTGTCAAAAAAACTAATGAAAATGTCCAAATTATTACTATATTTTTATTATTATTAGTAGTAGTAGTAGTAGCAGTAGTATTAATATTATAATCTGCCCCATAAAAGGTGCTGAACATCTTACAAATAGAATTGTGATATTTGTAGACAAACCAGTTGACATATTTGGTATAAATACAATGAAAATAGAGACACAGTTGAGACGACTGTTGCAACTGCCTTCTTTGCTTTGCAAAGAAGGCAGCTGCAACAGTCGTCTTACTCATGGTTGTGTCTCTATTTTCATTGTATTTATACCAAATATGTCAACTGGTTCTTAAAGCAGGCGGATGTATGCAGACTGATAAACAAGCATCTGGACTAGGCAGATAGAGAACTGTATGTAGTTAATCTACACCCGAGCAGAGCTATACTGCCATGGTAACTAGTTGACAAATAAGCACACCTCTCTCTCGTGCGCGCTCTCTTTCGTTCTCTGACATCCATCATGTAATTGTGTCCCTCTTAAAATTAGACCTGCACAACACAATCGTGAATTTTCCGCATTTATTGAACCACCTAAAGCAAATTCATGGTTTTACTCTACAAACGTTTTTTTTTTTTTTTTTCCATTGGTCACATTTATCACAAAGCACACATCATAATTGTCACCTGTAAAAGCTTACACCTGGAATACACAGCACAAATGCCATACATACAAAAGACTAAAGAAATGTAAGAAATCAATGGCACTAGTCCTCTCATATATGAAACATTTTTTTAATGAATGTCTAGCTTACAACAAACAATGTTTATTTTCAGTATAACCTTCTGTACAACATCACAAATAAAATAAAATAAAAAACCAATACATAATTAAATATATTAGCTTGAGACTTGAGCTTCGGGATGATCCATTTGGGAATATGGTTGGAGCTCATTTGTTCCAGTCTCTTTTAAGTCTCTGAACAGCATTCCTCTGATGGAAATCTTCTCATTTACTGTACAAACATGGGAAAAATGCACTTATTAACTATATCAAACATGCATTTGTTATGTTCATCCACTCATAAATTCATGTTTTTTCCAACAATCTGTCATCACTCCCCGCATGTTGGCAATATCACAATATGCAGCTTGCATTGCAATTTTGAAATTCTTTGTGTGGGCTGAGTGGAATAATGTGTTGTCTACATTAGCAAAGTTTAAATACCAGTAATTCTTTAGTGTCACAGTTTATCCGAAAGCCATTTGTAGACATGCAATACAATGTTAAATCAGTAAAAACAGCACAAAATTGAGAATTCTGTAAACAATAGTAAATAACATGCAACATCTGATTTGGAAACAGTAACACATTTGTTCAAAGTGCACTTTTATTAAAAGTTTGCTTTCATTTAAACATCTCTTTTGTGACTTAGGGTTTACTGCAGAACACGGTAAAACCATGGTACAACACACTTCAAACCACTAATGTAAAACCACCGTCAAAATGTTGTACCGATGTTACATATTCAACAAACAGCAAAAGTCTTTTCTACAACTGTACAGTTCATGTGACTACATCCACCAGTGTCCTTTAGGTTGTGGCATCAATGTCAGACAGAGTTGCTCCTGCAGGGGAGAGGCACAGAGGTGCGGGACATTTCCATATGCATGGTAGACATGGGGAAATGCTCACACTCCTCTTCCTCTGGGAAACAGCGACAGTGGAGGAGTATGTCTCTCACTTCTTGTCGGAAATTGTAGTTAAGGAAGCCGTAGATAATGGGATTGATGCAGGTTGAAGACATAGCCAGAAGGTGACAGAGCGAGAACAGCAGGTTGTGGTGGCAGATAGGCAGAGCCTCTTGGTGCCAGTCAGACACCACATTGAAGATGGTAAGTGGAAGCCAGCACAGAGCAAAGGCTGTTATGAGAGCAATCAGCATGATATTGATTCGGCGGCTGTGTGTCATGCGCTGGCTCTCGGGGGTCCTGGCACGGTCCAGCATGTCTTTGCGGTGTCGAAGGCGCACAAAAACCCGAACATAACAAAGCAGCACCAACAGCAGTGGACAACAATACTGGAACAGGAGCAGCCATGTGGTGTAAGCCACTCTGTGTTCATGGGAGGGCCAGTGCTCCACACAGGCCTCCAAATGTGTGGCAGTCGGGGTGTAAGAAAAGACAGAGCGGAATGGATTTGGTAGCAAAGATGCATTTTTGTGTGTATATGGGACTGGCTGAGGGTGTGACGCATTGAGATAAGCCTGAGGAAACACTTGCTGATAATGTGGAGACTGGGGAAGGATTACATTGGTGTAGGGCTCACTTGTGAGCAGCTGAAAGGCCAAGAAAGGTGACGAGGTGAAGAATGCGAGAATCCATATGAGAACGACCGCCATGTAGGCCTGAGGGATGCTTGGTTTCCATCCAGAGGGATTAATGATGAGCTGATGTCTTTCCAGAGCAATGAACACAAGAGACAGCACGGATACAGTCACGGACACACACTGGATGAATGGCACCAGTCGGCATAATAATGACCCAAACACCCAATGGTCCATTAGTGTGTATATGACGGTGAAGGGGAGACAAAAAACACACACCAGGATGTCAGAGAAGGAGAGGTTGCAGATAAAAATGCTCGTCACATTGACTTTTTCTCTGCGACGGGCGATGATGCTAATGAGTCCAGTATTCCCCACCAGCCCCAGTACCATTGTAGCGCTGTACCACACCACCAGGCACGTTGTAAGAACAGGAGACATGTGGCACTGCTCGTCATGGCTGACAACAGAGAAGTCTGAGAGGAGCTGGGTATTGTTCCCTGGCTCCTCCTGTAAAGACTCGTGCCTGGCTCTGTCTTTCTCCCAAAGGAGGGAATGTGTAGAGGTGGAGCTGTTGAAGTGCAGAGGTGATGATGACAAAGAGGGCTGGCTCGTGTTGCCACTCAAGGACATCTCATCAGGACTTCAGCATTGCCAGGCCGCTGACTTAAACTGTCCATCCCAGCCGTCTGGAATCACACATCTGAGACAAAGAGAAAAAGATAGAATCAGAAATGGGCGAAGAAAAAAAAAGAATCCAGCAAGCACAATTATTCTCTTCAGATAAAGTATCCGCTCGTGTGGAAATGATACAGTTTGGCTTTCAGAGAGAGAAATCCAAAGAGGGAAGAAGAGTTGACCTGTGCATGATGAAAAATAATACCTAGTAAAAGGTGTTATGCCATGTTTTTATTGTATGTCACTGTAAAATTAGATTCAAACAAGCCTTTTGACTAAAATCACCTCCGAGGTCACAGTTTGATGAATTCCCATGAAATGCTGCACAGACGTGTAGTTCTAACAGGAGGGTTCTTAAAGGCTCCTCTAATTTTTCATGCGTGAAATGGTTGTTGGATGGATTACCATGGAAATGGGTTGAGACGACACACTCATGATCTCCTTCAGACGAACCGATATTGAAGCGTCATGCTTTAGCAGCACAGTAATCGTGCCTGCACAGCTCAGGTGTAGTACTGTCCAATGTACTCAGAGGTAAATTACAATAGGATTATGTAATTTCCTGTGAAATCTAAAATTTTACTCTTTGTTTTAGTCACATTATCTTCTCATTTTCTTCACATTTCCATACATTTTGTGTTAGTTTTCTTTTTAGCTGACATTCAATATGAATAATCTTTTTTTGTATCATTGTGGGCAATCTTCAACAAAACTGGTTTCATCCTAAACACCTACGGCAACGTGGTAAAGTAGTGGTTAGCATTCTGAACAACAATCTTTGTTTTTTGGAGAAAATAGAAAAAGGTGTTGGTTTAAAATCAGAAAAAGCTGGCAGAAATCAGATTGTGGATTATTGTTACTATTGTTCTCAGAGTATATAACTCATACTGCTTTTTAAAAAGGAACGTCAGTATTAACATTAATGTGTGTTTCTTTTTTTTTGTTTCGTTTTCATGAGAAAATCTGTACTTTACCTTTCTATAACACACATAAAACATGTGCGACAGGATTTACTGATAGAATCTATGTTATCTAATGCCTTTACCTGATCAAAAAGTCACATCCCCCAATATTCAAGCCCTCGCCTACACCACTTAGTTTGCATACTAAGATTGTTAAAACCCAGCACGTCAGCTAAATCAGTGTGACAATGACCTGCACAAGCGGTAAACATGTGAAATGAGCTGAAAGCTTTACGGTCTGTGAAGCTAGGTTAATTACTTATAAAACACACTCATCGCACATGAAGTACACAACACAAAAAACAATCGATAAACTCGTTCGCAGGAATACGGATCACAAGATACCAGAGGGGATAACACATTTTTTTTTCCTTTTTAATTTTTTTTTCTTTTTTATGCAACGCTTCTCTTGTATACTGATCTCAATACCATGCATTACTGCAACAACAGCCCAATTTCTCCTTTTATTTGTCCATCTTCAGAGCTGAGATTTGTCAGTTCCCTGCCAACAAATCCTGCAGGCATGTTCGACAGAGAATTCGACATATCCGCTCAACAATGAGGAAATGACTCGGCTTACTCTGGAGCGGAGACTTTTCTTATTTTTTGTGCGTCTGATAAATGATGTAGCGCGTCGAAGTGAAAGGGCATGACATTGTCAGAATCCTAAAAATGGATTGTAGCTCTCTCCCCTGAAACCTCGGCCATGTGCTGTGAAAAAAAAAAAAAAAGCATCACAGACAAAATGAGACTGTCACTTTCCATTACTCGCACATACACTCAGCTATCAGTCACTTCACACTGCATCATTACTAACATATTCTGTCAGAGTGTTGAGCGAGCTGTAGGCAGGGTGGTACAGCATTGATTAGTCTTTGTTAAGGGCAGACAGACAATTGTAATTCTCCAATAATCAGATGCAATAAGCGGCTGTATTGACAAGGAGGAGCAAATACATCAGTAGGAGAAAGAAAGTACTATTTAACAGGCACATTTTAGCCTGTCATGTTTCAGTGATGTGACACGTCCAGTAAGTAGTGGTGTCATTGTGAGGCTCCCTCTCTTAAGCGAAATCTCTGCAGGATGAGGAACACTGTGACCTGGCACCACTCGCACTATCATATGCTTTTCGACCCACCAAAATGTCCTCAATTTGGGAGAAAACAAGTGGCACAGAAAGAAGAATTAAATACAATTGTCCTCAGACCAACCACACCATTACTTTTTTAACCATAGCTATTGCATTCGTATTATATTTTTAAAGAAGTTGTAAAGTGCAATGAAACAAATGATTTATCAGCCTTTTAACTGAGTTTCTTCGTGAAACGTTTTGTACCATCAAATTTTGCATATTTCATATCTGCAAAGGGTTGTCGCATTTGGTGTCTGTGTTTTAATTTTTAATTTTTTTTTCATGGTTGCAACAGTGTGCACGCTTCATTCAAATTCATTTCAATATGTAGTTACAATTTTGAAAGTTCTGACATTTGAATTTAAAGATCATGCAGACAAGCTGCTGGAGGGATAAGCAAGTGCATTTTATCTTACTTGTAACCAGTTGTGCTGCACATAAATGATGAAATGAAAAAAATGGTCTGCCTCTCAGAGTGCAATCACTGACCATGCCGCTGTTTGAACTGAGAGGCAAAGAGAAAACCCAGTCTCTTAAATCGCCTTTGTGCAATTACTTACTCATGTAGACTTAAAGAAAATGTTACAGCTGCACATCAAGCGTGCTGCCTTCTTTTTTTCTTATCCTGAATTACATCACTGCAACAGCGGGACTATTCAGAAACATTATTCCTTTCTTGTGCTTTCTGCATGAGGGGGATCAAGGTAATAGCAGGAGGCACCACATAGTGTGTTCAACCTGAGAAAATGACCCAATCCTCATTATTCTCTGCTGAGGGTGTAGGGGACAGCAAATAGCACCTCTCAAGACATAAACACCACAATGCTGTTATTGCCAGTGGTTCTTTAAATTCCCACACATTAGGTAAAACATTTTAAATGAGATGCATTTCTTTTTTATGCATTTTGTTCTTTGTTCCAGCTTCTGATATTGAATGCATATTTTTAGAAAAACTCAGTATCGCGTATTACTGTTTGAATACATAATTCCAAAAACATTTGTGAAACAAGAGACACACAATACACCCGCACATCCTGACACCAAACTGTAAGCTGAGAGGGAAAAGAATATAAGATTAATTCACCAACTGAATAAATGATGCAAAAAAAAAACAACCAAACACACCATTGATCAACATATATTTGTGGGAGAAAATACCAAACAAGACTCACGTGGCAGCAGGATGAATGAAGAGTTTCAGTAATGCCAAGATGACAGAAAATGCTGCTCTGCCCAGGTGCAAAATCCACCGAGATGAGAGTTGGAGAAGGAGCTGAACATCATAACAAGCACAACGTTTCTGTCAGAGACAGCAGCACAGAGCGCAGCTATAATTGGGGCTGTTAGAGTCCTTTGGGTGACATAGACCCTCTGCTGTCACACAGTGGTGGATCCATTATATTACATCATGAAAATGACTACGTACAGTATATACTGTATTCTACTGTATTCAGGGATTATTGCATCAACAGTGTTTTGATCAGGCTTGAACGTTTGGATGTGAAATATAACATGCAAAATGAGAAGCAAATACAGAAGATTGGTAAGCCAGTGTAGTGTTTGTTTACCGGTAAAGTAATAAATGTGAACCGATCAATATCAAATTATAAAAAAAGATCCTCTTTTGATTGTAGAGCTTTTTACTGAGCGATGCTGACATTTCATCGGGTTCAGATGGTGTCAACACCTTTGCGGAACATGTTGCCTTTTTGTTTGGAACTACCTGACACTGACCAGGAACATCTATGTTGCCAATATCAGGGATATAGAGACATAATGAAAGAAAACAAACAGCTACCCTAGGTCGTCAGAAATATATCTGTATCATTGTGATAGAAGGGTCAAAAAGAGAAGGACGAGTATACGATGTACCAAAGATGATTTGTTGCACAAACTATAAGAGGCCTGTGTGGTACAAACACTGAAAGCCACAATGCTCATGAAGAATAAATACGAACTGAGCATCTTTCCCTCTCATGAATCATACAGGTGCGTGGGATGAGAAGATGAAAACACATCCTGTCAGATATGAACCTTTTTTTTTTTCACAGTGATTGCATTTTTTTCGTGTGATCTTTGGCTCATTTGTCTTGAAGAAGTGTCCATTTTGAATTTCCAAGTGCCGCTTCAAAATATAGCAGGTCTCTTGAGTAAGGTGTCAGTTTACATATGCTCAGTAGACATCTGCTGTCAGGCTCATCCACAGATTTAAAATACAGTAGTCAGGGTTTGGATGCACTCTTCCATAAAGAATTGAAATCATGGAAATCTTATGTGCTACAGATGCTCAAATGTTTACTCAACCACTCTGATCTGAAGTAATGTTGCTTTCCATCTTTATTCACACAAAGTCTCTAGTGAGGTGTGCATAGGCGTGGTATTGAAAAGGTTCAAGTCAGCAGGTGTCAAGTGAATATAAATAATTCAGACAGGTGAAGGACTTAAAATATTATATACTTTTCAAACAGAGCAGGCAAAAATCTCCTCACCAGATCTTCTGCTTCACAGCTGTTGGTGTTCCACAAGTTGCAAGTCATGTGACTCACCTTTTGGAAGGTTTCTCACATCTTTGATCACCTCCCCAAAGGAGTAATGAGAGTGACACAAGCCAAGCACTCCCAGCAGGCGAACCAGCACACGGAGAAAAGCCTGCAGGCAAACACATGGTGCATGTTTCGCTGCAGTCACATGCATGTCACCTTAATTCATTTGATCTAAAGTATCCTTTGAGGACCTTCTTAACTGTGACAGGAAATTGGCTTTTGGTCACAGAAACAGACAATATCGGGCTACTTGACAGAGACTAAAACCCCTCAAACCAACAACCATAAAAATGGTTTTACTGTGAGTTCACGGGGGGTTTTGTGGCTCCATTATTTTAATACATCACCAAGCTAAAGAAATTCTGTGTAAAAAGAGTCATAAGTATATGAATATCTGTGCAGTGTATATATGCCTATGACATGCTTTATATGTTGATTTAGATTTACATACAATCTATTTAGATTCAACATTACACTTGACTTAATGCAAATCAAATTTCTGAGTTTCTCATTAACATATATTGGGGAATCTTTTGTTTCATGTTTTTCCAGCTGGTTTATCATAAACATTTCAATCAATCTAACTTCTGCCACCCTGCCCCAGAACACTTTTTCAAATAGTGTTACTACATCGTAATAACAATTAACTATTTAACGTTATCAATGTATTTATTTGAATGCAGGTCTTAAAATTATTTTCAAAAAGTCCTTGTTCATTATAGCAAAGCTTTCTTGTGTGTAAAGTGTGAAATATGTTCCATTCTCAGGTACAATGTGAAGCTGGTAAAGCACTCACATCATGTCCTGACACCAAATAACTGCCCTCCCTCCAGGCTGGGAGTCTTTTTCTCACCTTCTGGGTGTGTCTTGATCATAGCAGTGAGATCTACTGTGCAGGTGTGGAACAACTGCTCTCAATTACAAATGAACTCTGCTTTAAATACTGACATTATAGACTATATTACCAATCACAAATCAATGTGTTCTGAAAACCTGCCTGTCAAAATCTGAGATCAGAAGTAACCGACATGAATGACTGAGCAGCAAAAACATGCTCACTGCTTTCCATATCAAAGCGTAAATATCCAACTCTGACATTTATGTGAACGTTTTTGTACATCATGAGTAAAAAAACTGTAGTTTCAGTTGTAAAGTATAAGTTAAGAGCTTAGATGTTAATTTAGATGTTTTTTTTTTTTTAGCTACACTCATTTAAAATTCAATGTTGTTTGCTTGGTCGTTAAAAAAACCCCAACAAAAACTGTTGAGGTTGGTCCTCACAAGTAAAGAGCTGCAATGTGACCTGTGCAACAATTTGCATACACCTGGACTGCCTCATGATATCTGTATATCTGTCAGAGCTGTGACTGACTGCGGTGGTGTTTCACAAGGATTCCAGCCTGGGTTTCCAGCCTACAATTGTAACTGTTTCTATTTATTAGTATTTAAATATTGTTCTATTTACACATGTAATGTTTGTATGTTTGGTTGGCTGTTCTCTGCTGGCAGGAAGCCTGTTCAATGATGTTCTTTTTTTACTTGTCCTAATTGAAACATTGACAGGGAGAAGTAACTCCACCAGAGGGATCATGTTTGCACAAGTGGGTTTGACTGTCAATATCTTCGAAACAGAATAACCTTTGGAGCTTAAGCTGACTGGTAAACGATACTTCAGTTTGTCACAAATTGACATGAAATCAGTTTGTCTTACAGTTGTTGAGTAACTGGAATTAAAGTAAACAGTATGACAACAAATCCAATCTTCCCCGCCTCCGGAAATCCTGTTTTAAGAAAAAAGGTGGGTTTGTCCGTGGTACCCTCGTTTCTTCCCACAACTAAACATGCATTTGAGGTTAGATGTTGTCTTGAAGAATTCTGTGAGAATGTGAATAATTTCTGAGTCGCTCTGTGGTTGCCTTGTCCAGGGTATATTCCACCTCCAGCCACAATGGCCTGAAGCTGAAGAAAACAGCAGAGATGATTAATCGAAAGGTGACAGGGTGCATTATTCTCACCAGATGAAAGAAATACAAGAAGAATATTAAGCGAGTCAAGGAAAAATGATAGAAAGTAATAACGGTTTTACTCATCTGTAAACTTTAATTTTTGAGCCAAGAGGCAGCGCATAGATTATTTGCAGCGAAAAAGGCCTCGCATTGTAAACAGTTATAAATACAGTTAAGATCAGCCATGCCATTGTAAACAATACACTTCTTAGAGCATGCTTGCTAAATGCTTTTCAGCAGCAGCAGTAGCAGCAGGACAGTCTTTTGTCTTATTGCATAATTAAAAACAATCTGTAGAAAAACAGTGATACATTAAAAAAAAAAAAAAAAAAAAAAAAAAAAAAAAGCAAAGAAAATTATACTTTAAGGCAAAATGGCAAAATCAAACATTTATGTGATGTCCAAGTTTGGTTCAGTTTAACTGCGATATGTTACCTAAAGTATATACTATACCAAAAAACTAAATCCTCTCAAAAGCTTAGCTGATTATGAAATGAAATGAAAGGTGAAAAATAATAAGACACTTTCAAAAGAATTAACAACTCTAATTCTGTTGAAAGCAATAATTGTTTTGTTTGTTCTGTTGCATATTTTTAAAGCGTTTCAGTGGTTGGAACAACCAAAATTGTGTCAAAATTGCTCTGCAGAAACACAATATGTGCACTTACACCACATCAACTCCCACCAAGTGACAACTGCCCCTTTCTCGCTGCTGTGTGAAACATCACTTTTCCCAATGAAGCGCTTAGGTAAGACTGTCGGTGAGCTGTAAACATCCACACCATAAAGGCCAACAATGACAAAACCGACCATTCAAGAGCAAACAAACATTGAAGAGAGCATATTCTTTGGTCTACACATACACTACATTTACCCTGGTATTAAAAATAATAATGGTATAAAGAAAATAAGAAAATAATTGAACAAAATCAATACTAATTCACTGTCAGATGTCACACAGAGGATGATAAACAAGAAGCTACAGCTTGTGGCCATAATCTAGTTTATCACAAAGGCAGAGAACAGTCGGGTCAGACTGTATAATCTGACAATACATCCATCTATTAGTGTCCACAAAGCTTGTAAATAAAACTGTGAAGAGACACAGTTGTCAGCCTTTGTGTTAAACTGGCTGTTGCTTCATAAAACGTACAAACATGAGAATAGTGTCAGTGTTCTCATGGAACTCACTGCATGAATGACAGTATGTTTACCCGGATGTGAAACTATACCATACATGAAAAAAATTTAAACAATTAGTCATTCTGACTGATGAAGAGAGGAATTGCAAGTGATGAACTCAATCGTTTTTTTCATTGAAGGATTAGTATTTGAGTCCATGCCTGTTGCAGCCGTAGGTCTTTGAAAATACTTCATCCAATTAGAGTTTTCATAAAAGCTGGTTTATCAAAGGGCCAGTGATACTGGTTGGGGACGGGTCCGTTCACGTTGCACTCAAAGAAGGAGAACATGGGGAACCAAATCCGCGCCCTGCGGCTATGCTGGTAGGCACGGGTGTTAGCTAATGTGTGGTAGTAGAGGAATAGGCGGGTCGTGATGTAAAAGGCAATAAACACGTCGATGGAGTAGTGCTCGTGTGCTGCCAGGATGAAGAAAATCCCAAACAGGTTCAACACCCAGGAAATGGTGTGAATCAGGTTCCAGGTACGAGGAGTGTCTGCCATGAAACGAGAGAGACAGAAAAAAACAAAACAGTTTTGGTGATATTCTTTGTGTTTGGGGCATTTTGGGGTTTATTCATTTGAACATACTGAGAAAAAAACCTCAAAATGTTTTTACTTTATTTATGTGCAAACAGTTTAAACTCAAACATAGCACAAATATTTGAAAACTCTTGAATAATATAGTGTTTATATTTACTGACTGAACTGGTCTGCTTTCGAAATAAACCCGACATAGTAACAAGCAACAATACCGACAATGGCTGAAATGTCCCTTCGCTGAGAATAATATTGCTTCTGTCGTGTAATAATGTTTGATGTTTATCAACACTGGCAAGCCTTTGCTAGAAGGCAAAGTGCTGAGATGTTTGTGAAATCTATTAGGCTTTTCTCCCAAACAAACTGCACTCTGAGGATACTTAGAGATCTCTGCCTTCATTAGCATCGGCAGATTTGAGGTACGTAGATGAAGATGAAAAGTGGTTTAATCATCAAATGCAAGAAGGACATTAGACTCACATTCAGTCACAAAGAAGTTCAGCAATGTGATGACAACAGTGTGTCCACTGAACATGTAGTCTCCGCAGGTTTGGACGCCCGTCAGTGTCATCCCAAATCCGCTCCAGATCGCGACTGCTCTCTGTATCTTTTCCCAGGTGTCTCCATACGTCTGAGGACACAGCAAACACACCACTTATCAGTAATGCTATGAGTCACAGGGGCACCTGTTCAGCCGTTATCAGAGTATTTTTTCACTGCTGCTGCCTGGACGCTGCTTCCATCAACTGGATAAAAAATTATCTTAACTTTACAGAATCTCTGAAGTGCTTCTCACCTTACTGGCACATTTCAGGTGCTGCCCCGGCACAGAGAGCGAGGTTACAAACATGGTGCAGCAGCGAAGCAGAAACACAGTTCCCATCAAGGAGCAGAGACGCCTGAAAAGAATAGACCTGAAACACAAAGGCCTTCAGTCAGCCTACACATTGATCGAGAGCAATAGTGTCACTCTAACAGGGAAGGGTGGAATGTGGCAGCGCAGGTGGATGTGTGGATTACCTGTGTTTGTGAAGGAGCAGAATCAACAGAAGCATGTAACACAAGATGACGCCACAAGCTTCAGCCATTGCAAAAGCCCAGGGTATTCTCGGCACACTGTGGGAGTAAAAAGAAACACCTGTATCAGCATGCAGATTAGATATGTATGGTGCAGGAGAATGTCCACGTGAACTATGGAGGTGAAGTTGCTCAACAAACTCAAATAAGGTACATATTTAGTGGTGAAAATCAAACGCGTTCATACCTGTCCAGGAAAATGTCAGGCAGGGGTGGGTAAGTCCTCATGTCTGGAACACGCTCATGTACAATAACCATGACAACAGATGTGAATCCAAACACAAAAAACACATATATGCAACTGACGACCGTCTTCCACACCTCTGGGTCCAGTCTCCCGGCCAAATGCTGCCTGTACCTCCCGTTGGAGTGTGTGTGACACAGTACCGCTCCCGAGTTATATCCAGATCTATCACTGTTCCTCAGCCGCAAATCAGTCCCGTTGCACGCGCGTTCACTCCCATTACATATCCTGTCGCCTCTGTCACAGCTCCACTCAGCTCCGGCGCTGCCCAGCGAGATCCCGGCAGGGAGACTGTCCAACGGCCGCAGACCCAGCTCCTCCAGCTGAGCATGGTTCTGGTTCTGGAGCCGGTGGAGGGCGATGGTCAGCCGTTTAATGTCTCCCAGTACGGTGAGGCCCAGCGGAGGCCCCCGCAGGTCAGCCTCGGTCAGAGAAAGCAAGCTGGGGCCGTCCAGGCGGTGCTCTGTGCACAGCAAGTCCACATATTGCCCAAAACCCTCGGCCTGCAGCCACTGGGCTACTCGTTTACAGCTCCAGGCGCCCACACTGTCGTCTGACGGTTCCATGTCGCTATGGAGACAAGGCGCAATCTGTTAAATCATGTAAGGGGCAGACCGTTATCAAACATATTGCATTGATATAGTGTTTGATAAAAAGGCTTTGCCATCGATCATTCTTAACAAGATTAAAACCCACCCAGTGACGTGACTCAAGCTTGCATCCCATAAATCACACGTGTCTCCCACATTGAATAAAAGAGCTGGGGCTGCAGTTTTAACAGTTATTGATGGAGCTGGCAGTCATTCCATAATCCATTAGCTGTTTGTGTATCACACCAGAAAAGATTTGCATGTCGCCTGTGCTCAGTTTCAAACACCTGATTAAGGCCATGAAAGAGAAAAAAAGTTGTTAACCGGAAAGTCAACATTTTGTTCTTTCTTCTTTAAAAACAGACTCAAGCGGTTAACAATGTTTGCCTCATAGCAAGAATACCTTTAGTTGTAGTCCTTTCTGTGCAATTTGCATGTTCTCCATGTTCATATGTTAGTTCTCTCCAGGTACTCTGGTTTCCTCCCACAATGCAAAAACATGTGTTTGGAATAAATATATGTTTCTCGTAATTGATCGTAGGCGTGGATGAGAGGGTATTCTCTATCATTCTAAATCTAAATCAAGAAACAGCCTCCCATGAATCACGACTGCTGTCACTATTTTCACATTCTACAATTTTGTTTTTGCAACACATGTCAATATAATAAGAGAATCTATGATTAGAAAGGATGCAATGAGTGCAGAGGTAATCAGCTTGCTTGTGACCTCATTCGATGTGACCGAGCACTGCATGCTGCAGGCTACTTAGTGCTATTACGTCATTGGTGTTCAGGTCACTGACTGTGCAGCAGAGCAGTAGCTCACAGTATCCACTGACAAGCTGCCCCCACGATTTTTATGTCAGATCAAATAAACAGCAAAACGGCTCCAGTTCACTCATCAGCTCACTCCAGTCCCCGAGTTCCCAGCAATCTGATCTTTACACTTGACAACCTGAGGAAGGCCACTCCTCACGCACACACTCAACACACAGGTGGTACTGATGAATCACTTTAGCCTGTGTTAAGTCCCCCTCCTCATTTTTGCCCTTTGACCCTGTGATAAGCTTCCACTTGTATGGCTCATCCTGTTCTTCCAAAGGTCTGCGATTCTCAGTCAATATGACAGTTGAACTGTTTGCTCTTGAATGCGAGCGATAAACTACAGGTGCATTTTTACAGCCGATACAAACTGAGAACGACCTGAATAAGCAGCTTTCAGCTATCGAGACAATGCAGACAACCCTGACGTGGATTTTAAAATGAACCCGCAAACAAAATTGATTATCATTTTAATTTCAAAGGAATCTTATCAATTACTGTCAGTAGCATATATATGTACTTCTGATATATATATATATATATATATATATATATATATATATATATATATATATATATATATCAGAAGTACATGTCAATAGTTCTGATCTGACACTCAAATGTTTTCTCTTTTAATCACTTGAGACATCTTGCAGTATAAAAAGTCAATACTCAGTTAAGAAAAGATTTAATACAATTTAATGTTTAATTAAATTTAATGTTATCATCATTCCCATAGTTATGCTAAAATCTACATGAGATACGCCTCTTACAACTATCTTAACTACAGTCAATTCAACACATAGACAAGTTTTGTTATTGTTTTGGAACGTGGTACTCTGAGATTTCTGTTGTCCTTATATGTTTAAAAAGAGAATCACATTGACCCCATACTTCTCAGACATTTCAGTTCATTGTCTTTTACATCAATGATGAATGATAGATAGAGACTGAGCTGGTCAAGGATCTATTCACAACAATAACGATTCGTCTCGTCCATGAAATATTAACACGTCTGAAACCTCGGGTAACTCACCGGTGTGTGTGTGTGTGTGTGCGCGCAGCTCTGCTGCCCCGCACGGGAACAAGATTTCTGTCCTTCTATCCCCTCGATCTAACAGGGAACATCCCGCAGGTTCTGTCTGCTCGGAGGGTTTACTTGGAGTCATAAGTGCCAAGTCAGCTTGTTTGGCTGGTTTACAGTGAGTCACACAGCTGAGGGAGAGAAAGCCCTTCAGTGTGTGTGTGTGTGTGTGTGTGTGTGTGTGTGTGTGTGTGTGTGTGTGTGTGTGTGTGTGTGTGTGTGTGTGTGTGTGTGTGTGTGTGTGTGTGTGTGTGTGTGTGTGTATAGAGACAGCCACAGAGACAGTAACAAAGGGCTCATAGTTTGTTTTCCCTCAGTGAAACAAAGTGACGTCACACTGTCGCGCTACAACACCAAAACGGTTAAATATCATGTCCTCCTGGAGGAGCTGAGGTCTGAGGAGAGACGGCCTCTCTTACCATGAACCCACTGTGGAGCTGTCACAGCGTGGGGATGATGAGAGGAATGTTTGAGTCCGCTCCCCATATCCAGCATGCTCCTCCTGACAACCACACCACAGCGAACAGGAAGAGACTCACTGTTGGAAATAGCAGCAGGACAATTCACGCTGGAGCTGGACACACAGCGACACCTGCTGGACATACTACCCCCCCCCCCCCCCCCCTAAAAAAAAAAACTTTTCACTTTGATAATGTCACTGCACACCTTCGCCAAACACGCACTAGTGGTGACAGCTGATATGGAAGTTGCTTGACTTTCATTGGGAACAATTAGAGGTTCATTGTCTTGCTTCACATGTGGACAAGGCTGAAAAATGGCCACCTCAGCCACAGTGATATTTTGTAAAGAAAAAAAAAAGTTTCTGATTTTAGTTAATGACACATTTATTGATTTGGCATTAAGTGGACATAATAAGCATACGCAGCAGTTTCCAAATCAAAAATATATCTTTAAATATAGTTCTCGGGTGAGAGTTTGGCTGAGGGCCCATGCCAAAAGTACACCACCTGTTGCCGACACTCAAAAGTTGAGCGACAAGGGGTCAAGGTAAAAAGCAACAGGCAGGCAGATAGACGGCGGTTTCATTTGGTTTTGTGGGAATACTGTAATTATCTACTTGCTGTAAACAGAACAATCATGACTAACAGAAATTTGTCTTCATGTGCTTTAACAGGAACAGAACATGAGACAGAAGACTCAGGTCAGACAAGCGGGAGCAACACCGACCCAGAGGAGAGTAAAAAGCTCGCGTGTGCTCCAGGAGACTTAAAAACATTGCAGGAGGTCCCATCTCTTCGGGAGCTGGAGGAGCTTTTATATGCAGCCCCACGTTCCTGTCGCCATGGAGATGAGGTGTGGCCAAACCTGTTTCTGGGAGACATGTGAGCATCCTGAGTGGTTTTTCATCAAGAACCAGTTCTACTAATGCACAGAGGTGTAACGATAATTGCGGGCACATATCTCAGGAGTCTCCACTGCAGTATTGATTTTTCTAACTAAACAATACATCTCAAATGTTTACACCGTCTTTTTGTTTTAAATCCTATTTTAAGAATATTTGTCGATTCAGTTTCTTTTTCATTTCACATATGACATGACGTTTTCCCATCTTTACATCACAACTGCTTTCAGTCATTGTGACTGTTGTAGAATTATTGATGATGTTTCTTTAATAGTGTCTGAAAGTGACCATTTCCTGTGTGTATCTGCGAATGCAGTTCATGGACTCTGGACACAGTGAGATAATAACTACGTGAAAGATATTGTTACATCAAACAAATAAGAGAAGAGATATTATTCTGGCAATATTGATGGGGACAAATTGCACTGCAATAGCCCAGAGTGAAACAGATAACACTGAATCAGTACTTAATCAGTACTGAATCAGTACATTGACACACTTATTCTTTTCCAAAGCACTCTTTGGTTCCACATCTTCTCAAAATTATATCTCATGGCAATAGATATACAAAAATGTCGAATCTGCATGAAAATGTTTTGCAAGGATAGAAAGCGAAACAGGTTATATTACATGAACAACACATATACCAGTCAAGATAGACAAATTTAAAAAATAGCATTACATAAAGGAAGGTGGAGATCTTCTATTACTATTTATCACCAAAGGAAATGAAAGCAGGAACAGGCAATGTAATCAACATAGCACCAAATCTATATAGCACCATATACAACAGTCATTTCATGGAACTTTTACAGATAAAAAAAAAAACAACAACCAACTATTCCATCAGTTTCAGAGTCTTTCTCCTTATGTTTTTCTCTTTAATGTTTTTGGAGGTTAAAGGATAGAAAGAGAGAAAAGGACGGGACAGAAACAGTGACGAGCAACAAGCAGATTGTCATAACAAAGTTGGTTGCACTGCCAGTGGATTGTGGGAGGGATACAAATCCTTTACCAGCGACTGAAAGGTAGTGTATTGGTTAGCAGAAGTGTCAGGGTCCTCCTGATAAAACGTGATCCAATAAAGAAAATAAATTTAGATTTTATAAACTATGGCTTTTGAAATTCGTGCGGGGTCAATCAGTTCACCTTAGAAAGTGTCTCGATAGAAGCTGTTCAGGTGAAGCATGCTTCAGACAAACATGACACTAATGTAATTTTCTTATTAGATCTTGGCTTGTGTTTTCATACTCATATCATCCAGATCATTTGTAGAGTTGTATGATCACAGAAATATTTATTACTGATGTATCTACACTTTTTACCTCGAGCTTGAGGAAAGATGTTGAATCAGCACTTCTTGTTTGAGCACATAACTTGTGCTTCAGTGGAGAGTTTAGTTTCCCCACTTGATTAATTAATGCATTGATTTTGGTGTTTCTGCCAGGGTTCTGTCTCATGACAAGTTTGGTCTCTACCAGTTGGGCATCTCTCATGTGCTGAACGCATCACATGGTAAACTCTGCTGTAAAGGCAATGATGATTTCTATGGAACCACGGTGGAGTACTATGGAGTCCCCGCCAATGATATCCCGACGTTTGACCTTTCACCTTTTTTTTACCCTGCTGCTGAGTTCATTCACCGGGCTTTGACTTCAGGAGGTAGTGCATGTTCACGTTCACATCTTCTGTGGTTACACTTTAAATTAACGGGTGTGTGATCTGTATTTTGTTTGGTGCTAAATTTGTATGTTTCTTGATTTTCCAGGGAGAGTTTTTGTACACTGTGCCGTGGGTGTGAGTCGTTCAGCTGCTCTGGTCCTGGCCTACTTGATGATCCACCATCACCTCAGTCTCCTCTCCTCTATACGCTGCGTGCAACAGAAACGCTGGATATTCCCTAACAGAGGCTTCCTGAAACAACTCATCTGCTTGGACCAAAAACTCCACGGAGAAAAGTTGAATGAGCCAAAATAACCCCAAAATAAATGTATAAGATGGTTTATAACGAAGCTATTTTCACCATTAATGTAAAGCGTCTGCTTTGCCCTTCTCATTTGTTACTGCCTCTGTGATGACAACGTGGCCGACTTCTCCCCTCAGGGGATTTTGTCATCAGTGAACAGACCAATCAATGAAACAGCAACATGAAATCACTACGTCCAGTGAGGGACAACAACACACTGAGCACACAGAGCTAATTTTGTAGCCGAGCCGCAGCATTCAAACAGCCACCTGCTCATGCCTCTCACTGAGCTGTGGACACTGGCGGTGAAGGGGCGGCCAGCGTAGACTGCAGGAGCAGTGACAGGGGTCTGGTGAAGGAGCGCTCTGTGACGGGGAAGAATGTCAGGGCGCAGCCAGCCGCAGGACCTGGTGCTCATCAAAGAACTGGAGCTCATCTTGGATTCCTGCACTCTGGAGCTCACGCCGGTAGAGGAAGTCTGGCCCAGCCTCTACATAGGAAATGTGTGAGTGTCTCCTCCTTTCTTCAACTGAAAAAAAAACAAACTTTCTAGAGGATATTGTTACACATATGGTACATAATCCTTGTTCTTAGAAAAAACGGAAGCTCTTGAGGAACTTGCAATACTTTACAAGCTCCTATTTACTTTTAATTAAAAAATATATAAGTGTTTATAACCCATCATAACATGTTTGTAAGAAAAAGTAAAGACTATTAACATTTATTGACATTTATGTTTGTTTGTTTTTTATGCAAATAACAACATAAACCTGCTTACAATTTTATTATGGGCCCTTTTTACGCTCCATGTAAGCTGAATAGGGGGAATTAGCACTGGATATCACTGTTTTACATTCTCTTCATTTGGTGTGTGTTCTCCAGGGCTGTAGCACAGAATAGAAAAACATTACATAAGCTTGGCATCACTCATGTCCTGAACGCAGCGCATTCAAAGCAGGGCAGCATCGGGGACCAGAGTTTTTACGGGAACACCTGCGTTTACTTTGGCATCCCAGCAGAGGACTCAGACAGCTTCGACCTCAGTCAGTACTTCAAACTGGCAGCAGACTTCATACATAAAGCCACGAAGAACAAAGATGGTAAATTGAAAACTAACTTGACATCCACTGTCCTATAAAAATCTTCATCTTAATATTGTCTCACAGTTTATGTTTTGATTCACGATTGCCACTCTGCTCCAAAGGTAAAGTTCTGGTGCATTGCATCATGGGCATGAGCCGATCTGCCACTCTGGTCCTGGCATACCTGATGATGCGGCAGCGTCTTTCTCTGAAAGATGCTCTGAGGCATGTCGTCCAAAAACGAGCCATCTACCCCAACAGGAACTTTCTTTCTCTTCTCTTAAAACTGGATGAGCAGCTGACACGAAAAAGGAGATTATGTCCTCTTCTCTGATGTCCCTTTCTTCTCTTTTTACTCTATATAATGCTATTAGACATTGCTAAAGCCCCTTTGTGTGATCCAGTCATTTCTGTACAGTATTGTATTTTAAACAACAATTTATCATGATTTAATTTAAAGGTGTGATTTTAGAATGACAGTTAAATAATTAAATATTATTTTCATTTTAAAGTGTAATGTCTGAATGTAACAATACTTGTGTTGAGATGTTGCTATTGTAAATATCTGTAAGACATGTTATATTAAGTTTTACTTATTATCCTGCATTCATGTGTTATCTGTTAATGCTATCAATAGTGTGCATTCGCATTGTAAATACACCTTTATCAGTGATGCACTACCAGTTAAGGTATAATTTACCATACTGATGTTCTTTTTTCTCTCCAATTGATCAGAAATCAAATTGACAATAAATGACACCTTTTTTCATCCATATTCTTCATCACATGTCTGAAATAACTTTTCAACTAAGTACATTGCCACTGCTTCTTTAAACAAACAACATGTTATTGTGTTGAGCAAACCGGTCAAAATTGTATTGAAATGATAAGACAGCTGAGCAAAATGACCTTTTATTTACTCGTTTTAATCATCAAATAATGATTAAGGTTTAGTAAATCATTTATTTTTAAGAAAACGTTTTATGGAAAAACAAAAGATGATGTGAACAAATTTAAGTTTACACTAATAAGAAAAGATTATTGCATTCAAACAAAGTCGTAAGTATGTGATTAAATGGGTAATTTCAGCAGGATATATTTCATTTTGAGGATTTCTTTCAGAAGTTGTCCAATCACAAACGTATCTTTGTATCCCTGAGGTCATGTGTGATTATAGTTTTTCACCACAATTTGTTTCAGTCTTCATTTTGATTTATGACAAATAAAAACATGAACTCACCAGTAAAAGTTACTTGCCTCTCTGATCTATTTATTAAGCAGAGCAGGAGGCAGCAGGATGACAACTATAACCTGCAGCTCAGTGGTGCATTACATAACACTCTGCAGCCGTCATAGGAGCGGGTGAGCTTCTGTTAACTGGATTGTGCCACATTGTTGTTTAAGAAGAAAAAGACTTCCTCGTGTGTGCCGCTGAAATTATCAAATGTGTTTTAAAGGTACCAGAGCTGCTGATGAATACAGTCCACAGTATGTGTCTGCCACTGATGAGGGTATGATTACAGAGTTATAAAAGGAAACAGGCTGCAGGAAGTGGGGGTGTTTATGGAGAAATAAGAGCCACAGTAGAAACACTTGCTCTGCTGTGAGGTAAGGTAAGCAACAATTTGATCAGGATGGGGGAAATTATACTCACAGTGGTCGTGCTATCATGGAAAAGTTTATTCTGTGATCTGTATGTTGTTAGAAAGAAACAACAGTGGCTCAGAAAGTAATTTTTCCATATCCATGATCAGCAACTCGTCCTGTTTTTGTCCCTGCATGTGTCACAGTATGTCTCATCGGGATCCTTCATACGAACCTCCCTCTGTCTCAGAGCTGCAGGAGTTTCTATTGACAGACAGACGACAGACTGGGCATGTCAATCAAGTCTGGCCTAGCCTTTACATAGGCAATGAGTAGGTCTGCACACAATAACATGCACACAGAAGCTTCTACACACACACCTTTCACCCACACAGGAGACGCTGTATGGTTGTGTTGCAGGGTGGCAGCTCGTGACAAAGGCACGCTCCAAGGTCTGGGCATAACTCACATTGTTAACGCTGCTCATGGACGCCCCAACCCCACCTCCGGCCCCTGTTTCTGCATCAACACTGGCCCCCGCTTCTACAGAGACATGCCGGTGGATTATTATGGGGTGGAGGCTGATGATGCAACAGATTTCATCTTAAGTCCTTTCTTCTATCCAACAGCACGATACATCCGGGCCGCACTGGCCATGGGAGGCAAGTGAGCAAAACCTGTATGCGCTTGTCTTACAGTGTATGATTAGATTTAGATTCAGTACCGCCATTTGTTTGATACATCTGCTGCACAATATCATGACCCTCTTCAGAGATGAGTGTAATGTTCTGTGTTTGAGTTATGCTTTTCTAAACGCAGGAGATTATACATTCATCCAGAAAGATTGAGTCTGAGAATACAAAAAGGGGGAAATAAATATTTATATAATCTGGAACAAGTCAAATATTACACATATGTTATTGTAATGGAATGTATTAGAATGTACAGCTGAACCTAATAAAGTAGGACCAGGGGTGTAAATAGTCCTGAAACTACAACTAATACATCACCTGAAATGTCTAATTACAGCAAATAACAGTTGTTAATATTATTCATTCAGGTGAAATTACATCAAAGTCTTTCCTTCTTAACCATATTGAATTACATTGCAAGTTGCAAGCACATGATTTATTGTGCAGAATATGTACAATCAAGAACAAGCCTCAGACTAATAATAACATTTATGTAAATTACACTATGGTACTTTGTGTTTTTACATATGAAACAATCGTTTTCTCTGTCAGAACCAATAACATATTGTACAAAAATGCTGATTGAAAGGTTTGATCATTGATTCAGTCTGTGAGCTTACTCAATCACCACTTGTTATTTAAAGTCGTGGAATAAGTTATATGGTGTAAATTGTACATACATAAAAATAAAACTACAAAAATGCAAAAAATAGACTCATAAAGTATTTTAATGTTACAAATGTGAGTATTTGTAATCCATTTCTTCCATCCCTGAGTAGCATACGTCATTGCATAAGATTCCTGCATCTCATGACAGTAAGAGTAAATGTCTCGGCTTGCAGGACGAGTGTTTGTCCACTGTCTGATGGGCGTCAGTCGCTCTGCCACCTTGGTGCTGGCCTTCCTGATGATAACTGAAGACCTGAGGCTGCAGGAGGCCGTGGCTATCGTCAGGCCACACAGAGACATCTGTCCCAACCCCGGCTTCCTGCAGCAGCTCCGCAGCCTTGACATGGGCCTGGAGAGGGAGAGGGGACGAAAAAGACAGACCTCAGCACTGTAATGACACACTCAAACGCACACAGACATGAATATCCACACATGCACACGGACACACATCATTATTGCTGCAGGGATCACTCAGATGAGCAGGAAGAAAGGCCGTGCCTGGCAGAGCTGAGGACAATTATCTGGAGAAATAGGAAGCCAGTGGCTCCAGTCAATCAGGTTTGGCCAAATCTTTACATCGGAGATGAGTGAGTACAAAACCCCCCCAAAAAACAGCTTTCAAAAGACTGATTCCTTGAAATCATTACATTATGGTAAATCAGCATGTGTGTGGTGGGTATCTGCAGATCAGTGGCTCGAGACAAAAGCACACTCTCTTTTCTTGGCGTATCTCACATCCTGAACGCTGCGGCAGGACGACACCGGATCAACACAGGTCGGCATTTCTACAGTGACCTGGAGGTGGAATATCTCGGTGTCGAAGCTTCGGATCATCCGGAGTTTAACCTCCAGCCTTACTTCAGCTCTGCTGCACAGTTCATAGAGAATGCTTTGAAGGAAAACGGTCAGTGAGACAAGAAATACAGTACGTTGTCAGTCAAGTGAACAATTTCTATTCGCGGTGAGGAAGGAGTGTTAAACACCACACTCAAAATGCAGCTCAAACCACAGTTGACCTGACATCTGACCTCTCAGTAATTACCAAGCTTCTTTTCATTTCTTAAAATGGTAAATATGCAGTACATGCAGTGCAATTAATGTGCAATGATAAAGAGAATATTGCTGTTATTGTGTTGGAAACAATCTCCGAAAAAAACCTCTCTCTGATATTAGAGTTCCTACTTTCAGTGTCATGAAATATTCTAATCTAAGTGTCTTTCAGGGAGAGTGTTTGTTCACTGTGCCATGGGCGTCAGCCGCTCCGGAGCGCTGGTTTTGGCGTATCTGATGATCAGTCAGGGACTGTCCTTGGTGGAATCCATCATTGCTGTGCGACTGAACCGGGATATTGCACCCAACTCTGGATTTCTGGAGCAGCTGAGAGATTTAGAGCTGAGCCTCAACCCGCCGAGTTCTCACGTCCCAGAGGAGGATCGTGCGGATGCCTCCTGAGGATGAACAACATTTGGAAAATGTCATTTCACTTGTCAGCCACCTGCTTTATTTGAATCCACCTGCTCTTCTGTAAAGATTAAAGCTTGATCAACAGAGCCGTCCTCTGAAAATGCTTGACATTTAAAATATTATTGCCTGAACAGCATCGATGAATAAAGTGAATGATTTAAGTTTCATGTCTCCAAAAATAACTGTGCTGACAAATGCTCATGAATCCTCACACTTGCTCATACATAAGTGACATTCTTCTTATCACAGTCACACCAAGTGCTTCTAAACCTTTTTTTTTTTTTTTAGGAAGCATGGATCCCAATTAAGAGAATTCACTGGCCTTGCATTTTTAAGGAATGTAATTACAGTTTATTAAAGGACTTATGTCACATTAGGAAGGCTAAAAGAAAGGATTTGTGTGAGTCACGTTGTAGAGGTCAGGTGTTAAAGCCCGGCTGCCTAAAAATACCATCTTCAACACAGTGCCTGAGAGAGCAGGGACTATTCCAGATCTGTATTTCAGTCTTGAAGCTTCCTGCTGAGGGAGGCCTCTGTTGATATATACATTTACTGATATATAGCTCACGGATGGTCACTTGTTCATAAAAACTGAGGTCTGTAGTACAGCAAAGCGACTGGTTTAAATGAGGTAAGTCGTGTCCTTTTTGTATATTACTATAGTTATTGTTTTGTTTGGTCTCTTTAAATGGCTATGCAGACAGATTGATCAGACCCTTGAAGCGTAATGGTCAGTCTCAGTTCATCAACAGTGCAAAACCCGGTTCCAGTGCAAAATGTTTTTAGTAAGATGTGTGTGTGGAGATTTGGGGGATAATGAAAGTGTAGTGGGGAGAGTAGAGAAGTTTAAACTAAAGACTGGGGATCACTTCATGTCTTCATGAGTGACTTCAAGGATTCTGAAAATCACAAATTAGGTGTAATGATTCAATTATTGAATGACTCAATTTAAAAGAAATATTTCAATGAATAGAGGAAAATGTATAAACATTTAAAAAAAAAATTATATGTCAGTGGATCAAAACATGTTTATCATTACTTTTGGTGTACTTTTAATAGAATAAAAAAGATGTTTTTTTTGGGGGGATAAACTTACATTTTAAAAGCAAAGCAAAACAAAATATTCCATATGTGATGAAGGCATGAAAAAATAACTCTCCTAGTCTCTTACTTTAATTTCTGAAAACTACTGGCTTGTGTTAGCCCACTGCACCGATATTTACTACTCAGGAATCCTGACATTATGAAGACCCAATGAAATATAATGATATGGTTTAAGGGCTTCTAAAAATGTAACAAATAATTGAAATATCCAATAGAGTGGGTTAGTCTCTAAACTCAAACAGAAATCAATTAGGAGTTCATGTTTTTAACATCGGCATACTTAGGTACTTTGATGATTAATAAAAAAAACCACCTTTTATTATATACAGCAATATTACTGTCCAAATAAATCGAAAGTGGGGAAAAAGGCGAGACGACCTTGATTCCTAGAAAATACACTTACAGATTGTTCATGCTACAAATCTGTGAATTCTTTTCTGAACTTTGGGCCTTCAAGAAATGATGCCTATTATAAGGAGAAAGACAGTGGACGACCCCAAATCCCAGATGAACCCCAGGGATTATTATTATCACTCATCCTCACTTGGTGTGTGTGTGTGTGTATGTGTGTGTGTGCGTGTGTGTGTGTGTGTATGTGTGTGTGTGTGTGTGTGTGTGTGTGTGTGTGTGTGTGTGTGTGTGTGTGTGTGTGTGTGTGTGTGTGTGTGTGTGTGTGGGTGTGTCGTGCAGAGGTTAGCCATGACCTCCAGTGTGAAGTCCAGAAGTAAGAACCCGTATGCATCGGTGCAGGTGGACCCAGACAGTGACTACATCACACCGGGGACTTTAGACCTGGAGCAGCTTTTCTGGAGCGGCGCCACAGCTCCGTACACACATGTCAACCTTGTCTGGCCAAACATTTACATCGGGGACGAGTGAGCGCATACTTATCATGTTTCTAAATATCATCCGCTGAATTTAAACCGGCAAGCTTCATATTGATTCTGTGCTGTATCAAACAGGAAAACTGCTCTGGAGCAGCATGGGCTGATGGGTCTGGGTGTTACACATGTCCTGAATGCAGCAGAGGGAAAGTACAACAATGTTCTGACCGGCGCTGACTACTACAAAGACACAGGCATCCAGTACTTTGGCGTAGAGGCCGATGACAAACCCACCTTCAACATCTCCCAGTACTTCTGTCCTGCTGCACATTTCATCCACGAGGCGCTCAGTCAGCCGCAGAGTAAGTCCTGGTGGGAACAAAGGGATGGTTTATTAGTTTGAGTGCAGAAATGAAAACCTTTGACTGAGATTATTCACCGCTTGTATCTAACCAACTTATTTCTTTTTCCCTGTCACAGACAAGGTGCTGGTGCACTGTGTGATGGGCCGGAGCAGGTCGGCCACTTTGGTCCTGGCGTACCTCATGATGAACCACGGCCTAACTGTTGTGGACGCCATTGAGCACGTGCGACAGCACCGCTGTATCCTCCCAAATCATGGCTTCCTGAAGCAGCTCAGAGCCTTGGACATTGCAATGCAAGAGGAAAAGCTGAGGCTAAAGAGAGAAATGCAGGAACCACAGCACACAACAAGCAGCTGATACTGTATGTCGGTGTACTGTATTTTGACTCCATTTCATTCACACAAAAATGATATTCTTAATCATGGTATGACTAAACTGGTATGTTTCTCACGGTTGTTTTTTTTGTCCGTTTCATTTTGACCTACCTCAGTCTGTAATTCGCTTTTAGTTCAGTTCGAACAGATCAGCATGAAATCCCTCATCAGGAGGCTGCTTTCCCTCCTTCTCTGTTCCCTGCCGCAGATTTGAAAGCAAACCATCTCTTTAGTTCTGAGCACTAACAAGATATTGATGGAACACTTAAGGGCTGTTTGTCACAGCATGTGAATCTTGTTTCAATGCTCAATACTAAAAGAGTGTTATCTGCAAATCACAGAAAAAAGTACATCAGCTACAGCTACAAGTCACTTTTTGAAAAAATGTGAGGAAAGAAAATAAGGATAAAACCCAAGATTTTGATAGTGACTATAGGAGTAGATTAAATGTAGACTGAGATGAATTGGTGGTCTGTCCAGATATAACCTATGTTGGACTTGGAAAGGCTCCAGCGCCCTGTGATCCTGAAGTGGATAAAATTATGTGCCTGGAAAATGTAGAGAAGTTAGTTTGACAAGAGGGAAGGGAAGGCACTATTTGGTAGTTATCTTCCGAGTCCCCATCTGACAAGACTATTTGGAATGTAATTCTGTTACACACAATTTATTTTGTGTTTGAATTTACCAGTAAATTTGATCAGTTCAAGGCTGAATACAATGGCAGGTGTGAATCTTTGTAATTCCAAATGCATGTTGAATAATGCATCAATTCATTTGACAAAACACACTTTAGGGTCGAAAGGTGGATCAAATGGATATTTTTTTTTATGTTTGAGTTAAAGTTTAGGTTTTTTTTAAATTAATGCTCTTGCAATGAAGATGCACTTTCCAGCAGTCATGCAGAACTTTACTTAACACTGCTCAACACTTTTTGGGCCTCGCGTCAATCAGCATTAAATGGCATCTCGTTAGCATTTCACAAGAAAGCAATAATATAAAAAAATAAACGTTTTAAATAATTATGAAAAAATATCAGGAGTGGAGAATAGCAGGAACCATGTGGATATCCTGATATTGAGCAACCAGTCAGCAGTTTGTGCGGAGATGTGGCAAGAACAATATTTCAGTCTTGTTCTCAAAATACCAACTTTACAAACTCATTCTTTTGTCCCCGAGACGCCATTGTGATGGCAATACAAATCTTTTTTGTTTTTCTCAACAAATGCTAGTTTTAGGAACATGGTGAAAAGACTTTTTGAAAAAAGAAACAATGAAAATAGAAAAACTGTCAAAACAGGACAATTGAAATAACAAAATTGGTTTTATTTGTCAGCTTCAGGCATCCCACGGTTTACCACAGAGAAGGGCAACTTGATCATTAATGAGACCAAGAATAAATAGTCGCGTAAGGCTTTTTGGTGGATCCAAATAGATCAAATAAAAGCCTGTGGGACATTGCAGGTTATTTTCCAAGTACCAGGAAGACACATTTTAACAAAAATGAATCTGCAAAGATTACAGATCACAATGTAAGACAAAGTCAGGTAGATAGACGGGTTACAACGCTTGGCCCCACACCACATTCAGCCTTCGTTCTTTTTTGTTTTTTCAGATTCTTCAGGATCTTGAAACAGAAATTGACCAATCATTTTAATACTGAATTTGCTTAAAATTCACGTCCATTATATTTCCGATGAACAAATCTACCCGTTGTGTTTGTACAGTATTTCGTGATATTAAGCGGAATCTCTCACTGAGAACAGGAGATGAACTCAAGTTCAGAGAGTAACTTTACAAAGTTAAGGTTTTAATGCCCACTGCATCCCTCCAACAGAACATAATCTCTTACAATATCAGATACTTTATGTCCATTTTAAGGATGTCATGTTCATTTACACCTCCTACGAGTCACAAGTTTTCCCTAAACGAGCTTTAAAGCTTCCCAGGATCCAAGGAAACCCTGCAGGTCTCTCCTCATCAGGCCTGTCAGTAATTTAGCATTTACAGAGAAAGAAACAAGGCAGTCATTTCTTTTACACAGCTCGCTACAAGCAAGGTAACGTAAAAAAGAATAATCACACACACGGTAAATAAAATATTTACCAGCTTCTCAAAGGGTGTGGTGAAAATTGGCTTTGACACAAACAGTATAGAGATGAGCATTTCAAAAGTCTTGTTCAGTGATAAGGAAGTTAAATTAAACTCATGAAACAAATCATCACTGCACGTTTGACTGCAGTATGCGTGCCTACAGCATCTTATTTATTCTACTGAGAACAACATGACCTCAATTAGCCTTTTTGCACTGGGATAATGTCTGTATGGGGGAGATATGGGCTTGTGCACTTGCAGAGGAGTCTGGTAGTATAAAATCCAAATATAAACAACTAAGAAAGAGAATATTACATTTAGATCCCCACAGTAAATTACAAATCTAACAGCTCCTTATGTTACAGAGATCCCTTTATGGTTTAATTAGGTCTCTTGTTTTTGGCTGCAAGATCCATTCGAGGCCAGTACAGTACAGTAGAGGATAAGGACCCATAAACAGCGCAAGGCACAGAAGTGCCCCTCAGTAAGAAATGATGTGCGCATAGATTTAAAAAAACAAACAAAATTTTTTTAATTAAAAAATGGACGTGTAGTTGATTAAAAATAAATATTGTTAAAAACGCGGGTTAGCATTTGTGGAATACGATAGAATTATGAGTCGGAGTTGTGGTGGCAGAGAAACGGGAAATGTTTTCCGGGTCTCTTCAGTTGAAGTCAGGCTTTTCAGGGAAGGTGCAACCTCCTCGTCTGATGATGACGTTGGCAGCGTAGTGCGCCGCTTTCACGCACTGATCCAGAGGTTTGTCCCTCACAAGCTCCGACAGGAAACCTGCAAATGACAAGAGTGTTTGAGACCAAAGAGAAAAGGCAAAAACACAAGACAAATTACAATTCAGAAACATGTTATATTAAAAGACTGTCCCACCTCCTACAAAGGCATCTCCTGCTCCATTGGTGTCCACAATGTCCTTGGGGTCAATCTTCAGGACGGGGAAAGAATCAATCTTGCCACCTGAACAGACACCAGACAGGAAATTAAATAAGTGTAATTCTGCAAGTCTACAACAGACTTTCGGTGACATAAGAGAAGAAAAGAAGCTCTTACTTAGGCCCATAACAGTTTCCTCCTTCCCCTGGGTCAGAACCACAATCCTCTGTCTCTTTGTGTTGACTTTGGGTAAAGCCTGGGCTTTCTTGGCAATCTCCTTGATGTCCTTGGTCTAACAACAAAGGAAACATTAACCCATTATGACACTGTTATTGGAGAAGAGTTTTTTTTTGTTTTGTTTTTTTTAATGTTATTAGCTTTTTAAAGTCTGTAAGTGATTTGTATTTGATAAAAAAAAAAAATAATAATGTTTTTCCCAAAACGACATATTCCATATATTGCATCTTGAAATTGTCTCTAAATGGAAAAGACTGCCCCCAAAGAACTGTAAAAGGTTGTACTTTTCTTTTTCCATATTTGATACATGGCTGCTGTTCTGACTTTTTAAAAGCATTGAGGGTAAGTATTCAAATAGTCATAATGAAATTTGCATTACTTTCATATGCTTAGTGCATGTCATACATAGAATATGGTGCCAATGGAAAAAAACAGAACGGAGTAAAGGTTATGAGAAGTGTGAAGTAGATGCATTTTCCATTTTCAAAATTGTAACATAACTGCTGTCTGTAATTCTATTCTGTAATCTACTGGGGTTTAGTCAGATTAGCAGACATAACATGACTGAGAAACAGAAACTAACTGCCTCTTGAAGAAAGATGCTGCAGTAGACGTAGTTAATATTTCACTAACAAAATAACATTTGGATGAAACCCAACCCGTGTGGGGGAATTAATGAATTTGAAATTCGCCCCTTTTTAAAAAGGAATTTCAGGCTGTTCACAACAAATTTCACAGGTGTGGTGACATGCTACATCCAAACATGACTGTTGGTTCACTCACATCAAAGTCTTGCTCTTTAGCAAAAGCAGTGGCCTCCTGCAGACACACAGATTCAGAGTTAACTCAAAGACTTGGTGGACATCCTGCAACCTGTGGAGAAATCACACTGAACGTGCAGCTCACCGTCTCATTGCCAAACAGCACATCGACATAGGGCATAACCTGCATGAGGTTGTCTTTGAAGAACTGACAGATGAAGGGTGCCGAGAGGTTCAGGCAAAACAACTTGTTATTTTCAGAGGCGTGTTTTGCCACTTTCAGGATGGACTCCACAGACACAGTGAGGAAGAAACCCTGGAAGGGACAAATGACACAGGCTCAAACGCATATCCAGCTAATCATTAACGGCCGAGTTATACAGTAGGGAAAACAGTGAAGCCTTGAATACAACGTACAGCAGGGATTTCATTTTTAAACCACAAGACCAAGAAGATTAACTGGGGGTATATGCCCTGACGGCCAGAAGCACGATTAACGATGTGAGTAAATGTGGGGAATTATTACTCACAGCAATGTAGTAGACTTTAGCTTTCTCCACCAGCTTCCAATTCTCCTCCAGGTCTAGATGTTTATCCTTCTTATAACAGTTGGCAGCAGCCAGATTAGCAACCAGCGACCTGAGAAACATAAAGGAAAAGGCATTACAGACGGAGAGGAATATAGCAAATAGATTGTGTTGTACGGGTTTTCTTCACTATTATGATTTTTACATATAATCGTTACATGAACTTTTATTTACAAGAATTTAAGCACATATATTGGGACATATCAGTAAAAATAGGCTTTTAATTTCTTCACACTAGGCACTGCTACTTAAATATATAGTAGTTTCCTATTTTCCCTATAAAATGTGTAATTGGTGGAAACTGACCAACACAGCAGATAATATATCCCGTCACCACTATTCTACAATAGACATGATGAAAGCTAAAAAAAAGAATAAACCTCATACAATAAGCACTGCATGTTTCTGTAAACTCGCACAGCCACTGTGTGGCCATTAGCAGCAACTCTGCTTTATAAAAAGTGTTTAAATTGTCCACCTGTTAGTCCCCGTGATGCATGCGGCACACGTCCCGGTGGGCTCCTCGTCTTGTTGGTAGTAGTGGGCGTCGATGTGGGCCTCCTCAGCCTTCTCCTTCAGGATCTCTCCAAACTTGTCTTTGCCGATGCAGCCAAAGAACGTGCCCACATTATGGGGCTCCTGGATCATCCACTGCAGACAAAGAAGGTACGACCATCATCGTTTTGGTTAGGTCTTCTCATTTGAGTCAAGACTTTGTGGGTTTTGGTTGATGGGACTGACCTGAGCGATCTTAATGGAGTTCTGTGTGGCTCCTCCAGCATGGTACTCGACTTTAAACTTCTTCACAATCTCCTCAAATCTACACACAGTACAAACACATGATTCACAACATTAACAGAGTTTCTGCAAGATTAAAAAAAACAAAAAACACTTGCATCCTTCTTCAAAACTTGGACTTTGTTCACAGCCAGATGCTTTCGGGCCGATTATGACATTTAAGATAAACAAGCTTAATCTGTTCTTGCAGGGAATAATTTGAACAGTGAACCTGTCTATGTGCACACTACAAATCTGACCATTATGCCGACCCCTCGCCACCTGTCTCTCTGAGTTCATCTCAGTCAAATCTTCTTTCTTGATCTGAGCTTAAATTTGAAGTAAAACAAACAATAAAAACAAAAAAAGGCTTTACAGGCGCCATGTTCACTATACGGGCGTTTCATTGGTTGCTGCTGTTCTGTGACGCCATTGCCCATAGGATGTGGCCTGATGGGCAGTGACCTCCTCTGAAGTCAGACTACACTCTGAGCAAAGAGCAGTTTTATACGTTCGCCCAGTGCAGCGCGGGAACAAGCGGCCATTGATTCTAATATATGAATCATGTGTCTGTTACATAATTCAACGACTGCAGCCTCACTTCGATGTTCCACTTTTAGCTGAAGCATCTCTAATTCGAGTTATGCCATCTAAATATAACTGCCTGTAACAACCTGCATAGCACTAGGTGTTTGAGGAGGTTGATGCTGAAGGCGACAGGCTCACATTCATTGTTGAGAAACCGTCAGGGGCCCTGCTGCTGCTAAATCCAATGAAACGGAACCAGAGGCGGCAGTGGAGACGTGAAATGAGGCCGTTTTTGTGTCACTCAACTATTTTCACGAGAAGGGAAATTCTCTGAATCCTGAAACAAGGTCAGACTTGAGCAGTGAGAACAAACAAGAACAGCAAGTTAAACGTGGGGACTCACATCCTCGTACAGAGCAAATAACTACTTGTTCTGCTGTGAAAAGAACAACCCTGAAGGGGGAAGGCATCTGCACTACTCAACTGTGAGCTAGAAAAAAATATAATACACTACTACACTACTGCAGCCAAAGAAAGACGAACTAGGCCACAGTTTACACCGCGATCACTTTTACTGGTTATAAATATATCAAATGAACTGATACCGGAGCAATAAAAGTTCACTCAAAAAATACCGTCAGAGATTATCAATACCAGCTTGCACTCAGTGTACCGATAAAGACCTACTTATTTCCTTGAAATATAAAACAGTAAAAGAAGAAAAATCATCATAAATATCTGAAGACTTTTTTGCAGTTACGTCTGCTCCTGCAGGACTCAGGACTGGAGTCTCAACTTACAAACTTGGATCCACTTTCTCAATATAAACTTGAGTAAATATCAAACATCAATAACCTTTGCAGTGTTGTGCAGATCAAGCCAGTGTAAGTGGGAATGTACTAAAAAGGAAAACCTTCTATATTGTAAGTCACTGCAAAGTGTGAATGCATCCATGTGAACACAGATGGTCACTTTGCTTTTCTTATCTCCAGCTGTTAAATGTTCGCTCTAGTCTCAAAAGAAAAAAAAACCAAAACCTGGGAGGTGAACGGTCCTGGTTTGCTATTGGATGAGTACCCTGTGGTGCTGCTCTGCTATTGGCCATCAATAAAGGCACAGAGGTCAGTGCTGGTGCCTGTTTGGACTGGCCTGCTCCAGAACAGAGAGGAGCCAACCGAGTGTGAGTTCAGATGCATTACTTCCCTGCAGAAACCACGTCAGACGATTACGCAAACCCGTGTGCAACAAGCTCACAGAATCTTTGCTACTACAAAAGGTTGAACATGGAAAAGGTACGAACAGTGCTTTGTGTTTGTCCTCGGCCAGGATCTGATCGTTGGGTTTCAGACTGTACCTGCAAACAAACCCAGGAGAGAAATAAAGAGGGATTAGTCAGAAAGAACTCCGACAAAACAGCCAAAGACACAGTGAGAGTCTGGACTCTGTTTATATAGTTACAGCAGTAACATCAGCAAAAAGTAAAGCAGTTTTCTTACAAGAATGAGAAGTGTATTTTGCTGATATAGATTATGTGACACTGAATGAGAGATGCAGTTTGTTGCTTTAGCTCAAATCTTTAAATTTCCCCCATGGTGGATGAATAAAGTGTTTTTCTACTTCTTTCAGGTATTTATGCAAGTGCTGTTTGAGTGGACACCAAACCAAACCCTTTGTCCTGTTCGCCCTGGTTGGTGGTGTAAGGAAGGGATCATTACACTATTAAAAAAAAAAAAGCAAATAAACAATAAACCTGTGAGTACACGCAATCTTTTCATTACTGAATGAAAAGATTGGGTGGATCCACAATGTTCAATTTATAATCATCAAAAAGAGATTTTTGCCACACATGAGGGTTTTCTTGCTTTCCTTGTGTGTTAATGCAATAATGAATTACCGTCAATAGAAAGAACCTAACACAACAGGAGGCTCCGGCAATCAGTTTTCCCTCGGACCAAAACAAACTAAATCTTATTTCAGGGTTTATTAATGCGATATATCTGTTTCACCTGGTCCTGCCGAGTCCGGGGTCTGCTTTTCACAGTCATCATTATCTTGTTTCCGCACAGGTCAGATTACATCAATCTGTCTGTTCCTCTAGTGCACAGAGCATCACTGGTCTACGGCTAAGCTCTCTGGAGACTTTATAGCACGGACGTATTGATATTCTTTTGTGTATCACACATGTAACATTCAGCGAGGGCATTACTTTATTGGACAGAGAGCTTTAATGTCGGCTTTCATTTTACAATGTTTATCTCAGGAAATCATATTAAAACCAGTCAGAAAGGGAAGAGAACATTCATTTAACTTACTTATCCAGGAAGTCTTTGTCCACAACAACAGAGATGTCCAGTAAGGGGTTTCCCATCCCAAACAGTGAATTAGGGCTGAAACGGAAGAGTTCAGTGTTACTAAATATAAAACCACCTCTTGAATATCTTGGGTTTTGACAACGGGATGATACTTTTTGTTATTGTCTGTTACTAGACTTCACACATCTTTGACAGTTTGTCTTGTTAATAATTCAGCCGGACTGAAAATCCGACCGAGCCTCTGGCTTATTGAGGCATGAAGCAGGCGCACAGTCGAGTCACATCTTCTACTTAAAAGTCAGCGTTTACTTGCTCGGCGCAAAGTGTTGTTTCCAACGTACGGTCCAGCATTTCTTTGGAAAACCTGCAGTTTTGTTTTCATGCGACTTCAATCACACCACTTGACGGTAGAAACAGTTATTCAGGACATATGTTAGAGAAGGATGTGAATATGGCAGCTGGTGAGAATTCATTAGATATTCATGTAACAATGTTGTGACATTCAAAGCAACATCAGGACAGCAATGCTGAACTAGTGTGTGTACGAGCTGTTCTTCCTGCTTTAGGCAAAGAAAGAACACACGGCTTTAATATTTAACCAAATTAGTGTCAGGTATGCCAGGGGGGAAAAAAAACAAAAACTAAACACTTTAACAGGGCAGCTAAAGTCCCACAACCGAGGCGCCGCACAGTCAGTCTCACGGACAACTCACACACCCAGCAACCAGTTACACCGAGTCATCGACATCTTTTCCTTCCAAAACAATTATATACACGAGACTGTACACGTGTCTCTGTGCTTCGCTCCCGAATGTTTAATGTAAACACAACCCCGTTTTTGAGAAAACTCCAGATGTAGAAAAGTCGCTGACAGATGCCATCTTCACATGAACACATGCTTTTTTTCTCCAACCTTACCCCCCCACCAAGATGAATTCCCATGACAGCCTGACATTCAATTATTCTGCACATATGAGGTTTTTGTTCCCATCACTGTAAATCACAAAATGCTACTTCTTGCCCACTGAGTGAAACAGCTTCCATTAGTCAGATGATCACATGCGTTTTGCAGGAAATTCTACTAAAACCAGAGCCTTGTGCCTTCATTTAAGCCATTTCTCTCCATTGTGTCAACATGCTCTTACCTTGCAGCAGACATGATGTCCGGCTATGTGTGTGTGTGTGTGTGAGTGTGAGAGAGAGAGCGAGAGAGCCAGAGACACTGACAGAAGGACCTGTTGGGCAACCTTAAAACCGGCTCCAAAAAAAAAAAAAAAAAAAAAAAGGAGGCAAGGCATCCAACATGAAACTTGGCAATTTCAGCTCAATTCATCGATTTTTCTCTGCAAAACGGCGTTCCTCCCACACCGGACAGATGATTGGAGGCATCTGACAGGAGTCGGGCTACACCCTCTCCGGTTGGTGATTGGCTCCTCGTGCAGACTCCAGCAGCATCAGTCGCATTCCTCACGTGAGCGAAGACCGCGCGAGGATGATACCATCCCATTATCTGGATAATTCAAGACGCCGTCACTATTCTTCACCGGGGGAGGGAACCCAACAACACATTGCTTACGATCAACCACGTGACAGATCGTCGATTCACTGTTGGCGCGAGCCCCTTTGCACAGAGCCGTCTGCACCGCACTGAAACAGTGCGCGAGGCACCTCTGGTATTTCTCTCTGTAGCGTCCAACATGCGGGACAGGTGGCGGTGGTCACGCTGACACCAGAACACGATGGAGGTAAAAAAGACCGTATTATGCAACCGTATAGTCAAAACACCGGTGACCTCGAGGGCTCAATCAATATACAAGATAACCAAAGGACTTTACTCATGTCGCACAACTGCGACCTCTCCTCCACCCCCACCACCGTGCCCCCCTGCTCTGAAAACACACAATAAAGACCCTTAGGAAGAAACAAAAACATTCTTCCACGACAAGTTAAATATGCAAACTCTGATTTGACTTGCGAGCACATGTTGGTGGAGTTCAGGGTCGCGTCTCCACTGCAAAAGAGACGCAGTCTATGCACTGGCTGTTTTACTTTAAATTTTTTGCTGTTCATCACCTTAGTTTGACCGGAGACTTTTTGCTCGGAGACTCGGTCTTCTTCTCATCTGAAAGCCTAGCTTTCTTTGCTTTTGGTTCGTCGGAAGCCATGGTGGACAGGTCATACACGTTGTCTTCTTCTCACCGCGCCGCACATGTGCAGTCAGGTTTCCCCGGTGGACTTTCCCCCCGAGTAAAGTCTTACAGGCAGCAGTTACCTCCCATAAGGCTGGAAGAAGCCTTCAGTGATATGCACCAGTCACTTTATTTTGACGATTTACTATCATGCTGGGAAAAACAGGATATGAAAAACAAACAAACCTGAAACCCTGAACTGTCTGACCACTAGAGACAGATGCATGGTCACTACTTAACCCTTTATGTTTTCCTTGATAGTGCACGTGACTGTAATTTTCAAATGAACGTGCAATGCATCTTGTCTGTCGTTTTCAGGCTCTTTCATTGCAGTCAATGTGTTATTATTGCATGATAGTGCAAATCAATAGTATACATGCTGTCTTTTACTTACTTATTTATTTACTTATTTATTTACTAAACCTAACAATTTATATCATTCAGTTTTGTTGATATTGACGTCCGTTTTGTAAAAGGGGGGAATCCCCAGAAGCCAATGCTTATGGACAGGGACCCATTTACACATTTTCAGTTGCATAATATCCCCTTGACAATTATGTTATTTGCGAGGATGAGATTTATGTGATTTTTTACCTTTTTTAAAAAAAAACATTGGAACACTTTTTTTTTGTATATGTGAATGATATGTAAAGATATCTTAATATCAAAAGTGAAAATATCTTTAAATATGCTTGACACAAATACTAATGTGATGAATTGTGTTTTTAATGAGTGCCTTATATATATATATATATATATATATATATATATATATATATGACATACTGCACATGTGGACACAATTGAGTATTGTACATATGACCTGGGACCTCAAGTAACTGACAAGTATTAAAGCATTATTAGTGTATTCACTCCTAATCACTAGTGCACTGTCACTACTTATTAAAGGTGACTGTTCACTAGAGTATGAAAACCAGCTCGTTCTAACTGCAGCTCCACTGGGTGCTTCTGTGTTTACGTCTATATACCCATCCACCATTGGTGGCAATGGCTGAGTTGGGAGAACAAGTGGTCTTCAAATGGCAATTGTTGCAAGTTTGAAACTGGGGATATGTCAAAAAAAAATAATTTTTTATGCACAACACCAAACCCCAATGGAGTTTGAGGGCCTCACCATTGGTGTTTGTGAATGGATGAATGTGACTGATACTGTGATCCATCGTCATCTGTCTCTATCCATCTATTATACATTATTCGGGTTTATCCTGCGTGCACGGTCAAGAGGTAATGGCGTCAATCCCAGGTAACTATGGGTGAGGGCAGGGTACACAATAGAGGGGCCGCCCGTGTATCACAGGAGAAACACGGAATCAGGCAAGGACACACGCTTATACTCACACCCAGGGTCAATTTCTGTGACCGCGCTTCTGAGATTTTAGTTTGGCGGAAACCAGAGTACCCAGAGAAAATGCACACACACACACACACACACACACACACACACACACACACACAAAGGGCGAACATGCAAACTCCACACAGAGAAGCCCAGCCGACATTTGAACCAAAACCTTGTCACTAACCATTGTGCCCTCTGTCTTTTAGTGGGCCTTGACCAGCACAGGGTCAGTTGCAGCCCTGAAGGATTTATGTCTTCCACATTGTACAAAATCTGATGTAAGGGGAGATCTGAGCCATCCCAAGACATACAAAGACACATTATCTCTGCGAAGTTTGAGCTTGCCTCTGAGTGGTCTTCCAACTGACTATGTGTGAGACATCTTCAGAGAAGTGCATAGTGCTTTCCCCCTTTGAATAATGAGAGGTTACAAGCTAAAATGTTGAACGTCAATAATTTATCAGTGGGCAGTTTTATGAGAAAAAAAATATTTTCTCAAGGGGATTAATAACGTATTATTAGTTTAGTTGTATGCATGGGAGTTAGCAATGAAAAGGCAGGTTTTACTAGTAGAAAAAAAGTATTAAAAAAAAAAGCTTTTTTGTTTCTCAACATTGAAAATATTTGCAAAATGTAGCCTCGTTTAAATGAATAGATTGTAAACCACAACCCAAAACTCAGATCAAGTCCGTGGCAGTGAAGAAGTCCTGCAAGGCTTCGCTCAGGACAACAAAATTGATACTAGCAAAAAAAAAAAAAAGGGGGACCGTAAAATAGCTGCCCGTAAATACTGCCTGATTAAAAACATTAAAAACGTTCCCTGAATAGTATAGATCAAGAGAAATTTCTCGTGTTTCGATCATAAAATTGCGTGTAAAATATTTGAGTACGTTATGAATAATGTTTGAGATTTTCTTGTGCGATTCATGGACGTAAACTGGTGGGTGGGTTGTGTTTACGTGTTCATAAACGTGCAGGCGTCTCCTGGACACATCTGGTTCCGACACCGTCGCAGTCAAGTGGAGTTAGCAGGTAAAACTTTACCTAAAGCTGCTGAAAACTAAAACAAACTGTTCTGATTTGAGTCTTTGCGGAGCTCACAAGCCTCTCGTGATAAAGTTGATTTAATGTTCCCGAGTTAAAGCACAGATTTTTTTTTTTTTTTAAAAGGTATGAACTCGGTTCTGCCAGATGGGTAACTCGCCGTTAAGTTACCTGTGTGGTTAAAGTTAGTTTGTCTTTCAATGATAACTACTTAGTGACGGTTTAACTTGAATAGTGTGCTGTTTGGTTTAGGACAGGCGAATCGTGAGTTATATAACTGCATATTTTCTGAGAATAAGAACGATCCAAACCACAACAACCGCCTCATTGTTGCAGCGGAGATGATCCACAGTCTGTTCCTGATTAACCAGTCCGGAGACATCTTCCTGGAGAAACACTGGAAGAGTGTCATCAGCAGGAGCGTCTGCGACTACTTCTTCGAAGCCAAAGAGAAGGCGGTGGACCCGGAGAATGTGGCCCCCGTCCTGCAGACCCCCCACCACTATCTCATCAGCATATACCGGGCGAAGCTCTTCTTCCTCTCCGTCATCCAAGCTGAGGTCCCTCCGCTGTTCGTCATCGAGTTCCTCCACAGGGTGGCAGACATGATCCAGGTCAGTATTACACTGTTTGTTGACAAACTATGTCCGCTTTCGAAGTCGTGCGTGCTTGGATTTGTTTGTTTTTTCACATCTTGAACTGATCCAATTGATAATGGTGGCAAGCAAGAGGGAAATTGTGAGTTTTTGCCTCCGAGTACAACAAAACCCCACTCTGCTGTGTGCTTATAAACCCATCCAAGTGTATCTGCAATACATCTTGGGAGTTTCATATCTTAAAATGGGAAAATAAACTTGAGCTCAGCCAGCGTGCACACCCAACTGCAGACAAGTAATCAGAACTTGTCATTTTGGTTATTTCTTGGCTGCACATCAATATGAAATGTGCAATAATGACTGTTCTAAATAAAAACCAATGCAAACCAAAATGTGCATGTGAGGTTAATTAGTGACAATACAACCCCCCCCCCTGCTGTGAATGTGAGTGTGTGTTTGTCCTGGTGACCTGTCCAGTGGTAACCCTGGCCTTGCCCAGTTAGCTGGGTTTGGGTCCAGCGCCCCTCGACCACGCACAGGATAAAGCGGTATGGAGGATGGGTGCTCATCATCTGACGATCTCAGCTTAATGATGATACTTTGTTCTCGGCTTAAAAAGGCCTCACCCTTGAGTAATTTATTTATTTTTTTGTCTGTGATGCGACAGAGCTCGTCTCTTTACCGCCAATTTGAGCACACTTAAGCCATGCCTTGGTTTTCTGATGTAACAAGGCTGAAGTTTGCCCCATGTATGTTTTGAGCAGCTTATAATATTCTGTCTGCATTTTATTAGCTCACCCTCATGATGAAAATACTTTACGCATCACTCAAGACTCAAAAGTATTGTGCTTTCCAAATAACACCAAAATTATGGTCGTAGTTAAGAAATGTGAGTTTGATTTAAAAAAAAAAAACAACTATTTTTTTTTTTTTTTAAACCTGCACATTAGACCCACGGCCACCTCCAAACACCACAGTTTAATTTCAAGATGCTAAATACAGAAAGAAGTGGATGGAATTGTCCTACGTATCCAGTAGGACTAAGAATAGAAACATGTTTTTGACAGGGTCTATTTAAAATCTGGTGTCAAATTTAAATATGTCCTTAATGCATTTACACAGATGGCCGCCAGAGGGAGACAATCCTCTAGAATACAAGAGACATCTTATTAGGCAATATTGCACTTAAAGATGTGGTATGAAGAAAGGATTTGATTAAAACTTATCTATGTTGTATGTTTTTTTTAAGTATGGATGGAATGTTAGTAGTTTAAGGAGTTATTGTTTTATCATGCTGGAAAACCAGAAAATGAAATATCTTTAAAATGTATCAAGACGTACCAGACATATATCCTGTATGTGCTGTTTGATAATTTTATTAAGAATTAAAAACAGTTTACTATCTATTTTTTTTTCACTCCAGAAATAATTCAAAACAAAAACTAACTTCTCTGTTTGTTTGAAATAAAACAATGTGACATTACTGATTAACAGCTGTTGACTGCATTGATCATGCGGTGTTATCTTGACGTCACCAGTATTTCTGTCAACAGGACTACTTTGGAGAATGCTCTGAAGGCATTATTAAAGACAACATGGTGATAGTTTACGAGCTGTTGGAGGAGATGCTGGACAACGGCTTTCCCCTGGCGACGGAGTCCAATGTCCTCAAGGAGATGATTAGGCCTCCCACCATCCTGCGATCGGTTGTCAATACGCTCACAGGTAAACGGATATGAGACGATGGTAAAGGTCATCCTGCGCTGTGTTCACCTTCATAGTAAAACTCAAAGTTGCATTGGCCGTGTTTACATTGGTGTTTCGTCTTTTATGTATGTTTTCCAGGAAGTAGCAATGTTGGAGATACGCTGCCAACAGGCCAACTGTCTAATATCCCATGGAGACGGGCTGGTGTTAAATACACCAATAATGAGGCGTATTTTGATGTGGTCGAGGAAATAGATGCTATTCTGGACAAATCAGGTACAGACTGAAAACAATGCATTTGAGACACTGGAAGACAGTGTCATCATTTTGCTTGTCACACTTTCCATTTTTCCTATTCAGGGACAACAGTATGTGCAGAGATCCAGGGTGTAGTTGAAGCATGTGTGCGGCTCACTGGGATGCCGGACCTGACTTTGTCCTTTATGGTGGGTTCACCTCCTCTATTTCTCTGTCTGGGGTTTATTTCCCCCCCAAGTTTACCTACTGTCGCTCTTCTTTTTTTTTGCCAGAACCCTCGTCTTCTGGATGATGTGAGTTTCCACCCGTGTGTGCGATTTAAACGCTGGGAGTCAGAGCGAATCCTGTCCTTCATCCCACCAGATGGAAACTTTACACTCATGACTTATCATGTCAGCTCTCAGAAGTAAGCAGGTTCATCCCCGCATGCCAGAATTTACAATGCAGCCAAGCAGCAGCTGATGGAAAAATTGTGAATTTGAATTATTATTGATGAGCATGTAATGATCAAAATGTAAATTTCATTATTTGTTGCCACCTAGTAACAAGGAAATCTTTCAATTATCTTTTTCATTGTTTTAAATGCAAATCTGTTGAACAAAATGTCTTTAGTACATTTTTTTTTTTTCCTCGTTTCAACACTGTTCCCCACACTGGCTTCCATAAACCTTGGTTTTGGTTTCATCCTTCAGTCAGGTAGCCATTCCCGTGTATGTGAAGCAGAACATAAATTTCTTTGACACGGGATCTTGTGGTCGTCTGGACATCACCATCGGACCCAAGCAGAACATGGGGAAGACGGTGGAGGGCTTGGTGGTCACGATCCACATGCCCAAAGCAGTGCTCAGTGTCAACCTCACAGCCACACAGGGAAACCACACCTACGACCTCTCTACCAAGGTAACCAGCTTACTTTTATCTTATTTTGACTCTTTATCTAGAAATGTGTCTTTTTGTTGAAATATTAGTTTTAAACTCCCATTTCATAGGATAATTCCGAGCAGCATATTAAAGAAAGGGAGGAATCCTCCCTCTTTGTTTTAATTGTAAACTGTTATGACAAGGTTTCATCTGGTCTGTTTTTTGTGCAGGTTTTGGTTTGGGACATTGGGAAACTTAACCCGCAGAAGCTTCCTAATCTGCGAGGCAGTCTGAGTATGCAAGCTGGAGTCCCCAAGCCTGAGGAGAATCCCTCACTCAATATTGATCTGAAGATACAGCAGCTGGCCATATCAGGTAATCCTCTCTGCGGCTCCGTGAAGTTGAAAGTTAAACAAAACACTTTTGTTTCTTCTCGTTTTTTATTGTTGTTATTGGTTGTGGTGAGCAGATGGAGTTCAGTTTTCTTTCCCGATTGGTCTGTGCAGGTCTCAAAGTGAGTCGCCTCGATATGTATGGAGAAAAGTACAAGCCGTTTAAAGGAGTCAAATATCTGACTAAAGCTGGAAAATTTCAAGCGCGGACCTGATCGGCGGCTGCCGGAGGTTTGCAATCCAACGTGCCAAATGAGGAGTTGCTATGCTCTCCAATGTGTCTCACACCTGCGGCGGCTCATTAATAGAAAAAAAACCCCTGCATTCTAACAGTTATTTATTGTGTTTGGCATTACCTATATGTGACTGAATAGTTTTGTGGCCTGTAAAGGGAAGCCTTAATAATAATTGTTATATTGATTATAACCTTGTTGAAACCTATTTGTTTCTATATAGTTTATATGTGCTACATCTTATGGATCATTCCTGTCTTTTTTTATTTTTTATTTTTATGCAATGCCTTCTCATTGTTGCCAAAGGGGAACATTTATTCTGGGAAAAGTACATTTACAGCTCATGCTTTGCTCTTCATTATGCTGCCACCCCCCCCCCCCCCCCGCATGTTGCCTGCCTCTAAACACACTTGCCTTCAAAAAGTTTTTACAATCGAACGTAGCTGTTTTTATATTCAGCAGTGTTTGTTAAAACACAGCCTTCAGCGCAGGTATTTTTGCGCCCGCACACACACACACTTAAACGTGGCCTTGTTAAGCACAGGTTAATGTGCTTTGGACTCCACACACAATATAGCACAAGTTGCATGTTTTTGGAAAATTGAGGGAATTCTATTTTTAAAGATATATCTAGTATCCAAGATACAAAGTTTCACTTGGAGTTCGAGTAGTTTTGAGTTTATAATTTATGAAAGCCAGTCTGTTGGGAGCAGTGTCGTAAACAGAACTCTAAAATCAACAAGTAGCCTCACCTAATCTTGAAACGGCTCCTTTGCTCAGCACAGCATTTGCACAATCAGTTTTTCATGTGGAGAAAAAGTTATGAAGCTGTATTTCAGGTTGTAAGATGTCTTAATAAAAGCTTGAAATCAAAACTTGTTTGGGTTTTGTCTGTGCCTCTTCTTTTTTTTTTTGCAACATCTATCAACGTCACATCGTGTGTGGTATATGGAAGAGTCTGCATGTTTACAGAATCTCCACGATTTAATTGGCTTTTGATTTGTAGAAACCAATATTGTATAACTGCCAATAATGTAATAATTTAGATCATTCTGAATGTAATAAAGCCAATTTCTCATAAGAGAACAAAACTCTTTAAGCAAGGCAGCCATATATTAGTTATTATTATTATATACATTATTGGCTGCAGCTTTTTTTAAATTCTACTTTAATAACTTTCCATTATTGGTGAAATGTCATTACATAATGGATCAAATATCTTCCTTCACTATTGCAGGTATTACATTACTTTATTGGTTGTTGCAGTGATCAAGGTCAATGCATGATCTCAGAGAAGTCTCTATTTAACATGCTTTGTTGCATTTTCTAAAAGGCTGTGAATAAATATGAGTTGGAATGGGTTAAGCGCACACAGCTGTGAGCTGGTAATATAAGACTTGACCTTTTAGCCAGCCGGTTTGGACGTCCTTCAGATACGTTATTCATTGTGCCGAGATGATTAAGCCTACTCGACAACTCTGTTTTCTCTCGGGGAGTCATGGGATTGATAAATGTGGTTTGAAGCTGTAATGTGAGGTATTAGATGGATTACTACAAACTCATATGGAATATTTCAGTAGTTCTTTATAACATTTCTAATGGATTCAGTGTCAGCTTTAATAATATCAGTCTGATCCTTCACTTAAGTTTTTTCATCCAAATTTCTTCTCAAATTAAAAGTAAAAAAAAAAAAAACTGCTGGGAAAATCCTCCCATATCACATTTATTGTGACCTTTGACGATTGTTTACAATATAAACGTGTTGGCATTTTAACATGAGCCTTTATGTGGTAACCATTTTTTCATGCAGTGCATTAAAAATACTGAAAAAGAGTTAGGAGACAGACTCTGGTCTTCATTATAATAGTTTATTCTTCCAAGGCACAGCAGATGTGTTGGCAGGGCTAGAAGCTATCAGAATACATTCAGGGTGTGAATAAACACATCAAGTACACACACGTCTACACCCTGTGGGTCTCAGTGAGGTTTCAGTGACTGCTACATACTCAGATAAGACGCATTTGACATTCTGTGCTGCTTTTCAGAGCTGAAGCACCACGAGGATCACTCACTGTTTACCGTGAGTTACTAATACTGTTAGAGTGGAGGGATGAATACAGTTCCTCATTTTAACAGTGAGGTTTTCCAAGCCACTGTTAAAAACTAACAACCTATTGTTTAGGGAACAAAATTACCGTACACTTTTTACCAATTGGACGTAATGGTAAGTTACCACACTCTATTCCTTTAACTTCATCTAGAGAGAAACACATATTAAAAACGTTAGCTATCAATTATCGAGCATACGGCAATCTAGAAGGGAATCAATACCTGAAATCACATTTTTTTCTTGAACCACCGGGGTCATTTCTCTAAAAACATGTTTTAAACGATGGCATTTGCATTTCACTCAGACTGGGACTACTGAGCTCACATACAGGGGATAAGATACAAACATGATGTCAAAGACCTTGATCCCTTTTGGAAAATCCTAAACAGTTCAACTGTTGTAGAGTGTGCAAACACAAGAGCACGATGTTCTGACAAAAACGCAAAGCAAAAATCACTTCTTTTTTTTTTTTTTGCTTGACAAATAACAACCACCACGGTATTCTGGGGTCTCTACAGAAAATGATGTGTAATGTTTGTAATAGCTTGACATTCGAGTATTAAAAGAAGTTTGCAGTAGTGGAAAACAAATCCTTTGGCATTGTTCACTGCAAAAGTATAAATTAAGTCAAAACTTGTTGCCTAACCTTTGATTTATATTACCGTCACGTGATGACCTTGTATCTAGTGATGATCAACTGTCATACGACCATGAAAAACACGGCCTTGTGATGGCACAACTATTGTTTTTAAGGTATAATTGTGAGTGAAGTATGGTTGTCCAAGAAGACATTGTAGTTCTGCAAGTATAAACATTCCCCCAACTGCAGAGATAATGTATCATGTTTGAATTAGTAAGTCTTTAGTTAAGAACAATGCTATAACTTAAAGTAAACATCTACTCATATACACAGTTTCATCCTTTAGTGTCAAAATCAGTGTGTTGTCCATAAAACAAATAATTCCTGTATATACAACAGACAACAACAAACCCTCTACATGAACTAAATGAAAAGTAAACAGCCTCTCAAAGCTTTGTTAATGTCATAATTTGCTTTTAGAAAATAGAAAAAATTTTCATGCAAAAAATATATACCTGGGATTCTGATCAACTCTTGCAACTCAACATACCAAAAATATATATTAAAAACGGTCTCCGATAAGCCTGCGTGATTCCGCAGGTTCAGATAAAGGGAACAGGAGAGCAAAGCTGAACTCACTCCGATAAATGAAACTCGGATGGCTCCGGGTCTGCACACATCCAAACTACAGTGAAGAAAGGCTCAAAACCTGAAGTTTCCTCTTGGCGTGCATGTGCTCAGCCACAACAAGCACACACATTCATACTTCACTTAAGCTTTGTGCTATTAATGCAAAGTTAAGAATATAATTCTATCAATTTTAGTTTAGTTTATTGGTACCAGGGGGTTTTGCGAACCCAGCGGAGGGTGCATCCTGCATCTGTGCGGATCTTGATGGAGGCTGCTTCTGCTTCTCTGACGGTTTCCTTCACTGACTGCATCAGATTCTGGGCATTATGAACCAACATGTCCGTGGCCTGTTCAGAGAAACATACGGAGTGAGGATTTATGGAGCAAACAGCATCAGAGATGAGACAACATAAAAAAGAAATGAGTGATTCCTTTATGGCAACAGAATGGGGAAAACTTGAGGAGCTAGTTATTATTATTATTATTATTATTATTGTTATTATTATTGTTATTATTGTCATATTAATGTCCATTTTGAGCAGAAGAGAAATTGTATTCTTGACCTTTGTTTCATTATTCTTGGAAGTTTTGACATATTCTCATCATATCTACATTGATCTTCATTCTTGAAAGTGATGCCATAAATTTCAGCTGCTCCCTTTCAGGATGGTCTGAGCTGATCATGTGATTTACATGGAACGCTGTTACTGGTACAACCTGACCAGCTGTGGGCAGAAGGAGACACTGATCTCTTATCTGTCATGTTGGTACGGTGAAAGAATCTGATAGATGCTTCAATGTTTAGGTGCAGGAGCCTCTTTCATAGCTTACTGGAAAAAATTAATGTTCTCATGCTATTGCTTTAGATGACTTCTTATTTTTATTGTAAGTAGCAAATGTTTTTGATCATATAGTCTTTGGTCTTAACTCAAACTCAGGTTGCATTGTTTTGTTCTAGATTGTAATTACATAAGTGATGAGAAGCAGCTATGGTTCGCTTTAGATTTCCGGTGAATAGGAGCTCTGGAGGTGAAGTGTGAGCATCCGTAGTGAAACAGCTTGTGTACCTGTTCTGACTCCTCTTCGCTGATGTTTGTTCGTCCCAGCATGGTGGCTTTGACGGTGGACAAAATCTTCAGCTGCGTGCTGATGGTTGGGATTCTTTCGCAGACCTTTGTCGGAGGGAAAGATGTGAATATGTGACCTGTTTAATGTTCAGGGTCCTTTATTGTTCCTTGGTGTGGGTGTGAAGGTGCTCTTACCTGCAGCAGGTTAGTCCTGATGCGTCTGTCGGTACACTGCTTGGCCACCTCTTTGGCCAACCGTGTCACCTCATCTGAGGCCTTGGCGATGTCCTTAGCGCACTGGATCAGCGCTCGTTTATTCCCGCTTCCACCGCGCACCAGCCGGGACATTTCTGCCATCAGCAGGGCCATCCGCTTGGCTGCTGCGATGATGTCATTACCCTGTGTCAAGTACGACGGAGGCAGAGGAGGAAGCAGTGACATCTCTGATCAGAGGAGCATGGCTTTCAATCAACAGCTGGAACTTTCTGCAACAGCCACGTTCTCAACGATTTTTAATTTTTTTTCTAATTGTAAAAAGTGGGACGATGAAAGCAGTGTTATCAAACATTGACCTGATGCTTTGTAATAATGAATCAGAACTACAGAAGCAAAACGGCCAATAATGGTAAGCGTGTTTAGCAGCATGCAGTGTCAGAGCAAGTTACCAAATATCCATCAATCCTAGAAGAGGAACGACGTGAATATTTATTTATTTAAAAGAAGACTTGTGATGTTCTCCTTCACATTCCAGTCAACCTGAAGTTAGTACCCGCGGAGTGACGCTCACAGTGTTGGTGTGATCAGCACACACCCTAAGACTAACAAACAGAAGCAGGTGATCATACTGGGTAAGCAGGCAGTCTCGTGTGACAGCTACATCACCCAGGGGTCTTTTGGGAAACTGTCATCGTTGGCTTCACAGGTTGACCAGACAACGAGTGACTGACAGTGGTGACAGCAGGACAGAGCGCCCGGCTCCTCCACTCAACCACTCTACCTAACCGTAAACATAAGGAAGGGACTTGTGAAGCCAGTACCAGTTTATCCACGTGGCGCAAACATACAAACTTGCCATTCCCACTGTCCTCGACCTTTAGTGCAACCTCAGCATGGCATCGGCACGACGGTGTGTCAACCAGTTCTGAGTAGGATGCAACAACAGTAAAGACAGCAGCCACAGCTGGTTGGTGGGTCCAGTGGTAGTGGCAGATGCAGAGCTCATTGTTGATGCAGGCCCAGCCACTGTCAGCTACGACTCCTGAGGGTGTTTCTTGTCCTGCAGGGTTTTCCTTGTACAGTGTGTGTAACTCCATGCGTGAATATATATACGTGGGAGCGTGCATGCGTGTGTTGTCAAACTGTATTTTATGACTATGCCAAGTGCTGAAAACACTGGGAGATGTTTACAATTACCACCTGACCTACATATGTTTAAGGGTGTGTACAGCATGTGTGCAGACCTTGCTGGACCACTTGCGCGCCTCCTGGTGGAGAGACTGGGCAGCTGCCAGAATGGGTTGATTGACAGGCTGGTTGGAGGGCATCATCAGCAGTTCTGGCTCATAGTCATCCTCACCATCAGTAAACTCATCTTCATCATCTACCTCCCTCTCCTCTACTGCCTCCTCCTCCTCAGGCTGGGCCAGGCAGAGGGGAGGGGGAGTATGGTTGGTTGCAGAGGTTGGCAGGGGGGAGTAGAAGGGGCAAGAAGGAGGGATGTGGAGAAGGGGGAGGAGAAAGCAAGGGATGCCAGGAGGGAAGGAAGCATGGGAAAAGGAGGCATTTAGTACAGTAAGAGAGGCACCGGATGGAAGAACTGAGGACAGGAGATTTACAGAACGGGAGAAGGGAGGGATACAAGCAAGGAGGGGAAAACGGGACAGGAGAGGAGAAAACTGCACTCATGGGCACAGATGACTTAGATGTCAAACAGAAAAAGAGGACAAAGAAGCTGGCTTGGGATGGCAGCAGGAGGATGATGCACCTTAGTCTGAGGCAGTGGATGAGTTGACAGAATCTGATATTTGCCAGGTCAATAAAGGCCTACTTGTCTCTGAAACTAACAGTGAGTACCACTGTACTGTATTCGGGAGTCTAGCATGGCGCCGGGAACCTGCCTGTGACCCCCATGCTGTAACAGGAGACATTTGGTGCCTAGTTTCCAAAGACACCTCTAATGTGTACGTCACAGAACAGCTGTGGAAAAACCGTTAGAAGCGCACTTGAGGGGAGAATGATTATTAGCTCAACGAAGACAGCAAGAGGCTACTATCTCTGTATATTCAGTGGTTATTTATACAGAGTAATTGTTCCTATGTACTTTTGTTCCACTCAAAAAGACACTCAGATGCACACGTACACACATGGATAACAACAGAAAAACAAAGGAGGAGCACAATATGCTTACTGTTCTACTTCATATGATTGACTAAACTGTCTCCTCAGAGTTATTTTTGCTTTATGTGAATGTACATTGATCAACAGCACAACAATATGACCACCTGTCTGATATTAAAATCCCATAAGTTGCGTGATGAGGTCAGAATCCTTCACTGAACCATTTTGAAGGATACTGAGATACAGACCGTGATCACCTCACAAGTGATGCACTTTACAAACAACTGACACAACAACTGAGCACAAAGAAATGTCACTTGCTACCCAATATAAGCCACCCACTAATGGATGCAATGATAACTAAAGATCAGCTTTAACCAATTCACTTGTCGGTGGTCATAATATTTTGTCTGATATATTGTCCTGCATGCCAACGCTTTGAACCAAGCACGGTTTCCAGTTTTCTTCTGAAAATGTAATCGAACCACCGAAGATACTTTTTTCTTAAAAACAATGATCTGAGACGTGATTATCTGAAGATAAGTACATATGTTATTAGTATGTATGTACGCTGCAATCCAGATAGTTTGTTTTACTAAAAACCTCTGTGTGCATACCTGTCGCTTTAGGCTTTCAAATCCTGCATGGCTATTTTATTTTGTGTGCAGATTATAAATGTTGGTGTGTGTTCGTGTGGACTGACCTTGCTCGACCACTTGCGTGCCTCATCGTGCAGCTGTCTGGCTGCCACCATCATCGGTTCACTGACCACCTCACCCGCCTTCTGCTCTGGGAACTCCTCGTCCTTCTCCTCTGGAGGAGGAGGCCGAGGAGGAGGCACCTCTCCTTCTGGCAAGGGGGGCTTCGGTGGTGCCTGCTCGTCACTAACCTGAAAAATACACACACAAACACAGAAATGTTATCGGTAGAGCTATTGTTTGCAATTAAAAAAGGCAGTGTGTGGAGAGGTAAAACTAGTATTAGAACAGATGTGGGAGACTGTGCCCAAAGTTGGTTAATTAATAATGTGTCAACAATGCATTACATTTTGATGACAGGTAGCGGGAAGGTGGTGGACCATTTTAAATGCGAATAAAGTTGAGTGAATGTGTTTGTATCTGTTTACATGAAGCTGGTCCAGGTCAGGTGGAGGAGGTGGGAAGTCCGGCTCCTGAGGCTGGAAAGCTTCTCTAACTTTCCCGACTGCAGCCAGGATTCTCAGACAAGAGTCCAAATATGCTTTCTGCAGAGCTGTGGGCAAATGAACCTTATGTCATACTGTCTTCATATACACACACGATATCCTGCAAACATTGCTCTGGTACCTTTATCCTGTATGTTCCCAGCCACGGCCTTAGCATCCATCACCATGGGCGAGATGGTGTGCGAGAGAATATCCGAGGCGTGTTTCACAGTGTCTCTGAACCGTGGGTCTTCAGAGTTTTCAACTTCCCTCTTGGCTACCAACAGCACCCGATTAGCTCGTCTTGCAATGCTTGTTGCCCCAGCAACAAGCATTTGGGGCTGAACATTCGCCATGGCAACCCGGCACTTGTCGATGTCTTTCTTTATAGCCTCCTCAGAAGCATCTAACAGAGATTTGGTGTCGATGGCTTCATCCACCAGGCCTTGAAGTGTGCACACACAAACATACAGTATGTGAACCTTTTGCATCATGTTGCGTAAAGCTTCAAAATGTAAAATATTATTTAATCCCAAAACGCCATGTGAGGGAGTCCTTACCAGTGAGTTTCTCCACATTGTCGATCCACTGATTCTTCATGGTGTCAAAGTGCTCGTATGCTGCTTTGTTTCCAGGGTTCTTCAACAGGATCAGAGCAGCAGAGGTCACCTGCACAAAAACATAGTGAGCAAGTCATGTTCTATTAATTGCTGCGATGATGCAGGTCACAGACATCAAAACAAACAGAAGCACCTGTGGCGTGAGCTCCCTGGCATGTTTCACAGCCACATGTATCCCCTCTACTGTACTCCGATTGGCTGTTCCCACGGCTGCAGCTTTTTCTGCGGTCGCTCCAAGCCGACCCGCATGGGTCTCAAAGTTTCCGGCACGCTCCTCAAAAACCTTTAAAATCAAGGTTTACATACAGAATCAACGAGAGTATTTTCCTGATGGAGAGGTGATTTATCACGAGCATGCTGCACTGACCTCGCCTCTGTTGGGGGCATCGGGAGGAGCAGTGGCAGCCACAGCCAAAAGTTTGACAGGGGTGGTGGTGTCGCTGAAAACATCAGATACCTCCTGGGTCATCACCTCTTGCATGTGCTGCCTCAAATCCTGGTGGAAGCATATTTTAATATTATAACACTAGAGGGAGCTGTGCACCAAACGTCCTAATGTTAAACATGTCAACCAGGGTGTCAAACTCATTTTCGATGTGAAATACAGAGAAATGTCTAAAAATGTTCTATTTGCAGCTCCAATTATTCAAAGATGACAACGTTACTTTATGCTTAATTTGGCAAATCTGATGAAAGATCTGATCTTTGATTCAACTGTTAGTGGTTTTACTAATGCATCGCTGATGTGATAGTGTGATACTCAGTGAATCAATTACAAACAACAGTAATTCATAATGAAAAAACCTCTAAACCGGAAAAACGTATTGTTGTGTTTGTAATTTTACTATTTTCAATGACATTGCATTGGACTCTCTGGCAGACCAGTGGCCATATGTTTGACACCCTTATGTAGACCTTCATGTACCACACATAGATTAATTAACTATCTGACCAAATAATCTAGACACGTATTCACATTTTTAGCCATACAATTAAAAAAGAAATTCTAATACATATTCAGTCATTTACAAGCCCATATATGTGTTTTGGAGTGATTGTGGAATACCTTGAGGGTATCCTGCAATTGAGCAGCTGTAACTCGTGCATGGGGAGCCTCAGCCTCACCCCTGCCGGCCATGTCAGCCAGAGCTGTCATCAGACCCTCCGCACGGTCGCAGCGCCCAATCATATCCTGTCGGTACGGACCTAACAGGCCTCCTGCCAGCCTCCTTCCTTCCCCAACCATTCCTCTAATTGCCGCCTGACCTGTGGAGTGACACAGGGCAGGAGAGTTTCTCTCGCCATCTGGGCATTGAATATGTTGTTGGTGTTCAATAAAAACCCAACAACGAACATGAGTCCTTATTAAGATGTGGAAGTCTGTGAATGATTACACACTGATTTGTATGTCTGCAACTTGAGCTAGTTCAAACTAGGAATGCAAAGGGTGAGAAATGAATGCAGTTTATACTTCTTTTCTTGTAAATGAGCGAAGATGATGGTGTAAATTCTGGTACATGCTGACCTGATGAAACTTCAAACAAGTCATTAATCCATTAATGTCAACAATATTTAGTAAAATCTTTGCAGAAATCCTGTAGAGAGCAGGTACCTGTGATCCACTGTATCCTCTCACACTCTGCTTCCATACGGAAGCATGAGAGAAAATAGGAAATGATAAAATGACACAAGTGGAAGTCTACATAATAAAGCCAGAAAACAATACATTGTGCTGTTGGTGACCAAGTAATTGAAAATTAGTCACACACTGAATCACAAACGAAGGAAATGGCAGTCATTTCAGTACTTCATTGAAAAATAAACATCTCCTGCTTGAGACAACAGCTAGATCATGAACCGCAAACACCTCACAATCCCATGTTTACTAGTGCTGCCTCGACACACTTTCACACACCGTTCATCATCCACACAGGCTGACAAAGCCATGGAAGGTCAGCATCTATTTTTGAGTCAAACTACTACATAATCCCTCCCTCGAGTCGTCACCCAACTCCACTTACCTACTCCTCTGTCGTCCACTCCAGGGTTGTTCACCCAGCGGAGGGCCTGCTCCATCTTGCCCTCTAAGGTGACGGCTGGCTTGGCTGGTCTCATGTTGGCCACAGCTCGGTTGGTTTTCGACTGCAGTGTCAACAGAGCACCTCCAATCTGCTTGGCCAATGCACGGGCCTCGGGACTGTCACCTTTACCCCTGAGACGGTAACCAAAAATTGGAATTGGAAATAAAAGGAAAAACCGCAATGAGTCCAAACTACCCACAAAGTCTCAATGCACCTCCAACAGATAGCACCTTAAAGGAAATACCACTCTCAAAAGACTGATGCTGCTTTTTATGTTTTGCATAAAGGAAGTTACAAACTTTGTCTTCTGTCCTCTTCCAGAGTTTCTTAAAAGAGCTAAGCAATGTTTTAATAAATGAAATACTATTCTTGCCCTCCATAAAATTAAATCATATTAAAATATAACAAATTTTACAGATGAAGTTTATTGTTTTACTATTCTAAACAGTCTTCAGACACACTAAACATTACAAGAAAAGTGCTGTCTTGCTCACATTATAAAATGCTCAACATTAACATTAGCGATGACTCACACGGCCATATTTTCTCCTTTTGAGGTTTAGGTTTTCACATAGATCTTGACAACGGTCACACTCAGAGGATAGGTCTGCTTCCTCATATGGTCAAAATGCAGTGCAAAAAGTATCCACACTAATCTGCCATAACATCGTGAGTACCGAAATTATCTCTTTACGCAGGAACATGCTAGTGGGTGGCATAAATTAGACAGCAAATTATATCTTAGTTCTCAAAGTTTACATGTTACAAGTAGGACAAATGGACAAACAGGATGTTAAGACTTGACAAGGGGCCACACTGTAATGACTACATGATTGGAGCAGATCAGCTTCAAATGGCAGCTGGCTGTTGCTGCTCTGCAGCCATCAAGTGGTTTGCGGAAGGTAAAGAGGTTAACTGGTGACAGAGTAATGAGCAACCAAGGCTCAGAAAGGCACATGGTCCCATGGAGGCTCCACCTCTCAATTTCCTGAATTGCTTTGCAGCTAACATCTTGACGCCAGATGCCACAGCACACCTTCAGAGGTCTCGTGGAGTCAATGCCTCAGGAGGGCAGGACTGTCTAGGCAGCATTAAGGTGACCCACACAATATTAGGTAGGTGGTCATAATGTAATGGCTGATTTATGTATCCGTAACAGATGTATCCCCATGATGTAATTTACTGAATGAAAACATGAATCCGTCTCATCAGAGGGTGGTATTTCCCCTTAAACTTCACCAATTTTCATCCCGCAAACGGTTAGTGATCCTCCACCTAACTACCATGACCCTATCCCACCACCGTCAAATAGTCAGAAACCTTATTGTAGGACGGATGCCCAAGGTTGACAGGCAACAACATATTTTCCAGGCAGGTAAAATATGCCACCTATTGGTGGCATAGGGTAGGAGTCTGAGCCTATAGGGAAAGAGGGTGCATTGTTTATGTGAAGCATTCACTATAAATCCTTCATCATGCATGTGTCAGATGAGAGGAAGCGTACTGTCTGCGCAACTCCACCAGCCTGGCGGTCAGTCCTGCAATCTCACTTATGGAGCGCAGGATGTCGTCCCTCTCTTTGGGATCCTCACACAGGTCGGCAAGGCGTTTGGCCTCAGCTAGCAGTGCTCGGATGTTTTCCTCCCCTTCAGGACCACCATTAGGATCAGCAAGCCATGCCTAAAGAAATATATACAAGGCACAGATTACACCAACGCAAACAAGACATGTGCAAGAAACGGAGAGTACGTATTGTTCACTGGATAACTTGGATGTTGTCCTATCTGACCTGTGCAGCATCCAGCCTCCTGGCAATCGCCTGCTTGGCATTGATTAGTGCCTCCAGTCTACGCGCAGCGACGTCCACTTTGCCAAACAACAAGTCTAAGCCCTGGGAGCACTGGGCTGCACGCTGCACACACCCTGGGGTCGGGCCTTGGCCTCTGCAACAAACAACAAACACGACAACAAGACACATTACCTCAACTCAACCAAGGCCAGAGTGTGGAAATCAGTTTTACTCTCAGTCGTAGAAATACACTACCTTGCTCGAAGATCAGCGATCTGGTCAGTCATTTGTCCCAGAGCCTTGGTTGTGGCCAGTATGTCTTTCCTCTCCTTCCCAGCACACAGCTCTCCCACCTTACAGGCTTCGTCCAATATCACACGCAGCGCCATCTCACCGGGGTCTCCTGAGACGGACAACACGCCACAGCATGAGATGGAGGGATGGTAAAAGGTGCTGAAGCCACAACAAACCAGACAAAGTTACCTGGCTGTCCGTGAGGGTCTTTGAGCCAGTTTTTAGCCTGTAGCATCTTTGACTCAATCAAAGCCAGAGATCTCTTCAAAGCCTCCATATCCTGAGGTCAAGAGAGAAAGAACGTCTTCTGTTTAGATGTGTCACGACAGCAGCCGACTCTGAATGATTAACAGCTTCGTACAATGTGCCACACTGGGACACCATTAATTAAAATGTAGATAAGAAATGACGGTTTAACCATTATAGGCCACACAATCACTTCAAGTGTGGATTAGTGGGGAGAGACCTCATATTAAAATCATGTATCAGGTATAACAAAATATGCAGATGAACTTCATACACAGGTGATTGAAAAATAATTGAAATCTAATCAAAAAGTTAATTGTCTATTTTGTCTATTATCTCTACACACTTTGCACAAACTCAACATTTTCAAGGATTTAACTATGACAATAAGGCCCTCTAGTTAAGAAAATGGGAAATAATATTTTGTTAATGGAAATTAATGTAAATTATAAGAGTAAAAATAGCCAGTAATGGTACCATTCTTGTGTTTTTAAAGTTTGACACTTTCAGGAGCACGCAATCCAACTTAGTGACCTTACGTTGCAAACTCCTAGTTGACACTAATCCATATATGGTGCTATGATAGTGTACTTTAGAACTGACAGGAAGTCAATTTGATTTGAACTAAAAGGCTCATTAGTATCATTATGAATGAGTATGTCACATATGGTGAGTTTAATTGATCTTTTGCCAAAAGAGTTCTATTATAATGCCTCACAATAGGCTATTTAAGCTATATTTTATTAGTCAGAAATATATTGTTTTAACTTTTTATGGAATTTATTGACACTGACGTAAAGATCGTTATAAAGCAAAAATATAATTCAGCTAATACTAGGTTCTCAGCATAGTAGACCAAATCCTATATAAATGTCAGTCAATAATCTGAAATCACCAATGTCATTTGTAGGAATATAAGTTTTCAAGAAGTATTGTAAGGTGGAGTCTCAGTAGTTAACCGAATACTTTGTCACAAATAATCACAAGTCATAGAGGAAGAACTGAGAGATTTAAAAGCGTTTCAGCACGACACTTCTGAAATGTCAAACTCTTACCATCTCCGACAAGCAGATGGAAAATGGGGAAAAAAATAAGCTTTTTCCAGCTCAGAGGAGAATGAAGTGACTAAGTGGAACCGTTCAATACAGTCCATCTATTATGAACGTGTCTGGACTCCAACCAACTTATTTCTATAATTCATGACCCCGGAGGCCGGCAGTTATCATGTGCCAGCAGTTTCCCTCACACGCTGACAGTAAGTGCTCATCACAGCTCAGACAGAGAGTATGCATCGCTTCCTCCGTAAATACACACACAAACACACACAAACAGACAGATTATTGTCTGAGGAAGCTGTGTGCATAGAAACATGCAGGATTAGAGGTTAGACTAGTGAAACAGATCTTAACTCTCACAAAAATGACCTCATTGCACAAAATCTGCCAGAGTTTCCCGTAATGGCATCGTATTGTTTACTAAAGGTCCCATCAAACAATAAATATGAACAACACAGGAAAGAAAATACCATAATCTCTGAAGCAGTTAGAAAGCAAGTGTGTCAACTAAACAAAAAAACTTTCATCTGTTTCAGGCCATTTGACTCAAATGGACAAGTCAAGACAAACAGACGGACATATAACGATATAGTGATGAAGTACTGCGGGTCATCACGTCAGCTAACAGTCTGTGGACTTAAACACACGACACACTTCTTCTCAAATACCAGCATGACAGTTAGACGTAAGCATGGAGACAAGTTTCCCTCAATCTCTCTTGCACACACAAACAGTTGCATGCTGGAAACTGCAGAGGGGGAGAGAAACAGGCTTACCTTCTACAGGGAGGAAAAGAATGGAGGAGAAAGGTCAAAAAGGAAAAGAAAAAGAAAAAACCAAGAGTTATACTACCAAGCAAAATGAAAAGTGGAGACAGAAGGTAAAGAGTGAATTTTGTTCAGAGATGCAGCTCAGTGGGACATGTGGATAGAGAGTGTGTCTATCTGTGTGTTTTCAGGTTTGGGGTGTAAAATAAGTAAAATCAGAGGTTTATGAAAAGCTCAAGTTGTACCTTATTGGCCCAGGCGTCTTCATCCCATGTGGTGAGCTGCAAGACTCTTATGATCTCATTGATTTCGGCGCTCATCTTGTCAAAGGTGAACCTCCTGTTCCTCTCTGCCTCCTCGACGCCAACACTTCGAGTGCTTTTAGTTGCCACAAAAATCTTTATAGCTAAGGACAGAAATTTGAATCATTTTTGGTTCGAAGATGGATAAGATATTGAAGATAATCACTTTTTATTTGAAAACACTCAAAACACTTTGTGGTTCTACACACTTACATTCTTAGACCCCTAAAATTCACAGTTTTTTATCCTAATGTTGGGATCTCTAAGGGGTGAAAGGAAAAACAAATGTCTGGAGCCATGTTTTTAGGCACATGAGAAACAATGATAATATTTGATCAACTTTTATCATTACTTCTGGTATACAGAACTTGCTAAAAAAACAAAAAAAACAAAAAAACACGGGCTCTTTAGCTCCTCTATGTTCCATTAATGATGTGATTTTTTTAGCCTAACTTATATGATCCTGTTTCAATATGAATTGAGGATAACCCAGGTGATCATCGTTTGCACGATTGTTGATGTGAACAATGCGAAAGTGTCATTTGTTATTAAGAAAAATTATGGAAAGTTGTTTTTTTTGGGATTGAAAAAAACCCACCTTGTCATTATGCAAGAAAACAAAGTTACCGGTGAAAATGCATGTTTGAATGTGCAGCTTGTAAAAGATAAAACAGTGTTTCTCTGCTGCTGCAGTCTGAGATGCTTGTCGGCGATGTACAGTATGTGTGCAGTGAGTCTCACTTTCTCAGTTCCTAATGACTGTAATTATCAGTGTTACCATAACAACTGTTAGCTGTACAGTGAACCACACACACACACACACACACACACACACACACACACCTGAGATTAGAACAGGCAGCAGCTCTTTGACGGTATTCATGGCGTTGACGAGCATCTGTCTGTGCTCTTGGTGCGTCAGCTCCTGTTGCCTCTCCTCAATCATCTTTGACATTTTAGTCATCCCTGAATAAAAACAACAGAAAGTAGTTTTTTTGAGAGAGTGAGCCATTATCAAGAATCAAACAACCCACAATGCCAAATGTGTCCACCTCCATCAGTGGATTCCCCGAGTGGCTCTAACACCTTTAAACATGGTAACTTATAATACAGCATATTGACGATTGACCTCCTGCAGCTGATGATCAACAGTCTCATTATGTTATGTTATTATTTTTTAAATCCTTAACATAATATTAATATAAAAAAGTATATTTGTCCGGTGATCCCAGGGAGCCACTGCAATGCTGCATAATGTTTTCCAGCTCCTATGATCTCCATTTAAGTATATGACTCCTTATCTGGCTGCAGATTGTTGATGTTGCAAACATTTGAGTCAAACATGCCAACAAACCACTAGATGCACTATGAGGAAAATTTCTTTGGAGTAATTTGATTAAATTCAAATGCTAACTTTCCTTATTTAGTTGAAATGATTGAGGTAATGGTACTTGTCATGCAAATTACAAAATGTAGAATACAGCCACCGTTGCTGTTTGTACCTGATAATCTATTATTGTGTCTGATCATCAGAAAACTGATCATTTAGCCCCCTCTCTCTGCTGTTCTTATTATAAAGATGTTTTGTTCCTTGAACATGGCCATTAATCCATCTCCTGTATCTTCTATCTCTATTGAGTCGCAGGGTGATGGAGCCAATCCCAATTAATACAGACCTAAAGGCAATGGGGGACCTTGTCCATAACAAAATATTCATTTCTTAATTAAGACAAGCAAAACATCATATTATGAATGTGGACTCTTTCAATATGAGTCTGTGATTCTCATTTTTGTCATACTTAACTGAAAAAGTGTTCCAGAACAAGTTCATTTCATATAGAATCTGTAATGCTGTTTTGTTTAGAAAATACTCGTGCTGACCTGGTCCAAGGTTTTTGGTGTAAGTGATGAGGTCTTCCATTGTCTCCACCACTTCAGCGACTGTCAAATACTCCAGAATGCCTTTACATACACGGATTATCTTACGTACCTATGAGACATGGGACAGACATGACAACAGGCAATAGGAAGTGAATCTCAGCAGGTGGCACCACATAAAACAAGCATAAAAGAAAAAAAGCATTGAGGTGATTTGAGTCAGATTTTTAATGAAAAAAGAAAAAGTCATACTGTGAATGAGCTTTTTTAAGACATCAATGAAGCGACTCTGTTGCTTGTGTGGCGTCTTTGTGTGTGTGCGGTCTTGTGATGCACGTCTTGTGACTGCAAGATGTTGCTCTTTCAAAAACAGGGATAGTGATGAGATGTGGTGAGTATAATCACGTGCCTGATGCAAGTTCACTTATGGAGCTGCTTTTGAATGCAACATGAACACACACACACACACACACACACACACACACACACACACACACACACACACACACACACACACACACACACACACACACACACACACACACACACACACACACACACACACACACACACACACACACACACACACACACACACACACACACACAGAGTTATGGCACAGGGAAGTCATTTGATCTCAGTGATTAGATCTTGGCTGCATTTGAAACTCCATTACAGTTCCAAGCAGAGTTCCTTCTTCCTCCATGCAGCTATATAAAGCTTTATTTCTCTGAAAGATGCCACACCTCTGAAGTAAAAGTGATTATAAGAATAAACACACACACTAACAAATTGATCCAAGCAGACACACACACACACCTCAGCCTCATCAAAGGTAAGAAGCAGGTCTGATGTTCCAGACAGTATTCCTCGGGATCCATCGATCAGATAATCCCGTGCAGGAACAGAGTATGGATCCGCCTTCAGCATCTGAGCCGCCTGAACCAGCTTTGAGCTGGAGTTCTCCACCCTGAAAATACACGGCAGGCTTATAACTGTCTACACAACACATAAATGGACCAATAACAACGATGAATGATTTGGTAAATTACAGATCGGACTGGACATGGATCAGGAAAAGTCAAATGAACAAGATGCGAAGAATGAAAGGTGTCAGAAAAAAGTTGTGTTCATTAACACATTGTGTCGTGCTGTTAGACCAGCTTTAAAGTGTTTAAGAGTATGTCTTCTGCTTAATCTGAGAATGTTTTGACATAAAACTTTTGGGTCGAGATGTTGCAGTTGTTCAGATTAGATATCTACCTTTAGAGGTGAAATAAATATTGTGCTTTCATACCCTGTCTATCTAAAGCTCACAGATCGATAATCATCTCAGCCTGCGGAAGGCATTAGATTTAAAGAGCATTCAAATGAAGCCAAAAGCCAAGCCCCTCCTTTTTCTGACCCCCATTGGTCAGGGTATCAATGGCTGCTGGTTCATCTATATTTAGGCAGGTTCACATTCCCACATGCCCCCTCCTAAGCCCCGTGAGTGAGATTTATGGTGTAGCGTCCTATGTATGTGTGAGTTAGCAGTGAACAAGTGGTACATTCTAACTGTTTGAGGGTTGAACCATTTTTTTGTCAACCTTAATTGGTAAATGAAAAACAGGCATAAAAAAAATGACAGTGTGGTGAGATCAAGCTGAAAGCAGATGATGTTTCAATAAATTGCCCAGTAACATTATCTGGATACACACAAATACAGCGCATGCGAGCAGGCAAATGCAGCCTGCATCCGAAAACTGCTGAGTATCAGCTCTCAGCCAGAGCCAGCAGTTTGCATCAGCTCTTTGGATGCAAGCTGGGAAGCAACAAACAGCCTCTCAGTGGTCTGGATGCTGGAGCCGGACAGTCAGGCTCAGAAGTGGCTCTTTGTTGGGAGCAGCTGGGAACGCAGCCACTTTTCCTATCATTAAATCATGTCGAACCCGCTTTTTAACACGTTCTCTGTCTATTTCGATAAAGTGGATTGCCTCCATATTTTCATCTTTGTGTGTTTCTGAGCGTGAAACAGAGGGAGGAACACAAAGAGGAAGTGGCAGCTCTCTTTCTTCAAAATGCACAGAGCTTCAGAGACCGACTTACTTAATGAATGCTGGAGGCATGTCTCTTTTCATCACCTGATCCTCGGTGGTTTGAACCGTCTCCTTCCCCACCTGCAACAAACACAGATGGCACATTTGTTCGATCATCATTAGTTGCAGCAAGCCAGCAAATAATAATCATGTGAGCTCTATTAATAGTGTGATGGGTGTGCATCAATTCATATGTATTTCAACCATGCATGCACATCATGTTCATGCTTTAAGGGGAAGCAGCTTAGACTCTGGTTGGGCCAATTAGACTCTTCAGAACAAGTATTCCAGTGTAGCCCTGAACTGGAACTCTTTTGCCGATTTTTCGAGTTATAGGTGAAAATGTCACAAATGAAAGTGCACGTTGCACATTCACACCGAGGGCCAATTTAAGGTCACATTCCTGTTTTTTGACTGCCTTGATATGAAGTTCAACACAAAAATGGCAAGAATTCATTAATAATTGATTTGATAGACATATACACATACAAACAGATCTAACAGTGTCCATTGTTGACGCTCGGTAAAGCGGCTTTATTCTTGAACACAAAGGTGCACAGCAGAGTGACTTCTTCTTGTAGATGTGATGCAGCTTGCTGAAAATCCATATGGCTCAGAAAGGCTGGCTCACACACATTAAACACACCCAACAAATTGCAGGAGCAAAACGCCCACGTGGACAGACGCACACACTTCAGATGCAATTACAGTAGGATGATGCCATCAGTTTCTAGATGCTGCAGTGAAATTTGGTTTAATAGAGTTTCGGGCTCCAGAGATTCAGGAAGTGGCCATCAGACTGCCTGCATACAAGATCAAACTGTTTCTGTCTGCTCGTGTGATGTTCATGGACAATCTTGCTTGATACATGGATGTCCCAATTCTTATTGTGGCTGCATTCCTCAAATTTCAGTCAGAGTTAAACAAGGCTAGTTTGAGTGAGAATCTGGTTATTAACTAAATTGTTTGCAATAAATGAACTGTAGAAACAATGCATTCATTATCATCATTCATCATGACGTGCAAAGAAATAGCTCATTCAAAGACAGTAATTGAGAATAGGATTTCAAGCACGATAGCTGCAGTAAATAACTTGGTTTTCTGATGAAAACAAAAAAAAGCACATGTTTTGTATCTTGGCAGCTGTGTATGTGATTCAAAGGGGCATTTTGTAAAATGTTAGATAATCAAATTTTCACAGAAAACCACACCATAAGCCATGTAACCATTTTAGAAACTATATAAATACAGAACTGAAAGATTACATCTATCATCTTGACAACTTCTTCAGCTCAAAGCTAACCAGTATGATTAAGTATGACTTGTTGGTCATTTGGCTTTATCTTATCTTATTTTTGGATATTCATTAGCAACTATAAAAACAACAAGCGATAAACTGAGACAAACTATAAAGTATCTGAAGATAAACGTTTCAAGTTTCAGTTTTTAAAACATAGCTTGTCTAAAACTGTAAAAAATAAAGTAGAGTTACATAAGATGACGAGCAGTAGATTGGGTCCTAGAACTGTGAGGAAATATAGAAAGGACCAGCCCTGATTTCTTAGACTGAAACCATAATACAGCAAGGATTTGTGAAAGAGGCGCAAGAAACAACTTTAGGGGATATATAAAGACTACTAAATGTGTTGTAATATACAGAGATTAAATTGTAGAAAGTTGTATGCCTTATTCCGTTTCAAATATAACCCCCTGTATTCTGGAAGTAAATACACCACCTGGCTTTTGAAAGAATATTTCCTATATAAAAAAAAGAAAAACATGTGTCATGGGAAATCACCTAAAAGCTGACTGAATCATGGAGGACAGTTTAACCACACAAACTGGTTAGTTCTAGAAAATATGTTGTTGAGGCACTGTGCTGAACACTAAAACACTGCATCTGATCTTAAGGGAAGATATGATTGCAGGTCAGTAGCCTTACTTCGATTTCCAAGGAGATTAATAAAGTATGTTTCTTATCATGAAGTCACACATTTTGCTTGGAGTGTTAATAAATTGAAAAGGTGTTGGAAAAAATATTTTTGGGAGGCCTTTAATAGAAATAATGGTCTGTATAATACATACAGCATTAATGCAATACAAACCCCAAAGACAACATACAGCCAAAGAGTGGAAGACTTTAATAATGTCTTTGAAATGCAGGAAGTACCCAAACTCTGACATGAGAGGAATGCAGGCCTACAAGTGGAACAAACCCTTCAAACTCGACCAGTGCCATCAGGTGACTGACCGAAGATCTCCGGGGTTTCCTGTTAGCAGCAACATTTGGTACACAGTCGATACATTATTAATGCACGCCTAAGTGGTTTGCTGCACGCACTAACAGTTTGATGTATGTGTGGTGGTGAGTTGGGAAAAGGTGCGATGTTGGCGGAGACAACTGCCAGTCACAGCTGACAGGACGCTTCGTCATCGATGAGGAAAGAACTCAGTTATCTGGCAAATGGACTCCAATCATTTAGCATTTTTGTGATAGCAGTCTCAAAGAGCTTTAAATGGTCAGGCATATTCATTCATTCATTCATTCATCCATCCATTCATTCCCATGTTTGTCCCTGACTCTGATGGCAGTGCTGCCTTGCAAGGAATGCAGCCTCAATGTGTATATTGCCAACAGACACTTTAGCACATGGACAGGAGTAGATGGGCATTTGAGGATTGGTGCAAAACCTGCTCTACCACCTGAGACACAAAACGCTCCTGTTGTTATTATAAGTAAGGCATAAGAAGTTAGAGCAGCCAGTTTGTGATCTGAGGTTTGCATCTCACTGTTGACAGGTTACCACTAATGGTCCCTGAGCAAGGCATTAACCTCTCTGCTGCTCCACATTTGCCCCATAATGGCAGCTCACTGCCCCTAGCAAGTGTAGCTGAGGTCAGCTGTCAATATGATGAGTTAAATCCAGAGAAATAATTTCCTCAAGAGGATCAATAAAGTAGGCTTTATACAATGCTAACACATTGAAACGTAACCTAAGTTTTGTCCTACTTTTGGAAGGAACTAGTTACTAACGAGTAACTACTTTGACAATATTAATGGGGTCACAAGTTTTGATGGTTCTGTGATGGGTTTCTCATTATTTTGGTCATACATGTAAGTGATGAGAGCTGCTGTCTCTTCGTCTTGCTCAGTGTGTCGCCTTTTAGCCTCATCGCCGTTGTTTTGAAGTTACTATTATTGGAAACTGAAGTTACTGGCTGAGGTGTGCCTTATTATTCCAGAATAAACTCCATCCTTGAAAGGACAGGGGCATGAAATAAGTCCAACTGTAAGTCAGTGCAGTCGCATGCTGGCAATTCATTTAAACTGTGTTGTTGTTGTAGTTGTTGTTTGTTCATAAAGTTGTTTCTCTCAGCTAACAGTACCACCTAGATTCGAGCACGTTTAGATAGACACCAATTTCAGATTAGATGCACTTTTTAAGGAGGGTTGATTTATTGGATTTCATTTTTACATTTATCTTATCTTCTTCATGCCCCAATATCCCAGTTTGGTCGTTGGCATGCTGGAAAGCTGAAAATGAAAAAAAAAAGTCTGAACCAAATTGAAATATTACCAAATTAACTCCAATAACACCAATCCCCAAGCAAACAAAAAATCTTGCATTACAGAGAACCTTTCATGGTGAACTTTTTCAGCAGAGCGGACTTGCTTGTCATGCTTTCCTGCACAACAGTCACTTGACCTCTCGTCACATGACTTTGTCAAGAGTAGACGTGACTTTGTATTTCTGGCGAAAAGGGCAGAAAATGACCATGTGAAACGTACCAGTGGCGAACCTTCATTTTTAACAAAGTCTGATTTGTGCTCTTGTACTTGGGTTTCATTTTTTGGTATTGTAATGAAAGTACCCCCCAAAAAATGTTTGGGTTCTTTTTCAGGAGGTATATTTTTGCGTGATTTACTGTATATTGTCTACTGGCAGTTTCAAAGGGTGTTTGCCAGGTGTTGTTTCAGACCAATACCATCATATTGTATCCTGTAGTCTTACAGGTTACCTTCCACAAAGTATAACTAAGTAAAGAAAACCAAAAAAAAAAATAAAAAATTCTTTAAAACTTTTTGGAGCAAAAACTCCAACTTTGCATATAATTATCGTGTTTTTCTACTGCAGTTCAATCGTATCATCACCTCTCCACTAGAACTGGTGATGAGACCTGTATTATGGGAAAAAATGTTTTAAACTGCATCATACAAGACCAAAACAAAAAGCACAAAGTTGATCAAATCTCACTGTGAAGTAGAGAGGGAATTGCAGACGTTGACAATTCTTCAAGGGCAAGTCACCCGTTGTACTATATACACAGTAACTTCATCTATTATTTATACACACAACCTTATTCAAACATTCGGTCAGTCAAGCGCTTGATTTATCCACTAAGCCATTCAGCCTTAAACTATAAATCTGCTGTATGGATTCACTATAAGCCAGGAGTGTGTGGAAGGCAGACTGAGAAGCAGAGGGGCTTGTGTGGACACACAGCCAGAAACTAAGACTGGTGGTGGGTCTGCCAGTGAACAAGAGGAGATGGCTCATATTTACATGGTGGAGCAGACTGAGAACAGTTGGTGTGTGCACCTAGGAGGAGGGACGCGGCGCGAGGATGGACACTAAGGCTTGGCAGAGGCTGGTCTGAAGTCGCCAGCGACACTTTCCCTCCTTTGCAGGATGCTGGCGGCCGACTGAAAGTGCCCTTCTCTCTTCCTCCCTCCATCCCCGCTCCTCTGGACTCACTCTGCCGTTTGCCGTTCGACAGTTTTAGTTGACCGTCTCAGTCCTCGCATGCCTTCTCTCCCTCTCTTCCTGCTTCTCGTCGTTGAGTGTGTGGTTACTTCAGTCAACGGTAAATCTATTTATTCTTTTCTCCCCCTCCCCCCGACATACTCAGGATGTATGTTGACTCCTTCAGGAACGGATACTTCTCAAACACCCACAGAGGCAACTCTGTCATCAGCACAACTTCGGCAAGCTCACACTTTCTACCAAATGCACCAGCAGCACCAGCAGCATCTTTCTCGTCGTTTCTTGAAGCTGCATCAACCCACGCACAGTATCTGACAGATTGAAACTGACACCATCTTGTGTGTGTATTTGTGTGTGTCTAAGTGTTTCAGTGACCTAGATTTTAAGAGCCCCCCCACTGCTAGCCCACCCTGGACGAGGATAACAGTGTAATTGTATCAGTGTGCAGTGGGACGCTTGCGGTGATGGCAGCACCTTGCTGTAGACTCCGTTAAGTCTTTGCTCATGCTACACAAGTGTACAAGTGAGTCACTCTTCTAAATTGAAGCACAGGTGTTCAGAAGTGTCTCCATTTGAACTTTCGGCGTACTCCAATTATGCTATTTACTGAGGGAACCTTATTAACAACTTATTTTACAAGCTGTGTCCTCAATTCTTTTTATCCTCTCTTTCAACACTGCCTTGTCAGCCAGGTTGTAACTCTCACTCTTCAGTCAGCAAGGCCATCAGCTCGTCTTAAATTGTCTTCACTTGTTATTCAAAGTGTTTGAGTTGACAGCGAGGCTCAAAACGAACACACCCCGGAACAAAGCTGCTCGAACAATACATCAAATTAAAGCAGTCCGACCTTTTCTTATTTATTACGTCCAACATTTATTGTGTGGTTTCTGTTATACTTCTCCATGAAGAATGAACCTTTCTCCTTAAAATATTTCCCTTATTCAGTATATGCCCCTCTGTGCACAACCTGACTGAAGCTTTGCATCCATCCATCATCTGAAACCAAGCTACAAGCCTGAGGCTGCTGTTAGCCTCCTTCTGCTCACTGTCTGAATGGATCAACTGAAAGGATCAACAAAGACAAGCAAACAATAACTGAGATGGAGACATGTGGCCTGTGGCAGTGGAACATGACAGTATCGATCTAATTGGCCAGCTATACGCAAAAGGGAATTTGTCATTATCACATACCGCAGTGTTTGACTTCAAACTGCACAGCTCTGTTCATTATCAGTTAATGAGGTATTTATCAAAGTGATCTTGTATGTCCTTGCTTGGGTAGGTGGGCGCTTTACGTGAGAAATTCAAAAACAATGATTAGGGAACCAAAAGGTGACTTTAGAACATTTAAATGATTCTAAAATGTATTTTGACTCTTATAGAAAGAAGATTATCAAGTCACTGATGAAATGCTTTGTCTCCAAACCTCTGAAACAAACCCTAAAAACAGGACGAGATCTCACAATGATCAACACAGCTGATACTTTTGTATGACTGGGTGAATTATTGCCTGCTATTGGCATGAGGTTTCTAATCCAAAATGTTACTAATTAATACTTTATAATGGAAAATGTCATGAATTAAAATATAAATGAGTTTTATTTGTCATTTCAATGCTTTTCTCAAACAAGGAGCTTAACAACACCTGTTTGATCCATGGATGGATCAATACATTTCCAGGTTCAATTAGAATTGGTATTCAAACAGTCCACCTCATCCTGCTGTTCACATTTTGACATCATGGGACCAAGACAACCCCTCGCAATTGATCAACAGTGCCTCAGCTTCACACAGGATGTTGTCAGATGGAAATAGCCAGAGTGTCATCAGCACGTTCCAACAGAGATACAGAGAGACTAGAAGAGTCACAGAAAGACATGGACATGGACGTCCTTTGGCCACATCCCACACTGATGACTACTTCATTGTGAACAGAGACCTCCAGAACTGGATGATGGATGCTACTCAACTCTAGGCAAGGAAGGGGAGAGGCATCAAGCATCACGTCTGAACCATTGGGAACAATTTACATCAGAGTGGACGACCTGCAGGGTTCCCGGACCACACCACCAGGCATCATTGTCGCGCATGAACCAGGGAGCATTTACGCTGGACCAGTGACCAGTGGGCCTGAGTTCTTCTCTGATGAAAGTTGATTCACATTGAGTAGAAATGATGGCGGTCAATGATGTTGGGGACATCATGGAGAGCCACTTTCGTCCCCCGGATGAGATTTTGGTGGTGGTGTGACTGGGGTGAGCAGGTGTCCAGTCAACTGCCCTACAATTTGTGAATGGTACAGTAACAAGCTCATACCACCTCAATATCCTTAATCCAGTTATTATGCCCCTGGATGAACAACACAGGCCTAATTTCATATTTAAGGATGACAACGCTCCAGCTCATCAAGGCGGCATCATTAGGCAGCAGCTGCTGAGACTGGGGAGCCTCAAATATAGTGGCCACTTACTCCAGCTCTGAATCCCATCAAAAACCTCTGGGATGAGCTTAGTCACTGCATAGAGGCTTGTAACTCTGTACCTCAATGACCTAAGGGCTGCCCTTCAAGTACAGTGGGATGCCAGGCCTCAGCAGACAATAAGTCCACCTGTGAAAAGCATGAGAAGTTGTCAAGCTGTAATTAATGCTCAAGGGCAAATACAAGTTATTTTGACATTGACAGTTTTATGTTGTGGTATTACCACCATTGTTGTTGGCTTTTGTCTCAGTGAATTGTTTGAGATGAGGAAACCATTGTATGCTTCTCGATGCAGTATCACTGTAACATGAACATTTTTTTGTTTTCCCAAAATTTCTCCCAAATGCCAAATATCCTAAAACTTTTTGTGAGTAGTTTATGTGTAAAACAGGCTAGTCACTAATGCAAAATGCATTCCTGTAATACAAACATGTTTGTCATTAGTTCTTTTTATATATCATGACAGAAGCTGAGCAAATCACAAAATGCATTTAGCTCTGGCTTTAGTCAATGGACTATCCTGTTTCAGAGCACAAATCCTGGTCACTGGTTCCCAGAGTCACATCAAAATAACAGTTAGAATTTGTTTGGGTAGATGTTCCAGCTGCCTCTGTTATTTCACTGTTTTGGAAAAAATCGACCAAATGAATGCATTTTATCCTGAAATGTAGTAAAAAAAAAAAGTAAGAGCCAAAACCTGAAAAGGTGAACTGCAAATAACCAGTCAAGTCATTTTGGCACAAATTAACACAAAACCAACTCCTTTTCTTCACCACTTACTATCTACTTCTATTTGCTGCAGAGTAGATGAAACCCAGAATAACAGTGACCCTGGATCTACATTAATGATGTGCCCATATTGATTTTTCCAGGCAGAGCACACAGAGGAGACCATCAGTGTCTGACTTTGGCTTTGCTGTCTTTATACAATGGCCAATTGAATTCAACAGGACTGGGGAGACACTAGATTGAGGTGGGGGTCAATAAAAGCTGGAGTGTCAACAAGGTGAAGAAAAGAAAGAATTGAGAGTGGAGGAGATGAAGAGGCTGGCGTCTGATAAATGACCACAGAGTATATTGATTATCTGTTCAGATTATAAATGTCAGTTTCTCAATTAACTAGTAATCGTAGTCTACGATCCCCGGAATAGTTCAATTTGCTGAAGGTGAGAGCACAAAAACTCACTCTACGCCTTTTTCCAGTTGAGCAAGTGACATTTCCCGGCGAGAAACACGCAACCTCTTAATTCAATCAGCGCTCGTTTCTTCCGCCCCACAAACTTCATTGATCTCTGTTGCCATCTGATTATCAATCCGGGCAAAGTTTGACGCGTCTCGTGGCTCTGATGTTCGCGCACAGACGCGCACCGCAGGATCCTGTGAGACACGCACGAGTGTCAGCTGTGTGTATGGCAGTTTTATAGGCAAGTCGTTTTGAATGGCAAGAAAAAAAACCAGCTGGTATATTTTTTGTGAAATTAAATGAGCCGATGCGTAAGTAACTAGTGACAGTCAATAATTCTCTCCAGCCCAGTGTCACTCCAGGCTGTGCGCCAATCGTTCCCCAAGCGATGTGGCTTTCTGCAGGTTGGAAGTTTGCACGTCGAATGTCGCTGGAGGTGAAGCACTTTGTCATTGAGCTTTTGAGTGAACTGGCTGCCTTTGGGTTCAAACTCTGGACTCACCCGCACAAGGTTGCTGACCGCCGCCTGCACCGCGGCCACCGGCACCGTCAGATCCGGTATGGCTTTACCGTCCACCTCCCCCTCCTCGTGCATGATGACCAGGTGGGAGATCTGCTGGGCCACCGGCTCCAGGATACTCTCGATGGTCTTGGTGTGAAACACCGGCATCGTGAACGACTTTTACCGCAGCCCAGTCAGAGAAAAAGGCGGCTGGATCCTCCAGCACTGATGATGCCTGCTCCCCCCCCACCCTCTCTCCCGGCTCCTTCCCTCTCCTCCTCACCGACAAGGAGGACGAATACCGACTTGTCAGTCCAGCCCCTGAGAAGAAACACTCTCCTCCCGGCGTATCCCCCCCCGTTTACCGTCGGTAAAGGCTGGACTCAGGCGGTCGGTGTCCTCCGGTGGGAGCGACCCGAATCGTGACAGACGGAATCACCGCCCTCTGCCCAATCACAACCGAGGAATACAGCTGCCAGGCGGCTCGGTGTGGGTGCGCACTGACGCTCTACACACACACACACACACACACACACACACACACACACACACACACACACACACACACACACACACACACACACACACACACACACACACAAGAAAATGAGTGCTTCCCAAATTACGTCATGGCTGCCCCCTAAGGAAAGTGTGGGGTAACCTATTGGAGAATAGATTGTAATTCCAAGATGGGAGAGGATATTATTTGGAGGTGCAACATTAAAAACACACACAAAAAAACAAAAAACAGGCTGTGAATGAATGGTGTGTTGTGGCTCCACTCCCTGCAGCCCAGTAAAGGTCAGCTTCACATCTTTGAAACTGTAGAGCTAAAGAGAGCAGGAGCTGTGAACCTGTCATCCGGAGGGGGAAATCTGCATTTGCATTTGTGTTTTTCTTAAGCTTCCAACCTTCATCTGACATATGATCTACGTTCATTAAAAGGTGGGTCAGGAGTTCATGTCTCCAGGCTTCAATGTCCAGGTCTAAATAAAGACAAGGATTCAGCTTGCTGCCTGCTGAAAAAAGGAGTCTGGATGATCACTCACAGTCTAACATTTTTTGTTTGACTTTTTGACTGTGACTCTGAGGATACTTAATGACCTGTGGCTGCTATTCATTTGTCTTCAACTGTAGTGGAGAGAAAGTTTTTCTCGCCCCATGGTCACTGATAGGGTTGTCCCTTTTCAGGAAACCGGAGACCCCAAATGCAAAAACAGCAGTATTAATACCCCTGAGACCCAGTGTTGACCAAAGAGGTTGTAGCTAAAAGACCCCCCAGTGTGTATGTGAGTATAGAGGCTGCCACATAACCAGACAAGCTGGACACCAAAAGGTCCCAGCAGGCCAGGTCCATGCAGGCATTAAAACTTCCAGCAAACTATCGCCTCTTTGTGCTACAGTTTCCTCTTGCTTTATCTCTTCTTGTTTCCTCTTTGCTTGCCTCCTCTCTTCTTGTTTCCTCGCCTGTCCTCTGAAATTGTCCTTAAAGAGAAGTAAGAGTTGTACTTGCTGCATCTCAAACCCATATATGGGTTGCAGTGCAGTAAGAGAGGCGATAAAGTAAACTGCTCTCTGTGAGTAATTTGGGGGGGGTCAGGACAGGCACTGATTTTCACCAGTAGTCCTGCTGTGAAATATCTGTATATGCAGAGTTGTCCAAACACACTTTGATAGAAAGCACTGCCGCAGAATGCCTCGGAAAGTGTTTGAGTGTGTTTTCAGTAATGATGTGATGACCAGCTGGATCGTGGCTCTTCATTTCAACCAAGTGTACCGAGATGCAAACAGCCCAATTAATCTGCTTGTCATGGTTGGAGCAGAAAAGCTTAAGCGTTCTTGTGAAATGTTTCTCTCTGTGGGTCGCCTGTGGCTATTGGGTGTATGGGGCATTAGACAGAGAGGTGTGAGTCAGAAGCTGTTAGACAACATGTGACGCTGATTGTTCTCCACTGTCCTGTCACTCATATTTAGCAGAACAGCTTTCATTTGCACAGGACATTCACAATATATGAACCAAAGTTTCTTGCAAAAAATAAATAAATATATATATATATACAGTATATATATATATATATATATATATATATATATATATATATATATATATATATATTATCTAAAACTATGTGTTTACAGCTGGACAGAAACTAAACGTGTGGTCAGTTTAATTACGTAAAATATATCTCAAATTAATCACAATTCTAATGTGGTAAAATATCCTATGAGGGGCTTCTGTTGTTTTTTTTGTTTGTTTGTTTGTTTGGTTTTAATCAAGAATCTTATTCTTATTTAATACTGATAGCTGTTTAAATTCTCAGATTTTTACTGCACAACAGTGATCTCTAACCCTGGCCCGCCAACAGAGTTACTGGCCTCCACGTTTTAACATTTTCCACCTGATTCCAGTCAATAAGTCATTAGAAAATGCTCAGTAATGAAACATATTCAGATGAATTTGTAGAGAGAGATGTAAACTATATCCTGGCTTTTTTTTTCTTCCTGATTATTCTTCAACATGTTTTATTCTTTTTAACTTCTGATTCGTCTTCTTTGGACATTGTTTTTGCTTTTTCCACTGTAGTAAAATGTCATTGTTTATGATATAAGTTTTCTGTTAAACACAACTTGAAGATAAAGTGATTTTCTTATCAACCTGCATAACTTTACAACAGTGACTAAAATATTAGGCAAACCTGATTTTATTTTATTTTTTTATGTCTGTCATGTTTAGTTTTTTTACTCCCGTCCTCCCTGATTTCAGAGTTTACGTGTCAGTGAATATTTTGCACATCAGTGCCCTCTACTGTCAGATTGAATGCCAGTCGGTCTCACGAAAATTAACGGTCATACTTCCAGAAGCAGCTATTTTGCATTTCATGGCAATTGGACTATAGGTTAACGATACATTCAACTCTCTTCTCACTTTTATCTCTAAATAATCTAAAATATTTTCTATATCTTTAAAATTGTGGAAAAAAAATTATAAGCCAAATTGAAATATTGTTTCTACTTCTACCGTTTGAATATCAGATGAGGAACATGTGACCAACACTATGCAAACCAGTAGGTATGTATATTTTCATGTCTGTCTGTGGTGTGAAAACAAATTGGTGCAGATGCCATTTAATCCAAAGTTTTTCATTTATTTATTATTTTAAAAAAGCTCAATAGCAGGACCAGCCTTCTAAAAAAAAAAGAAAAAGAAAAAAGAATACACTTCTTAACTTAAATTACGTAAATAAACTTTAAAAGTACTTATTGTAAAAATTAAAATCTGTCAAAGTTTATGCACAAGTTACAAAACAATATCTGAGCTTATTTACAAGAAAAATACTGTAAAACATTGACTTTGAACTGTTACAGTCAGTCATTACTGTGCAAAAATATTGTCACTATATGAAGAACACTTTGTGAAAAGCTGCTCTCAGACCTGAATCTTCTGTAGACACTTAGCATTGCAGACACACAGAGCTTACAAAACTGCTACATCATTTTCCTTTGAGAATCACTTAATGGCCAACGGTGAAATGTCAACCACAGATTCATTTCTGGGGGTACATCAGTCCCTTTGTATATTCCGGGAGACCTGTTTCTGCCGCGATCCACTTATTGAAGTTGGTTACCCGTGTGTAGACACCCGGTTTGTTCTTGCTGGCACAGCCTTCACCCCAGCTTACCACTCCAAACAGAAACATCCGGCCAGAAGCTGCACACACAAGTGGACCACCAGAGTCGCCCTGTGACAAAACACAAGAGTCAGTCAGTCACCTGAAGACTGGTTTAATTTCTTTTCCTTTTTAAACGTAACAAATTATACTGGTTTCAAGTATGCTACTTATTGTGGTTGAAGGTACAAAATGTAATTGCTAAAATCAGATTAAACAAATCCTCACATGCTCATTTCCCACAGTGTGCACTCACCTTGCAGGCGTCGGCGCTCCAGTCGGGGCTCCCAGCACAAAACATGTCCCCCGTGATGCGACCCGCATACTGCAAATCACTGTTACATTCAGTGTGAGAGATGAGGTTCACTTCGGCCTGTTTTAGGTACTGTGAGTACTGCCATGATGCTGCAAACAAACAACACGGAGTTAGAAATAAGCATGACAGAAATGACTGGAAGCTCATTCACCAGTTTGAAAGTTAGCAGCACTTACTGTATCTCTCCTTTCCAAATCCTGCGATGCTGCAGGTATATCCCTTGGGAAGCTGCGTGCGAGGTGGAGGAAGGCAAACTGTACGGACGGAAGCTGACTTCACTGCGCATTGTCCAGTATTACTTTTAATCTTCAGAAGTGCTGTAATTCAAACACTTGTAAGAGTCCTGCACACATGAAATCCTTTCAAAATATGCATCACATCTGTGCATACCTATGTCGTTGTCGTAAGTTGACTCATTGTAGTTTTGGTGCATGACAAGTTTCTCCACAGTGAAACTCTGTTCCTTGTCATCTGTGTCATTGATGGCGGACTTCCCAAGGTACACAGACAAATGCCGGAGATTGGTATGCTCTCTGAAGAAAACAAAAAAAAACCACCAATTGTTAATACATGCGTGCAAGGTTGTGAACATATTATATCACATCATGTGTCACACTGCCATTACAGTATGTTAATAGCAGAGCAGAAAATGACATGGTGTTTTGTTTTCTCACCCATCAGGGAGGCAGTGTGCCGCTGTGAGGACCCAGCATGGTGAGATGAGGGAGCCCCCACAAAGGAAAATACTGCTTCTATGAAAGATAGCCGCAGTCCACGGGTTTGACTCGATGGGTGTAAAAGAACCACCCACAATTTTATGCATCCTTCGCTCAGACCTCTCGCCACACGTCAGCTCTGGAAGGTCAAACAGGACAAACCAGTGAGCGCAATGATGGAAACACCACAATGATGTCAGGATAAATTGAAATGGGGCATCAGAGCCTACCTGTATCCATGGGCTGGAGAGGTTTCATTGATGGAGTGGAACCTGTTTTGAAGCGAAAAACTGTGTTAGAAATCAAACATCTGTATAAAATTGTTTGGATAAGATTATAGAAATATAGAATGACAAGTCTTACATTTAGGAATGTCACAGAATTCCCTCACATACTTTCTGACTCTTCGAACGTAGCACCAAGGCATCAAACTATCGTCAGGATTCCTGGTGTTGAAGCGCAAAAATAATTAATCATCTCATTCTCTCCTACATACGCCGGCATCAGATTGGTGGCTTAAAGTATACCTGCAGTAATTATGGTTGCCAGGTCTCTGGGTAGATGTTAGATGGTGTTTGAACCGGTTCCAGTTGAGACACTGACGACCAATTGATGATCTGTCCACGTACCCTCTGTAGCTGCTCCCATCCCCAGACTGACACGTCTCTGAAGGGCACAGGGCAAAGGGACATTTCATCATTTGAATTAGAATAAAAGCATTAATGAATATGGGGAATAATTCCTGGCCGGTTCACTTTATTAATTAGGATTATTATTTTTTTTTATTTCTTTGCACAATGACAATGAAAGAAATCAATGTACCTCCTCTCTTCTTGATCAATCTTCGTGAAAAAGCCTGAAAAGAGCAGAAATAAAGTGAGTCATACACTTTTGGAAACCATTCTCTGCCATCTCAGCATTAATTTATATTAGCACTATTCAACCCAGAGTTACTTCCTCTAACTGCTTACCACGTTGATACTGAATGCTGCAACGAGTGTGATGATGACCAACAGATTCATGGCCTCTACTGGTTTCGTTTCCACTTACTGGGGATATTTTTGTCTGAGGGACAGAAGAAGACAACGCAATTACAGAACTGGAACAAACACACGTGAGACGATTGCCTCTAAAACCTTATATGGAATTCATTTTTATGCACATGACACAGTCAAGACAGATGTAACAGTCAAAATGCAATGACGGTTTAAGGTTGAAAAGAGAAAGAACACAAAAGCATGTGAAATTCCCTTATTTCATTTTGTTTGTTTTAAGGTGTCACAAGTAAAGAAAAAAAAAGAAAAAGCATTTTGACCAGAGCATACAGCACACAGGATGTCGGTCGTCTAGACCCAAAGTATTTCATATTTCTACATGTTTGGAGACTGCACGTGCACTATGGCAGAGGAAACGTAGAGGACCAGCTCCAGTGTGCTTTTGTTATATAAACATATTCACTATCTGTACAGTGAACGCCGTATCAATTTGGGTTAGTTGATTGTGGCGGTGACTGTGCATACCATAGTATCACACTGCTGTGGCACGTTGTACAGTCCAAACTTTAAATTCTTAGATATTCCTAGAACATTGTATCCCATTGATAAAGACTAGAGAAAACGACTATATGGATAATAATTCCATTTTAATTGGCAATAATTGCACATCAAAAGTGAACAAAAACAACAACAACTTATATCTGGAAGTAAGATTTGTTTACCTTTCTTTTTAGACTTGTGATGCTCTTCCAGTTGAGGTAACTCCTCTTGTCTCTGTCTCCTCTGATATGTACCTGTGCTTCTGGACAGCTTGGGCACGCTGTGAGCTGCCTCAGTGTTGTTGTACTGATCCTTCCAGTGTTGCCTTCCCTTTAAAAACACAGAGGAAACAAGTGGGAGGTGTTCAGGCGGCGGTATGAAAACATCCCCGCTACCCAATTGTTCAGCAAATCCGCAAAGCCTTCACCAGAGAATTTGTCATGTCCTGTGACACATCGACAACGAACAAGCCCTTCCCCTTCAGCTACACTCATGCAGTTTGGAGAGATAGCCAAAATTGGTGTTGATGATTAAAATCTGAAGAAGAATGGCATAAAAGGATAGTTTTGCAGACTGTGTCAAGTCATAATTTTCACTTTGAAAACATAATCAAGTGGGCCATTAGTGTATTTAAAGTCTGACAATGAGGTCCACAAAATTTACAAATGTGTGTTTAGTTTTTTTTATGATTTATTTATTTTTTCACAGTTAAGGTAGCCCGAGATAAGATGTGGAACAGTTACACATCCAAATGATAAATCTCAATTATAAAGCAACAGCTCAAAATAACCCTTAGGTTTGCAAAAAAAGAAAAACCACTCTGGTCTTAAGTTTTGTGCATCAAATTTTGGTTATTATAGTTGGTGCACAACGGAACTGCACGTCATTAAATGACATCATTTTCTCCATTGCCGTCTATTTAGTCAATCGTAACTTAGGTAAAAACTTAAAGCTCATCTCTTTAGTTTTTTATGTAACTCTTTGCAATTCGTTTTATATTTTAATGTTTTGCATGCTGAATAATCTTGTGTTTCCATTTTCCTATTGTCGTCAATAAATATTCCCTATAGTTTTTATTTTATTTAGGCATGGGTGTGGAGTTTGCATTCTCCAATGTGAATGTGTTAGTTTTTCTCCAGATACTTTGGTTTATTCTCGCTGTCAAAAAGGTGAGTTTTAGATGAACAGATTACTAAACTGACCTTTTATGTGAACGTGAGTGTGTGTGGTTGTCTGTACCACTGTATTTGCCCTGTAATGGCCCAGTGCCTTATCCAGGATTGATTCTGCCTTCACACATGGTCATTTGAGATTTGCTCCAGGCCCTCATGACCAAGATCTGCATCTAAGCTGACCTACAAAAGCTGGTTGCTCTCGCTGTTTATTGCCTAAGTAAATACTCAGGCAACTGCTTGAAAACTTCCGAAATTCTTAAAACTAAATAAATCAAGGCACATGTTTTAACCAGCTACTTTGAACCCAAGTCTGGTTTGGATAGGAGACCATCTTTGCAATTCAAGCACAACTTCCTTTGAAACAATTGGCATTGTTATGAATTTCGGTAGGGGAATTTTCAAGACTAAAATCTTCCGTTTCTTCATCAGATAAATGTGATTCACGCATTACTCACAGTTCCCCCTTTTTGATGATGACAATGATTTGCCACCTTCACATGCCAGGATGTGTTCGCTTGAAGTCACCGAAGGATAACATAAATAAAGGCGCGCAGCCAAGTGCAGAAACGTGACCATACCTAACAACAATAACAGTTGAATCCTTTACGGACTCCAAAACCTGGTTAAATTCCACTTTAAATTCAACGCAGGTGTTCAACCACATGAGTAACTGTGTTAAAATTACCCAACCAAGGAAAACCCTGAATGTTTGTGGCTCAATGCAGCTGCAACCTGAGCTGCTTGATCTTGTCATTTTTGACTCAGGTCTGCTGACTCTCCCCGTTTTGTCTGAAAACCATTCACACACCGAAACTATCCCGAAGGCACAACGTCTTGGAAAGATCCATCATACGCCTCTTACACAAATGTAGATTTTTAGTCTCGTCGGTTTTCCTGCACCGGGCATCAAGTGATAATTGCAACAATAGCAAACCAGATAGATAGATAGATAGATAGATAGATAGATAGATAGATAGATAGATAGATAGATAGATAGATGGATGGATGGATGGATGGATGGATAGATAGATAGACAGGGTACAGGAACATTTTACTGCATAAGCAAACTGACATCAGCGCAAAGTAAAAGAGGATATCCGACGTGACAAAGACATGCACAGAAGCAACAAATGATTCATATTTTATTTTTGATCCTTATTGCACACACTGTTAGTGATATTGAGTCTATGAATAGTCACCCTCTCTACGGTGGCAACTTTTATGAATGTATAGTAAAAAATCCCCCGTTTCATCTATTTTCTGAAACTTGAGCATCCGAACTTCAAGTGACAAACAAAATATATTTTCACACTGATGCCCTCATTTTCACAGCTCTGACTTCAGAGCCCATGAGGTGATATTTAAAGATAAGCATTGTGGAAGTTAAGTTTCCCACTTTGAGCCATTTACACTTACATCACTTCACACAATTGTTGCCATTGTGAGAGGAATCGTGTGTTTTCAACTAAATCCTAATATAGTTGTCTGCTTCTCCTTTCTCGAGACCTGATCAAAACAAGAGTCCCCTGTTCAGTATTTTGCACATCCCTTATTGTTAACTATATTCTAGAAGTGTTACTGCGGTGTGTTTTTCTGAAGTGAACACAACACACTGAGTTAGATATAGAGATTGCTGGGTAATAAAAAATTTAAGTATTTATGTCAAACAATAGTTAACTATCAGCTCAGAGAATTCCAGGAAAAATTCATATACACAACATTTTAAACTAAGTTTGTAGTTTTTTTATGAATTTGTTTTGATTCACAAACACAACAAAGGTTCAGGAAAGTTGCACAATTCTTTTTTTGTTGAGACACATCCCAGGGCTGGACCTTGTTGCATCAGTCGTTTGTTAGTGTTTTGTACATGTCATCATCTTTCCTGATTATTATATTTCAGACTGACAAAACTCATAGAATGTCATCCTAAAAAAAATTGCTTTTGTTATTGCAATTATGCAATTCCACAGAATATTTTACATTTTGTGTTATACAGTACTGGTACACCACTGTTATTATTATGGTAATATTTTACTATCTCCCTAACTGAACATTAATTGTTGTGTTTATATGTATCCTTTCATTTAGCGGCTACACTAAAAGACCAAAATAAAAGGGACGAATGCTTGTTCTTCTCGAGTATTGTACAAGTATTGTATGGAAACCATTAGCTCAAAATTGGAGTGATTTCAAACAGGAAACAACTTCTTCTACCATTTAAACATTTAAACAGAAGATTAACCAGTAAGGAAGAAAGTACTCACATACACATCCTCACTCAATTAAGCTAACTTTGTATAGATGGGAGACTGTCCCTTGGATTATTTGGATGCTGTGTGTGGAATACCCCAGGGGTCAGTGTTAGGACCTAAGTTGTTTATAATCTGCATGAATGACATTTGTAGAGTTTCTGAAGTTTCTGTAAAATTTGTATCACTTGCAGATGGCACCTATATTTTAGGAACTGGTGAGGATTTGCAGGAACTTATTAGACCTTATCACCTCAGAGTTAAAAAAATAAATAAATTATACAATGCAATAATGAAACACTGATACAAATTCATTATAGAGACTCATTATTTTGCAACAAAGAGCAATAAGGATTGTACACAGTGTTGACTTTCGGGATTACACCAATTCACTGTTCTTACAGTCGAAAACTTTTAAATTCACTGACCTGATCGAGTTCAAAACTATCCAAACACTGTTTAAAGCAAAGAACAACTTGCTGCCGGGCAACATTCAGAAAATATTCAGTGAGAGACAAAATAGTTACAAGTCTGCACCACCCAGAAAAGCTTCTGTATCACCATCCGTGGTGTAAAATTATGGAATGATTTATGTACAGAGATTAAACAATTCTCAAACTTAATACAGTTTAAAAGAAAATATAAAGAGCTGATTCTGTCAAGGCACAAGGTATTGCCATTAGAGCAAGGGCTTGTAGATTATGGTGTTTGATTATGGTGGCAACAATCTGTCTGGATGAATCCTCGCTGTTTTTTATATTTGGGTGTAGGATAAAACAACATTGATGTAAATGAAGAAAAATTTAAAAAAATAAATATTTTGTGTGATTTACAACAATAAAGATGTAAAGGGGTAGGATAAAAAATAGTTATACTTCTTCCTACTGTCTTTTCAAACATGTAAGGCACAACTGGTTAAATTGGAGTGTGTGTCAAGTGATCTCTGCATTACTCATTTGGATGAGTATCTCTTTTTTGTTTTTATTCTTTCTGTTTGTTTCTCTTGTTTAATTTTTTATTTTTTGCACATGCTCGGAAATCAATCAAGCAAGGAATCAATCAATCAATAAATAAATAGTATTATGTTTCAGAAAAAAAGAATAAGTATAAAAACACACTAAAAGTACATAAAGTAAGGGCGAATCAATTCACAATGTGCAACAGCCAAATCTTAGAATCAAATCGTGTGTGCCGTACTTACTTTCAATACCCTGAATGAAGGATGTCAAACAGTTTGATACTACTGTTTCTGAAGCATTAAATACAGTATAGCGCAATGTCCCTATAAGAAGACTAACAACTACATTTCTCTTCCTATTTGTCAGTGCTATAAAGTGGAGGCACATTCTGAAAATGAATTGTCCAACGAATTCCATCCATCCATCCATCCATCCATCCATCCATCCATCCATCCATCCATCCATCCATCCATCCATCCATCCATCCATCCATCCATCCATTCATCCAGCTTTGATTTTTTATTCTTTTTACATTTTATTTTGGTAACTTGTTTGTATGTTTTAAAAAAAAGAATAAAATTTAAATATTTGCATTAAACGTCAAAAGTTTCAATCTACATTGATGTTGCTAGTTTGTTTTTTGATCAAAAACTACTGCTGCCATAATTTCTTTTGATGAAAGGAATTGAGCTTGTGCCATTTTTATATACATGATTGCTGTCTTAGATGTACTTGTAATAGAAATACGTATGGGTGTTCATTAGTTGGATGGATTGAATAGTACTAATAATGCAGTTAAATTACTAATTGAAAAGGTGAGTGGTATTTTTACTTGTATGGAGGACGTAACAGTAACATGGATGGATGGATGGATGGATGGATGGATGGATGGATGGATGGATGGATGGATAGATGGATAGATGGATAGATAGATAGATAGATAGATAGATAGATAGATAGATAGATAGATGGATGGATGGATGGATGGATGGATGGATGGATGGATGGATAGATAGATAGATAGATAGATAGATAGATAGATAGATAGATAGATAGATAGATAGATCGCAAAGTAAAAGAGGATATCCGACGTGACAAAGACATGCACAGAAGCAACAAATGATTCATATTTTATTTTTGATCCTTATTGCACACACTGTTAGTGATATTGAGTCTATGAATAGTCACCCTCTCTACGGTGGCAACTTTTATGAATGTATAGTAAAAAATCCCCCGTTTCATCTATTTTCTGAAACTTGAGCATCCGAACTTCAAGTGACAAACAAAATATATTTTCACACTGATGCCCTCATTTTCACAGCTCTGACTTCAGAGCCCATGAGGGGATATTTAAAGATAAGCATTGTGGAAGTTAAGTTTCCCACTTTGAGCCATTTACACTTACATCACTTCACACAATTGTTGCCATTGTGAGAGGAATCGTGTGTTTTCAACTAAATCCTAATATAGTTGTCTGCTTCTCCTTTCTCGAGACCTGATCAAAACAAGAGTCCCCTGTTCAGTATTTTGCACATCCCTTATTGTTTACTATATTCTAGAAGTGTTACTGCGGTGTGTTTTTCTGAAGTGAACACAACACACTGAGTTAGATATAGAGATTGCTGGGTAATAAAAAATTTAAGTATTTATGTCAAACAATAGTTAACTATCAGCTCAGAGAATTCCAGGAAAAATTCATATACACAACATTTTAAACTAAGTTTGTAGTTTTTTATGAATTTGTTTTGATTCACAAACACAACAAAGGTTCAGGAAAGTTGCACAATTCTTTTTTTGTTGAGACACATCCCAGGGCTGGACCTTGTTGCATCAGTCGTTTGTTAGTGTTTTGTACATGTCATCATCTTTCCTGATTATTATATTTCAGACTGACAAAACTCATAGAATCTCATCCTAAAAAAAATTGCTTTTGTTATTGCAATTATGCAATTCCACAGAATATTTTACATTTTGTGTTATACAGTACTGGTACACCACTGTTATTATTATGGTAATATTTTACTATCTCCCTAACTGAACATTAATTGTTGTGTTTTTATGTATCCTTTCATTTAGCGGCTACACTAAAAGACCAAAATAAAAGTGGCAAATGCTTGTCCTTCTTGAGTATTGTACAAGTATCCATATAAGTAATGGAAACCATTAGTTCAAAATAAGAGTGATTTCAAACAGGAAATAACTTCCTCTACCATTTAAACAGAAGATTAACCAGTAAGGAAGAAAGTACTCACATACACATACTCACTCAATTAAACTAAGTTTATATAGATGGGAGACTGTCACTTGGATTATTTGGATGCTGTGTGTGGAATACCCCAAGGCTCAGGGTTAGGACCTAAGTTGTTTTTTGGTTTTTTTCTTATGCCCTTGTCCTGTTCGGCAGCTTGGGCCAACAATATGATGTGATCGAGAGCCTTCGGAGTCAGAACAGGTTTTGCTCTTGCAACAGGGAGAGACCTGGAGTCTCCTCCTGTTGCTGCCTTTATTAGAAGTTGGCATGGCTGCCGTACACGACCGGGGGGGAACGCACAAAGAGAGAGAGAAGAGAAGAAAGAGAAGAGAAGAGAAGTTGAGGAGGGGGGGGGGGGGGGGGGGGGGGGGGGGGGGGGACATACAATACCCTTGTTGTGCTACATATATTATTTGCAGTTATCACACTGATCAAAATACTTTACAACTGTTATTATATTAAACCAGCCAGAGCAGCTCTATCTAGACAGTAAAATGATTTTCTAGATTAAACCAGCCTGAGCAGCACTATCTAGACAGTAAGATGAAGCAGGAACATGAATTAACAAAGAGGCAACAACAAAAGAGGAACATGACTTTGAGAGTTTGAGCAAATGATGACAGAGAACAAGCAACTTCAGGGGCACCTTTCGTGAGGAGTGGAAGTGTGCGTGTATGTGTGCGTGTGTGAGGGGGTGGTTTGTCCACTGGGTGTGGTCGGAACTGTTGTGGGGGGACCCGTAGCGACACCCCGGGGCCCGAGACCTAAGTTGTTTATAATGTGCATTAATGACATTTGTAAAGTTTCTGAAGCTTCTGTAAAATTTGGATTATTTGCAGATGGATTTGTATTATTTGCAGATAGGAACTGGTGAGGATTTGCAGGAACGTATTAGACCTTTTTTACTTTTTAGAGTTTGTTTTTTGATCAAAAACTACTGCTGCCATGATTAATTTTAATTAAAGGAATTGAGCTTGTGCCATTTTTATATACATGATTGCAATCTTAGATATAATTGTAATAGAAATACGTTTGAGTATTCATTAGTTGGATGGATTGAATAGTACTAATAATGCAGTCAAATTACTAATTGAAAAGGTGAGTGGCATTTTTACTCGTATGGAGGACGTGACAGTAACTTTAATTTCACATGAGTAGAGCAGAGGTTTTGCTTCCTCTGTCACCCGCGAGCTTTTCAGATTCGTTTCAGTCCAGAGGCTGTGCACGTGGCGCCATCTACTGGACAAATCAAACCACTGCCAAGGTTTTTAGAAATACCTCAATTTGGCAGCCAGTAATGGATCCAGCTTTGTTGGTGCAGCAAAATAACAAAGAGCAGGCTTATTCCACACCCACCCCACAGTTCTAAACCTAACCGTCAAGCGGTTTCTGGAGTGGGTGTTTGGTTGGTGGAAATCCCCCCTCAGTGGGAACTGTCCTGCTCACAGCCCCACGCCGCCGTGCCGCCGGACGCGCATGCGCACTAACAGCCTCTCCCTGTACTTTCACTTTGCGCTGAATTCGAGCAGTGTCAATTTCCACGATAAGACAATACGGGAAAACTCAACATTGAAGTCATGTTTGATGGGTTCAGGGTGTGACGGTGTGTTTCCAAGCGGTTTGATCTCCTCGCCCGAGGAGTGGATTAGAAAACGGACCGTAAACAACAACACGGTGGTTTTGGTGAACTGTGAACACGCAACAATGTTTTAACTCCCGAAGTGAGCTGTCATCCACCATCCTGAAACCCCTGGACAGGTGAGCCGATCGTCTTTCTACAAGCAGAGGTTGATTCTGCTGCTTGTTTTGTTTGTACTTGAGTCATTTATCTTAACTCGACCCAACAAAAGTCTCACAAACAAACGAGTGACTTCCAGCTAGGAAATCTGTGTACAGATTGAATAAAACATTTACAAACTTCTAAAAGCACCACTGGAATATGTAATCAATTAAAACTATTTGTTATATGTGAACTGTGATTAAGATACGATTACACTCGGGTTATTCAGTAGAAAAGGGTTTGCAAATACAAATATGTGTATTATAAAAAAACGAATAATACATTTCTAATATTGGCTATGTGATGTTTAGATACAGTCTGCGGATATTGTGGCCTCAATAATAAGGGAGTATGTGTGCTTGAATTAAAAAGTTGTATTACAAGAAGACTTTATTGTGATTAGCAGAGAGGTGCAAACCTCTGCAAACGGATTAAAAAAATTTGTGTTTGTTTTGCCTCCTCAGCTTATGTGACAGCTTCGCATCTCTGCCACTATGGAGCGGCCTGCACTCAGACAGAGCCAGCTGTGTGGCTCCTGGGAGTTGAAGGAGAGACTTGGAACAGGAGGCTTTGGGAATGTCTACCTGTACCAGCACCTTGTAAGTCCTCTCACCCAACCCTACGTCTAACATATACACCAGAACCAAAAGCATCTTACCTCCTGTTTGTGTGAGGGGCAGGAGTTGGGAGCCAAGATTGCTGTGAAACTTTGCCGCCTGGAGCTGAACCCAGAGAACAAAGCCCGCTGGAGCAGAGAAATTCAGATCATGAAGAAGTGAGACTGAATCATCCGTTGCTCATGATGGCCTCGCTGTCCGTTGGCTTCATATCAAACAATCACAATGTGTTTGTGCTCTTTCTGCTGCAGGCTGAACCATGTGAACGTTGTTCAGGCACGAGAAGTTCCTGAGGAGTTGAACACCATCGCTTTAAATGACTTACCACTTCTGGCTATGGAGTACTGCTCCAGAGGGGACCTACGCAAGGTATCACATTCATATTCTTTGAGATTGTTTACAGTGTATTTTCAAGCGTTTAACTTGACTGATTTACCTTTTAGTTGCTGAATAAACCAGAAAACTGCTGTGGGTTGAAGGAGAGTGAGGTCCTCTCGCTGCTAAGTGATATTGGTAATGCTGCCAACAACTTTAACTTAAAAGCAAGATCACTGTATTGATGCTTAAAAGTTGATTGGAAATTTGTTTTATTTGCAAAAACAGGTTCTGGTATCCAATATCTCCATGAAAATAAGATCATTCACAGGGATCTAAAGCCAGAGAACATTGTTCTCCAAGATATTGATGGGAAGGTAAACTAATTTTCTTTTCTGCATGCAGCCTGATCAATTCTCCAATCTCATTTACCAGTTATGCTTTCATTACACGTGTATGTTTCCTTCAGCTTGTCCATAAAATTATTGATCTGGGATATGCAAAGGACCTTGATCAGGGCAGTCTCTGCACATCTTTTGTTGGAACTCTCCAGTATTTGGTGAGTTTTTTGCATAAATTATGTGGCTTTTTTTTTCTTTTCTTCTTTTTTTTTTAATGATTATTGCATCTTTTCATTAGTCAATATAAATCTGACCTGTACGTATGTCAGGCTCCAGAGCTGTTTGAGAGTAAACCATACACGGTGGCTGTGGACTATTGGAGCTTTGGAACTGTGTTGTTTGAAAGCATCTGTGGCTTTCGGCCTTTCTTACACCACATGCAGCCTGTACAATGGTGAGTAAAGCAACTGTCTACATACTGAAGTACCCAACCCTACGTATATCATTAAAATTCTTAGTTTTAGGGGATTTAACAATTGATCATTCCCAAGATTATGACTACATATATCAATGAGTTGTTAGCGTAACTGTTGATTAATGTTTACATGCAGATCAATTTAAATGAAGAACTACCTGACTGTCTTGCTGCCAACTATGGTCAATTAAAGAATGAATTGATATAGTTCATTACATGATTAATAATTTCAAGTCTGTTTTGATTTCTAAAAACCTCTCATTGCAGCTTTTGTAAATGAGATGTGTTCTGTATAGTTATAGCCTAATTAACTTTTGGATGTCAACTCTCAATCTGTGCATAAAACATTTCAGGTGGCTTGTTAAGACTGGGAAATGGGTGGTCATTATTTTTCACCAGTGTCAGCAATTAAAAGACCCACAGATTAGTCAATAAACTGAGATGAACTGAATCTTAGATTCAAGATATTTCAAGATACTTGACATGAATAAAATAAATTCAATACCGAACACTGCTGGGCTTATTAGAGCAGGGATATGGTAGATAGTCTCACTCTGCGATGTTCTGGTCTCTCACTTCTGTGGTTTGAGTATGGACCTCTGTGTGGAATTTGCATGTTGCACTTTTTTTAATAAATAAAATGTTTGTAACTATTGTTACTGTAGACTGGGAGATTTTGTGATTTTAGTTTTCTGTTTGTGTATTGTTTTTATTGTCCTTGTTCCTTGTAAACAATCTTGTTTCGCTATTCCAGTACAAGTAAAGTCAGGAACAAAGGTCCAAAAGACATTATGGCCGTAGAAGACATGAATGGAGAAGTCAGATTCTCTTCACATCTTCCATATCCCAACAATCTGAGCAGGTAAAGACCAAAGGAATGTTTTAGGAGTATTAATCTGACTCCAAAAAAAGTCCCTCATCTAATCAATGTATAACAAATATTAAATGTGTGTGTGCATATGTGCGTGCATATGTGCGTGCATATGTGTGTGTGTGTGTGTGTGTGTGTGTGTGTGTGTGTGTGTGTGTGTGTGTGTGTGTGTGTGTGTGTGTGTGTGTGTGTGTGTGTGTGTGTGTGTGTGTGTTTGTTTACAGGCCCTTGTTGGAACCGGTGGAGTCTCTCCTGCAGATGTTGTTACTGTGGGACCCTGCAGAGCGCGGTGGATGTTTGGATCCGGACATAAACAAACGTTCCTGCTACGCTGCTCTGCAGAATATTCTCAACATGAAGGTTCACCTTGTTTATATCTAAACGGGCTATTGGAAAGCTTTAACGGTTTTTATACATGCCCTGTAATTGTAGGGTAGCAAGCAAATGGAATTGTGATTATGCACATTTGTTCGACCAGGTCATTCATGTGTTGGACATGACGTCAGCCCAGCTGCACTCGGTGGTTTTGGGTGCTGAGGAAAGCTTGCACTCCCTGCAGCTTCGTCTGGAAACACAGAGTCAGTCCAACATCTCCCCGCTGAGTCAAGAGCTGCTACTGGAAACGGGAATGTCCCTTGACCCACGCAGGCCGCCAGCACACTGTCTGCCAGACGGATTGGTACGTGACACACAAACATAAACAAACAAAAACGCTTAACGTCAAACAGGTGTTTCTTTAGCAGTTTACCCCTAATACTGTTTTGGGGTTTTTTCTGCACCTTCAAAATGTGTTGGTTTGTGTTGAAATGTAGGAGCATCCTGAATTACACCACACTGTGCTTCTTTGTCATGGAAATTCATTATTTTACTTCAGGTTTCAATCAGTGTAGTAAACTGGACTTTCGCTGGGTTGTAATGAAAAATGATTATCTTCTCAAACATACAGGCACCTGTAAGCATCAACAATGTCAACCTCCGATTCATGCCAGTGTGCGATGTAGTAATATGACATATTATTAACATTATTTTCATAATTTCTTTCTAGCGTGGCTGGGACAGCTGCATAGTTTTTCTTTTTGATAAGAGCCTAACCAAGTACTCGGGACCTCTGACTGCCAGACCACTGCCCGACAGTGTCAACTTTATCGGTAAGATATTTGTACAAATTTCAGCTCTTTTTGAATCACTTCGATATCAGATATTAGTGACTTTTGCTTTAATATCAATAAAGATTATTGTCTGAACGTCTGTATTGTAATAACAGAATCAGCTTGTCACTCAGCCAAGTTTGAATGATTTAAAAAAAAAAATAAACAACTTCTAAAAACCAGAGAAGGATAAGCAGTCGTGTCAACTCTGAAACAATGGAGCCCAACAACTCATAGTGGTGAGACTATCACATGGCAGCAATAAGAGGCTAAAAATAAATGCTCTGTGTATACGTTTCAATCTATTTTGACTCACTAGATTGCTCTCTTAAATCAAAAGACTGTTTCTCTTTATATTGGTAGGGTTGCAGGGACGAGTTAGTGGCTATAATTAAAATGTGAAACCAGACACTGTGACTTAGTCATTTCTGGACGCCCGCTGCTCACAGTTGTTCCAGATGTTTCTGGGAGGATAATGGGATTGGAGAATAAAAGCTGAGTTTAAGATCTGCAAAGAGAAAACTACAATTAGAATGATAGCAAAAACTGTGTTTCTATTTGTCAGATTAATTACTAAACCAAGCATTAAAAATCAAGATATTAGTTTTCTGTAGATTGTGGCTTTGTTGTGGCAAAGTTTGGCAATTTTTATAGTATTAGAAGGTTTGATGGTTTCCATTTGAAACATTTTCTAAGCAACATGCATTTGTGGGATGAGCAGCAGGGCGAAGTATGTGTGTTATGCCAAAGAAAGATTTCCCAAATCTTCTGTCACTGATAAACGGCTTTCAAACTGGCTTTTCAGTATTGTTAAAGCTAAATAATAATTTTCCAAACACAAATGCCCTTACTTTTTGTGCATGGTTTATGTAATTCAAAATCTGCTTATTATATAAAATCATGTTCTTCTTATATTCTCAGTCAGGGAGACAAAGACGCAATTGCCGCTGACGGCTCTCAGAAAGGTGTGGGGCGAAGCAGTCAGCTACATCTGTGGGCTGAAAGAAGATTACATCCGCCTCTACCAGGGGCAGCGGGCTGCCATGTCGGTACATGTACAAACACATAAATGCAAAGACCCACAAGTGAAATGTTCCTAACTTGTGTTTGTGTCCGTGCAGGCTGAGTCTGCTGCGTTACAACACCAACTTAACGCGGTACAAGAACCTGCTCTTCTCCCAGTCGCAGCAGCTCAAAGCCAAACTGGTTTTCTTTAAGATGAGCATCCAGCACGACCTTGAGCAGTACACCAAGCAAAGCAACACTGGCATCTGTGAGTAGTTGTTAATGCCTTGTCATGACATATTCACTCATTAGGTCTTTGTGAAGGTTGTAATTGGACTATCTCTTCTTGCTGTGTTAATCTGAAGCGTCGGAAAAAATGCTGAAGACTTGGCAAGAGAATGACGAGAAGGCTGATGAGTTTACAAAGGTAAGAAATTGTTAAATCGGGGATAATCAAACAACAGTTTCCTTAAAGACGTCATGCAGTTCTATGGTTTCTCCTGATGTAGGTTGCAGATGTGGGCTATCTCGATGAAGAGATTGTGGCGCTACACTCCGAGATTGTGGAACTCCAGAGGAGTCCCTTTGCGAGGAAACAAGGGGATGTGATGGAGCAGCTGTTAGTATCTTTGCAATGTGATTCCCTTTAAGAAATAGTTGCGCATTTTTATGAAATTGTATGTACATCAAAACATGTTTATATTGCATTAATCTTTTCAGACCCTTCAAAACATTTACACCTAAAATAGTTTTTGTTGATTTATAAAATCTGTTTTGAGCACAAATAGTGCATTACTCATAAAAAGCTTTACTAAATTTGCTCTTTATAGTGACTTTAATAAGCTTTTTTTCAGAATTTAAATTGAAGTCTATTTGCACTGTTGTTTGACGACAGATGTTTACGGTCATGTGCAAGTTATTTTGTTTTTTGTTTTGCAGTGAAAACAAGGCTATCGAACTCTACAAACAACTGAAGGCCAAATGCAAAAGTTAGTCCAAATCATTGCATAATGAAAATTACTAGGCATGGATTATAATGGCTGTTGTATTGTCCGTCCGAAGCCAGTTACAGTCCTGAATACATCTAAAGCTTGTTGCTATGGATACATTTCAGTTGTAATGAAAAAGTTGTAAGACGTGCAGCAGGTCTCTGAACAAATGTGTCATAGGATCCCCATTGTTTCATTAAATCTTCAGCACGAATGTGAAAAAGCACAGAGTGTAATGGACATCGTATTATATTATTACACATAGATGATCACTTCAGTGTGCTTCCTGCAGGCCCTGACCCTCCACATGGCTACAGCGACAGCTCAGACATGGTGCGAGCCATCCTCCAGACAGTGCAGAACCAGGACAGAGTGCTGAAAGACTTGTACACTCACCTAAGGTAATTTATTCAGAGTGAATTCAAATCAACCCACGAGTATGTAAAGTTCAGGACAAGTGCAGTAACGCTCCTCTTTTCTCTAGCACAATACTGGTTTGTAAGCAACGCATCATGGATTTGTTCCCTAAGTTGGAGATGGCGGTAGAAAACATAAAAACTGCAGAAGCAGCCGTGATGCAGATGCAAATGAAAAGACAAAAAGAATTCTGGTACCTCCTCAGAATTGCATGTGTAAGTATGACTCAGTCCATGGTGAGATAGTGATTAAAGTGCAGTTACTGTATTAAACGCAGAAAAGCACTACTGTGGCATCACTAAAACAGTGTGTGGTTGTGTTTTTAGGCCCAGAGCAGTTCTCCATCACAATCACTTATACAACAGCCCACTGACAGGTGAGATTTGAACCATTTCTTTTTGGCTAAAGCTTCACACACTATATTGTTTTATCCAATTTTGTACAAGTAACAAATATGCCAGAAGGTATGACTCCTAAGACTCTTTGCACATCAAGGTTCAGTAGCTTGCTTTAGATAAATTGAAGAAATGCAGTTGTGTCAGAGTCATTTGTCTCTTGCAGAGAAACGGTCCATCAGTTGCTGGATGAAAATCAGCGTTATCTGAGTCAGCTTGCATCTCTGTTGAAAGACGCCACCCAGGAGACGGAGAACAGTGTCAAGGTATGGTATGCAAATGTGAAGCACTGTGCACATCCATATAAGACCATCTCGAAAGTAACACCTTGTATATAAACACAGGGATTCCCTATTTATGCTAGAGGGCAGTTCTTGAAAATAATCAGATTTATTTTTTTGTGAATATTATAACTCATCATGTTTTACTTTTCCAACTGAAAACCATCTGGGTACTTAGTCTTCACAAGACAACGCAGATTTACCTGTATCACGTTGTTATTGAGAGGAAACCACGATGTCATGTTCAATCGCACTGTATAAACATGTTTCTCTTCTCTCTAGGATCTGGATTGGAGCTGGACTCAGTATGAAGCACTAAATGCTGAACCGCAAAAATAGAAACTGGCCAGAGAATGTATTGTGACAAGTGCCTTATCAAAGTTACACTATCTGAAAACTTAGTAATTCTGTACTGTCTTATTTACATGTACTGTATGTAATGCTGTGAGACAGTAATGTGTGTAACAGCCTGTTGTGGTAAAGTGTTCATGTTAAAACTTAATGTAAACATTATTATAGAATGTTAACGGGTATTTCCAGCTGTAACAATGATGTATTTATTTTATTTGTAATATTGATAAGAGTAAAACATTGCTGCTGACAACTTGCAAACTATACATGAAGGAATATAAATGATTTTTTTTTTTTAATGAATAAATAGTCAATTTAATCTGTTGTTCTGTATTTGTTTTTGGGGGGGCTTTTTTTTTTGATAATGTGTTTGTCTCCGTTTATTACAGTTATCCATTCTCACAAAGTTATACATGCTACATCTATGTGGAGGCTATACTTCTTCATACAAGTTCATTGAAAATACAGCACTGTAAAAGACAGACAGTGGCAAATAAATGCAGACATGATGGTTACAAGTTTCCAAATCAGAAAAAGAAATACGTAGAGGCTGTATTTCTTTATCTAATTTGAAAACTTGCATTAGAGGTTCCAAGCAAAAAATTGAGGGTCAGCAAGAACAAGAATATTTGTCTTCCATTACTGTAAGAATATGAGACTGTGTTTATGCTAAGTTTTGAATGGCTGAAAATGCACTCTGCTCACTTCATGTGACGCTAATGTTTAACATGTAAACAACATGTGAAATATTTATGTCATGAAGAAAATCTTCAGGTAACATACCGTCATGGATGGCAACACAATCAAACTAAGAAAAATATGACTTTACAATCAGGACAACAATGGCTAAAGTCCAGCAGATTCACACTGGAATTTAAAGGTCGGTTCATGTGCAGTGTGTAATATTGTAATCTAAACACTCTGAGGGTTGTTTTATATTTTACTTGTATTTAACTTAAATAGTAATACAGATATTCACGACTGTGTTTAATTGAAAGTGCCTGTTTGATGAGATTTAAATTAAAAAGTTTAGTTACTTTATTTCAATCAGATTCTCATCACATACATGTCAGAGTGAGCGTTCTATTTCTGACAGTCCGTGAAGGCAGCACGCTGCGCGGAGGGGCTACTCGCTCGTGAAACCTGTGGGAGGCGTAGTGAGTGACGGGGCGAGGGGGATGGTTCGCTGAATGATAAGACCAGCAGGCAAGACGGTTTCAATTCAGAGGTAAATTTTGTTTGTCATGAAGCCAACTTATCACTCTTGCGCCTACCAGCCGGGTGATTTTTATCCCGAGTGAGTTTGTTTTACGCCATTAACCAGGCAGGCTAGCGTTAGCACGAAGCTAAAGCTCGGCGGCTGTCTTCCTCAACTAAGCGGTAGCTCGTTGCTAGCTAACACAGTCTCATAATGCTACCACCCGTTTCTCTGCTTCTGCCACAATACTTGATTTCAGTGGCGGTTCTCCAATGCAAGACGCATAGTTCAAGTGTTGACCGCGCTGCTTCGTGAGTTGACAGAGGAAGTATTTGCTGGAGTCACTCTTAAAGCTAATGTTTGCGCTCGCTGTTTAAACTCAAGTGAATTACATCAGGAACCTGCACACACCTGGATTGAAACGCCTGTACGTTCCGCCCGCTCACCGCCCGTGATGGAGATGATGCAGCACAGAAATATATCTCATGGTGTTGCAGGACTTCATACGTGATCGGCTCTATGTAATGATTTATTTAAGCGTAAACTAAACTGACTAATCATTTACAGTGGGAGTAAACACAGATTATGCTGTGGGAGGAAGCCGTCATGAGCCTATGTGGTGTTTTTATAACAGAATATACTCATAAGAGGGCACTCTTCTCTAACAGCAGGACTTTTATTGCCATGTATTGTTGCAATTGCACTCTTTCTCCAAAACCCATACAATGCTTCCTCAATTTGATAGCCCAGTCTACGGTAGTTATATATTAGTTTGCTCTAACTGAGCCTATTGTAAAGTTTTAGTGAAGTTGGGCATTAGGATAAACTTTATGGCAAACCAGGAAGTAAACACATCTTGCAAGTTGCAGTTGACAGTTTTTTAGGTGCAAAAATGCCCTGAGTACTTTATGTTGTCTAAACGTTTCTATATGTTTATGCTTCTTTCTTCTCCTGCAGGTGAGTGCTAGTAAGGATGACGATGCCACATGTAGGGGCAGTATTTGCAGCAATAGCAGGAGTGATGGCCATCATGTTGCACTCCTCTATTCACAAGATAGAAGAAGGGCATCTTGCGGTTTACTACAGGTATCCCATCATTGACCGTTGCAACGTTTAATATCTGTATTTGGCTAAAGATATAAGGATATAGTTAGCATATATATAACCCAGATCTTGAAAGAATATCTCTTCTAAGTTCTATATATTTTCCAGACCAGTTTCAACAAAGAAATAAAGGATTCATAAGTGATGCTGTTTCATAGTCATTCAGATAAAACGCAATGTGATCCACACCTGTTAGATCATACAGTTAAAGGAATACAAAAATGTCAACTATGCTATAGCTATATAAAAAAAAAGCCATAGCTATTGATTTTCTTTTACACCTGAATAGTCCATTTTTTTTGCTGTCGTATAATGTCCATCCATTTCTGATTAAAACAGGTTTTGTTGACAACTCAGACCAAATAACTTGTTTATATTTGTTTCAGAGGTGGAGCCTTGCTGACCTCGCCAAATGGCCCGGGATATCACATTATGCTGCCTTTCATTACCACCTACAGAGCAGTACAGGTGAGTGAGTCTTGCAGTCCTGAAATGTGGCCTTTCAGCTGAGGTGTTTCTAATGTAGGACTCCACCACGAGGTGCTGCTCATGAAACCAGAATTGGATCATCTATAAATAAGTTAGCTGAAGCATGCAAACAGTTGTCACTCAACCATGGCAACAGTGGCTTGGTCTTACCCCAAGTTAACCTACTACATTTTGTTTTACTATATATGAATAGCACATATATTTGTCTTTAAAACACAGGGTGGTCTTTTTTATTTCGCTATAGTAAATTAAGAAATTTACGTTTTGTCCCTCATAAGACTTAAATGACCAGAAAATATTCTACTCGACAGATTCAATTTTTTGCTTTTATGAACCATGCTTAAGTTGAATGTATGTGATGCATGAATTGTTGAAATGTTAAATTCAAACAAATGATTGGTCCTTCATGATCTTTTGCACTCTGAATATGATTGTGTAACACATGACTTAAATCATTGACATTTTTGTGCTCTTGCCGCATGATGTTTTCAACCTATGTTTCAGACGACTCTGCAAACCGATGAGATCAAGAATGTGCCTTGTGGAACGAGGTACAACTGATCCTCCCGATGTAGCTGCCAACATATTAGGTTCCTGCTTGAAAACAGCGTATTTTAACAAATGTGTTCCCTTCACAGTGGTGGTGTGATGATCTATTTCGACAGGATAGAAGTAGTGAACATGTTGGTCCCTACAGCAGGTACAGTGTGTTCAAATGTCAACATTACAAGAGTTCCTCATTTGCTTCACTCAATAACCCTTTGGGCTGTGGCGCATTTCAGTAACTGTTGCTTTTGTTCTTTCTCCAACAGTGGTGGACATAGTGAGGAACTACACTGCTGATTATGACAAAACTCTCATTTTCAATAAGATTCACCATGAACTCAACCAGTTCTGCAGTGTCCACACACTACAGGAAGTCTACATTGAGTTGTTTGGTAAGAAGTCGCCTCTTTGCAGGACACAAAATGTGCTCATCTTTAAATTCATCTGATGCAGAATCATTAACAGTTGATTTATTTTTTCCTTTTGGTCATTTGCAGACATTATCGATGAGAACTTAAAAACTGCATTACAGAAGGATCTTAATGCAATGGCACCTGGTCTTACAATACAGGTATGTAACCACAAGCACGTTTAACTGGCTTGTATTTGTAGTTTCAATGAAATCGGTTAATTACTGTTCTACTACAACAGATTTCTCCCACTGACTGTTTAAAACTTTGATAACAGAATAGTTTATAGCCTGATTGAAAATAAGCTTACAGCTTGCTGAAAACTATTTCAGTTTACTGTGCATGCTTCATAAATTGTTGTGAAGTTTTTTGAGCATGTACTACACTCTCACCAGCCAGAACCCAGCAGTAGCAGCAGGTATATGGAGAATGCAGACTAACCCATCAGGACATGGACTTGCACATATTCAATTCTTTCTTTAGAGCTGAATTAATGGGAAAACGTCTGAGGCTCTGTTTAATTGACCATGTTTTAAAATGAAAACAGAAACATTTTTAGAAATGCAGTGTAATGCACACGCGCACACAACTGTTCCAGTAATTCTTTCTTCTACACATGTGCAATCAGATTAACCACAATGAAAAGGACAGATTTTAGCATGCTGTTTCCTTCTTGCTCTTAACTGAGAGCCTGTTAGCTCATCAAAATGTTACTATGTAAACAGGAAACTCTTAAGAAAAACTAAAATGGCAAAAGAATGCTGTTTCCAGTCAGTCGTCATGTAACGAGGCCTTGACCCTTAACAGTGAGAATGCGCTGAGATCGGCAGTAAAACTTGTGAAAGAAGGTCAAGTCACACAGCATTGTGTGCTTGTGTGTGTAGTAATAATAATTAAAAACATCCATCTCAGTCTCAGGTAACAAGGTTTTCCTTGGAGTAAGATCACATTTTTCCATATTTAGTGATATCGACAACTTTATACATTAATCAGCTTTCATATCAAAAATTTGAGTTAACAAAAAGAGGTTGTTCTCGTTTCACTTCTGTGCAGTGAAATGGCTATTCATTGTGGTAGACGGAGAATGTGGATGTGGTCCAGCATTTCACTTCCTTGGGAATCTGTGAACTGTTGTCTTTGTGCTGCGCTGGTGAAGCTCGTAGCAGCATTCACACTGGGCCGTGTGGCAAAGTGTCGGTCATAAAAAAATTCTGATGCCGTCCGAAAACGGCAGCCATGACATTGGCCATCTGTGAACCCCCTCAGCTTCAAACATAAGACCAGAGATTTGCAGTCTTGATCAGAGATATTGTCATTATCACTTATCTTTTGTCTCAGATTGCCAAAAACCTCACAGTGTGTAGTTATTTTAAATGATCAAAGAAGTATTGTGGTGGCTTTGATCGGACATCGACTGTTGTTTTGAGAACATATCGGCATTATTGTCCGAACAAGAGACAGTGAAAATATTACTGCATAGCTCTCGCAGCAATGTAGTGTTACCGCAGTGCTTTCAAATGGAGAAATTCAATGTTGGATATGTATCCAAACCTGAACTGATGTTATCGGCCATCAACTCCATTATACAACTATAAATCTGTCCTGCAGCAGTTTACTGTGCGCTGCTGTTGGTTTATAAACCATTCGATTGATGGGTATTACGGTGCAGGTTTTTTTAAAATATATATATTTGTGGTTTTAAACATCCAGATAAAAAAAAAAAATCAATCCTTAAATCATCAGTTGGATGACTGCTGGTATAAATGAGGCTCCAAAAAAAATCTATTATTGTGTCCAATATATGAGAAATTTTGTAAACAACAAAAGAGAACCTGATTTCCACTCTGTGAAATATATCAGTTTTGATCAGAGGGTCTATTTTCTCTCTTTCTCTTTTCCCTCTGCACCGTTACACCATCGCTGTGAAGGCAGTCCGCGTTACCAAGCCAAAGATCCCCGAAGCTATCAGGAGGAACTTTGAACTCATGTGAGTTTATGAAATTGTACTCGGCAGTAAAACCTTGTTGTTGCTTGCTCCAGTTTCTCTGCGACTCACCCACACGGTTCATGTAATACCACACAGAAATCAAAATATTTGCAAAGAAGATCATTTTATTTGCGTGTGTATTCAGGGAAGCGGAAAAGACTCGTCTGTTAATAACGGCACAGACTCAGAAAGTGGTGGAAAAGGAAGCGGAGACTGAAAGGAAGAAAGCCATCATTGGTAAATTTGGTGTTGAACTGTAAATCTGCCCACAAGCATTTCATTTGCTTAAATAATTTTGTTTCCTTCTTTAAACCGCTCTTGTGTCATGTATTTTATCGGGGATTTTTTTTTTGTTCCGCAGAGGCTCAGAAAATGGCCCAAGTCGCAGAGATTCATTTCCAACAGAAGGTGATGGAGAAAGAGACTGAGAAGAAGATCTCTGCGATAGAGGGTAGGCATCACTGCTTTCAGTTCCCTCGCGTGAGATGGATTTGTGTGATCTGATATGTTGGTGTGTCATGTGTCCATCATACTCAGCACTGCTTCCCACTTTCAGATGCTGCCTTCATGGCCAGGGAAAAGGCAAAGGCTGATGCAGAGTATTACACTGCTTCTAAATCTGCGGAAGCAAACACGGTAAAAAAAACAACAGTTTTCTTACATTGATTCACACATTACAAAACATCTAATCTCACATTTAAAATATTGAGAGCCATGTTGTGTGCTCCTGAACACAAGTTTTAATACTGTATTGTCTCTGTACTCATACAACAATACTCATTTCTCTATTCTCGTATCTTTTAATCTGCTTTGTGCAGTCATTGTTCCTCGTTATAAAGTGGCACAGTTCTTATTGTCTTATTTGCAGCCCAGCTCGCTAAAATAGTAAATGTACTTGCTCACGCTTGTCTGGGTATTTGTGTGCTGTTCCAATAGTGGAGTGTTATCAGGCATATTGCAATGTGGCGGTGACACTAATGATAAACTCCAACCAGGTCTTGTGCTGGAATTTACCAGATTGTTTGTAAATTAAGAACAAGTGTTGTTCGGAGGGAAAAAGACACAATTATTTTTTATTACAGATGACTCGAAGAATTGAGCTGAATAACTACTCTGGTTAGGTTCATTCAATCTTTACGTTTCTCGGTCCCGTTATCAAGTCTCGGCTGTATTGATCACATCAGCTTAGAATTGGCCTCATAACAGCATCAATTAATTTGACTGACTTTTGAACTACTTTTCTCTACTTTATTGCTGCATTGCTTCATTTTTTTAACTGCAAATTACCATTATCTGGATATTAGGGATACTTAAATTTTTTGGGTGGAAATCAAATCGTATCACATTATGTATATTAATATTTAAGAGACGAGAGATGTATAAAGAAAAAGATATCTGCTCTTTTAAACGTCAGTTAACACAGTCTGATACAGTTTGTTTTTCATGAAGAAGTCATTGTATCACTAACGTCCAGATAAAGATAACTTGCTCTAAAAATGGATCGATGCAGACTTATTTCACGAAAATATAAATTTGGACCAAGACGGCACATTAAGAGCACACACGCTGTCAAACTGTTTCTTTGAAGTAAAGTATTTGTCACTTACACCCATTTGTAGCAATGTTTTGACTGTGTTTAGTAAAACTTGCTGCATCTGAAAGCAGCATCACTTGCTTTAAGTGGGACAGAGCCGATTCACACAAATAGTGACTTCATTGTTTTTCAGAAAGACAGGCTCTAACATCAGATGACTTTTCTCTCGGTCAGTTCTCACTGAGAAGCACATGAATGGGCTTTCCTCAGTCCTGAGCTTGGAAAATTGTTCCTGCATTTGTTTTTTTTTTAAGTTTTATTTGTCATGTGCCAATAAAAACATACTCATAAACGTAGACTACCCCCTCCCCCCCAAAAAACTTACATGGAAAAAGCTTGACTATAAAAGCTGCCAATTAGTCGAGGTGAAAGCAAGTGGAGATGGGATTGTGATTGTTTTACTTGACATTCGTCCAGAATTAGCCACTGAATGATAATAAAATCCAAACTCATTGTTGGTCAAATAGCAGAAGTTGCCTCGGGCACAACCCAGGATGATTGTGGACCATCCTCGCTACAAGCTGAATGAACAGAAGAATAGGAAGTTGTTTGTAGCATGAGCAGGGAATTCAGCTGGAACAAGGCAGCATCTGCACATCTTGGCTGTGAAAGCGTGCGTTTGCAGACAATGTTGATAACCAGTGTTTTTTTAAAATAGCCTCAAGGCGACTGTATATGGCGACTTATGCTTCTGAAACAGTAAATAAGACTTGATGGTTAATATATGCCCTTGTCTCAAGCTGCATTGTTCAAAAACGGATTAAATTAGAGCCAGAGAAGGTAAACAGATGTAAATGTTAGGTGGAGTCATTGTCACGTCTTATTCAGTTCCACACCAGTATTGTCATGATCATATTTTTCCTCACGTGCTTTTTTGAAATAATTTTTACCCCTTCCAAATCTCTACAGCTGAAGTTGACGCCCGAATACCTGGAGCTGATGAAGTACCAGGCCATAGCAGCCAACAGTAAGATATACTTTGGACAGGACATCCCCAATATGTTTGTGGAGGGAACCAACGGCCCGCCAAAGTCTTCCCGCTCCCCTGCTTTGCCCAATCAAGCGGACGTGTTCAAGGTGAAGCCTGACAGACAGTGAGTCTGCCGCTCTGTCTCTGCACGGGACGGGGCGCCTGACTAGGCCTCGTCTAGGAGAGGTAGTGGGAACGAAAACGCAGAACTGAAGACGATGGGCGGGGGTGGCTTCGCAGCTACGTAGTTTGAAGAACACACTTCAGTCTTAAACCTGAATCACAAGAATTGAGTGAGGGAGGGGGTGAAGACCTCACAGGAAAGCTTCTTTAACCTTAAACCGTTTGGAAAAGCTTTAGGGAAGAAATTGATGCCATAGTCAAAAATCAGCAGCATAAAAGTGCTAATGCCTGGGAAGGCGACAGCTAACGGTCGCCCTAATTTACATGTGCTTGCAATCGGTGCCGTGTGTGTCTTTGCTTTTGGAGCTGCATTTCTTTTCTTTTTTTTGTATGCAAGAATGATTTGTGATGAACACGCATTAATGATTTTTTTTCGGAGAATACTCAAAGCGGTTTTTGCTGCACTGGAATTTTGACAGGTGACACTAATTAAAGGCTGGATTGGCCATGTAACGGTGTGAGTGGGTTAGGGTCATCTCTGTGCCATCTTCTCTTGCACTGAGTCACTAGTTGGCTGTTTTGTCTCTGCACCAGTCAGTGTGAAGACCGGTTTTCATGCCTCATGTCAAATGCTGCTAGTAGATAAACTTAAAACTCTTTAGCCCCCTTTTTGGTTTTGTTACAGGCGCTTCAGTATCATAACTAGTCATTGCAGCACATTTCCAGTTGACTTGACTCCAGTTAAATTCCTTCAAATGTTTCTTATTAAAGGGGCAGAGGTGGTTAGTAATGATGTTGTTACGGGGTGTGGTTGAGGTTTGCTGACCTCGTGGCATTTACTGTGAAGCAAACAGAAAATTCAAGAAAATGTGCTTGTGCCGCTTAAAAGGAATCAAATTATCCCCCTCAAGTGATTTAATAGTTCATTACAGTGGGATTGCATAGACAAAGGACATAATAATTTTTAGCTTTTTGTCAGGAAGTCGGCACTTCTTTCACTCTTCTGTCGAGTTTTAAAGAGTTACCACAAGATTGAACTTAAATCATTAGAATAGTCGAGGAGTTGGCTGTCTGCCAACACTGTTGTTCACATTCGGTTAAATGTAGATTCTCAGGAAATGTGTTTTATTAACACAGCTGATTTGTGTTGAGCAGACCGCATACTCCCCTTAATGCCAAAATCAACAAATAAGTTGGCTTAAGTCGGATTCGAGCGATGATTTACTGTCCCAACAAAAAAGAAGAAAACTCCTCTTTGGGGGGAAAAAAACAAAACAAGTCACCAGTCAGTGGTTTATCTATTTACAGCACAGTGACAATATCACAATGGCGTGGGTCTATGAAAGGACAACTTAAGTACAACTGAAACATTATTTTGATGCTTGTTTACGTTAGTTGTAATTCAACAGTTACAGTCTTTAACAGCCAGAAGTAGTTTAAACTGTTTTATAACTCCCTTTACTTAGTTTGTGAAAATGATTCAATCCTGTGATCAGTTTTGTCTCAACGTGACTTCAAGTACGTCACAGAAACGAGATTCTTTTTTTTTTTTTTTTTTGAGGCGATGTTGATGATGCTTGGGCTTTAGAAAACTACAAATAAATTTAAAAAAAATCCAGGATTGTGCTCCTTTTTATGTGCTTTTGGATTTTGTTTTACTTTCTGTTTTGAGAAAACACAGAGATACTTCCAATATTTAGATTTTAAGCCTTAACTGAGACTTTTGCAAAACCAGTGACTCCTACAGCGTAAAAGGCTCCACTTCTACTCGGCTGCGCAACCTTTTTTAGAGCTTGTCTGTTCTTACTCTACTGCACAGCTTCATATTAGATCCTAGCTGAGACTGACACGACTAGTGCGGTGGACGAGTGCTGGGAAGATGTGCTGTTTACATGACCTCTAAATAAAGACTGCACTCTTGCATTTGTTTTGGTGGTGGGTTCAATAAAAAGAAAAATGCAAACAAGAGGACTGAATCACTCAAGAAAATGACTGTCTGTCAATTTTGTACAACCTGTGAAATTTAAACATCGTCTCCTTGTTTTAAAAGGTTTATATGCAAAATGTTTCCATGTTTTGAACAATGTTCTTAAGTCAAATAAAGCCTATTTTGGTACGCCTCTGTGTGGATGTGTATGTGAACGTTGTGTAGTTCTCCTGGAGGCCAACAGGGGGAGGGCTAACACAGTCTTACATGAGTAGATCAGGTTAATTACAAGGTGCTGGATTAAAGTTGGTGCCAAGTGGTGAGTCAAAGACAGAATCGGTTTGACAAAGCTCATTGCAGGGATGGGGATGCAATTATCTTCTCGAATATGGGTCAGTTGGTCAGTGAGCAGGCAAAATGTTCAGTGAATTGTAAAGGTAGGAAACAACCATCTGACGTGGGCAACAAAAAGGATATTTAGACTGAACTATTTCTCAATCCACACTTCAATGTTGTATCAGCTAAGCTACTGGTCCAAGTTAGGCCCCCTTAACTGAAGCAAATGTTCTCATTCTTTACAGCTAAAAAAAGTTTTATTCAGACATCTTCAACCAAACAAATGACTTTTCCCCCATACTTTCATAAAAGTATGTTTTCATACACATGGGATTGATTCAAGGGCTAACTATGAGGAAAAGGCAGGACACACCCTCAACAGGTCAGTTTTCCAAAACAGGCAAATACAAAGAAACAATCCCATCCATGCGTCTCTTCATAAAGGGCGAACATGCAAACTCCAATGCATAAAGCAGCCCAACCTGGACTTAAAGCTTGGACTCTCTTGCTGTCAGGCCAGTGCGAACCACGACACCACTGTGCATAACCAGCATGTTTGTACAGATTATTTACATCCCAACAAATATTTTAGTTGAAAAGTATTCTACTGTGTGTGTGTGTGTGTTGGCCCATTTTTTATTATGATGGCCGAGAAGCTGTGAAAACACGAGGCCTCAGCGGTCACTCGGCTCACATGTAAACACAATCGATCACACAGTCCCCTGTTGTTCTGACCCACACAATGTCATCCAAACAATACAAAAACAGGGCTTTGTTTGTGTCTTGTGAGTCTGTGAAATGGTCATTGCAAGAGGATGACTGCAAACCTCAAGTCCTGCCCTCAGCAGGGCCAGTCAGCTGCACACACAGACTTTCCAGGAAACATTCAAAGAGTGTGCGTGTGACCACTGCGTGAATGACCAGATGAGGGATGACTTCCTCTTATGACCTCTCCGGGGTCCTTTCACAGCTAAAACCATCAGCTCTTGCTCTTGAGTTTTGATGAGTCTTTTTCTCTGACCCACATCTTCATTTTCTTCCTGATTTCAGGCATCATATTCCAGAGAGGAAATCCTTGTTTGTTTATATATTACAGGAGTTTTTTTTTTTTTTATATGTGTTTGTCTACTGGCCTGTGTTTCATTCAATGGGTGGTCTTATTTTTTTTGTCATTGGGTTTAAAGCCCTGACTCACAGGAAGTGAGGTCGAGGTCAGATTTAGCTGCTTCCTGGATGAACCAACATTTTTCTTTCCTTCCTTTTGCCCCTAATCACCAGGTTCTGACTGATCCATCCCGCCTTCACTTCTTCCAGAGATGCAGAAGGGCGTGGCCCCTCTTAACTAACTCAGTCCGGCCCTGGACTGCAGTATTGCGATACTCAAATGTGATTCATCAGGCGGCGCCTTCATCAATAGCGACTCTGTTTTGCAGTGTTCACTCACAGTCTATCTTGTGCATGTGTGTGCCGGTTCAACATGGTCTAAGGAGCTTCGCTATGTTGCTGCAGTTTTCACTGTCTGAGCCCCTCCTTATTTCCTGTGTGAGTGATCCTTGTAGTCATTACTTAAGTCTACTGTCAAGTTACACATCCAAATTGAATTATGTGTTTATAGATACAGTATGTCTCCCTTGGACAGTTTTGTTTTTTTGTGTTTTGTTCTCTTGCTCCCCCTAAATTATCATTTGATTTGAAGGTTCACTTAGATTTTGGTTTGATCACAAAGAGCACTGTTAAGTCAGTGAAAAACATTTATATTATGTCTCCCAAGGCTGTGAAATGTTTAGCTTGAGCAAAGTCACCCTGATGTGGTAACGCCTGATATCGTCAGCATCTCTTCAACAATCTGTTCAATTTCTTTCTTGCAAATATTCCATGGACATTCCATCTGTCCAACATATTTGTTCTTCTGAACATAAACTTGTTTTGAAAAACCGTTAGATGACAGAGTCAACAGCGTTTTATATCTTCAACATCAACTGAAATAGTTTCTCTAAAAGTCAGAGCCTAAAACCTCAGATAGGAGTTAATACCTGTAGAGACAACACAGAGAAAACTATGCTGATTGAGAGCAATGTGCACTCTCTACACGCACACACACACACACACACACACACACACACACACACACACACACACACACACACACACACACACACACACATAGTCCTGCATTTTTTAAGTAAATTACTTTATTCTTTTAACAGAACATTTTAAAATTTGAGTTGAAATATTTCATCCACATAAATTGAATTCAATTTCTGTTATTAACGGCATTTCTGAGAAGAATATTTGTACCGTTGATTCTTCTAACATCAGAACTTTTACTTGTAATTGAGCTCAAAGTTAAGCAATTGAACAGCAGTAACAATTGTAGCAACTGAAGACAAATCACATTTTAATTGTTCTTTCTATCTCTACTTGTACACATTAAACACAATAAACCTGCATTAAAAATGTAAAACAAACAAAAGAAGAAAACAAAGAAAGTATACACCAGTAATAAAACACCATATGCTTTTGAACTGCATTATGGAAACAGAGTTGTATAAGAGACAAACATCTTGTTTTTCTGGTTTTAGCTGTCTTTTCAAAATAACTATGTATCACGCATCGTCACGCTTTACAGTATTTATATTCCCAAGAATAGCATAGGCAGACTGGTTCATCACACAAGTTGGGAGGACTGAGACATAGTGTCTACTAATAAAACTAATTTAGCCCGCGCCATAAAAGATCTTTTAAATCTAAGTGCAATAGACTTTTCATTTATGTTGCTGGTATACATAAAAGCACAGCATATACTGAGCTGCCGGTGAACTTAAATTCAACAATTGGCTACTGGATACTATAAAAAAAACATGTACAAGTATATTGTAAAGTACATGTACTACAGTGCATGTTTGACCCCAGGTGAAACTATCCACATGTTTTAACATCAGTGTTGCGTTAGGTTTGATAGTGGTGATGAATTAGGAGGCCTGAAGGTGAAGACAACGAAGCCCAGTGACAGCAGGGGACGACTGGAGAAGATCATCAGTTGCTGCCCAGCAGGCTGTCGATCTCCTGATGTTCTACCACAGCAAAAAAAAACAACATAGGAACAGTCACTGACACTCCCACATATACTGTATAATGTTAGAATATTTGACTGCTCACACAAAGTGTAATATAATATATACATTTTAACAGGCCACATGGTATCACTGTTGTGTAGGACATGTCTCACCATATTTAGTCATCTCTAAATTTAAAAACTAATGACGACCGGTAAGTTAACTCATTTCGAAACAGCGCTCTTTATTTGACCAGTTTTCACACTTACGCACTTTTGTTGGACATGACTCTAATTTTACACTGCTAAGGAAGTGACAGTCTTAGCAAATAACCTGGACGCTACATATCATAGAAAAGACTGTGTAGATACATGAAGACTATGAAGAATGCTTCTAAAGAAGCAACTTAATATTTATCAAGTTATATTTTGCACATAAAAGCCCTACAAACCATCCAAGGGACAATCTCTATAAATGAGGACATCAAATAGTTGTTACACTGCTCACCATAAAAGATTAATTAAAAAACAGTGTCACATATTCATTTCTTACTTTACTTCTTTACTACTTTACTTACGTAAAACCACAAGAAAACACTGAAGGATTCAAACCAGTGGTGTGTTTTAGTTGGCTGGGCATTCGTCTCAGAGTGAGTGAGTTAGAGACAAGCTTTATAAGTTCTCTGAGTGTGAGGGTGCGTTACATTTTTTCGTTGGTGTGTCAGCAGGCATTGCCTCTCGCTTTGTACGCTTCCAGATGCCGCGTCAGATTTTCAATCCTTGTGTCCTTCAAGTGAACCAGATGCTCTAACCTGCCCACTTTCATCTGCAAGATCTACACACACACACACAGATTTTGAAAAGTCAAACAGAAGCAGGTTTCTGTCTCAATCAGCAAATTACTAAAGATTTCCAAGTTAGGTTAAAAGAGAAGTTTGCGTCTTTATTCTGCTTTTTTTTTTTCTTCTTCATTCAGATGTGGCCACAGATGGAAAAGAGAGAAAACACTTTATATCCGTTGAGCTTATAGTGAGTCACTGACCACTGCTGACACAGGGCATGACTAATGTGTGTCAAACAAACACACACACACACACACACACACACACACACACACACACACACACACACACACACACACACACACACACACACACACACACACACACACACACACACACACACACACACACACACACACACACACACACACACACACACACACCTTTCACATTGCAGGTGGTGTGCCATGTATGACAAAGTTGACACAGTTGTTTCACTGCAGGATATGAAAACGGAGGTTTTTGCAGATGTGGTGCGAGTCAGCAGAATGTTTCCCAGCAATGTGTGGGTGTGTGTGTGTGTGTGTGTGTGTGTGTGTGTGTGTGTGTGTGTGTGTGTGTGTGTGTGTGTGTGTGTGTGTGTGTGTGTGTGTGTGTGTGTGTGTGTGTGTGTGTGTGTGTGTACCTCCACAGTTTCCTGCAGAGCTCTGACAGTTTCTTCTTTTTCCTGTAGGATTTGTTTGAAAGCAGGATCGGTATCTGAGAAAATCTTCAGTGCGTGCTGTGGTTCACTGAAGCAGAACGATAGAAAGGATTCATTTCCAATATTGTACACACTCTTTCACATATTTCTTGACTCTGGTCAAACTACTCCCCAGATTAAGTTTAGACGACTTTGTCCTCATACTCTCATCTTAAGTCATGTGCCATAGTTTTGCATTATTCCCACATTACATTATTCAACTCTACAGACATTCAACACGACATTCAAACGATTTAATGTTATATTGGTGTTTACATATATACACATAATGGTCAGGCATTAAAGCATTTCTTAATTTCCAATGAAGTGCAGAAAGCAGTCCATTATCTCCCTCCTAAATCAGCAGCAGTGTTTTGCCCGTACCTCATTTTCTGTCTGTTCTTTTCATGTTTTCTCATCTCCTCCGGCTGAGCCAGAATTATCGCTTCCTTCTGATCAATATCTGAGGAAAATCAAATAATCGTATATAAAAACACCTTCCAGAATAAACATAACAGTATGTCATAAAAACTCCACTGTCCTTCAAAGCCTGCATGATTCATCTGACGAACGTTTGGGGAAAAACAAAGGTAAACAGATAAGGGATGGCAGCAGAGCGGCAGAAATCACAAACACAAAGAAGGGGAAACAAGGAGGTAAGATAAGATGATAGAGAAGAAGTGGGGCTGAGGCCAGCGGGAAAGACCATCTGGTGATGTTGGGAACTGATATGAGGACCTGAACTCTGTGTCAAATAGTGGATGGGGTGTAGATGGAAGAGGAAAGAGCAGAGGGAGGAGGCGCAGGCCTGAGGTCAGCTTCACAGGGTTGTTTCAGGGACAGATGAGGTGTGGGAAACGGGGGAGACACATATCGCCGATACACTCCCATAGGGTTGTAATGAGTTCTGTCTGCTGCCTTCAGATGGAGGCATGTTTGTGCCTCTGTGAGGTCACTGCTATCTTTGGGGCTTGTAGGAGGGCATGTATGCTGATTTCAGGGCAGGCAAGCAGAAATGGCAAGAGAAAATATAAAGAAAATGTAGTTTCAGCATCAAAATTAGCACTGACAGCAGTCACAAAGCTCTTCCTGAAGACACAAAATATGTCTCAGTATAGGACGGATATGCTGATTTGATATTTCTCAGCTCACCAGCAGATACAGCATCATTACGAGAATGGCTAAAATTACACTCCACTTCCCTCCCCGGCTAAAAAACGATCCATAGCTTCAGACTCAGTTACAAACGAACCATATCAGCTAAATGTCTCTACAAAACACAAAGATGCATCCTGCACATGATGTAAGGTCAAAACACAGTCATCACATTCATCCTAATTCAGCTGTTTTGGTTTTTCAAAATATACTTCCAGGTCACTTACTTAGAAAGGGTTTTGTGACTTTCAGCAACATTAGAATAATCATCCTGTGATGTGGTCAAAGGTCAAATATGGTGGTCAGTAATTAATTGATTTATTATTATTTTCTTTTTTTAATTAAACAAACAGATAAGAAACTTTACCTTTCAGGTTTTTCTCCTGCTTCCTGGTGTCATTGTAATCCAATTCCTAAACCATAAAAGAAACTAATGGTCAGAATCCAATGCTTATCTATGATGACCTGTTAGACCCCAGGTCAGGCTTTGTGAGCAGAACCCACCAGTGTGTTGTCGGCGTTGTGCTCCAGTTTCCTCTCTATCTTCTCCCTGAGAGCGCTCAGTACAGGCGCGACCACTCCTGTGGCGCTCAGCACAATCTTCCGGACAGTCACCTCGGGCACATTGAAGTCCAGCTTGGAGAACACCTTTCTGTTCATGGAAAATAAGCACACCTATCAGGGCAGATTTAATGATTGATGATGGATGGTGATGACAAGCATCACAGGGAACAAATGTTTTACATTGGAGTCCCACAGAGCTGGCTGTGTGCACATGTGCTAGATTTGTCCTCATGACTAGATGTAGAGGTTCAGAGAAAAGTGTTCACTTTATGTATAAAAGCAAAAACCTATGCCTAATTGGTAATGTCTTGTATGGGTCATAAATTAATGTTGCAACATTCAAGGAGATTGTATCAGAATTTACTCAAGTTGAAATTCATCTATCAATCCATCAATACTTTTGTTATTATTGCTTTATTTTAAGTGTTTCTGAGGTCTTGACCTTGTCCCAGCTGGTTATGGGTGAAAGCATTGAAGACCTTGATCCATGCTTCATCACGAAGCAAACACAATAGCACATGTAAGCTCAATTTAGTCACCACCTCACTTAGAATGGCATGTTTTGAAAAGTGGGGATAAACCAGAGTATCTGGAGAAAACATAAACATGCAGAGGGAGAGCATGCAATTTGCACACAGAAAGATGTCCTATTTGAATAAACACAGTAAAGTGTCGTCTTGCCTGTTGAGCACGGTCCAGTTGCTGACTTTCTGCTGTGTGGAGTTTGCAGGAATATAGTTGTGCAGATCAACAAGCTTCGGGAAGAAATATTTGATCACCTCAGCAGCCATGACTGTGCAGAGAGACACAGCAGGACCTCGTCAGAAAATAATCAGACATTTGAGCTGATAAACACGATAAACAGTTGCAAAGTGCGTGACAAATCCACGAGAGTTCATATTGCTGAGGCTGCTTGTTTGTTTACCCTCCTTTTCCCTTCAGCATGCAGACTATAGGTTCCTACCTCCGTCACTGAAGTCTCTCGAGATGTGTCTCTTGGGTCGGGACAGAGGAATCTTATCTATCCAAGCGAACAGATCCTGGAGCTCCTCTTCGTTCAGTTCTCGATCCATCTTTTTCAAAGTTACATCAGTTCTTGTGTCTGCCTCAGTGCAAAGTGACAATTTCAGTATTCTTATTTTTCTGTCGTTTTTTTTTTGTCGCGTGACTAGTCCCGCACCGCTGGGAGCATGGACACAAAAAATTAAAAACACATCAAAACGTGCAGAAAGTTCGGGAATGGATCGCTATGACGTTTGTTAACGATTCGGCTGACCGTTTCCGAATAAATTGCTAAAAAAACTGCGATTGTTTTATCATATAAAGTGGAAGGGAGAGGCGCTTGAAGACGTCACGTGATGTCTTAATAACCCTAAAAAACCAAAAAACAAGTCGGCAGCAAGAGGCAGACACACAATATTTCCACTGGAATTGTCTAATTGTAAAGATAGCAACTCTTTTCTCGAGCTCGCGTGTTCGCTTCTCTGCGCCACGGGTTGTTTGAGCCGTTGCTATGCGACCAGTGTGGTTGTCATGGCAACCGGCCATCATGGAGTCGGGGTGTAAAAAAGACAGACAGACTGGATTGTGCTCATTCAACCTTTATTAAAGCGCCATCACATCAAAAGGAAATCTACATAAATAAGAACATTCTCAAAGGTTTGCAGGACAAAACAAAGCAGAATTCTCACTGTGATCGTAACTGCATAGAAGAATCATTATAAAACCTCTTGAACCTTTACAATCAACACGTATAAATCAGATCCACAAAATCAAGCATACAAACACACAACAGGTTAGTACAAAACAATTCAAGAAGATTTGAAAGATGACCTAACTTGATAAATTGTAAAGTGCCAACGTTGGTGTCAATTTTTAAAAAATCCCTTAACAATAATATGTATTTAAAAGGCAGTACCAAAACAATGTGAAACAACAGTAACAGTTAGTAAATCAGTAACAGCATCGAAAGTGCAGTCGCCTCATAAAGTGTTCACATATTGCAGGATCAAGGCAGACGTTTCCCTTCATGGCGGCGAAGCCACATGTCTTTCAAAAGCAGAGAAGCTGAGACAGGCCATCATGGCCTCAGGTTTTTCGTGAAAATACAGAAGGCCTTCTAAAGCAAGACGCAGACAGTGGCAATCCTCACAAAGACCATGAGTGGCAGGAAAGCTTGACCAGTTAACGTTGCTGACCCTCCAGTGGGCCTTGTTTCCGCTTTAGACCAGAGACAGTCTCCCCTCAGGATCTTCTTGGTCCATGTAGGTCAGACAAAATCAGCATCCTCTGTCAGAGGATCTCAGCGTTTACCCCAGAGTGAATTATTCCCTCTGTCATCTAGGCCTGCTGGGGGGTATCAGAGCAGCTCTCCCTCCAAGCTGGAAAAACAAACACTGTTTAGTACACATACTGTGGAGAAGCTTTTCCCAGCACAACCTCTAATGGCTTCAGCCATTGTCGCTCTCAGGTTCTAGTAACTCAGTGGATGTAAGAAGTTTATGAGCTTACTGACAGTGAGCCACATCTTGATCATTGCACTGCTATGTTGTGATGAAGCCAGAAACCACAGATGTCTTTGTAAATGTGAATGCCTTGAATAACATTAAAAATGTCTGAACACCAACTGTTGTGAATGTTTCTGCGACGACTCCGGCTGCTGTCTGAATGCTTACCAGCTGAGTGTGCGGCAGTGAAGACAGGATACCAGAGGGCTTCGGCTTCACCGGAGGCATCGGAGGCTTTGGCTTCATAATCTTTGGGAGAGGATATTCATATTTCAGACAAGCCACGCTTGGGATCGACATACATGAGACTAACATTAAGCTGCTTTTAATGTAACTTACCGGTTTAGTTGAAAGTGGTGGCAGTGGTCGAGATGGAGGTAGTGGCTTCTTCTAACAAAGAGTAGATGGAAAAGATTAATATTATATTATTTGTCAGTGTTAGTAAATAAGAATTTTAGTAAAATTGCGAGCTACCTCAGTATAAATCGGCTTCCTTGAAAGAGATGGTGGCTGCATGAATGGCCTTACAACCTGAAAGGGATTCGATGAGTTAAACATGAAGGCTTTCGACATATAAAAATAACGCTGCATTTGACTCCCGACATAAATGGAGATTAGATTACCTGTTGAATCTTTGATGGCTGAGGTACAAATGGCACTTTCTTGGGTGGCTATAGAAAGAAAACAGTGATAAGTACAAACACAATACTGTTGATTAGAGTACAGGGTGTTTATCATTTAGAATCACACATTAGTGGTGTGTGTGTGTGTGTGTGTGTGTGTGTGTGTGTGTGTGTGTGTGTGTGTGTGTGTGTGTGTGTGTGTGTGTGTGTGTGTGTGTGTGTGTGTGTGTGTGTGTGTGTGTGTGTGTGTGTGTGTGTGGCTCAGAGAAATGTCAGCATCCACACTTCAGCTGTCTCAGTAGCTGTCTCAAAGCTCACCCCCGGAGCTGCTCTGCTGGGCCTCGTCCCTCCTGTTTGTGGTCTGATAGCAGCAGAGAACAGAGGTTTACAGGCTTGAGTGGCTGAAGACTCCAAAAACGTTGGCTGGCTAATGTGTGCAGACCGGAGACGAGGGCTATCTCGTGTGCTGCTTGACCGAAACAATGGATTGAACTGTCCTGAGGTAGATGGAAAGCATCTAAATGGAAACAGACAGAGGAAAGCCAATCAAACTTAGACAAGATGATTTATTTACAGTGTGTTATAATGTAAGTAGTAAGTGAGCAAACGTTTACCTCTTCTTAGGATGCCTTTTCTGAATGCAATACATCAAAGTCCCAATGACCAGGACAAAAAGTACAACTATGCCCACCACCACTGACACGGTAAATACAGCCGGGCCAGACTCTAATAAAGACAAAAATACAAAACAAATCATGTTAATCTGTTGTTCCTGATGACAAATGACCATGTAACTAAACACGTCATCGGCCCAAGATACAAAATTGACTGTAACATCATTACTGCTTTTGTACAGACTGAGAGGGGAATTCCTTCAAATCAGTGTCTGCCTTGCGCTCATCAGAACAGTGCACGGTTGTTTTAGAGTCCATGGGAAATCTAATACTAGTATTAAATCTTTGTGTGAGACAGACCACAGCAGTCATGCGTAAGTCACTGCTGTTAGTAGGTCAAGCATATATAAAGGCAGATACATAGACTATCAGTGAAAATGAAAGGACAACAAGTACAATACCTTTAGGCAGTTCTGAAAGCTGTACTTCACAGAAAGGTGGAGCCCAGCCAGGATCACAGTGGCACTTATTTTCATGGTTACACACCTGTCAGATATCACACCCACAGTCAGTAATATTATCATGGCTCCACAGCATGGTTGAGTGTTGAGATTTCGAGCATTTACTCACCCCACGGTTGTTGCACTTTGCAGAGCAGCCATTTGTACCATATACTTTAACTGTTTTGATGTCTTGACATCTCTGATTATAGCAAACCTGAACAAGAGATGAAGACAGGAGCACTAATCACAAATCTGCACCACATGGATTTCTGTCAAAGCAAATGGTCAACAGCATTTTACTTACCATGTTGTTTCCACACTTGGTGCCAGTAGGTACCATGCCCAGGTCTGCAGGGTAGTTATCTTCAGGGTTCATAGTTGCCTCATTGCATATGTCTCCGTTTCCTATTTTGTAAAATGATTTTCTGGATGTCACCGGGAACTCCCACCCTCCGGAGCAGAATAGTGTCCCACAGGATTGATCTCTGTCACCAAAACACACAAGTCATCAATTCAAGTTTCCCACTATTTTGACAGGCTCTAATAGTGCCGCTTTGGCCTGTAAAAACTTACCGGCTGGAGCATCTCAGGCCAAACAGTGATTTTCTGCACTTTCCATGCTGGTAGAAACAGGCATCTGCACCGACCTCAGCATCTGAAGGGATTAGGACAAAGAATTTGACTTAATGTGTCTTAATGCATCAAAGTCAGCGCATATGCAAGTCAAAGAAAATGTACTGCTCTCTTACCAGGTCCCCAAAGTCTTTTGCAGTGTTCTTCTCGTGAGGGACACAGTCCATTGAAGCAGTATCCTTTTCCACGGTTGCATGGCAGGCCGTTCTGAGTGTAGGCGTCAGTCGGACAGGCGGCAGAGAAGCCAGTGCAATACTCTGCCAGGTCACAGTCGCTTGCTTTTGGTCGGCAGACACTGCCTGTCGCTTTCAGCTGCAGAGCGAAGAGAAACACAGATGGTGATGTACCGACTACTAAAATACATGCACTCACACATAACCAGCCAGACGGCACAGCCGGGCCGATACGGTAAAATAATTCGTATCAGCGTGACTTCACTCATCGAAAGAGGAAGTCACACTTACTTGGCAGTTGTGGCAGCACTCCCCCTCTGCACACTGAGCGCCTGCATTCAGTTTGCAGGTGGTGGCATTGCAGCAGGCATTCTTGCATTCCTGTAAGGCACCCACATATTTTCACAAATTTGCTCACAGGGTGCTCTTATGTCTTTCCACGTATGCATCCATTTAAAGCACAAACCTGTACTGTGCCACAGTCACACTCCTCCCCAGGTTCCAGAAAGGCATTTCCACACACCGGCCCTCCGTAAATGCGATCAGTGGAGGGGGCATCCAGTAGACAGGCAGGGTTGATCTCCTCCAAGAACGTGCTGAGCTGCTGCTGGCTGCAGCTGCTGAAAAGCTCTGGATAGACGATGCTGGAGGAACAAATAGCAAGAAATATTAGCTTTTAGGGGTTGTGGATTTGAGGCAGTTGGTATGCAAACAAATTAAGAGAGCTCAGCTCACCCAACGCTCTCTGCCATGATGCAGCCTTTTTTTGAGGTGAACGAGCCACATGTGCAGTATTCAGTATCGTGGGACAAACCCAGGTTGTGACCCATCTCATGTGCGATAGTAGAGGCCACACCTATTGAGTTAGTGTTATGGTCCTGTGAGCAGATTAGAAAACAGCGGATTACATTAAAAACACATTTTCTCCAGAATGAAGTCCTCCCTTCTATTCTAACAAATGTATCTAAATGTTATCTAGGTTAGTAAAAATGAAACTGTCATTACCTCATTGACGGCTCCAGAGTTAGAGGTACACATTGCATTGGTGTTTGCTAATCCGACAGTGGGACCATCAAAATCCACACCTCTGAATGTAGAAGAGGAAAAATTTTTTAGATACAGGCTCTCACATAATACATAGACAGATTTGCCTGCCTTCACATGCATAGGAACTTCAGTGACATCACCTCCTTAAACCACAGGAATTAATCCAATGTCGGTCCACCTATTTCAGCAATAACAGCTTCAGCTCTTCCAGGAAGGCTTTCCGCAAGATTTAGAAGTATTAATGGGAATTTTGGAAAATTCTTCCAGAAGGGCAATTGTGAGGTCAGACTGATGTGGGGCGAGAAGGCCTGGCTCACAGTCTCTGCTTTAATTCATCCCAAAGGTGTTCTGTCAGGTTCGGGTCAGGACAGTTAAGTTCTTCAACATCAAGCTCTCTCATCCATGTCTATATGGACCTATATGGACCTTGCTTTGTGCACTGGTGCGAAGACATGTTGGAATCGGAAGGGGTCATCTCCAAACTCTTCCCACAAAGTTGGGAGCATAACATTATCCAAAATGTCTTTGTATGCTGAAGCGTCCAGAGTTCTTTTCACTGAAACTAAGGGGCCGAGCCCAACTCCAGAAGAACAGCCCCACATCATAACCCCCCCACCACCACCAAACTTTACACTTGGTACAATGCAGTCAGACAAGTACCGTTCTCCTGGCAACCACCAAACCCAGACAGAGAGGCATGATTAGTCACTCCAGAGAACACGTCTCCACTGTTCTAGAGTCCAGTGGTGGCGTGCTTTACACCGCTGCATCTGACGCTTTGCATTGTGCTTGGAGATGTAAGGCTTGGATGCAGCTGCCGGGCCATGGAAAACTATCGCATGAAGCTCTCTGCCCACCGTTCTTCAGCTAATCAGAAGATCACAAGAAGTTCGGAGGTCTGTAGCTATTGACTCTGCAGAAAGTTGGCAACTTCGACAGACTATGTGCCTCAGCATCCACTGACCACGCTCTGTGGTTCCCAATACCTTCCATTCTGTTCTAGTACTACTAACAGTTGATTGTGAGGAAATTTCACGGCTGGATTTATAACACAGTTGGCATCCTATCACTGTACCATCATAGAATTTACTGAGCTCCTGAGAGTGACTCATTCTTTCAAAAATGTTTCTAGGAATAGTCTGCATGCATAGGTGCTTGAGCTTATGCTCCTGTGGCCATGGAAGTGATTGGAACACCTGAATGCAATGACTAGGAGAGCTGAGCAAATACTTCTGAATATATAGTGTATCTTTGATCAGTCATTTTAGACAGAAGGTAAATGATCTTACGTTATGAACTGTGCGTTGTCGTGTTTCCTGTTTGGGAGCAGGTTTCTCTGACGCCACTGCAGGAATCGACTGAGGGTGTGTTCAGGATTAGTGCTGACCTCTATCTGATCTTTGTACGACCAAATGTCCAGACCAACCAGCATCACGCGGACACCCACTGGGCGATACAACTGAAACAGAGAAGCATTTCAGCACCATGTAGTAAGTGGCAGTTGTCTCAGAATTGAATGCTAATTCATAATTTGTTAATGAAGTCAGTTTGTGAACGTGTCAAACAGGCAGTACTGCAGGTCCCAGAATGTATAGTTCAGCTACAGAAAAACACTGTTGGGTCTAGTGCTGTCTGATCATGCATTCATATTAATCCTACTCAACCAGAGCATGCGACAAGGATTGTGGGATATGTGTGAAAATCTTCAGCTAAGGTGTGAAGATTCACAGTTAAAGTTAGATTTTCACAGTGAGAGAACTTCTCATTCCTCTTTATTGGTCCGGTTCCAGTCTGTACGGAACAAAGCACTGGGATTTGTTTCTTCCATTAGATTCAAAGTAAAAGCGAAATGTAAAAGCAAAAATGTAGCAGATCTGAAAATTTTTAATAGACCTACCTTGTCCACGTGGTTTGCTATTTCAAGTGCTCTGGCCTCTATTGCCTTCTTACTGCCAAACTTCTTGTACTGTAAGAATTGAGTATCTCAGTTAGTGGTGAAATCAGCAGCTCAACACCATTTCTCTTTTTGATGTTAATTGACACTCATGATCTGCATTTGGAGCTAAAGATGCAGTGATTGGTAGGAAAGTAGGGAATCCCACCTCCGTGTTGTCAACCACTACAATCAGCTCCACAGTTCTTGGTTTTCTTGCACGATCTTTGGTCTGAGCTCTGCTTTTCTGTTAATTAAAACAAGCAGAAAAAAATTTACAACATTAAATGTTTTTGTATTTTCTTTTGTTAGAACCTAGAGTTGGTTACAACAATTAAGGTAACAAACAATGTATGACTCTATCATATATCATAAATAATTATTAATATTGGTGCACTGTGGTATCGAAGCTCTTGCTCATTGTTCTATCCTTCTGAATTACTTTTCATTGCATAACAATGTGCACAAGAATGCACATCAAATGTTAGCATTCTCCAGCCAAATATCTCAGCTGTGGGTTTCGAACCCGGTACGTGTCCATGTTGTGTGTCTTTACCAGGCTGCCAAGCTGGAACAGTCCAGACGGACGAGCTCCATGATCATAGAAAGTAGTCGTGTTTCCATGGGAACAGAAGCTCCTCTTCCTCCTCAGGTGTTTGTAGTTGTAAACAGCATGAAGACCCCCATCACTGTGATCTTCAGAGTCCTGCCTGGAGCCATTCTGTCCTGCCTCGGAACCGGGAAGAGGCTCAACCAGGTATGTCTGATCCTGGAGACGTACAAACCCTCTGCAAAACATTTTTTTTTTAAAAAGATCATTTTAAAAGGGATCGAGGAAAATTTTTCTTCTGCAGCGTATTGAAGTCTCAATGTAATAGAACCTTTAACTTATTTACTTTGTAATTTCCACCTCATCAACATTATGCACACAGACAGTCTTAATGAAAGAAGTGTGCATCTGTTGGGTTATAAGTTTTGAAATGTCCTAATGATCATTAAGAGGGAGTGCATGAATGCTGAAGGCCTGATCTCCCCTTTGGATTTGTCATGCTGGTCATGAGTCCCAGCAGGAGATTTAAAACTCCATATATTGATACATTTAATTACATTAAGGTCTTCTTTCACGGAAATATATAATCCTTCTGCAACCAGAGCAAAAAAGAAAAAAGAAAGAAAAGAAAGAAAGAACAATTTGAGTTAGCATTACTCACTTGATTCCTGAACACAGTCCAATGCTGGCAGAGGAGTCCTCTACTCCCACAATGTGTCCGTGGTAGTAACAGTGAACCTGAAAGGACATGCGTCATTTGTAACAGAATCAAGGAAGAGATTCAGACTTCCTCAGTCTCCGCAATACTTGAATACATAAATGAAGAAACTATGACCTAATTCCAGGAATCTACTTTGTGCTGTACATACAAATTCCTTGCAGCATGCGTCTTGATCTGAAAAAAATGGCTACAGTATATTGACCATATATGTCAATTCCTCTTCCACAAAGATACGACATTTGCTTTGTGTGTTTGTCACCGACCAGAATGAGGAACTTGGTGGTTGAGCAACCGAGATTGTTTCATGCCATATCCTATTTTGAAATAAGCAAATTATTGGGCTGTGCTGCACAAGATGTCCGAATTTAGGTGAAGATGATGAAAATTGCTGTGGTTCTTAGCAATGATGCAAATGTACGAATGCTATTACAGTTGCTGCAATTATGACGATGTATCTTGTCCAAGCCAAAATCCAAAACGGAAGATTTCCAATTTACGAAACGCATTAACGTATATCTGACCTGTGAGCTTTAACTGTGACTCTTGAATGGCAACAAAAATATCTCGTCAGCAATATAAAAACTACAAGAGACCTGGCACAGGAAATGAAACGTGTCAAAAACCACCAAAACTGGGTGTCACCTAACCAACGATATCATGTTCATTCACACCTATGCAGTAAAACTTTTGCAGTGCAATCGCTCCAAGAAAATGTTACAACAATAAGATGAGTTACAAAGTTAAACAGCCTGTAAACTCTGTCAGTGGAAATATTTCTGACTATATATCAACATATTTTCTTGATTAAAGATTTGCATTATAAATCAGCCTTTTTGCTGCAATTTTAAAGTGGCAGTAAGAACATCATACCAGGAATACACAAAACAATATAATAGATTAAGGAAAACAAATAAGGAGTCCATAAGAGTTTAAACAAGTACAAAAATGAAACAGATATTGGATGGCAGTGAGCACACAATATCCAACTTCCCCACATCTTTAGAATTAAAAATGAGATTATTAATTTGTGATTAGTTAATCACAAATAATCAAGTACAATGTATTTATAGCATAAGATACTGAACACACGAACACAAAATTCACTCTGACTTAAATCATAATAGTGATATACAGTACCTTCAGAATGTTTGTCATGATTTATTCAAAGGACTGAATGGGAAGATACATACCCCAAGATCTGGAGTTGTTGTAACTGGGGTACCCTGATCCGAATAGTGTGTCACAGAAAAGTTTTCTCCAACAAGACCTCTGAAAAAAGTTTTTAAGTCAATAATATTGACAGACCAAAACAAAGGAAGAGCAGAGAGTGTACACTAACACAGTGATACAAAGAAAGAAAAAAGAAGAAGAAAAAAATCCATGTTTTCTCACTTGTTCTTTTCCAGGTGCAGAGTGTAGTTTCGCCCAGCAATGGTTATAGAATACTGGAGTACATCAGGGTATTTCTATTCACACAGACACACACATGGAGAGAGAGAGAGAGAGAGAGAGGGAGAGAGAGAGAGGGAGAGCGCAAGAGAGAGGTTGTGAGTAGAAAAGGCTTGATGCATTTTTCAGAAAGGTAAAACTTATTTTAGAGATACAGCAGAGAGTGTTACCGAATGAGACGTGGCATCATTAATGAGGGACGAGTCTTTCAGCTTCTGAGGTATCACTGTTTGGTACTTGATTACATGAGGTAGAGTCCTCACACTGCCAGCAATTACTCCTGCGAGTATCAAACATAACTTAAGAAAATTACAAAGAAAGAAAGAGAGAAAGAAAGAAAGAAAGAAAGAAAGAAAGAAAGAAAGAAAGAAAGAAAGAAAGAAAGAAAGAAAGAAAGAAAGAAAGAAAGGTGTTTTTGCCTACCCCATGAGGAGAAGAATATCCATATAAAATATCCAGATTGTTGCATGTTGCTGTGTCGGATGCACTCTTGCCATTGTGTGCTTGGCAGTCTGGGAGAAATAGTGAGAATCTTCAGCTCTCCGCCCCTCGGCGGTGTCATATCCTGAGAAATCACCGATTGAGGCTGAGAAGACATCGCGTGAGTCACAGTGTGAGCCTGCAATAAAGTTGAGCAGTTGATCGTACAAATATTCGCAATAATTGTTTCGGTTGGTTGAGTAAAACACAACTTTCTTGTAATAGCGTTTCGACACGACCAAATGTTCATTTTGTACTTTATTGAGAAAGATTTTAGGCTCGTTAGTAAATCTCTAACCATCTGACGTATTTCTAAAAGGAATGCATAATGTTCCTGTTTTTGTGGCTTTGAATTGATTCAAAAAACAAAACAAACTGCATTCTTCATTTTTCAGTCATTTAGATTAAAGCCAATATCTGATGTTTTCATATTTCAATTGATAGCGGTTAAATTTATTGTGACATTTGTCGCCACCTAACGGTCAAATGGCAGAATTACTGGAGCGCGTGTAAGGACTTAAATATGGTCCTAATTCAACTATATATTGTGGACATTTTTCCAAGTTTGTAAACGTGATTTCTTTGTTTCCAAACTGAAACAATCCGTAAAAGAATCTTGCCCACAAATTTAGTTTGATTACATCCGGGATGATTTTCAAACCATATCTAGAGCAACCATGAGTTGCATTCAGGTCCACTTTAACTCTGTCACGTTCTACCAATTATTGCGGTTAAATAACATTAACTCACACGTTATAAAGACAAAAAGAAAAAAATTTAATAAAATGATTTGAAACAACGCTTTGTGCTTTCCACAAATCTATCAGCATTTTTTGCTTTTACGTCTTCAGCATCTCAAAATGCCACAGATGTGGTATACTGCTGAAATTAATAAATTTGCTTTTACATATCAGACAAGCCACTTATTTGTTCATTTTTAAACTGATCATAAAACCTACTTTTACTCACTTGCTTTTGATGCAGCATGAGACGTTGATCTGATTTTATTGGTTTTCATTTGGTTTATTTGTTTTTTGTTTGTTAGTTGTTTTTAGTGTTTTTATTTGCACTTCAGTTGCATTTCATAGATTTATTCCTTATTTTGTTTTATACCTTATGTTTTAAATCATACTCCTCACATACAGCAATTTGTTTTAACCATGATTTTGTGAAAACACTAGAAATAAAAATGGTATGGTATGGTTAATTATGTGATAAATATTTTGAAACAGTAAGATGTTGATTTAGTTGGGTTATTTTTCTCTCAAAGAAATGGATGATTGAAAAACCTCAAAAAGACACAATTGACTTTATTTTTCTGAATTATGTTGTTTTGGGTAAAAAGACATAAAACAGTGACACATGTTTTAGTAATATAGTTATTGGCAATTGCTGTAGTCCAAAGAGCCCATTCTTATTAATCTTTGATTTATTAATTTTTGGGGAGTACGCTATAATTCATACTCAAAGTCCTTTATTAAAATGTTATTAAAACTGATAAACTTTTCCCACGTTACCAGCTTGACCCAGTAGGGGGCGGTGAAGCACGGTTTAGTGTTGCGTCATCATTCAGCGCCACATTCAACTCGATAACAGACGGTAACGTGACAGCGGGACGAAGCCTCCCCAGAAAGTATGCAGCAGCCTGAATTCTTCCAAACGTTGAGTCCGACAGGCGCCAGAGAGCAGCGGGAGCCTGAGGAGGGAAACCCCTTCAGCTTCAGCCCGCAGCTCATCCACCTGCACAAAGACCACGAGCTTTTCGAGGTAACCTGACAGCATGAAACCCACCGACTCACCTGCGAACCGCGTTAACGTGCACGTGACTGCCGTCCACAGGATGGAGACATCACGAGACACATGTACCTGCAGGACCTGTACATCTGCGAGGCTCGAGACAAGCCAGCGGTCAGGTGAGACAAAGAGGGTCTGATGGAGGAAGCGTGAAGTTACGACCGAGATACTAAAAAAAAAATCAACTCTGAACACCCAGAATTAAAAAAGAAAGAAAGTAATACACAGCATATGAATAAACAAGGCACCTAGTCGACAACATTCATCATCAACAAGGTTTGTAAAACTCCTGGAAAGAGAGACACAAAAACATTAAACAATAACAAGCAAACTTATCCCAAAGACAAGAAGACATTTAAAACTGGAAAAATCAAAACCACCCACAAGGGAAAATAATCCAACTTATTGCAGTGAGTGTATTTTTGTCTGCTTGTTGCTTTCTGTCCCTGTCCTAGTCTTTCCTATCTTTCTATCCTCCAACCTCAGCCATAACAGCAGAAAGTCTCCACCTCTGGGCCTGGTTCTGCAGGTTTGCTCATGTTATAAGAGTTTTTTCCTTTCAGTCGTCACTTATGCTCGCCCATGTGGGATGGTTGGGCTTTTCTCTGTTAAAGTGACTGAAATATAACTGAACTGAACTTACGAGACACAAAATATCGACAAAAGGCACACAGAATATCATCACAGAGACACAAAATTCAAGCTAAAGTTAATCAAATCAAATGAAGAGAAACTAATGATCACAAACAGACGCAGCATGACCACCAGGAGACACTATTGTAATAAGAAAGGTGCAAAACCGATCCCATGTTCACTCGAAAATATTCCCAAGAGACACAAGTGTAATTCACTTATTTAGCACGTTTCCACTGTTTAACAGCCCCAAAGCGCCTGACAATGTTAGTCACATTCACACACTATTGGAGGCGGCGGCCATACATGGTACTCACTCTATCTACAGTTTAGGGGAGCGGTTTAGGGTTCAATGTCTTGCTCAAGGACACTTTGACTTATGGGGGATCAAACCAGAAACGTTCCAATTGAGAAGACTCACTTCACCAAAGGAGATTAAGCCACTCCAAAAAAAACATTAATAATAATATATGTCCCAAAGAAGAAATGGGTGGCACTCAATTCTCAAAAACTGAAACAAAATTATATAAAAGAAACACACATATTATCATTAATTAAAACTTAGTAACTTAAAAAAACAAGTACTGTAGACAAAAGCTCAGTTTCAGAGATACAAGGTAACTAAGAAAATACTAAATGGTCTTTAAAAGACATGTATTTGGTACAAAAATGCTTGAAAGAAACACAAAACACTTTGAGGATAAAACCTCAGATTTAGACAATCAACCAAAACCACCAAAACAACTTGAAGTGTTTGAATATATTTCAACTTTAAAAGTTTAAATTCAGCATAACTTCTACTTTGAATTCAAAAATGTTCATATTGTTTCCAACTGGGAGTTCAAATGTAACTTGTGAATGTAATAGATGTCATATCTGAATCATTTAAGATCTCGAATGAGATGCACTTTACAGAGTCGACCGATTGGCTGCAATTTAAACAAACTACAAAAGTTTAGTGCAAGTCACATGAGGTTGGTACTGGTGAAATGTTTGGACTGATGAGCATGTCCACCGTTGATTGACGTCTTTCCCGCTTTGTGCCATCATGGGTACTAAGACACGACACATCTCTTGACCACTGCTGCAGATGTTTCCTTCCTAACTTGTCTTTCCTTCTCACTCGCCATTGTTGCGTCTCGTCTCAGTGTGTCAGAGTTTGCCTGCCACATCTCCGGCTGCAGCGCGACCTTCGGCACGTTGGAGGAGTACGAGCACCACTACAACTCCCTCCACAGACACGTGTGCTGCTCCTGCCGCCGGTCCCTGCCGAGCGCCCGCCTCCTCGACATCCACATTCAGGAGTGGCACGATTCCCTTTTCGCCATCCTCTCGCTGAAGCAAGATATGGTGAGTCTGTTTTCACCGCCGTGAAAAATGTCTCGTTTCACCTTCTTCGGCCAACAAACAACAAGCAGATGTGCTGAAGATTTCCTGTGGATTTCTTCCCTCTGACTCATCCTGCATGTTTTTTTAGTACCAGTGTTTGGTGGAGGGCTGTGAACAGAGGTTCAGGACGAGTCGACTCAGGAAAGACCATTTAATAACAGTCCACAAGTATCCTCCAGACTTCAGATTTGATAAACCTAAGAAGGACAAAAGGTAAGAGTATGCTCTCTATTTTGTCCACTAGATGGCACCGTACATCTTTAGCAATCTGCAGAGTGGCTACGCCTGTATTGTTTTAAGAGGATTTATGCATTTAAATACGTTCTTCACACTTACAAGTAGTGTTTTGGTTGTAACTTCATGTTTATTTTTTGGGGGTAAAAGATTTCCATAAAGCCATCATTAAACACGAACAACTTCTTTCCTTGAACACAGCTTTTTTTTATCTGTATATTTCTTTTACCTTGCAAATAGTAAAATACATGCTTGCTCGTAATAGGCAAGGCAATGCAAGGCAAATTTATTTATAGAGCACCATTCAAACTCATATTCTCCTTATCGAATCTAAATTGTGCTTTTGATATTGTCCCTGTGTGTAAAACCAGAGTGGCAAAGAGACATCCGCAAAAGGACACAGACATGGAGGCAGCAGACGACGTTTGTGAGTCTGAGGGTGTGTGTGAGGTTTTGTGCAACGTGCCATCAGACCATCCTGATCAGGAAGAATCCATGGAGACGCAGGTGTCTGAAAAAGAAGTTCCTGCTGCGGCTCAGGACACGGAGCAAAGCAGCGCAGCTCCACAACCATCAAAACCTCAATACTCCTACAGGTTTGTGTTTGAAACTAATCCACTGGAAACCACCGTGCTGCCACCAACTGAGGCAGTTACTTTCATTATATTTTAAAGGTAACTTTGGAAATTTCACTTTTTAAATCCCATGATAAAATGCCGCCACCTCCTCATAATTAGAAAATGCTCTCAGCTCCTCATAGTTGATACACGTAAGACATTTTTGTCACTAAATTGAAAGCTGCTGTTGTTAAAGAAAGTTTTGTGCAGTAAAAATTCTACCAAATCGAAGGATGTGTGAGTTAAGATAAAATTTCAACGCAAACAACTTGAGGTACAGGACTGATCCGCCGTGTTCATCTCACTCAGGGTCCCCCCGTCAGTGTGCTTTGGTCACGGTTCTGTACGCGGCTTCAGAGGACGCCGGGGTCGGTGGAAATGAAGCACCACGACTGAACTCTCTGATCAGTGTTAATATTCACCACTTTCACCTTCATATGTATGTTCTTAAATTCAAATAAACGTTGTTTTGCAAGGAAAAAGTGATGATGGTTCTTTTTATTCATGGCCAGTTTGTCGACATCCAAATGATGAACGATGTGCTGGAGAAGACTTTTCAGAGTTAAAGACATGGAACAAGACGAGTGGTCAGCATTTACATAATAGACTTTAATAATTGTACAAAACACATTTTCACTCATCAAATATAAAATACACTGTACACCAATGGCTGACGTGAGCCCTGTCAGCCATGTTTAGCACTTTGAGTGTTTGCAAAAATAGTTGAGGACTTTTATTTACATTTAAGAAAGGAGCTGAATGGTTTGAGAGAGCTACTAACATCTGTGCAAAAACATCCTTCGGAGGTAATGACGACAGTAAAGCGAAACATAATCTGTTTAAATGAGTGAATTCATAAGAAAATATATGCATTTCGTTTGTTTGTTATGCTTCATGGTTGACTTGTTGCAGCATTGAAGAGGAACATAAATTCTTATTGACAAACATCTCGAGAATAATTAAAAGGCACCAATGAGCCCTTCGTTGTCTGAAAATGTGGATGTGTTGTCCGACACACTGCAAATATGAGTATACTTTTATAAATGTGTTATATTTAGCATATTTGTGTTCACACGAGTATGTGTTGTGCTTTTTGTCAAATGCCTGAATGTTGAAATATAATTCCACACATCATAAATGTGCTCTCTAATTTTTCTTAATTATATTCTGTAAACCTTTGATATACAATCAGCATCCTTTTGTTAAATTTGCAGTCGGAAGTTTTGTTCAATGGATATTAAATTAAATATTAAAAAAAAAATTTATAGGCTACAAATCCCATAAAAAAAATAAAATGGCTTTTAAAACTAATCTGTTTTCTGCCTCCGGCGAAGTTGAGTACTACAATGTGTCATTTGTGAAGCTGCTTCTATATAAAATATTGTGCTCCTGTTTTTTTTAAGTAGCGATGCAACATATTGCTGAGAACAACTGTGCGCCTCAGTGATGTGTTTTTAATAGTTTTTGGGATAACAATGGAGCACTGTGGCACAGAGGAAGAAGCTAATTTGAGCTTTGGAGAAAATACTTGTTGGAAATCACCCTGTATGCACGGAGTGTGGTGACGACACACTAATACTAAAGCCATAAATGTTGAGGGTGTTGAAAGAATTTTCCAGAGGCAAACCGGCTAAGAGAAAAAAAAAAAAAATCACACGATCATCTCTTCAAAAGGTTCGTCTTTTAGTTATTGCGCTCAGCTATAAAAGCTCTCGGGACTTTCAAAAGTCACAGTCTTTTTCTCGGGACGATAAAATCACTTGGGCGGAAATGTTTAACAAATTACCAATGCTCGTACAGAAAAGCGCACGGTATACACGCAAACATATATATTTGATCGAAATTGAGCTTCATTTGAAGGAAAATTGGGTTTTCTGAAAACACTGTAAAAATAACTTTAAGAAATATATTATATTGTGGAATTTAAATTATTTCTCAAATAACGTGAAAGGGAATAAAAAAAAGACTGGAATGAATATATTTTTCTTGCACTTTTTTCAATTGGATATAACTGCTTAAATATTAATATTGTACCGTTTTCCACTAGAATAAAAAAAAAAGATATTTAATTTGAAACATAATCAATTTAACAGTGTTGGTTATTTGCTGTGTGAAGGCTTTAAAAAAAAAATTAAAATAAAATAACAGCTCTCCCAACGAAGCCTCTTCAAGTTAGTGAGAGTTAAGACAAGTAGTACATCCCGTATGGTCCGCTGAATAGTCCTGGGACAGGTAAGGCAGGCCGCGGTCCGTTCAGGGTCCCGTACAGGGCCGGAGCGCCCATGGGTGCGCTCAGGGGGAAGGGGAAGGCGAAGGCCGGGAGCAGAGGCTTCGCGGCCAGCTTGAGCTTCTCCAGCTCGGCCTCCTGCAGTCTCTTGGCCTTGGCCCGGCGGTTCTGGAACCAGATCTTGACCTGAGTCTCTGTGAGGCTGAGCGAGCTAGAGAACTCTGCTCTCTCCGCGATGGAGAGGTACTGTTTCTGCCGGAACTTCCTCTCCAGAGACAGCAGCTGGGAGGTCGTGAAGGGAGTCCTGGGCTTTCTGTTGTTCTTGTGTTTCCGCAGGTTGCACGGAGGCGGGCTGGGGAGTCCTGCACGTAGATGGAGCGAGAACAAGAGGCTGTAATACTGATTTTTGTTCTTGTAATTTGTAAACTATTTCTGTGAATCAAACTGAAAAAAAGATACGTCTCAGACACTAATATGAAGCTATAAAGAACATACAGACAAATAATTGTATGGGCACACAAAGTAAATTTAAACAAAAAACATTTGGATTAGTCCCTATTAAAGGAAATACAATTGAAGATGATTTTACATCAGTTTCTTCTTATCAAAAATAATTAGAAAAATAAGATGATAAATATTGTACAATATTGCCGACAATAGCTTGCGCTTTAGCCTTTGGAGACTCCCACTGCTATTTTACTACAAATTTACATATATGCTGACTTAAAACAAATGACGAGGCGAGTCACTTACTCGTAGGAGAAGCATACGGAGTTTGAAACCAGGTGCTCGTCTCCTTGTCTGCGAGATCCTCCGTTTTGGAGCGATACAGTCCTCCCGGTGACGCACAGTCGGTCACCTCCGCCTGGACGCAGCCTGAACCCGGCTCTGGGGAGAAGCGGCTTCTGCACGGCGTCCTGTCTGATATGATGGACTCCACACTGAACGGCAGATCGGAACTTTTGGCTTTACGTCGTCTCGCAGGTGACAGGTCCAGTTCCTCGGTTTCAGCGCCACCAGCTGCTGCGTCCTCCGGTGAGGTCTCCCCGGGAGAAGCTGATCGTGGTGATCCTTGCGCAGGATTCATTACGCACGACTGAGGTGCCATACAACCTACTTCCCCGCCGCTCTCACCCTGACTGTTTGTCTTGTTGGGGACGCCACTCGTGGAAATCAGTGTTATCGCCGAGGTTCCTCCTGTGCTGCGCAGCTGCGTGGTAAACCTTCAGTGTTTACGCACTGGCTCGCGTCTCCCTCAGTTAAGCGCCTGGAGTCTCGTGCTGCCGCCTACCTATCGTAGCTCATTCCACGTGACTCGGCTGGAGCGGTTTCTGATTGGCCAGAGAAGACTTAGTTCACACTTCATGTTTTTTACTGGATGTAAATTTCTCATCAGATCCGGAGCACAGAGTCTTAAGAGTGTATTTATTAAATCCTACTTCTCCAACTCGCGCTAAAACATTATAACTATAAACTTTAAAAGCTGCACCTAAGCATTTGTTTCCATCAACAAGTAGAACTTTTGGGAATAAGGTAGTGAGGTTGGTTGTCACGTTCATTATATATTCTCCACTAGGTGGCACTGTTATAAACCATCGGTGGTGAAATGTTCAAATTTGGGGTCAGAAATAACCTTCAGCAATATTTCAGCAGCAAGACGCTGGACGTTAAGGTGAGAGGGTTTTTACTGTTTTCCATGTAAAAATATAAATACTAAACTCTTTGAAATTTCTGTAGCCTGGCATTGTTGTTTGTTTTTGGTACTGTTGTTTGATTAATATATACAATTTAATGTGAGGATTTTGATCATATATTTTTCATTTAGTTGTTCTAAACTTGTTCAAATCAAAGTTTTAATGTTATTATTAGATTTTTCTTTTCCCCATTGAAACCACAAAGGTTGTCACATTTGCAAAAGATACATTTGACACTCAGTATATTCAAACAGAACTAAGTTTGTATTAAAAAATATGACAGGAAATCCAATCTTCCACCAGTTTCTCATTTTAGAGTCATATTGTCTTTTTTTTTTGTGATTGTAATTTGTCTCCGCAATTGCCACGGTTTCAGTTTTAAAAATCTGTGTTTAATTAAAGAATCATGCTTTATCCTCTGCTTTTTTTAAATTTAGTTCTTGTAGCCTTTACTTGCACGTTGCTCTGTGTTTTCTGCAGCTTTCATTTGAATTTTTCCCAAGTTTACATTTATGGTGTGATAAAGGATTTGTGTTTTCACATTTATCCTATTCATGGGCTCTAAACTTAATTTTAAACTTTTTGTGCATTGGCATGTTGAGCTCCAAAAACTGTACAATGATGTTACTTGTTGCCTTGTTTTGAAAGTTGTACTTGACAACGTGTTGATAGTTTATCACCGTGCTTCATTAAAAGGCCACGATTTACACCAGTCTTTTTTTATTCCCAAAGAGTTATTATCACTGTAAATTTCTTTCTTGTGGCCTGTAATCAAATTGTCCATGGCCATATTTCAGCTCATTGTGTTCATTGTGTGTAATCCCTTTGAGAGACAGTAAAGGGCCCATTGAAGAGGCCCGTCCAAATTGGCCTTGTTCTGCAGCTCTTCAAATCAAGTCAAATCATTTTCAGTGAAACCCAATATGTGAGAGGGTTTTTATTCTCTCCCTCTCTCTTATGGGAACTGCTGTTGGGCCTGCAGCAGCACACTGACTGTCTGTCTGTAGGACAATTGGTTAAATGGAGTTAACTGTTTCTCTCCCCGAGGTATGTTCCTGCTTTGATCCTGCTGCGCCTGGCGCCTGTCTGCTCCCTCTCCCCCCTCTCCTCCCTCTACTCCCTCTCCCCCTCTCCCCCCCTCTCCCCCTCGGTGTGACAGTGATAGATCGCTGGGTAACCATACAAGCTCTCCACCACTGTAATTTAGAGCAACAGTACTTTCTCCTCTGCTTATTGTGAATATTACTGCTCGCACTCTTCGTCTGCTTCAAAGAAGACTTCAAGCTGGCTGTGTTTTTTGTTTGTTTGTAATTCTTCCACTGTTTTACAATGAATGACTAAATATCTGAATTTAAATAAAAAAATTAATTCAGTTTCTCTTAGAATGAAATTGCAGTGAAAAGTATTCAAGTTCTTAAGTAGGTTTTATTGTATTGTGATGATTTTCTGTAGAAATCTTCATGTGTTAATAGGAGTTTTCTTTAGAAATAATCATTTTGAAACAGCTAATGTTTTGTTTATCTGCCCATCTTCTAGATGTGGTGATAATTCACTGGGTACAGGGAACCTTTGACCTGTTGGTGGAGCTCGGCTAACCGAGGGTGACCCAATGCAGATTTGTTTGAAGACTTAATTTTGATTTTCAGAACAGCATTTTTCCCTCAAACCAAACATGTTGAGGCAGGCTTACTATATTTCAGTTTTTAAAACCTTTCTCTTTCATCAGCGTTGGCAGGGCTTACAGTTATCCTAAGCAAACTTTGGGGAGGGGTCCTGAATGCTGTGGGATAAACATTTATGAAACACACAGCAGGGGAACTGGTGGTGGTGAACGTGTATCGTCTTTAAAGGAGGCGAGAGGCCTGACTGGTGAAGCATAACAGAACATTATTCTGCGTTTGAGTGGATCTGCCAACACTGGTATGTCAAAATGTCAGTAAATGTAGATCACAAACATTCCAAGCTGACCTTCATAGTATCAAATGCTCAGTGTGGGTTGCATAGCTTCTTCTGCGAAACCATCGGCGCGTTATTTATTGTGTTTTAAACATACATACATATTTAAGTACTATGGTTATTGCAGTTGCGGTGGTATGATTAATATGAGTGTTACATCAATCACTGGAATAATGTTTGGCATCCAGGCTCACTTGGCTCTATCTCAGGTTTGCTCAGGCCCAATCATGCCAGCCAACCAACGAGGATGAGGAAGGCCTGAGGTCCTCCCAGTGACGAGCCTCCTTATCTGATCTGACGTTGAAGGGAATTGCAAAAACATGTCAGTCTCATCACTGTCAGCACCCGGTGTTACGTGAGCTCCTGCTTTCTGTTTGCATCCACAGGCAGATCTGGCCTGTTGACCAAATGTTAGAAAATAAAAAAATAAAAACTTTACATTTTCTCCCTTTAGTCACCTGCTTCAGGTGATGTTAGACTTCAGTTATCACTCAACATTTTGTCAGTGTGTCATAGAGTAGTAGAATATCAGGTGGGGGGGGGGGGGGGGGGGGGGGGGGGGGGGGGTGGGGGGTGGGGGGGGGGGGGGGTAAGAGGTGCCTTTTCCCAGTATGATGTCATCCATCCATCCACATCTACAATTATAATACAGTGTGAACCGCCACACTATTACATATAATTTATTTATTGTAATTTTTGACTGAATATATTTTAATAGAATAGGGTGTAGGGTAAAACTATTGACTAAGACACTTATTCACGTCATTGAATTTATTGTGAGTATAATGGAAAGAAAGTACAATAACAAGTTTCCGTGCTAACCTTAAGTGTAATAGTTGTATAGTTATATGTAAAACTATTTGAAAGCATCCAATTATTACAAAGAGGGTTTGGCTTATCATTGCTGTGACAAAACCCCTTTGATTCAGCTTGAGAAAAGGTAGGCCGAATCAACGTCAAACTGCATGTTTAAATGATAATTGATCCATGTGCACTTGTACATCACAATACAGTCTTAGATAATCTGTCTCGGGTATTATTTTGAAGACGTTTGTTTATTCTGCACAACTTACGAGGGCCTCACGTGGCAGATGAGGCTCGAAACCTTTGTAATTAACTGATGGGTTGCTGATTGGTTAAGTGCTTTTCATTTATCCTTTGTGTGTTAGCATGACTCGGCTGGCAGGAGCAAGTGTTGACAGGCCAGCAGCGAGTGGGTTATTATGCCTCTGTGTGTTTTGTATGTAGGATATTGGGTTTGGTGACAGGAAGGCGCGTCCCACATGGCGTCTGACAGAGATGAGCAGAGTGTTTGGCTGACGGGGCGACTCGGCGGTGAGTCTTGCCCGCAGTGCCAGGTGCTAACAGGTGAACACAGAGATATTGTTGCTGTATGGATGCAGTTTTGGAGAAATGGAGGACGGACAAAGGGAACCGGACACCCTCTCTGGACCCGGAGCGAGCCAGGGGTTAGACTGAGCTCAGTACTGGCGCTGACAGCAGAGGGGGGAACTCGGATGGCAGGCTGCACTCAGTGATGATAATGACGACGATTATGATGTTAGAGAATGACCCACTAAAAGAGGCCAGGGATGTCAAATTATGATCCTGCAGGCTCTTTATTGTCTGGTCACGATAGCAGATGTAGGCATCATTAGTATGAAGGTGGTGACAGCAGAGTAGCAGGAGTACATCGTAGTACTAATGGATAAGAAACCTGACACACACACAGTCTACAAAAACAAACAGTCAGAGGCATATTTCTCCCCCTGCAGTGTCCAAAGCTTAAAATACTGCAAAACTCAACTATACGCTACCAGAAACGTCTGGGGATAATGAGAGAAACATTTCAGAGAAGCACAGTGGGGCACAAAGGAGTGGCATGTCCTGTCAGTATTTATAGCCTTTTTGAGGTTCAGTAAATGGCAACTTTTACCACAAAATATGGCACAATACTTTCTTCACTCTCGTGTTCTTTCTTATCTGTCTTAATCATCCATTTCTTCCACAGTCCATCGATTTACATGGAATATGACAAATGTGTCCGTCACAGCATCAGTTTCTCACTGTTGGATAACAGCAGAGTGAGGTCAGACCGCAGCACAATGTCAGATGCTTTTGTGAACAACGAGTGGCGGTGTCCCTGTGGTAGATGAAAATGGCGTGAGGATTTGTGTCAAACCGCGGCAGCCGATTGACTGTTTTGCAAATTAGGTTAAACATTTCCCTACAATCTCCCACAATACCACTGCAGTGGTGGCAGCTGCACAGCAACATGCTGTGAGAATTTAAACTGTGTCAAATCGCACATCAGCACCTGTTGAGAGATGAATGACCTGCTGAGACATTCAGATGAAAAAACAAAACCAAACCCCCAAAAAACAATGCTCATTTCCTCAACGTGAACAGCCCCCAATTCAAATTGTGAAAGGAGGATGAATACATGGCATTTTTAAGATATAACAGAGGGGCAACCAAATTGCATTTTGATGCAAAGACAAAGTAATAATTTGTAGAAATTAAGTCCCCTCTCATATTTGTGTTTTCAAAGCCAGCTGCTAGTTAGTTTAGCTTGAATGTCACAGCTGAAAACACTACAAAGCTCTCAACATCTTCACCACAATATGTTGCTTTCATGAATCAACTTTTGCAGAGGAGCAACATTGATGGTGTTGATCTGTGAGCGTTAGGTTTGCCTGGTGAACTAATTTCAAACTTGCACTTCTTGTATTGAAACCTGTTTCTGCGCCTTCATGTTCATACAAAAACACTGAGATGACATATTGGTTTATCAGAACGTTTCTCAATGGAGGACTGCGTCCTGACTTGTAAACTACAGTTGATCCCAATCAATCCATATTTTGAACAAAAGGTCTGCAACGTGTAGATCTAGAGTCAAATGCAACATATCGCTGTTGGCTCCTTGCAGCTTTTACAAATTCAGTTTGAATTAACAGTTTAAAAAAAAAATCAGTTGCTTAGCATACAATCTTTTAAAAGAACAGTTTATTTGTGGTTTGAGGTAAACATGTTTTTAGAGTGCATGTAATAATTCATTTTAAATAGGATGCTGATTATTTGTCTACATTTTTTTCTCCTGATGTCTTTTGAAACAGGCCTCTGTTTATTCATCTGCTACTTCATTTCAAAAAAAATTTGTGACCGTTCTTTTTTTTATTTTTTTTTATTGGAGTCCAGTTTTAATTGATTATTTGTCTTTGGTTTTGCTTTTCATCAGTCTGATAATTTCGTCTGTCACAGTTAAAATGGGTAATAAAATGTCAGTGTTCTCAATGGTGGTTCTTTAATTTTCAAAAATGAAAGATAAACTGCAGCTTTGTTATAAATAGCAACACTATATGATGGAACTTTAAAAGCTGTGCTAGTTTTACTTTAAAGGTTAAATGAGCATTGCGACTCCTGACAGATTATGCTTTTGGTGTAAGAGCGGCAACAGTGAGTCTTTAGAGCATAAAGCTTGCAGACCGCTGACCTGGTGTGTAAGGTTCAGGCAGGTCTGTTTACAGAAAGTTAACTTAATCTTTCACCTTCAGCTGTTTTTCTCTTACATTAGAATAGATTTAGGTCTACAGAGAAAGAGAGTGGTAACCCAGAACAGTTGATTTGCATTCAAATGTTTTCTTATTCTGTGTTTACCTGCACAGCTGAGTCATACTAAACTATGTATTAATGTGCCTCCAGTAACATTGATGATTTTTCAGTGAACAGAAAATGTTTTGTTGAAGAACAAGTTGTTTTGTTTCTATTTGCAGCAGTGTGACTCTCAGAGGAGGCGTGACCCCCATTTCCTCTCTTACATATTTCATAGTAGCTTGTGACTCATTGGCTTCAAAACATTTTGTGGGCATGTTGATTATAGCAGTAAATTTTGGCATTATCATCTATCAGAGGATCTCATAATGTTGGCCACAGTGAAGCCGTAACTGGAACATATTTGGATTTCATGCCTTGCTTAGGGGCATTTCTGTGCTCGATCTTGATGGTGGGAATTGCCCCTTCCTCTCACTTCCCCTCTGTATGAGGTTGTGGTCACACACTTTTCCCCATAATGTTGAGAAGATGCACCACTCAGTTGTCCTTGAATGTCCCACAAACTAAAACAGATCCTATACAAAGATGTATATGGTGGAATTCAAATATATTAAATTAAATTGAATGTCTGTGATCTCAGTGCAGCGACGGCCTGAACAAATATGCTGAGTTGATTCTTCTGAGATTACAATAGCTTCCGCGTCGTCTCATGAAGCTCTGAAAGGGATGGGAGGGCACAGCAGAGGCCCCTGAATAAACAACCATTAAATTCTCCCTACGCCTGCGTGAGGGGGATTTCTCTGAGCAAGAGCTGCGCTTTACCCGAAAACACAACGCCAGACACAAACTGCATTAAATGTAGGGAGAGGGAAAAGTGTTTGGAAACGAGGATGTCCATTTCACCTTCACTACTTTTAAGATTGGTGCTTAGTTAAAGAGGCAGATTAGTGGACGCCGGGATAAAGGGAGGTAGATGGGTGAAGGGAGAGAAGAGTGGATGAAGTAGATGAAGGAGAAGATGAAAGCTTTGTTGTGCCGATGCTTAATGAGCTGGAAAACACAATTGAACTTCTCTGACTGTGGAAATTGCTGTGAGGGCATCGTAAATTAGCGCCAGTGTGGGAGCTAGCCTGCTGACAGAAAAGGGGCTTTGTGTGGTTGAAGGCTTCTTCACAGGCCCGCAGCCACTGATATCCTCGCAGTGGTGTCATAGCTGTATCACGACAAGGAGCTCAATGGTTGCTCTTCAACATTAACAAGTGTTTATCCGCACTTTTCTTCATCTGATTCCTCGTGTGAGCTTTCGTTGCTGCTCTACAGCCCACCTGTTGATCGGCACTTTGCAAATAATGTTACTCGCTTTTCATTCTGCTCACCTCTTGTCGTATGTGACTCGCTACCTGTGAATCATAACTCTGTAAACATCCAAGCCAGACAATGGACAGACAAAGACAGGGCGTAGTGGGTGAAGGAGATGGTAGGAGCGAAGAGGAGATGGTCTTAATTCTTCTCTGATATTTGGTGAACTCCAAAGGGTGACTCTTCATTCTGGCTTTGCGGGCTTGGCACATGCCTTCTGTTACTAAGTGGCTTCATATTGAAAAGCTCTGCAGCAGCTATTCTCTCTCCCACTGGGTGCCAGCCTCTCTGCCCTGGCAGCTGCTGGGCTTCAGAATAGACCCATAGTTTCCCCTCTGCAGGTGAGCTGCACAGCCAAAACAGGGCCCCTCAAAGGCCTTTTCAGAGCCTCAATAGGAAACTGACTTGGGGAAAGAGGAACGGGCACACAATGGCCGCCTTCTCTGGACACAGAGAAGATGGAGATGAGCTATTGGGGTGCTGCTTTAGTGTTGCTTATAACCATGTCGCGGAGAGGTGATGAGAGAAGAGAGGAGAGGATGAGTGTCCCCCCCCCTTTATTTTTTTTCAAAGTTTTTGAAGGCGTGGTTCTTTCCCCTCAGCGTTTTCTAGCTCTGCCCCTGCCAAGCAGAGATGTCCTGTCATCCCGCGTCTCCGCCGTAATTGCTGCAGCTTTTGAAACCTGATGAAACAAAATGTCTTTTCCAAGTCCTGGGGCGACGGAGGTGACACTCCTCTTCACACCTCCCCATCTCCCCCCTCCCTCCCCATCCAGTCGTGTCCCAGACCACTGGGACTCCCTTCTGCCTTGGCAAAGCTCGTCTCATGCAGACAGGAAAGAATGCACCTCCCTCTGCTCCCTCTTACCTCCTTTTCATAGTCTGCTTTTTAACTTTTATTAGTAACAGCTTTCACTGGCATAGGAGTTGGCAGCGGAGATGTGGGGTGAGCGAGGGGGTGAGAAATGGCGACACGGTTTGCAAGTCTGAGGACAAGACTAATAATGGACGAGGTTTGTAGAGTGAAAGCATGTTCAACCATGATCCCTGAAACTAAGATGAAGTCATTATTCTGCATTAGTTTTGATTGAAACAGGAACAGATTCTGTTCGTTCTGTTTTCTGTAGATAAAATTGAAACAAATTAGCACAAAGGGAGATCTTTGAATGTTGCTTTATTTTGCTGTTTACTTTCCCCCCCAATCAATATCTCAATACGTTTTTTTTTTAAGATCTAAAACTGCCGTTTGCATCGAAGGTAAGGTAATATCTGGATAATCACTGCTGATTAAAAGCTCAGCGATGTAGATATTAATGCGAAAATAAAACCACTTTGCTGCAAAATATCTTGTGATTAAGGTTACATGCTTTTGCACAAGTCATATGGAGTGTTGTAAATAACCAAGCAGTCAAGGAACTTCCTAAGAATAAATGGGAAAGGTGAGTTTCACTATCTTATAAAGTGCATCATCTAAAATGATTTCAAAATCATGTTAAGTTAATAATCAGTAGCTTGAGGTAAAATTCCTATTGAGTACTTTGGTATAACTCTCATCAATGTTAGTAAAGGTTATCCTTATTCTAATTTTGCACATAGCACCAGCTCCCTCTCTCAAATTACAGAAATATTCACGTGCCATACTCTTCTGTTATTGTTTACATTTCATTTCTAAACACACCATGGTCTGGGAGATCGTGAAGCCTTTAGCTGTCTCACATAATTACGTTAAGTAAGAAGATGCTATCAGTCCCTGTCTCATTTTTCCACTCTTTTTATTCTCCTGCCCTGCTTCCTTCTCCTCCTCCTCTAATCAGTTCCACTTTGTTATTGCTGGCCTCAGGCTGTTTGCCTCTTTGCTAAACTGCTTTCACAAGCAGGAGACCAAAGGCTGCTCAAATATCTATCAGACCCTTTAAATACCGTCTCAGACCTCCAGTCACTGCGTGACTGACCTCATGCCGGTTGTTGCCACCATAATGGAATCAATGCTGATCTGACTTTCTTCACACCTTCCTAAGCCTGGAATCGATTTCTCTTCAGAAGTTAGCCAGCCCCGTTTGAAAGGTTCAGTGGTGAATAGAGGCTCTCATGGCAGCAGTGAGATGAAGAGGCCAGAGACAAACAGTGACCGCAGCCCCGGAGGACGTGAAACACTATGAAATCCAGGACAGACAGTTCAACAGAAGTTCTGAAGACAGACACACTCATGAATGCACCACGCTCCGTGTAGTATTTGCTCTGAGGTTTTGAGAAAAAAAAAGAAGCATTTCCTGCCGCCAGACCAGCTGGGAGTGATTTTGTGACATTAGTGAAATCCCATTTGGGCGAGCATCTTTCCTCGGGGAGAGGTTCACAGGGCTCTGGAAACCAACGTTGTAACAGTAACCCTCTGTCGTGAGATTCAATTTGTGTTTGCTTATTTGGAGAGGACACAGAGTGCAACATTATTGCGTTAGATCCAAATTGAACCTTTTCCCTTTCCATATTTTTCTTGTTTGTGTGAATTGTTGTTGAGGTACTCAGTCGGTGTGACTGTATGTGCCACATAAATAAAAGAGATGCTAATTCCTGTGGTACAAACAATACATTGAGCACAATTGTGTTTTTTTCAATTCTATCTCAATGAAATGGAACATAGAAATCATCAAAACCACAACATCCTCACTCAAAACACAACCAGGTCATCTTTTCTTTCTTTCTCTCTTGAACACTTTCTTCTTTGTTCTTTACTGGAACAAAGAATAACGTGTGGTGATTTTGCATACGGAAGTCATGGAATGCACAGAGAGAACATGCAAACTGAAGGATATTCTCTAGATTATTGTCACAGATGATAACACAGATGATAGTCTGGTGAATAACTCCTCATTGAGTTCATTTTGGTAAAACATAATGAAATCAGAGGTCCTATTGAACATAAATTAGTCACAGCAGCAAGTGGCAGAAAGTGCTCACACGTCACTGATGGTAACAACTTTCCCTTTCATGCTGCGTCTTTCTTTACTCTGCTGTCGTCTGTGTTCGGCAGGTATGTAATTATGGTTTGAAAAGGTTGGAGCCAGACTTTCCAGGGGCACAGCGTGGGAACAAAAGCGGGGTCTGGGAGCTGAGGTCAGGGAGCACAGACAGTCGCTCCTAACCAACCGCAGAAATAAACATCGGAGGGACAGTCATCATCGCTGAATGAAAATCTGCCTTGTGGAGCGGATTCAGAGGTATGACTCACATCCTCTCACTGTGACGAGGATAGTTTACGTGGCAGCGATTCTTTGTCATGAACTTAGATCATTACAATAGCTGCAGTTTATGAAAGAGGCCTTACTTGTTGCAAGGCCACTTAAATCCAATTACAGTATGTAATCACGACACTGTAGTAAATGAATGTGAAAATAGAAAAATACATGCTTCAAGTCAAGAATTAATTGAGGGTTTCCATGAAGTAGAACTTTTAAAGGAAAAAGTTAATTAATTTTATGCCAACAAATATGGCATTCTACTTTTTATATCCTAGAATATTGACAACATTTATCTTTGGGAGGCATCTAAGCTTACTTAGAATTTAATTTAAATAAATGCAAATATTGGAGAATATTGGTCTCCTTTAGAAAACATTACGAAGTAGAGTTTGTATTGATCAAGCCCTAGCACAGTGAAATCAATATGTGCTGAAAAATCTAGGAAATTCAACCACAACTCCATTATTGTTCTCAGCCTCCTGTAGCAAAGCTTTTGTTTGGAATATATGACTGTTTATATTTTACTTTACATTTGAAATCCTCTTTAATTTTTAAGCAAATCTTTCTAAAGCTCGATCCTCAAAGTGATTTCAACATGAAGTTTACCACTAAACTTTTAATGTCTAATAAGTGAAATAAGTGATACATTATGCCATAAATAACAGTAATAACATAGAATTCTTCTGCTGCGCCCCTCAAGCTGATTAGGATCTTAATAAATAGCTTACAAACTTCAAGGAAGAAGATAATCAAGAGAAGAACTTAACCAAGAGGACGCGTTAAACCTCATATTACTAGTGACGGTTGAAAATGTCATACCAACTCTCTTTACAAACAGAAAGAATGATCTGAGCCAACAAAGGTGAGATGAAGATAGAAATGCCCTAACCTATTGCAAAAGGTTGGTTGGGAAGCTGTGTGGAAGACAAAAAAAATAAACCGATTATTTTAGGTGAATACGCCAGGGTTGCTCATTCTTTGTCAACAGGGAGTCATTGATCACCATTTGACTGAGCAACAAAGAAATCTTTTGTTATTTGAAATATGAATATTCACAAATATGAGGGATAACGCACATTCACTTTCTTTGACACGACATTTTCTCACAGGGTGAACTTGTTATTTATTTTAAAGGGATGTTTAAACTGACCATATCTGTGTAAAATCCTGTCCGAATTGAAAAAAAAAATAAAATAAAAAAAACCTAAATGCAGAGAGCGTAGAGAGCCCCATCCGCCGACATAGCTGTTCAGAGCTGGCACATGTTTCTTTAATAAGGATGAAAGCGCAGCACTCTTGTAACCGGATCTTTGTGTAGCAGGCAGCTTTCCATCAAGGAACAGCAGGATCCTCTTTTTAACCCAGGAGCGTCAGGACAGATGGGACTGTGACACGCAAACTCGGAGAGATGCACAAATTCACATTGCGACAGACGGGTGGAACGTGCCGCGAATGTTGAGAAGTGGAAGCAGCAGAGTGAGCATCTACAACACCTGTATGCTCTGCTAACACCTGTATTAACATCCAACACCTGTGTTCACTGCCCGGCCACTGCTCGTTGACATGACAGCACCTCTGAGGACTGGAGTTCCTTCATCTGATGACCCTGTGATAAATTCGGGGTCTGGAGGTCAGAGGTCAAAGGTTAGGGATACTCCAGCTGGCAGCTAGGGCTGCTGTGGACTCCAGTGAGGAGGCATTCAGTGACTGGGGCCGGAGGGGCAATGTTGTCTCTCACTCTCTGTGCCATTGTGTTTTGTTCTTTGTGTTTGATGTACTCCACCCTGCCGAGGCCTTCCTTTAAAAAAGACAGAGAGCACTGCGTTACTCCCAAGTTATTAAAATAGTACGAAGATTATAATGCACCGATTACAGATTTGATGAGGAAAAACATCCAGCCTATGTTGGTTCATACATAGTTAAAGAAAAGAGACTTTGTGTTCCATCAAAATAAGTATTTTATATAGTTCTTAAAATGTTTCTGTTAATTATGGCAGAAACACAAAGTGATTTTTAAAAAATGGTTATTGTTTCATCCATTTATTCTAATATAGTTGTGAGTTTGAAAAAATGGAGCATAATTCATCTAAACAAATATAAAAAACACGTTTATAAAATGAGATGAAGGCTGAACAGCAGTGCAGCGGTTGGCACTGGCAGCTCACACTGAGAACGTCCCAGATCAAGTCCAGGATGGGGATTGGCCCCCAGGGCCCTGCATCATTTACAATCAAGGTCATTAAAATAAATACAGATTAAGACAGCTACTGAGACTCCATGCCAGTAGTGAAGTTCCTGCAGTTACTCAGTTACTCCAAAAGAGAGCAGAGCCTCCAATTACTGCCATGAGCCACATGTGCCAAGTGTTGGCATGAAGTGTGTTTCATTTAACATAGTTTTCCAAAACATTAGTTCTCCTCGAGTGGAAAATCTATTTAATGAGAAGCGTACAAAACACAGTAAATAGCCATTAAATTTTAACAGCTCCCACATGTTTACTGAGTTTATGAGGGGTGTGATTGAGGGAGGAGAAGGGCACACTGCATGTTTGTGTGCGAGAAAGTCAGGGACCACCTGAGGTTCCCCCTCCTCACTATTTTATGTGTATAATGTATTATTTCCACGGCTGGCACAGTGTCACCCAAAGTAGACAGCAGAGCTAATGGTCATCTTTCATGTCGGTACTCAGATCAGCTTTTCAGATGAGCGTCCCCGGACGAAAAAGGTCAACAATATTCCTGCGTGTCTCCTCCGAAACAAAGAGCTTCCCTCTCATCTGTCGCCACTTACATAACGGAGCATTTGGTCTGTCTCCTGTGGACCTGTGCAGATCCTGGTCCATCTCCTCCCGACTGCCTCGGCTGTTTGTCAGCACTATTGTCGCTCAAAAACGGTCTGTTCAGGCTGTGGAGTCAGGTGGTGAGGTGGCTCTGGGCACCAGACTGACTGGCTCATCAGTCGCCTGATTTCAGCTTCCTAAAAATCCCACCTGTTCACCGGGGAGAAGTCTTATCAAACAAGGCAGCATTGAAAAAGTGCCTGCAAGCAACTGTTGAGCAGATGGGTCACTAATTCTTTCTGTGGCAGCACCAAGAGCCCGACAGCTCCCTGGTTTACCAGACCGTCGTCACTATACTTCATTTTCGCCTCTTCTCCTCCACGGAGGTCCCTCCCAAAGCCCTGTAATTCGTGCAGTAAACTCCATCGTTAGATGTCTGATGTGTATTTAATGGATGTTGGTGAGGCATCAATTAAGGTAATTGTAGATCATTGAGTTAATTTTAGTTATTTTGAAAACCCCAGCTTTCCTAAATGTTGTGAGTGTGAAGGGATATGACGGAAGACTGTGTGTAAAGACAGAGAAGCGGTTAGCCTCAAATACAGCTCTGCGCTCCGGGACAACCTTTATGGGATTTACTGATTGTAATGACGGTGATGATGAGGTTGTGGCGCTGATGATTGTTTTAGTGTGTGGGAGTGACTCCTGTGTTCCATTTCATTTCAAACAGCGAGGTATTAAGTGTTGAGGTTTAATGTGGAGTCTGACGTCTCCGACTGATTGTCACCCGTTAAATATCATGTTCTCCATTTGTTTCTGTACCAGAGGAGACACCTTGATGAAGATGGCATTTCAAGTCAAGTAGAAACAAGACAGAGCAGTAATGAACTGTTTGAGATTGCCAAATTTTCTCTCTTAGTTTTGTGACAAAGAAGTATGAATTCATCCAGAATGTCTCCGTTAATGATCTTTTAATTTGTTTATGTACTTCTTTTACATTTATTTCACAAAATCTAGTTTGAACTACTTGACCTCAAGATTTTCAATAAGAACAAGTGAAATCTGAAATTTCTCTCCGTATGTATTTTGACAAAGGTCTGTCACTTCATTGGTCGAAATATCTCAGCAGCTTCCATGCATATTTTCTCAAACTCCCCCTGGTGCGCTGGCTGTCATGTTGATGATCTCTCACCAGCCATAGGTTAGCTGCCAGAGGTCAACCTGCAGGTCAGACTGGACTACCTGGCAGGCAGTTCAGCATCCTTCATCGATAGTGTCTGACTGCTCAATGCACACATATGTGACTACGTGTTACTGCGAGCAGTGTGTGATGGAAACATTGCCTTTGATGGAAACATCCATGATCATTTGATACTTGGAAATGGGACATTTTGTCAAATGTTCATTGTTAGTGGTTTCCTTCGGAAATTGCTGCAAGCTGCAACATTTGAAGCAGATTTTTTTGTTGTTTTGTTTTTACCAAGAATCGGGGTGGACAAATCAGTAGTTATTAGTATATATAAATAGTTACAGACACCCAACATATTTTTAGCTCACATCTTGTGTTTTTGTGTGTGTGTGTGTGTGTGTGTGTCTGTGTATGTGTGCTTTTCTCACCATTTATTGGCAACAGCGATCAAAACTTCCATTCATTCTGGTCTTTATTTTTCTCTTTCTATTTTCTAAAAAAGGCTTGTCTTTCCCATCGTGAGACATGTGCGCTCGTGCATCATGCCAGCTATTATAGCCAGATACAAGTACATCGTGATGAGAAAAGAGAACTATAGTTAAACTTACAGTAGTGCACTTGGCAGATCAAACCGTGTGACAGCTTCTAAAGCTGTCAAAGCAAAATCTGAACACATCACTGAATATCCTCACATTACAGTAACAGCTTTATAGAACATCTTTAAAAACTAAATGGATATATGCATTGTTCTATGAGGGTTTTATTTTTAAATAAAAAAAATTGCTTTTCTTTAAGGCCAGAAACAAATATGTATTAAAACATGTAAGAAATTCATATTTTAGGTATCTTATCAAAACTCAGATGAGAAAATCAACATGTGCTTTACATTGGGTCAAACTCCTGTTGCTTCCTAATAACAAGATCACAAGTAAATATAAGACAGTGGTTTCAGTTAACACTCATGTATGCCATTTGTTGAGGATCTGCTGCTCATCCCATAAATCCGTCTTACAAATACAGCACCAGCTTTAAAGAAAATAAAGAGGTTTTCCTTCTGTCGAAGATTAAACGCAAAGAAGCATTGTTAATGAACAGATAATTCACCAAATGTCCTCACTTCTCTTGTGTAATTTAGACGAAACCAGGCAAGCTTTCCTTTTACTCAGGCTTCCTGTAACTTTATATCAACACATAAACATTATAACCCTTTTTTTTTTTTCTTTTTCTTAGAATGTAAGGAAATATATAAGTGTAACAAACGTTTCGGACTAAAGAGTAAAAAAGTCGTTGTTTTATTGACAGTATTTTGCAGACAGTTTCAAACATGTCTGGCATTTGTTTGGTGAGCGAGACCCTTTTAGGTAGAAGCAGCAGACCACTTGCTGACCCGGAACTGGGGCTCGAGGAGGGTAATGTAGGACGTGTACATATGGATCTGATAGAGCGGGCAGATAAGCAGCAGACGTCGTGGAGCCATCTCCATGGAGCAGGAAGTGTGTGTTGTGTCACGGTGCTCCAGCTCTGTTGTCCAGTGTACTGAATCCTGCTGTCATTACACTTTATTAACTCACATGTTCACCTAATGACTCGCTCTCGGAGGGCTGAACTGTGAAGGAGGAGAAGTGAGATTTCACTGCAATACTGGCAGCTGTGGTTTGAACGGAGGGACTCCTCGACGCTGAAATGAAATCAAACTCCTCTATCTGCATTCATGTTGTTGTATACGAGTCAAATTAGTTTATGACTGCGTGTTTCAATTTACAGATGTTTAATGTTATTCCAGAGTTCACCCATCGGAAACTGTGCTTCATAATTGAGTTGTAATTCAAAGAACTTAGTCTGTTCATTAAACACAGAGGTGTTTTATTCCGCAGCAGTTCTACAGCGTGATAGGATCTTGGCATGAACTTAAATTAGAGCTGACACACTCACAGTTGATTCAGTAAGTGCGGCCTCTGGCACCAAGATCACACACTCATCATCTGCCTCCAATATGTCCTCCCAACAGTGGATGTGTATGTGGAGGGTAATTAGTCATTTTCAATGATTGAAGCTGAACACAGTAGGACTCATTCTGCATCTGAAAAAACTCTCGTGTAAGTGAGCCAAGCCGAGGGAGCACGGGTGTGCATCGATCCCTCGTGGTACTGGAGAGTTTTGTGCATACATGCACGACTTGGTAGTTATTTGTAGACACACCTTCTTTTCTTCTGAATAAGCTACTTGACTAGCTGCTGAGACCGAGAGCGACGCCGACTACATGCAGAGCTGATACACGTGTGTGTGTAAAAAGATAACTCTGATAATACTTTGTAAATCTGAAGTAGGTTTTCGTGTAAGATCTGAGCTCAAGTGGTACGCTTACACTGAATCTTCCATTAAAATATATCGATATATTTATGTGATGCTGGATTCTGGGATGTAATCCTAAGTATTGTTAAAAACAACCTTATTGTCGTCAGAAGGTGTTTTATCAAATATCAGAGGATGACCAACATCAATACAAAAAACACCAGATTAAATGTTTATTCGGGCAGCATTTTTAAACTTTTTTATTCAGAACCACCAACATCCTCCTCATGATGATAACACTACAGAAATATCTTTACAATAGCAGGGCTGAATGGTGGCGTAGTAGTTAGCCATGCAGTGATGATATTCCTGATTTAAATATGATCAAACATAAATATTTGAGATTATTTAAAAGGACAATTTGAAGTGATGGAGAAATCTAGGTTTGACTTAAGTTTTTGCAGTCCAAACAAACATAACTTAGATATTAGCAAAGTGATGTACATGAATGATTATTAAAACATAGAGCTAAAAACAATTTGATGGTCCTATATTATCAGTAAAAATCAAAGACACAATAAAACAGTCATATTAGTGTTCATTGCATTTTGTTTTCCTCAGCTGCAAAGTGTGATTTAACAACATACTGCGGTAGTAATAATATACTGGATGTACTATAAACTTAGTTTGAACTTTAATCTCACACTGAGGACATAAAAGAAACAATCACAGGATCAGCTTGTCTTTAACCTGCACTTAAAGAGGAGAATAAGATTGATAGATTAGGAGTCATATAAAGAACTACATGCACCTGTACTGAGAGGGTTCAAAGGTCAAGATAATATAAAAGGTTCATTGGTGGAACTTTGCTCCTTTGTTTCCACAGCAGTTAAGCTGGCGAAGGTTTTCTATTATAAAACGTTGAGCCGACAACAGAAGGGAACACCATGTTCAGGTACGAACGCTACAATAGTTTTTTTTTAAATTGTCCTAACCTGCTTTTAATCCTAAACCCTTTATGGATTTCATGTTTCAGGTATTTGCACAATGACTTGTGTATTTTTTATTGAACCTCAAGTCTTTTCTACTTGCAGAATTTCTCTGATAGTTTGTGTTTTGCTGACACTTGATGTCACTGCAAAGCCTTGGGTATGTGCTCTGCTTCTTTTTGTTCAGAATATCGTAGCTTTTACTCTTTCAATTCATTCAGTGTGTATGTCTGGACACTTCTTTGAATTTGGATTGGTGGTTATGTAATATCAGTTTTTTCTTTGCAGAGTAAACTCATAGAGGAAGCCTTGCAGGAAACCATAGTGTACGTTGTTTATTAAACTAGAACTAAAATAATTCATTTTGTTAGACTTGAGAAATGCATGTTGACAACTTAATATACTTATTTCAGATCCTTAGATGACAAAGGAAAGATGTCGTGGGTAGAGGAAGTCGAGCCCCCAGAGGACATGGATGAGATTCAGTATATCATTGACCCCAGAATGAAGATTTGGAATGGAATGACTGACGGCGGCAAACAGCCGCCAGTGCCTGAAGAGGACTTAGATGAGCTGTACCATCCATCATTTATTGATCTCGAAGACCAAAGGGAGGGTTTCCACCCCGTCGCTGACACCAAGGAAGAACCACTCCAGGGAGAAAACGCCATCCAGTTCAGTGAGGAACCAGTGCAGGATAAAGACGACGAACACCACCCTGATTTCAGTGAAGTGGCGTTTGATAAACCTGAGCAGGACTTGGACGAAGTCTACCGCAGAGCAAAGGAGCAGCTGGATGGATACCTGGGCCCACTGGTGGCTGAATACAGGCGTGATGCCGAGGCCCGCCATGTGCTCTTTGAGACAGATGAGGTTGAGCTTTATCAGCCTGCACAGGACGGTTATGAGGCCGAGGGTCCGAGTATGGGCAGAGTTCACCTTCAACCTGAGGAGGACCTGGACGACCTGTATCACAAAGACCTGCCCGTCCTTCAACGCGACGACGTTTTTCCAAAAGCTGCTGCTCCCGTCGAATATCCATCTCAGAGGAGGTACACAGAGCCAGAGGACGATCTGGATGACCTCCACCATCAGTAACTCTTCTACAAATCAGCTCTTTATCGTTTCAGATGCACTTCTGACACAGTCAAGCTTCAATTTGTCCAGAAAATTAACTGATTTGATTAAACTTGAGTTGATGAAACAATCAATGCTGCACTGTCATAAAATTTATTGATGTTTTTGTTGTTATTATTATTATTAAAGTAAAATTTAAATGTATAAAATTACACAAATGCCAGCTCACATATACTGCAAGTAAACTCCGAGTATTTATGCAACCAGCTATTGTAAAAAACAAAACAAAAAACAACAACATTTTGATTCAAACTGAAAACACTGCATTATATTGGTGACAGAAATATTGACATGAACAATTTCATATGAGGCATGAAGGATTAATCTAAAGAACTCATGATGGTCTGGGAGTTGATCACTGCAGCTGCTCAGCAGGAATGACGCCTTTCTTCAGTATCAGGTTCCCGTACAGAGCCGTTTCCCTGAGGACACACAGGAAAATGTTTGGGTTTTCAAAGTCCAGTTGAAAATGATTATTTGCAGATTATAAAAATGGTCATTTCTTATTAAATCCAGGTTGAAGTTGATGTATTGTCATTTAGATTTCGATTATCTGACATATGCAGCCAAGTAGCCTGATGACCAGACAGGGCGTCAGTATTTGATGACCCTCTGCCTTCCGGGCCTATTTCTTTTTTCGGTACATAGGTTTTTTTGGAACTCTGCAGGGAAGTTGTTCAAAACATCTCGAGCTTGATGAAATCAATCTGGAGACAGACATTCTGTTGGCATGTGTTGCACGGTTGGTGTTGGTGTCTTCCTTTGCAGACAAAAATTAAAAGTCCATAAGATGCATTCTTGCTTGTGTTAGTTGATGGACAAGGTGCTTTATCAAAAGTCTTCCTTTTTTCTTCAATTAAGAGTTTAAAAAACAAACAACAAGACACCCACCCTGTTGCTACGACGGCATAGGCCTTCTTGGCTCGTTCATAGAACGCAAACCTTTCCACCATCTCTAGAGGGGTCTGAACAGAAATAAACAAACATGGGTTTACTGTGTTTTACACATTGTGTGCAGCGTTCAGGGGCTGTCTCTCACCTCCGACCCAGCCTGACTAATGAGCAGCGTGTAGGTGCCCCACACAGGAACAGCCAAACATCTCTCTTTGTCGCTGTCGACCAGATCCATAACAGCAGCCTGAGGGAACACAACGCAAACTTGACAAGGTTTCAGAGATGAGACAGAGTGACAAAAATCCATTTGCTCTTGTACCGGAGAGGGGACGTAGGTATCCAGGGGCAACAGTTTCAAAATGGCCTCCAGAAGGCGTGGGATTCCCAAACCTTCAGAATAAAACTGTTTCATCAGCTTACTGCAAGTAAGGTCATTATCAGAGGTGGAAGAAGTTCTGAAAACGTTATATTGCTCTTTTTTTCCCCCTCAATTCCAAGGAAGCATGTTGTTCATTAAAAAATATTCAAGTTAAAGTACAAAGTATTCTTCTCGAAATTTGTTTCAAAAACAAACGTTGATAAAAAGCAGATTTCTTTTTATCTGTGAGCAGAATAAACATATAAAGGCTCCTGGGCTGCAGATGAAAATGGGGGTACTCAGTAGCTATGCAGGAGTTTGTAAATTATACTCAAGTATGAGGGACATTACATAGTTTACTATAATAATGAGAATCAAAGTAGAAGTACCCCAAAATATTACCTCATTGTACCAAACTGAGCATTTGTAATCCATTACTTCCACTCCCGGCCTTTACCTACCGTCGGCTCTGATCTCTTTCGGGCCACAGGCACAGATTGAAGACGCTGGGAAGTTTGCATCAGCGAGGACTAAAATATAAAGACAAATACAGATAATAGCGTGACTGAATGAACTCAGTGCAGCAGCTGCAGGTCTATGAGTCACTCTTTGTATTGTGTTGCCATGGATGTAGATGAGTGTCACAGGTTGTGTGTGTGAAGGTAAATATATAGATGATAGATACCCAGTTCATCCCCGTGGCCCATTTTAGCGAGAGCGTAAAGCAGCTCGGGGGATAAAACCGAGGGGATTCCCTTCAGCACGACCATGACAGACACCCGGAACACAAACACACAAAGACTACCGGAGCGAACCAAGAGCATTCACTGCACACCACTCACCACTTCGTTTACTGTGTCACCGTGTGTGTGTGTGTGTTCCACTAAAAACGGCCTCTTAACCCCAAAAAAACCATCCCATCTGAGAAGGAGGCCGTGTTTGTTTGGAACTGCGGTCTCTCATGTGGGGAATAAAGACCGATTTCATATTGATTCATGTCTCTCTCTGCCAACCACCCGCTTTCCCTGGTTTCACAGTGGAATCGGCTCATTGTGACCCATATCAACCACTTTGAATCAGTAATGCATACTCTGGTCAGAACCCGGAAAAATATAAATAAATAAATAAATAAATAAATAAATAAATAAATAAATAAATAAATAAATAAATAAATAAATAAATAAATAAATAAATAAATAAATAAATAAATAACAAGAATGGATCATTTCTTTTCAGCAAACCATCCATCAAATGTATCAGATAGGCGTCTGATTTACACAGCTATTGAAGAATGTGGAGTATTTTAGCAAGTTCACCCTCAAACAGGGACCATAATGTTGGGATCCGGAAACTTACTGAGATGTATATAATTTCACAGATAAAGACAAGGACAAATTTTTTTTATTGTTTTATGCATTCATGAGTAATTGGGAGATGGGAAAATTCCCATATTCAATTGGGAAAATATCAGTAAATGGGGAGTTTCACACTGGAAAAGTTATGTATTTGGAGTACTACACAGGTCTGAGATCAGTTAACATTGCAGTGGTTTTGGTGAAAGTTAAAACATGTACTTTGCCGCCAAATCAAAACATTTCATCACATGGCTCATTCTCGTTTTCATAAATCAGACTTTCTCGTGGTTCTTAGAAACCTCACACTTTCCAAGTGGGAAATTTCCCAGTTTGACAACTTTCTTCTGGTGTATTTTCACAAATGGGAACTGTGAGTTTTCCCAACGAGGTGCTGTAATCGCACCATTAGCAATCGTTTGAGCGCCATAAAAAAACAAAACAAAACATAACAAAAAAACTCCCATCCAAATAAAAAGTCCAAAATATATCTTGATGCAACGCTGTCTTCATTGTCTTTGTGTGACGAGCATCAGTCATGTGACCCTGTAAGTCTAATTTCATTGGTTGAATTTATTTTCTTTTTTTAAACTTGGCATAAAATCATGAATGACTCACATAACTAGTCAAGCGTGGAGGCACTTAAGAGGATCCATTGATGAAATATATAAATTATAATAAATAATATGATTGTCGGGCTGAAGTAAAAAACAAAACTGGATAATTATCTGAACATAAAATATGTTTTAATTGACATAATTGAAGAATTTAGTTGTACCGTCCAAAGACAGGAAGATAAGAAGACTGAAGTTGGAGTAGTATCATTAGCTCAACAGACCCACTATTAATTTGGGGTCCGTGTTGTTTCTGACACCCTTGGGTGGGCATAATTCAAAGCAGATATCGGTTGGATGTGTTATTCCGACACGGTCTCCCCATGCCAAGAATGTGAGATAATGAAAATATTTGTCAGATGAAAAACCTCACTCCACCCGGCCCGTTTCATCTGAGCCAGAAAAGCTCTCAGCTGGATAGCAGCAGAGAAAAAAAAATGCTGAGGAATCCTTTCCATAGACCGCAGAGAGAGAGAGAGAGAGAGAGGGAGAGAGAGAGAGAGAGAGAGAGAGAGAGAGAGAGAGAGAGAGAGAGAGAGAGAGAGAGAGAGAGAGAGAGCTGATCTGCATATAAAAAGGCTTTTATAAAAGTCAAGTCACAGTTGCAGGAGTCTTGCGGGCTCCTTCACTGACTTTACAATCTGTACAGCTGCTGGTAATAATAATGCGCAGGAGACGTGTGCTGGCACTTTATTGCAGGCTTTCACTCTGCAAATATAACTTTATAACATTTCTTCACCACGCATGATGTATCATCTCTCCAGGCCGGACACATTATAGAAGTAATCACAACTTTTTCACTGGATAACGTTGTGTTGCCGCTTCTCTTTTCTTCCGCCGGTATTTAATGTGAATCGACTGAATTAAGTTAATAAAGCGTCCAACTTGAGTGAGTGTCAGGGATGCAGTGAGGTTGAGGGGTGTTGGTGGGGGTGAAGGGGGCTTGAAGGGCAGAGATGAGAAAAGACCCTTGCAGTCAGGATCCATGCAGGCCTGTCTGGCAGACTGAAGCCCTCCTCTCCCTCTCCGGACACACGCTGCTTTCTCTTTATTGCGGCTTCTTTAAATGAGTTTATCACGCCATGAGGGCCCGCGCTGCCAAAATGTAACGTTTTGCCCCTTTTGTCCGCGCGAGGAGCCTCAATCGAGTCTACATTTATTATTTTGACCTTTCGGTAGCCTCAAAGCGGAGTTTCTTTTCGCGTCCCCGCAGCGCGAGGAGACGAGGTCTTTTTTTCTCTCTCTCGATCCCTTTTTAAAGTTTTGTTCCAGGGGGTGACAAGAAAGCAAGCTCCAGGGGAATATTGAATGAAAAAAAAAAAATCAATTAGGCCATGGCCTTGTGAAGATATGGGGCTCCTCCGTGTGAAGATCAGAGAGAGAAAAGTTGCCTGCAGATGATTGGAGGGCGACAGAAAGCGCACTCTAACCAAATTTGTTCTGGTGTTTCCTTTGAAGACGACATTTGTAGTTTCATGCGATGTTTACAGGCAAACTGGAGATGTGCAAGCCCTAACATACATGTCGATTTGTAAAGTTAATATGTTCGGACTTAATAGTTTCACCAGAAACAAAAGGACCTTAGATCCGTTATTTTGACAGAAAAAAAATGATTGCCCCCTCTTAATTTTAGTATAACACGTGAATTTGTAAACTAAGCATTCATATACATTTTCCAAACGTTTTGTTTTTTTTGCACTTAGTTGACCAAAACACGAACTTCTACCGTTATTCAGAAACCATTCAACAGACCAAGTCAAGTTTACCCCGTCGAGTTTCGCGAACGGCTCAAGAGCACCATCTGGTGGACATAATTAGGAACTAGTTAGAGGTTGAGCCATGCTGGCCCTGGAGAGGATCCAAGATTACAACGGGTACGGTACATCCCGGACAGGTCACATAGTTACACATACGGGTAATTTCAGGTCATAAATCAACCTCACATGGATATTTTTGGACTGAACTGGTTTGGAAAGAGGCTGTCGGTATAAGTAGAACCACACATTTGTGTAGCGGTCAGCTCTCTTGCAGTGAGAAGTTTCCTGTTTGGAGTTGGCATCTTCTCCCTGTGCAGAGGTAAATTGTTTTCAGGTATACTCCTATCTCACCAGGCTTAACCATTCATAAAAAGCAAGATGAAATTAAAATATACCCTGACCCTCGTCATACAATAAAGAAAAACCCAGTATCCAGTTACAGTGCTGCGACACATTTTAGAGTTTTATTTGTAAAATGTACACAAAACAACTGCAAACAAAATGCAGCAAACGTGTGACACATGTGAAGGAAAGGTCAGTACAAATCATGAAGGCTAATCTGTTTTCTCAAACACTTGCTAATCAAATCATTGGCGCATACAAACAATCTTCATGCACACATTGATTCTGACAAGTCTCTCTTGAGCAAGTTGAGTATCAAATGTGAAGAGTCTGTATACTCGACCGTCACGATTATTGAATCATTCAGCAGAACGCAGAGAAGGAAGTGACCCAGTGATGACGGGAACCATGAGTTCTTGGCTCTCCTCTTTTTGCTCTACTTGTCCTGGAAGCTGGCCTTTCTCTTCTCCACAAAGGCCGTCATGCCCTCTTTACGATCATCCTGCAGCGGGAGAGAAACGTACAAACCATTTATGAACCGTCACAAACAAGAGCGTGTCTCACTTCCTCTCACGCGCCAGCCGGGACTTACTGTTGCAAAAGTAGCATGGAACAAACGCTTTTCCAGGCGGTTGCCCTCAGCCAAGGTCAGCTCATAAGCTGCAATCACAGAGAGTCCTCACAAGTCAGATGAAAACTGACATTCCAGCAGCTTAGAATACTCGACCTGTTGGAGTGAGCAGAAAGGCTTTACACACCTGCATTCACAGCCTCTTTGGCCATCGCAGAGACCAGCTTGGAGTTGGATGCAATTTTCTCCCCACATTTAATAGCTTCAGACACCAACTGGTCCGCCGGGTACACTTTGCTCACCAAACCTGGGAAACACGAGCAGCTGCTGAGCCCAGCATAACAAACAGATGAAGGCTGGGCGGTTTATCAGGCACGACGGCGATAACCCTGGAACACCTTGAAAAGGTTGACCCATTGGGTTTTGATGACCAAAGATTCTTGTCAATGTACGTTTTTGCATACAAGTGAAGTAACAAGAAACTAGTCTGTTGAAAGACATTTAGTTTCAGCATTGACAGGATACATGTTCTTCCAGTGTTGCCCTTACCCGATTGCTTGGCCTCCTGAGCACCGATTCTGTCTCCCGTCAGCACCAATTCCATAGCAAGAGATTTGCCCACCGCACGAGTCAGCCGCTGGGTGCCTCCCGCCCCTACAGGCAAAGAAACATCCTGAGGTGCTACTCCAGTAGGTGGAGTCAGGTACAGGAACTAAAACTAGATGAGTCTCTTACCGGGAATGGTCCCCAGCAGGATTTCAGGCTGACCAAACTGTGCTTTCTCACCGGCGTAGATGATGTCGCACATCATCGCCAGCTCGCAGCCTCCACCCAGCTGAAGTATGACAACAAGCAAGTGAATTAGATTTACAGAGAACGGGTAATTTAAACCAGAGTATCACTGATTTGCACAGGGCAGCTGAACGACACACAGTTCACAGTAAGAATCTTTCACACATATCTGCAGCAAACAAAAACACAAAGGTTTACTGACTCCATGTCATTGCTGAGTGGATTTGCATCACATCACTAAAGCATTGTAACTGACAGCAGGTTGTTAACTGAGGAGAGAAATTCCTCCCTGTAGAAAAAGTATCATCATTCATCTGTACGTCATTAATTGCTGTAGTTTTGTGATTGTTTGTTTTACCCTTCATTTCTTGGCGCGTCCATTTACTTGCTTGAAAAAGTATCCGTGTCATTTGTGTTGTCCATTTTTTCATTTTTTTTACGTGCCAAAAATCTGTTTGCCACTCTACAATTACAAGAAATATATTGAATAGTATTCCTAAAATGTGCCACATACAGCAAATCCATTGACAGCTGCGATCACAGGCTTCTTCACTGTGGACACTTTGTTCCAGTGAGCCAGGAAGTTTCCGCTGTAACACTCCTGGAAGGTTCGATTCTGCATTTCTTTGATGTCGGCACCGGCTGAGAAGTTAAAAAAAAGCAAGAACGGGAACCTCCAATCATTTTGAAACAGTGTGATGGGTATCTGGTGCATGTAACAGGAGGGTAAAGTACAAAGTACATCCATAAAGTACATATAGGAGATGTCTTTAAAACCCTCACCAGCAAAAGCTCTTTCACTGCCGGTGATGACGATGGCGCCGACGTCGCCGTCTGCTTCGAAAGCGTCCAGCGCCTTTCCCATCTCCGTCATCAGCCCGTCACACAGGGCGTTGAGAGCCTTGGGTCGGTTCAGCTGAATGAAACCCACGTTGTTGCTCTCGCCTCGTTTCTCCACCACAATGTACTCATACTGACCGCCTACATGGAGACAACGACACCGACAGTCAGGGGAGATCACAAGTTACTGTTCAGACAACTCCGGGAAAAAAAAACAAAAAACTACTGTAAACAAGGGATAATGTGGCCGAACACTTTTACACATTATTCTGTAGTTTCCAGCAGTACATTGAGAAAACTTTATTGATCTTGTGCAGGAAATTGCTTTGTTTCAAGATTCAATGACTCACCATAATACCATCACGCTAAAAACAAATGGTTTTTTCAAATTGATTATGTCAGTTCACCGAGTCTTTTAAAGACCTTTATGCACCCTGCACTGTCGCCTCTTAACTCCTGAACTACTTTCAGTCTCTCAAGCAGGTAAATGGTTCACTAAAGTGACTCGAGCTAATATAACTTATCTTCACATGAAAAAGGTCATTTATTCTTCAAAAGGTGAAGGATCAACAGTTACATCATTAATCAAAGTCTTTCGGAGACATGTGATCAAAAAAGCATTTTAATAAACATTGTCTGGATAAACTACTAGTTTCGATCTAGTGAAAAGTTCCATGTTAGTGAAAGGCCAATGTCTCAACGTCAAAAAGAAGCAAAGAAAAAGAATAAGTCACAAGTAAGCCCAGGTCCGTTTAGAAAACTTTAAATACAATTGGGAAGTTACATTTTCATGTTGAATTTAAATGAAATTGTTAAAGTTTTCTAACATTTTTGATGTATTACACATGAACTGCAGAATCCCATGGTGAAAGGGAATATTTCAGCATCAGTAAACTGTCACACCAGTAATCATTGTGAGTTAGATGGAAAAGCCTTGGTTAATCTAAACTTAATAAAATGGAAAATAAAGTATGAGTCCAACATAACTGATGTGATTCCTTTTAGGATGTTTTAATTGTTTTCAAATATTGTTTAGATGACTAAATCAACTTGCCATGCAGGTTATTTGAAAAACACATAAATCAATAAAATAGCAGCCGGTAAATATGAAAAAAAGTCTTAAACTGAAAATCCCCACATTCCTGCTGTTCTTTCTCCTGGGTTCCAGCAATCATTCAGCCATATGGGAGGTCAAAGTTCAAGACTCAGATAAGACTCAAAGAACGTTAGGAGTAATTCAGTGTCACTGAAATGACAGTATTTCACTGTGGCGCACACAAGTTCGACATATATTCTTTGATTCCAACACGAAGACAGATTCTTTGCGAAACTTTGCTCATGAGAAGCGTTTGTATCTGAAAAGACATGTGGAGCACAACTCCAGAGAAACGCAGACATCCGCAAGAAACTCCCTCCAAAGCACAGAGAGTGGCATGCGAGAAACATTTATGAAACTAAAAGTTGTGTTGTGGACATTTATTTGCTGAGAGTCTGTCAGTTGCACGCGCGTCGCACACGCAGTGACGCATCTTGACATTGTGACTGCAGGAGCAACAAACGGAGGCGGGCCGCGGTGTCGACACTCACCGGAGCTGTAGAGTCGAGCCGCGGACAGGACGGCCGGAGCGGCCCGGCAGGGCTTCAACAATACGGCGGCACTTCGGCAGAGAAAAGACATGTTTAGACGGAGGAGTGGGAACTTGATCCAGTAGCAGACAAGACTCTGCTGCTTCTCCTTTGTTAGTGCTTGTCTTTGGGGTGACACGTTAAAGAAAGCTCGTTATCGCCACTTACTGTTCGCCGAGGGAACAGCAGGCAGCGTGTAACAACAATCTAATTTTAATAGATTGTATTTATTTTCCTTCATTCATGTGATGGTTGATTTTTTTTTATACTTCCAATCTGAATTTTTTTTGTCACTGTTGCATACTTCTGGTGTGCGACCACATGTCAAAATGTACTAAGTTACCACAAAAGAAACCCTTTGCTTTGTACTGATTGGAGACTATCGAGAAAAAATTTGGTTTCAGCAAGTCTTTCTTGCACTGCAAACATATTCAATAGGATATGTTTTAATAGATATGTTAGCGAGATAATACTTATAAGTACTACCATGCTGGAATTTGACCCAGGGTTAACTAGTTGTATACCACTATACTACAAAAAACGTTGTATCTCAATACATGGGTTCCCATAACCATTTCATTGTTTTCTCTGAGGTCCGTCTATTTTCATATATATTATTTGGGATAAGCTGTTTTGTCGTTTGCATGTTCTCTGGGGTGAACAAAAAATTCCAAAATCAGGCTTCACCTGTTTGCATTTTTCAAAATATTATTTGCACATAGTAAAGAAACTCATAATAACTGCTTGGAGCTGTCCATGGTGTTAAAAACAAGTGACTTTTTTTTAATTAGATAAAAGGTAGGCTATCTAGTGATGTCACATGCACACATTATGTTAAAAAACAGAGACTATCTCTTCAGTTTTTGTCAGAAATAAAAACATAACAGTTTTCGTCGGTGTTCATCAAGACTACATGACGATAGAATAGAATAGATTAGAATACAATACAATACAATACAATACAATACAATAATCACAGAGGGGAATTATTTAATGATGGTAATATCTGTTGATATAAAGCATCGACATGGACGGCTTTTAATGTTGACCAGGATCACAGCATGTTTTCATTTGACGTGTTCATCTCGCATTATCACAATATCACATAGAGACCAGACTCCATAGACGTGTCTGTTCGAGCGCGCTGCGCGGTCTCGCAAATTGTCCGCGTGGACGCGCGTTCAACCCTCCTATCTCCCCTCCGAGTGCCAAAACATAAGCAAGGATAACACAAGGCAATAAGGTAAGCACCAGATAATGAATTAACGGACAAGGTGTGACTCGTCTGCCTCGTGTTGGTAACGTATGTAGTTTTAAACGATATATTTCCTCCAGACATCCAGTTTCATTTCATCAGAGCTGTGAGATGAATATCATGCATGGATGCATCTATATGCATTGTTGATATATTTGCTAAAAGCTTTTAATGTTATAATATGTTAGATGTGCTGTAAATATATATATATATAAACAACGGTTGAACATGATGGTCGTGTTACCTGCTAGAAATCAGTCCTGGATTTTACACGACGGCCTCTCACGACCAAAAATCAAAGGATCTATTGTTTTATTTATTATCATCCAGTAGATACGTTTGCATGTTAATATAATCGATCCAAGCAAAAGATGCAAGCCAGCAGCATTTAATCATATTTATTCTCACGCTGACCTACTTTAATGGAGAGGAGCAACAGAAATGTCTATTTTTATGAAGAGCATATTCACCGAGAACATTATGTCACATTCAAGAAGGGAAAACCTTTTTCCATGTCCGATCTGGATGTGAATCTACATCTAGTTCATGAACCGCTCTAGAAAACGAAGAGATGAATGTCAGAATCTTCCTGTCCTCAGATGTCGGGGATGAACCAGGTGGTCGCGACCTGCTGGACCTGTCTCCTGCTCTCCGCCTTCCTCTTCGAGCCTGCTCTCTCTAAAGGCGGCCGCGGCGGATCCCGGGGCTCCTCCCGCGGGTCCCCGTCCCGCAGCTCCTCCGCGGGGACCTTGCGGGGAGGGGGCAACTACGGTGGGACCCGCTCCCGCTTCAGGGCGGGGGGTCGCACGGGCCCGGTGCGCGTGGCGGCCGCGGCGGCTGCCGGGGCCGCGGTGGCGTTAACGGCGGACAAATGGTACGCGTCCGCTTACCGCCGCAGCAACGCGGACAGCTCCGACGAGGAGCTGGACTTCTTCAACAGGACCAATTACTTTGAGTCACTGATGGCGGGCTCTCCTCAGAACGGAGCGTCTCTCTACAGAGTGATTTCTATCCTCATTGCTGCTTTTTCTCCCAGTTGTGGACTCCTGGTGGACACAGTCCTGTAGAGGCACCAAGGCTGTTTTCATTAAGAAATATATGACCGGGTCCAAGCCTGGAGATGCGAGATCTGACTTCAAGGCAATGGGCAGAATCCTGCAAAATGAAGAACCAATCACAGCAGGATAATCCAAAACATCACCGTACTGTATGTTTTCTAGATATAATAACCAAGGGACGCAGACATGAGCAGAACAGCGTCACCTCAAACCGAAACTTTAGTGCCAAATGTTAATCAGCTCCCTTCTTCGAAGATTGACTTCAAACTCTAAATATCAAAATATTTTTACCATGAACAAGCCTAACCATACAAATCAAACATCTATCAATTTCAATATAAAACAACTGAAGCTATTTTTTATACCATCCACCAAGATACAAAGTGACCTCCACTGCGCAATATTTATTGTCTTCAGTCTAAATGTAAAAACTCGTCCATCCTACAGACTAGTAATGCAGGAGGTCATTTTAAAAAGATGATCTACGTTCAATAAAGTTGGTAGTAGCTTTGTTCTAGCCTGAAAGTTAAAACTACTGGATTTATTTTTCAGTTCTACAGGATTCCCTTCTTCTAGAAAGTAAGTGTATTTGGTAAGTTACATCCTCAACCATAGTTGTTCTTTAATATTTTTTCAAACTCCATTGGTTTCTTGCAAATTTTAAAGATTTTATGTGAATATGTGAAACCTCAGTGTGAACGTGACCGGTGCAGCCATGATGCTCTACAATAGGATACAACCACAGTGTTATGGTCATATCATTTTTAATTCCCATGCCATTGTGTTGAAAACAAATGAATATACCAGCTGCTGCTCTCACACACTACTGAAGATTTTAATGGTGTGACGATCAAACCAGGAGATCTTGTACATCCCAGAAGACACTCAGGAGCAACAGACTGTTCCACATTTCTAAGTGTTATTTATTGCAGCACTTATGTAAATAGGAAACAAAACTTTGCTATCACTGTCTTAATGTGAATAAATATCCTGTTTACACCTTGTCAAATATCTGTCTCTGTGACACTAAAAACAAGAGAAAAATGACAAATCAATAAAGTTAAATTCTTTTATTTACAAAGGGTTTTTGTGTCTTCTTCACCTGATAATTGCATGACATCAGACAAGTCGTGCAATTATCTCTTCATTGAAAACAGATCAGGTCAGTCCAGCATTACTTGTCCCAGTTCTCCTTTCCTGAAGACTCGGATGAAATCAAAAGCTGCTGCAGTGTAGTTTGGTATTGTGACATTGATGTTTCCTGTGGGAGATGAAGAACAGACACTGTATCTATGGTGCTGCTGTGATGTCTACTTCACTGGCAAACAGCCAAATAATGCAAAAACGAGCTTGTCCTGATGTGGCCTTCTTCCTATAAGAGATAAAATGATCCGTGGTTTTCCAGGTGTGGGGCGTACAGAGCGCTTCAGGAGGACATTGGACTAGATCACTTTCTTTCTCTATAATTTTTTATGTTTCACTTTTGAGACAAACTCATGGGGGAAAATAAATTATGAGGGGTACATTTTATTTACATTTCTCCACTAGGATGTTTCAAATTAGCTTTATCACACAAAGACGAGAGTAAATCCTGCAGTTATAATTCACATGCACAATAATACACTTAAAATCAACAACCTCTCATATGATTTTAACTCATATCTAGACTTCTTAAAATAATAAGAATCACTGAGGTCACAGTCGGGTGGTTAGCGAGGATATTTTGAGTTTAAATCTGGGCTTTAGGGTCTTTCTGTGTAGAATCTTTATGTTTTCTTTGTGTGTGCACTGATCTTCTCCAGGTACTTCAAGTTTCCTCCAAAAATTTGCGATTGAGGTGAATTGCGATTCACCTTAATCGCAATTCAGCGTCTAAGGCGACTGTAAAATAAAGCGCGGTGTCTGTGTCGAGTCTAAAATAAGAGGCTGCTGCCTGCGGTTGTATATTCATGACGCACGTGTTTGGTTTGCAAGTACCGGTAATTCATTTAACTGCCCTTATTCATGAATAACTAGTCAACAAACCTGCACAGAGAAGACAGATATGAAAGAGGAGGATCTTCTTACCCACTCCAGTTATGGCTGTGACTCGCTGAGTCTTTCCAAGTTTTACAGCGATGCGTTTGAGGACATACTGGATATCATCACTAGGCTCTTGGAGACTGTATTTTTCTACATAACTGTATGGACACAAACATACACTAAACATTTACTATTTATTATACATATATTTAATGTTCATATAATAATGAGGATTAAAAAAAAAAAAAAAAGCCTCACCTGAAATTCCCGAGCCTGTTCAGTGAATACAGTAAGTAGTCAGCAATAACGTCTTCACCCACTAAATGGTCCAGTATAGTTCCTGCAGAAGAGAATGTTTTGTTTTTCACATTGCAAAAGTACTCTATTCCGACACGCTGAGAGAAATCAAAGTTATAAAGCTACAAGAAACCTTCCATATTGATATTGATAAAAAAAAAGTGTTATGTTGTGCTCACCACATAAAGCCAGTTTCATCCCTGTTTCCACGCTCTCGATCCTTGGAGGGAAGACTCCTGGTGTGTCCAGCAGGTACATTCGTGGTCGCTCAGACACCTGCGGACAGACACACAATTAACTCATAAAAACCAGACTGACACAAAAAGTGTGTCTGCTACACCAACCTGTATTTTGGTGAGGACAGCTTTGGTTATTCCGGGCTCCCCACCAACTCGAGAAGCACGACCTGAAATAGATGTTTAGGAACAGTAAGAATGACAAAGGAGGAGACGATTGTCTTCACTATAACAAGTCAATGAACAGTTTTTCTTTCTTTCTTTTTTTTTTACCTTTTTTCAAATTGGTTCTCCTCAGTGCATTAATAAGCGATGATTTCCCCACATTGGGCACTCCAATCACCATCAGGCAGTAATTTGTGTTCTGAAAGATTTACAGGACAAAGTTAGAGCTCTTCCAGTGTTTTTGTATTTATACTCCAACGTATGAAACATTTGAGTAAGAAGAAAGAAGCTAAATGAAAAAGGCAATTACAAAAAATTGCATTCACCAGCTGACTGGTTTGAATGGTCAGTGCAGACAGCCATTCACCTCTTCATACAAGTTGTTCAAAAATGTACTCTGGTCTTACGCTACATCAAATTGCACTATAACGATGCGTTAAGAGTGTCCCAAAACATAAAATACTATTACAACCACTACAGAAATCAACAAAATACATCACAAGTCATCACCGTCAGAAGAGCATGCTGCCGATCATATTTAAATTTTTTACCTTATCAGCACTTGGGGCAGAACAAATCTAATCAAATACCGGGTTCTAATACCGGTCAGACCTTTCTGTGTGAAGTTTAAATTTTCTCTCGAAGTATGTAAGGGCTTCCACTGGGTTCTCTGGTTTCCTCCCACAATCCCAAAAACATGCATGCGATTGTTGCTTTGTCCATAAGTGTGTGTGTGTGTCTCTGCGTTGTGATGGCCTGGTGACCTGTTCAGGCGTACCCTGCACTCGCCCATAGTTAACTGGGATTGGCAGTAGCACCCCGCTACCCCGAACAAGATGAAGCTGCATAGAAGATGGATAATTGGAAGGATGAAGTGAGCTCACCTCTGCTCTATTAAAGCGTGGACTTTCCTCAATAATTTCCATTACCATTGGCACCACCTACAGAAAAAAAAAGAGAATGGATTTTTACATACACTTCATGCAAATACAATTTTGAAATTTAACCTGAATTTTTATTTTTATTTTTTTTTAAGTGTTCCTTGAAGGTGACCTTCACCTACCTTTTTAATGCTGGTATCTCTCTGTTTCAAACAGTCGGTGAAGAGGACATTCTTCACTCCACTTTTTTCAAGTGACCTCAGGACTCTCTGAAGTTTCATGCAGAGATTAAACTGTGTCAGTATCATCTGTTTGAAACATAATTGAGATGCGGCTCTGCTAATGTAGAAAAAGACTTCTGACCTGCTTTTTGGACACATCAGCGAGGTCCATCTTGTTTAGAATGAGAAGATGTGGTTTTACATTTAGAGTGTCTTCAAACACAGGGTTTCGCCCAGAGAATGGGATGTTTTTTCCTCATTAAAGATCAAACAGCAGTGTTGAGATTAGGCTTTATTTCTGTCTGTATCTTTGAAAATATTAACAGTCTGAAAGCACATTTCTAGTGGGAATGCTTCTGTGGAAACCAACACTCCAAGTTAGTGCTGTTTTCAATTTTCCGATGTTGATCTAATCCGACAGTGTCAACAAGAGCAACACGACTGATAATCAGGCATCCATGGAAAACAGCAGTTTTTCAGCCCCAAATATGGTAATTTCATCCTCATATGAAGCATCTTCCTGCACTCTGGGACAGTATGTGACATAATGACATAACCCGATTCCTTTCATGTCACGTTGAAACTAATCGAAATTAATATTACACTCCTAACACTCTTTTTTCAGGTTGAAGTAGATAAAAGGATATTCTGGCATCATGAATTTCGACGACACAGTCCACATTCTTCAGGTTTGCTCTCATCTGCTTCAGACCTGCAACAAACAAACAAACACCTATTATTACACCGAATACGTCACCAAATGTTCGACTTTACACATTTGACAGTTTGACTTTCGCAAAACTAAATAAGATCATTTGCGGGGATAACTGAGAACACAGCTGTCACCTTTAGCCATGTGTCCAGGGAACCAGTGAGCCACCTCACGACCCCCGAAGTCAAACACGCTCCTGAACTTATTGGCATCGCGGAGAGCGTGAAACAACCTCATGATTACACTTTTAATAAATATCACAGAGTCTGGCAGTCATTGGCTTTGACACAAAAGGTGTCGCTTCTCAGCGTTGAGCGGTGTGCCACACTGTTTACATGCCGACTGGAAACGTCAATCCAACGCATGCAAACGTTCCTTCCTGTTTTGCTATGACTTCTTCTACATTTATATAATGCAGATCTGTTTGTTCATGAACACATGGCTGCCCCCTAAAGGATGAAAAGAGAACCACCTGAAAAGAGGACGTGTGCGCTCATAAATAAATAAATGAATGAATGAATGAATGAATGAATGAATGAATGAATGAATGAATACAAACGTGCATTGAATTTCTTGCTAAAAACTCCTACTTCTTTCATGGAAGGGCCTTCATATAATCTATGAGGCTAATAATTATTTCAAGATTTGTCCCTGATGTGATGAAAGTAGGCTTTACATCTGGAGTATAAACTGCAATGCATTAGAGGGGGAAAAAAACAACCCAAAACAAAACAATGCAGTGGAAAAGTTAATTTTCCCTCTCATTAAATTCAGTGAACTGAATTCTGTGTATTTCAAATGAGTCACAAATAAGTACAAGTATTTCATGGGTTTGCTCTTTATATTTTTTAACTTGTAAGTCATAAATAAAAATAATCCCAACATACTGGTAAAATTCATCATAAATGAATTTCTATCTACATTTGCAATTATGTTTTGAAAGGGGTATCATGATTATGACAACTGAAATTTATTTTTTTCATATTACATTTTATGGTGTGTTAAAAGAAGTTTTGAAATACAATTTTCTGTGACATGTTTTTTTCTCTTCTGATTGATTTTGCAAATTGAACTAATCACAATTTGATGACTTGTGTTTCTTCCCTTTCTGTTTCAGACAAAGAATGTTCAGATATGGAGATGCATCACATTTGTCCATGGAAATGAATGTTAATGTAACAGTAACAGTTTAAGAGTCATAATAATAACTTAATAACTTAACTTAATTTGGGCAAATATTGTTCATAATTTATCAGCGTGGTTTCTTCAGATGCACTTACAAATCTGTCTAAAAGATATAGGGTTTTAAATAAACCTTTCAGACCATTTTCAAAATTTTATTTCTTGGTTGATAACTATGTACACATGTTTTTAGCAGACTCATTTCCAGCAGTTATCTTATTTGACCCTGCTGGTATGAGGACTGAGAAGTTTTTGATGTTTTCAGATGAGATTTACCTTTTGAAATTCATATGAAAAATGTTTCTACCCCCTCTCCAAATCATTTCAATGCTATTTTGTCATTTCAGTAACGTAACACAATTATTACAGTCATGATTTAATGTTTAACAATCCAACCACAAATTTGTACAAAAGACAAAACTTAAAGAAAAATAGAAAAATTTATTTATTGACAGTTAATTACAATAATGAACATCATTCAGATTGACTGACAGGAAAGTTGAAAACTGCATGTGAATAAATTAATTTTATATATTGTTGATTAGGATATTGTGTTTGGGCAAGATCAATGTCAATGGTCACAGTGTTTTCAATATATTAAGTGGTTGATTAATATAAACAGTACATTCAACATAATCCTCCAGATAAACTCAGATATTACAATTAGTAGTCATCTGCTCATCACACAGCACTAACTGAAACCAATCTGTGTTTTTTAGAGCTTTGACTTTGACTGTAGCTCGGACGGACTAATGGCGGCGTAGTGAGACATGAGTCTGTCGGCTTCTCTCCACCCACTGAGGAGAGCTCCGTGGACGGTGGAGAAGTAGCAATGATGAGTCGCCTCTCCAGCAAACAACACCTGCAGGGGCTGGAGGAGGCCACACAGTGGATTAATGGTAGAATATAGAGTTAAACTTTTAATTGTACGGTATTGGGGTGTATGCAGAGGGCGGGTGACAGATTGTGTTTGTGTATGAAAATGTATTTACTTGTGACAGTGATGCCTTTGGTGGTAGGGGCTCCCTCATGTTGTCCAGGTCCTGGTCTGAACAGCCTTTTCCAAGGAAGCTATAGGATCCACAGGTCCAGGGGTCATGAAACCACTGGGAACGGAAGATTCTCTTTGGGGTGATGACAGGGTTTCCTGAAGACACAGGGTTAGTGAACAAGTGTCGAGTGTGATCACTCTGAAATGACAACCAGAGTTCTGAGTACAACGACGCTGGATTTTCTGTTATTGAGATACTATCAATGATTAACCTTGAGTTTTCCGTATTACAACACTTGTTCACTTCTCACTGGGATAAATCACCCTGGTAACTTGCTCTGAATGTCGAACCTGCTCCTAACCAAGCTATGTTCTCTATGAGCGAGCGTAACAGCTCCGCCTCCTGACCAATCAGATCTCTTGGAAAAAGACCTGCTCATTCTTAAATGATAGTGATTGATGCACCGTTCAACTTTATTCATATAGCACCAAAAATACAACCCTGTTTCAGCACTGAGAGCAGCGGAGAGGAGATGAGAAAGAGGTAACGAGAAGGAGCGATCTTTTTGACATAATAAAATAAAATCCTGGTCATTGAGGCTTTGAAGGATGTTTATGTTCTTGTTCCAAAGTCTGTTTAGCTCCACAAGGGTTAATCTAGAATAATGAGGTTAATAATAATGGTCACGCTGATAGAACTGTAGAAACATGAACTTATGGAACGCAGAACAACTCATGTCGTTGCGGTGATGAATTCATATTCCCACACAAAACACTCATGTAGGAAACTGAGCCTCAAAACTGGATGGAAAATATAAACTAAAAGAAGAGCACTGAGGAAGTTCTGACCGTTTCTGCTGTAATAAAGTGAAACCGAGTGATCACAGAACCGTGCCTGTCCGCTTACATCGAATGCATTAACAAGTCAGGAATGGTCTGAATTTGGACGGGTCAACATGTTGCTTTCAGCCAGGTGGACGTGTTTTAATTCTTCATATTCTCAGAATAAATGCTCCTTCAGTAATCTGTAGATGGGCTGCAGGTTTTCTCTGTGTATGTGATTGGTCAGAAGCTGCAAACTCCGCCCCTTTCATATGAACACACACACGTAGGTCTGGGTTGAACTAGCGAGTTGATGACCTGCTTCGTAGTAACGGTGATCAGAATGTCTGGATAAATCCACCCAGGATACAGAGCGATATCCTGGATATGTTTATCCAGACCCCTGGTTGATGTAGGAAGCCTGACAGGTCTGCTACTGAAGAAGTTTGATGTTACACATCAGAATTAATTCACCTGTAAAAGTACGAACAAGCTGCGTCATGGCCTGTGTGACCTCTTGTTCTGATAATGTCTCCATGTACTCCGACTCGTGTCCAGCAATCCAGCCACAAAGAACATGGCCAAACCTGAAAATTAAACAATCATCAAGACCATCACCATCAGTTACCAACAACATAAACATGTTAGTCATCATCAGCTATGAGATTCACACAAAGCGAAAGTGCAATCTCTTTGTTTGACAACACAAATCAACAATCTCTATTTGAGATCTTAGTAAATGCAGCTCTCTGCGTTTAATGTGGTTGCTGACCTTTCAGTAGGCTTCACAACCGTGAAACCAAACAGCTTCTTTATCCAGGAACTATGGAGATCCGGCACTTGGTCAACCAAAGCATCCTGATTCACATAAAGAGATGTGTTAATGGATTTAGTGTGCAAGCCTTTATGCACCGAGCACGTCTCACCTCATCGTCCCACACGAAATAGATGACCTCACAATCTGGATCCCACCAGGGTGAATCGAACTCCACAAAGATTTTATTGTTTGTTCCAAAGCCCATTCTCTGGATGGTGTGCAGCTTGTGTAGAGGGAGTGGAGGCTGGAACAGGGTTGAATGGTGCTTCTTTAGGTATCCTGACAAAACACGAGATGTTAGGTATTGTCAGGTAGTAATTCATGCTGAGATGAATCATGTATTACTTAAAGGAAGGGCATTAACGACGCCAAGTGCAAATGCTAACAGTGCATTCAGGAGCACAGCAACAACTCAAGAGGAATGTGGCATAGGATAAAGACTCTCAGTTTACAAAGGCAACACCATGTCCAAACCTTTCACCGACAACACCCATCCAGACTCACTGAACTGGTTCTTCTCTCGCTTTGACCAGCGGACCAGCGACTCGGGAGCTGTCTCTCAGCCTACATCACCAGAGGTCGATGCTCCCATCCAGGTACATTCGCACCAGGTGAGGGTCACCCAGTGTCGGGTCAATGTGAGGAAAGCCGGTTCAGACGGCGTCTCAGGACGGATTCTTAAGGCCTGCGCAGACCAGTCAGCAGAGGTATTCTCCACCATCTTCAACCTCTCGCGACAACAGTTTGCAGTTCCCACCTGCCTTAGGACCTCCACCATCATTCCAGTCCCCAAGAAGAACAGAGGGAGCTGCCTGAACGATTTCTGCCCGTTCACTCTAACCTAGCCTGGGCAGCTCACTGTGTGCATGGATCCTGGACGTCCTGAGCAACAGACCCCAGAACGTCAAGATTGGAGACCGCATATCCTCCACTCCCATCCTGAACACAGGAACACCCCAGGGGCGTGACCTCAGCCCCCTACTCCCACTTCACCCATGATTGCACCCCCATCCACACCACCAACACCATCATCAAGTTTGCTGTCGACTCCACCATTGTAGGACTGATGATGGATGATAACGAGTCGGCCTATAGGGAGGAGTTCCAGAACTTGGCAGGGTGGTGCAACAGCAACAACCTGGACCTGAACACCATCAAGACCAAGGAACGAGTTGTGGATTTCCAAAAATCCACAGGCACGGAGCACTCTGCCCTCTGCATCAACGGAAAGGAGGTAGAGAGGGTGGAGAGCTTCAAGTTCCTTGGTGTGCACGTCTCTGCTGACCTCACCTGGACCAACAACATCTCCCACCAGGTGAGGAAAGCACAACAGAGACTTCCTTGGGTAGTTAAAGCAGGCTCACCTCCCCCAAACCCTTGTTGAACTTTTACAGAAGCACCATCAAGTGCCTCCTGACCTACTGCTGCACGGTGTGGTTCACCAGCCGCACTGCAGAGGACAGGAGGAACCTGCAGCAGGTTGTGAAGGCGGCTAAGAAAATCATTGGGTCCGGACTACCTCTCCTTAGAGACATTTACAGAGGCCGACTTCAGAGGAAGGCCACATCCATCTCCAATGACCCCACCCACCCTGGACACCACCTGTTGTCCCCCCTCCCCTTCTGTAAAAGATACCGGGCATTAAAATGCAAAACAAACCACCTCAAACACAGCTTTTACCCGCAGGCTATAAGAACCATTGCCACCACGCCTCCTTCTGATCTTACCAAGAGGAACTGTGACGATAACATGATCAGCGACAATCTTTTCTCCGTCATCACACTCGATCAACACAGAGCTGTCACTCTTCTCCGCGTTGTTCCAATGGACACAGCGCACAGGCTGATTGTAGCTCACTAATCCACCAGGAAGCTCCGACATCAAATTTTCAATGAGACCTTCATAGCCACTGCCCAAGAGAGAGAGAAGAAGAAGAAAAAAAACCTATGAAGGCCATCAACACTTTAAAAGTGAACTAAACCATTAAATCAGTTGGATGACAGCTGGTATAATAAAATTATGCAAAGCAAGTATTAAATCAAATGACTACAAATGACAAAATTGCAGTTCTTTATCTTTCTATGCATTGATGAACACTTTATGTATGATGTGTTGAAGAACAGACCCTGGGAATGTACAGTCCAGTCCTGGTAGAGTCTTGTACAGTCCAAAGGCCCCCAGGCCCACCTCATCCATACTGGAAGCCCCATTCACACAGCACTCCACCTTCAGCAGGTTGCTGATCACGCACAAACGCAGATGTCTACTGGTCACATCACTATCGTTCCATTTCTCTGCAGCTCGTTGAGGCACCTATATCAGACAACAAACATCAAAACCAAACAGATAGGATATTAGTCAAGAGGACTGACAGCTGATCCCAGATGTTGGGTTTTCACAAAGGCAAAGAAATATACGTACTTCTGACCGTATAAAATCGCCCACACTGGCTTGGGGTTCTCCAATTTTACTCGGAAATTCAGAAATTTCACTCAGCAGCTCGAAAAACAACTGCTGAGCAGGATAGACGTCCTCAATATTCAACCTCTGACCTGAACACATTATATATAGGACACACACTGATTAGAACATTATGTCAACTCGCATTACAGAAAGAAGAGCAAGTTTTGATTCTGGATACTCTCTGTACGATTTACCCTTGTGTCTACCCTGATTTTATCACTGTATACTGCAGCTATATCATTCTCCCCTTACACACTGACACTATCAAGGATATCCAAACCCAGGTGAGATTCCTGCAATCATTCAACCAAGTGTTCAACCTGAGCTACTGAAGACATTAGGGACCCAGGGGGGGTGTCCTCCGATGTCCGCAGCCTGGTTCTCTGGGGTGAGGGCCTCTGGATCCAGAAGCTTGTATTGACGGGCCAGACAAAACACAGGGTTCTCCTGAGATGGTCCATGGATCCAGTTTGCTCCAATCTCAATTATTCTATCACCTGCGGAGCAATGTGCAGCAGCAGAAAGGAAAAAGCTTTTAATCTTGTGTTTCTCTTCCACAGATGATGTCATTTGCTTATAGCTCTGCAATAATTGTTGTGCTTTGTCCTTGGATGACACTGTTGCTGGCAGACTGCTTGGCTTACATAAAGATAGAACAGATATCCATTGGAGGACTTTCACCCTGCAGTTATTATATGTTGGACTTCAACTTGATCATAACCTGCTGCAACTCTCGGTAAAATAAAGCAAACATTTAATATGGCATTAAGCTCCCAAAATCAATTAACATAGTTTGAATAAACAAGTAAATAAATCCTGTAATTAAGTACGTTTAGGAGATTTCGAGAGTCACAGACTGAAGTTTGAGAGCATGCTGTTTGTTGAAGTGTTTCTGCTCACCCAGTCTGCCAGTTTTGATTCGCCCTCCGCTTCTTTCAGTCGCTTCAAGTATTCGGACATGGTTGAATCCGGATTTTACGAGCCGGTGTGCTGCCGCTATGCCTGAAATCCCACATCCTATAATAACTACCTTTGAGTTCACAGTCCGAGACATTCCTGCTGGACTGGTTTACAGTTCAACTCTTCCCTTTCTGCTTCTGCAGCGCATTTATATACGCAACTTCCGGTGTTTCGGATTAACTGGTTTCTCTGTTTAATCGGGACCGACATTTTTTTTTGCGTCCGTCGTTGTGGCCAATAGTAGCAGCAGATAGAACTCATAAAAGGTACGACACTTCGCAGCTTTATTATAGTAGAGCTCAAATAGCGTTCACCAAGACAGAAACGGATTTATGTCCGGTTTTAAACATCTGCTGCTACTAACAAGGGACAACAGTCACCACTGAACATGGACACCAGTTATTCCGAAACACCACGGACGCTCAAAATCAGCTTTGGGTTCTTGGAATTGAAAAGTTATTTCATTGCTATTTTGTCTTTTATTTTGTATTTCTCAGTAACTTAACACAATTGTTACAGCCATGATATTAGGTTCAACAATTCAAACACAAAAATACACAAAAAACAGAACTTAAAGGAAAATGTATTTATTGACAGGTAATTACAATAATGAACAGCATTCTGATTGACTGACAAGAAAGTTGAAAACTGTATGTGAAAAATCTTATATATTGTTCATTACTGTATTCTGTTTGGGTAAAATATACCCCCCCCCCCCCCCCCCCCCCCCCCCAAAAAAAAAGAATACATATCAGATATATTCTTAATGTTTTTAAAATGTCCCCAGAAAATTGCAAACTTGCAATCACTACAGAAAGTACAAAAAAATCACACAAAACCCTGGAAAATTGTTGGTCATTGAGCAACATTTGGAACAAAATTAGATTCATTAAGCTAGTTTAGAAATGCTTAATAGTTCAAATGGTCAAACAAAACAATTCCCAATAATTTATCATCAAACCAAGAGATTACATGAGTTATTTGAGAAAAATTTAATGTCACTACTTTCCCTTTGATTTGCAAATTTAGTCGATTTCAACAGTATATAATGATTTGAGAGAAAACTGGCTGCAAAATCAAGGTTTTGAGCGCAAGAATAGCAAATGAAGGTCAATGAGATTTTAGCGCAAGTGATTAGGAAAAAAGGGATAAAGTGGATTTATCATTTGTGTTGAACAGAAAGAATGATAATGAATTGATTTGGGTGTTGCACTGATCAGCATAAAGTAGTAGCAATATCACCCGTCGATGGTCACAGTGTTTTCCAAATTTAAAGTGGTTGATTCATATAATCAGTGCATTCAACACAATCCTCCAGATAAACTCAGGATATCACTGTTTGTAGTCATCTGCTCATCACACAGCACGAGCCGAAACCAGTCTAAATCTGTTACTTTGACTGAAGCTCGGACGAACTAATGGAGACGTAGTGAGAGATGAGTCTGTCGGCTTCTCTCCACCCACTGAGGAGAGCTCCGTGGACGGTGGAGAAGTAGCAATGATGAGTCGCCTCTCCAGCAAACAACACCTGCAGGGGCTGGAGGAGGCCACACAGTGGATTAATGGTAGAATATAGAGTTAAACTTTTAATTGTACGGTATTGGGGTGTATGCAGAGGGCGGGTGACAGATTGTGTTTGTGTATGAAAATGTATTTACTTGTGACAGTGATGCCTTTGGTGGTAGGGGCTCCCTCATGTTGTCCAGGTCCTGGTCTGAACAGCCTTTTCCAAGGAAGCTATAGGATCCACAGGTCCAGGGGTCATGAAACCACTGGGAACGGAAGATTCTCTTTGGGGTGATGCCAGGGTTTCCTGAAGACACAGGGTTAGTGAACAAGTGTCGAGTGTGATCACTCTGAAATGACAAGAGTTCTGGTTGATGTAGGAAGCCTGACAGGTCTGAGACTGAAGAAGTTTGATGTTACACATCAGATTTAATTCACCTGTAAAAGTACGAACAAGCTGCGTCATGGCCTGTGTGACCTCTTGTTCTGATAATGTCTCCATGTACTCCAACTCGCGTCCAGCAATCCAGCCACAAAGAACATGGCCAAACCTGAAAATCAAACAATCATCAACACCATCACCATCAGTTACCAACAACATAAACATGTTAGTCATCATCAGCTATGAAATTCATACAAAGTGAAAGTGCAATGTGTTTGTTTGACAACACAATTAAACAGTCTCTATTTGAGATCTTAGTAAATGCAGCTCTCTGCGTTTAATGTGGTTGCTGACCTTTCAGTAGGCTTCACAACCGTGAAGCCAAACAGCTTCTTTATCCAGGAACTATGGAGATCCGGCACGTGGTCAACCAAAGCATCCTGATTCACAGAAAGAGATGTGTTAAGTGCTTCATGTTAATGGATTTAGTGTGCAAGCCTTTATGCACCGAACACGTCTCACCTCATCGTCCCACACGAAATAGATGACCTCACAATCTGGATCCCACCAGGGTGAATCGAACTCCACAAAGATTTTATTGTTTGTTCCAAAGCCCATTCTCTGGATGGTGTGCAGCTTGTGTAGAGGGAGTGGAGGCTGGAACAGGGTTGAATGATGCTTCTTTAGGTATCCTGACAAAACACGAGATGTTAGGTATTGTCAGGTAGTAATTCATGCTGAGATGAATCATGTATTACTTAAAGGAAGGGCATTAACGACGCCAAGTGCAAATGCCAACAGTGCATTCAGGAGAACAGCAACAACTCAAGAGGAATGTGGCAAACAAAACATAATAAGTTGAATGAACGAATGAATGAATGAACGAATGAATGGATGAATGAATGAATGAATGAATGAATGAATGAATGAATGAATGAATGAATGAATATATTCATATTGCTAGGAGAGTCAATCAAATCCAGAAAAGCCCCTTCTAACTGAGGTTGGGATCTTACCTAGAGGAACTGTGACGATAACATGATCAGCGACAATCTTTTCTCCGTCATCACACTCGATCAACACGGAGCTTTCACTCTTCTCCGTGTCGTTCCAATCGACACAGCGCACAGGCTTATTGTAGCTCACTAATCCATCAGGAAGCTCCGACATCAAATTTTCAATGAGACCTTCATACCCACTGCCCTAGAGAGAAAAGAAAAAAGAATATGAGTTTTAAAATTGCAGTTCTTTATCTTTCTATGCATTGATGAAAGCTATATGTATGATGTGTTGAAGTACAAACCCCGGGAATGTACAGTCCAGTCCTGGGATAGCCTTGGCCAGTCCATATTCCCCCAGGCCCACCAAATCCATACTGGGAGCCCCGGTCACACAGGACTTCATCTTCAACAGGTTACTGATCAAGCACAAATGCATACGTCTGGTGGACTCTCTCCATTTCTTGGCTACTCGTTTCTGCACCTTAATCAGACAACAACAAACAAAACAAATAGGATGTCAGTCAAAAGGACTGACAGCTGAACCCAGATTAGTGTTTTCACAAAGGCAAAGAAAGATACGTACTTTTGACCGTACGAACTCTCCCACACTGGCTTGGGGTTCTCCATGCTTACTCGAATGTTCTATCATCTCACCGAGCACATCATAATACATCTCCTGAGCAGGATAGACGTCCCTATTCTTTATCCTCCGACCTGAACACATTATATATATAGGACACACACTGATAAGAACATTATGTCAACTTGCATGACAGAAAGAAGACCAAGTTTTGATTCTGGATATGCTCTTTAATGTTTTTAGTCATCCTTCTTTTTCATTCAATAAAGATTGCAGTAAGAATAGAATAGAATAGAATAGAATAGAATAGAATAGAATAGAATAGAATACTTTATTAATCCGAGGGAATACCTATAATTATAATGTTTTATTTATTATAATGTAACATATCAAGACAAACATTGGCAACAACTTAACCCTTTAACCTTCAGACTTGGATTGATAAACTACATTGACTTATGCAGTAGAGAGAGATGAGTCTGAAACCAGTCTTTTTTTTTTTTTTTTACTTTGACTGAAGCTCGGCTGGACTAATGGAGGAGTAGTGCGAGATAAGTCGGTCAGCTTCTCTCCATCCAGTGAGAAGAGCACCATGGACAGTGGCGAAGTAGCAGGGATGAGTCGCTTCCCCTTCAAACAACACCTGCAGGGGCTATGAGAAGCCACACAGTTAGGAGTATCAAATATTCATCAGGGGCTCGTTTTCTCTTTTTGGTGAAGAAGAGTATAGACACCATCTGTATGCAACTGTACTCTACGTTAGAGTGTAAATAAAACACTAACTTTTGTGTACTTTTGACTGCTTTCCATGTGGAGGCAGAGGCTGCTGATGTCCAACCCCTGGTCAGAAAAATCCTCCAGACGACTCTAAATAGGAAAACCAATCGTTGAAGTAAGAAAAACCTTTTTATCATTTTTGTTTTGGCTCTTTGTCCATAACAAACTAAAACAAACAAACAGTCCACACTTTTCAAATGGCCACCGAGGCTACATCACGGGTATGCTTTACGCAATTGAACAGATCAAAAATGAATCAATGTCCATACCAGAAAAGTGCATTATTTTGTATTAAGTGGTTTATTCACTCCCTAAGGCAAGCACACAGACAACAGTTTCTGCAGCCTCTCTGCCACTATGGTAAAAAGAAACCAAATGCCCTAGCAGCCTGCGGTGCCACCCACTTATGTAAATTCGCCTCTCCGAAGTGACCAATAAAGAAGAAAGTAAATGAAATAAATGAGCAAGAATAGTAAACAAGAAAAATAATTAGCATGGATGTAAAATAAAGCTGATAAACTTGAGCAAAAAAGGAAGAAATTAGGCTGTAACTAAACTTAAGCCTAAATTAAACAGAATACAAAAAACCCCAACAACTCAGCCCCTGATTATAAAGGTCCTTTACCCAGGATTATCTTTAGCATTAGCACAATGAAGCTATTTCCTATTGAAGCCTAAAGTACAAATTTTTGGTATCTTCAGCTTCTGGATACCTGAGAAACAAATAGAACAGAAATAGAAAAAATAGAAAAAGGAAGCGAGAATGAGCTGCACAGTCATTTGTTGACCTCCAGGAGGAGACAGAGCTTCGTTATTGGTCTGTCCAGGATGCTGGTCTTTCAACCTTTACAGTCCTCTGGAGTCAGCTGTGGTGCTCAGAACTCTGCCCATCATCCATGAGCCTCTTGGAGCTGTGGGATCAGCAATGTCTGCTGGGGAGAAGCTTATTTTCTGACCTGTCCGTTTTTGTGTCGAGGGAGTGCGCCACCTCCAGGTGTACTGTGCGGCTGCTCAAACAGGTAAATATCACTCCATATCGCTTCAGCACAGTTCTCCCTCTCCTCACGTCCAGTGGTCCAAAACAATTCACTTTCACGTCTGTAAATGGGGCCTTATGAGGTACAACTCTTTCCTCAGATAAGTCAGACAAAGTTTTCCTCTGTACCTTCTGCACACTGTACATTGAGAGAGAATCTTCCTGGCTGCCGTTGGCATTTATACTTCTGTCTCAATCTGTGCAGCATGTGATTGCGTCCAAGTTGGTGATGGATGTGACGTCATATGAGCTGGGAAACATGCAGATGTTTTGACAGAATCACAGGATATTTTACCTCCAACAGCACGGCAGATTTCGCCAGGCGCCCACCAACTCTGAGGAGGCCATCTTGGATGAAGGGATCGAGGCCATACAGAGGCTGTCGCAGAGGGGGAAGTCCCATGAATCGAACCTTTGGGGGGAAAAAACGGTTCTAAGTAGCAAATACCTTTATTGTCGGGTGGATTAATAAAAAAATAAAAAAATAAAAAAAGATTTGATTAGATACTGTCTCAAGATCGATCTTTTAGGTTTTGGTTATGTTCTCTCTTCCCATCCTCTTTCCTCTTGTGGATGGCGTGAGTATATGGCCGGAAGTCTCTCTTCACCTCCTTGAAATATGTTTTGTTTGTCTGTTCTTTCCTTCCACATTCCTCAGCCCGCCATCGTTCTTTAACTTTGACAAGTTTTGAAACTGAGCAGCAGTAGCAGTCACAAAGAGGACACTAACTGCAATTTGTTTTTTAATAAAAGTTACTGCTTTTCCTAATTTGTTAACTGGGGATCGCTCCGACTTAGTAGTAATGAAGAGGACAAAGTGTGCCGTGTCGACAGAACTGAACAGCAGATGGGTCTGTACATGGCCATTGCATTAAAATTAGTTTAATACTCCTGGCCTAAAAGCCAGAAGCACATTTATCAAAATGGCAACAATTTGCTCTTTTATTAGGGTAGGAGCACTGACAGTGCATAGGACCCTATTGGATAATTGGATTTTATAATAATAATAATAATAATAATAATAATAATAATAATAATAATAATAATAATAATAATAATGATCATTTTTATTTTAAAAAAAATTTCTGCCAAAACGAGCTTGTTTTTGAGGGCCTTACCATACATTACTTTTTGTAAAACTTTGTACACTTTTTTTTTTATAATTTGTGTGTGACTTGCGAAATGACTCAATGGCGCCTCCTGCAAAATTGGAAAAAGGTAGCCCCAGAATCCCATTCCACCGAGAGCTACGAAAATAGGCAAAAGGATGAATTAATTTCAAGACGTCATCAATTTTTAAATATATATTGGATTTTCACAGATTTTGGATCAAATTTTATTTTCTACAGAGAACAACTCTGATTGGGTAATTCCAAATGACCTGAAAATTGGCCTGGTGATAGAGTAGAGATTAGTGAGCAAAGCTTATCAAAATGGCACCATAATATATGAGGTTGTGGCCAAAAACAGACATTTCACCAAGAAACAGTAAGTGTAGTCTAAAAACAGGAAGTGATGTGCAAGAGGCCGCTTGATCGGTGTCAAACTTGACAAATTGCATCAGAGACCGGCTCTCAACACGATCATGTGATGACTCAGTCGTAACGCTATTTACGCCATGAAACAGGAAGTGCAATGCAAAGAGCCTGTACATGATCTGCTTGACCTCACAACCATATGTCTCTTAATCATAACGCCATTTGAAGGTGTGGCTTTGACAACCTTCGCCATGGAACAGGAAGTGCAATGTAAATAGACTGAATGTGATGAGATTGACCCCAACCTTGATACCAGCCGCCTGCTGGAAACAGGAAGTCAGGCGTACATGCCCAAAATCTCGAACCGCCACACATTCCGACGTGCGTGGATGTGGGAGGACCCGTTCAACGCTGCTTGTAGCTTTAATTAGTTTTGTCTTTCATACTTAATCCAACTATGGAAATTTCAGTGATCAGAATATAATTAGAAAGACAAGTTGACAGACAACAACTGAATTGTGCCACACAGTGTATGGTGCAGATCTGTAATTTAAGGAATCAACCTTGACAAGTTGCATCAAAACAGTTTCACCCTCAAGAGGCAAACTCAGTGCAGGGCTCATATTCATGCCATAGAGTGTCATGGTGTATAAATCTGTGAATGGGTTTGGTCCACAATACATCAGTGAGATGTTAATCAGGTATGAACCCAGCAGGTCTCTCCGATCTAAGGACATAGGTCAGATAGTGGAGCCCAGAGTTCAGAGTAAAGATGGCGATGCTGCGTTTAGTTCTTCTGCTGCAAAGAAGTAAAACAAACTGCCAGCAGAGCTGAAGTCAGCATCCAATGTGAAAATTTTTGAAGTTAAAGGCACTCCTTATCTCTACTGTGTATGATTGAGAGGGAGATTTTTGGTCATGTTTTTGTTGATGTAATGTGTTTGTTGTTTTTATTGATGATTCTAAAGTTTTTACTGCTGATTTTAAATGTTTTTGCTATTGATTTTAATGTTCTTATTGATTTTTAAGCTGTTGAATGTTTTCTTTGGCACTTTTGATCATGTAAAGCACATTGAGTTACCTTGTGTATGAAATAAATACATTTGCCTTGCCTTGCCTAGAGATTAAGGATGCTGGTGTCAATCTCAGGTGTATTCTGATTGAAAATTGTTTTTGGAGTGTATCACATCAATAACTGAATGGTTCATGTCAACCATTTCATCAAATCTTCACTATTACACAGATCTATAAAAGCACTTTCTTTCATTGCAGGATCCTATCAAACAATTGGGATGTATATTATTTTCAGGAAACAAGAGTTTCCCACGTGTTTAGTGGAAAAATAGATATTTCATTTGTGATAAAATCATCAGTATAAATTTGCAGACTTAAAAAAGCACAAGAACCTAAATAATCATTCTTCTCTCTTGTGACTCCTCCTGGACCTCCCTAAAATGTCAGGTGGGGGCTGAATTCCACCTCTACTTTTTTTAAAGGACTTTGCAGGAACTCATTTATGCTCTTAAGACAGAGGTGACTACAAACCTTAGGAAACCTCCACTATAACTGGACGAATACATGTAAACATAAGAAAAGATTCAGACAATAACAGGGTGTGATTTAAGATGAATCAGAAACATAATTTTACACATTCTCCCGTCTGCTGAGTTACTTGAAAACACAGCAAAATATATGTATTTTCAAGTATAGTGTGACACACTCATTCTCACTAACCCTACCGTGTGAGCACCTGATGCCACATACATTCTTGCTCAGCATACCTGGTGGAGACCAACACGAGCTGCACTCATTCTTGGTTGGCACAAGTACAACGGACCTGACAACACATACTCATTGTCCTTGGGCATACGATATCAGATCTAATGCCACATTTACTGTTGCCGAGCATAACATTTAATGGGTTTGGCAAAACATAATTTCCTGCCCTCATACCTGTTGGGAACCTAATGACACACACATTCCTGCTCAGTGAAGACATAAGGTTCTATAAAAACTTAAACTCAGCATACCATTTAAGTACGTAATGATCCACACTCGTACTCCTCTTTTTATTGCTCAATTTACCTAAAAAGGACTCAACAACACATGCATTCTTGCTCAGCATGCCGTGTAGAGTTTCAGAAACATACATGCTGATTCTTGCGAGGCATAATGATTACATAGTTCACATGAGCCCAGTATACAATGAAAACATTTATTGACACTGATTTTTTTAACTGTGTGGTATTTTGGACTTGGTATTTCTGTCTTAAAAAAAAAAAAAAAAAAAGTGAGTTTCACTGGCCATGCTCTTTGTGAGCATGCCTCTAAGAGGAAAGCCACATCATAATCAGCCCCCGCAAACATGTCATGTGGCTCTTTTGTATCAGCCACTGTTTATCTTCTAAAGAAAAACATGCAGCCACTTGCCAATAACTTTTTTACAATTATGTCCAGCCGGAAATAACACATTCATTGCTACTGAGGAGATGTGATTTGTGCAACACTTTTCCCTTAAACCTCTTATTAAACTTCTGCAGTAAATATCAGTTCAAAGGTGTTAAAATACAGCTGTTTCCATGCTTTGCAGTTTTCATGAACCGTATGTCTGATCACAATAAATAGCTGCCAGTAATGTCTGTAAACAGCAAAAAGAAAAATTAAAAGAAAAAGTGTGAAAAAGCTAATCAGATTTGTTGCTGTCAAAAAGAATGATTTCAGGCTGGTGTGTAAGGTCAAGGTTGAATGGGCAAATATTACAGTCTTGCCGTTTGTGAAACTGTGGGAAAAAGGAACTGCCCTCATTTCTCAGGACAACCCCATTGTGTAATGTTGATAAGCACACACACACACACACACACACACACACACACACACACACACACACACACACACACACACACACACACACACACACACACACACACACACACACACACACACACACACACACACACACACACACACAGAAACTGAGAAACAGCTCATGGGAACAAGCTGGCAAAGAGGATTGTTGCGAACAATGCTGAAATGTGCTCAATCCATGGAAATACAGGAAATAATAAAGACTGCTACTTTGTTTCTGGGAAACCTGAGCAGGGCATTATGTTTGGGATCAGTAAAGCTTCCAAAGCATTCACATGGGCAACACAAGATTTATTACAATGAAAGTTCAAAGTCAGAAAAGACAAAATAATTCTGTATCAATACTCGTATAAGCAGTAAGAATTATACAAAATGTGTATATATTGAAATTCAGTGTCAAAACTGTATAGAAATGTATATTGTTAATAGTAAAAATAGTCAAAAAAACAGATCATACAAAGCAGGATATGTAGTTGTAAGAGCAGAGGCAACGTTTCACCTTTATCTCTACATTCACCACAGTGTTTGGGAATGTTCCCACCGTAAATCAACAGTCATTCACATTTCACCCAGCCAACCCCACTGCTCTCTTCCTTACCCCGCCCTTCACACACACGCACATACGCGCACACACACACACACACACCAGTACAGGCACACAGGAACACTCATACTCTGTCGCTGGTGAGAGCTTTGCCTTCGAGCTGATGTAGAATCATAGACCGCAGAGCACTGTACCTGTAGGAGTGGACAAACACTGATTTATTTATTTTTGTCATATACATACAACAAACACATAAAACTTTCATGATTATGTACTTTTCTACATTGTTAAATAGTGCAACTAAGAAAAAAAACCATGTCCACATACAGTCTTCACACAGTTAGTAATAATTGTTATTACAATAGCTAAAAGTGAACCAAAAGACACTAAAGATCTACTGACATGTTTTTGTTTTTTTTCTCAATGTAAAATATTGCACCAATAGTATTCACTGTGGGAAAAACTTTATTACTCCAACAACATGAATAATAGAAGTGGACACATGAATCCAGAGTCTCAGTAACGGACTGGAATTTCAGTCATATGAGTCACATAATTATAAACGCTTGTAAAGAGACACTCATATTAGCGTCACATATTGAAATCCCATCAATCACAGTTATACACAGTTATATTTGCAGAGCAGAGAGACTCATGACTTACTTTCTGGTCAGTTTGGATATTTCTCGTTCCTCTTCCTCTTTAAGTTTCTCTACAAAACTGTCTAAAACAGGGATCTCAAACTTTATGTACTGGGCGACCTACAGTAAAGACAAGAAATGAAACATATCAACACGAGTGTGTTGCATGACTCCTTTTCTGTGACACAAAGAAACCTAACAATACACAGCCATCCAACAGCTTTCAGGTATTTCGTCCAATAAAAACAAAAACAAAACAACCCTTGAGAGTAATACCGATCAACTTCCCTTTAGTTTTATTTATATGCTCAGTGCAGTCACAACACCAACCTGCAGTAATCATCGTCTATTGTTATATCAGTCCATAAACAGGATATCTTTTCTCAGCCCGCTAAATTTAGCTGAACTATCTATCCCATTGTAACACTGCGATTGTGCTGAGGACTACAAAACCAAAAACGTAAATTGGCGACTCATTGTGAACAAGATATGAGACCAGAGAACGAGTGTTGACACGAGGAATGGACTCACATCATATGTGACCTCCTCTCCCAGGTCAGCCTCTGTGAGGAAGATTTTGGAGATTTTCTCACAGGGTCCATAAAGCACACGCGTCACCAGAGGGTATTCGCCGTCCCTCAGTCGGGTCCTCTCTGCAGACAAACAAATAACAAATCGATCACAGGGCAAACACAGCGAGCCAGACAATCACACACGTTCACGTTCACACTTATGGAACATTTTGGGCCACCTATTAACCTGAAACCCATGCTTTTGGATCGCACTTCAAGAAAATGTTTATGGAGGCACAGGAATTATTATTACACCACTGAGGGGCCAGAATTTCACAGGATAATATCACTATGAAAGATGAAACTTACCACCAGACTCATGCACCATATACAGGATGAACTCTTCAGATTTATTCTCCACCTTGAAAGACACAAGTGCAAATTACTCTGAAATCTTTTCTTTCTTCTTCTTTCCTAGTACACCACTTAAAGGAAAACCACTAACAGTGTTGCTCACCCTAAACTTATGTAGCAGCATGTTAAGGACTTGAGTAGTTGTCATCAAACTGTTTACTCGAACATTCGTGACGGAACCGTAGGCTGGAGTAAACACAGATGTCTGCAGGAAAGACAAACCACGAGCAGATTTGAAAAACGTCTAAGGAGAGGACACCGAGTACCCCCCTGAAGGAACTTTTCCCGGACTCGGACACTTTGGACATTTTGGTCAGGAAATCCCTCCATCTGCAGCTGGGATAATTCCAGGAGAAACTGGTGCAGGGACTCGGTGTAACATAACACACACAAAATAAATCAGCTCACAACAGGCCTTTGTAAAAACACAGCCAAGGTACAGACACACCCGCACAGGAAACCACTGCCCCTCGGCACCTGGAGATGCCTCAGAGATAATGCTGGCGGATGTGTGTTTTGTTTAGTGCACCTTGTGGTTGTAGAAGTGACCGTTGATTGAGAACCGGTGTGTGCGTAGTCGCTGCAGATCTCGAGCCGTGTGTGTGTTCGACCTCCTCTGAACCCGCATGAACGACGCGTCGCTCCTGGTTCTCAGCAGCTGAGGGGAGTCCTCTTCTTCCTGACCGCCCGCGTCACCGCCTCAGGAGTAAAGGAACAAACAAGCAATAAAACGCGCCTGTCCTTACTATAGGAGTTCATGTATTTTCATGATAACAGAAAATAAAATGAAATGTTTAATAGATTTTCTTGAGAAAAATGTTTTTGTTTATTTTTTTCTTTCCGAAAATAAAAATCCTATAAAAACTTTTTTTTTTTTTTTACATTTTCTGAGTTAACATGATACATTTTTTAAAGAGAAAATGTTTTTGTTTTTTTTAACTAACAAAATAAAATTCTGTTGCAAAAAAACCCAACGTTCTGTCTTTGTTCTTGTATTAAAAGCAAAATGTATTTATCCGAACAAACTGGTTTGACTATATTTTTTATAAACGTGATTGGGTATAAACAATAAACAACATCTTCTACAACTTGTTGATGTACAAGGTTGTAAAATGATTCACTCCAATTGACTTTCACTTTCATTCAGACAGAATAAAAGAGCAATTCATTATATCTTTGTCATACAAATTAATTCCAAAACAAAGAAACCTATTATCCAAATATTTTATCCGAGTAATAAAAAGATGCATTTCTTATGTGATTGCAACACACCTACATTCATTCATTCATTCCTTCATTCTTTTAATAAAAAAAAAAAAATTCTCTTTTCATTGTGAAAATCCCATAAACAAACTAACCAAGAAAATTGAATTTGTATAGACTCATTTATTCCAGCAGAACTGTAAATCCATCATCACCACATGATGAAATGTTTAATCAATGATCTGTGGTGAAAAAACGGACAAAGAAAACATTCATTTGCGGAGTTATTTAAAATCTTTGTGGTCAGGAAATGTCTGATATCAAAAAACTGACAGACCCTCTTAAAAACTTTACTCAAAGCCACCACTAAGTCGTCAAACTATTAATATTGCTCCTGATCTGATCTGGTTGGCACCTTATGATAGTACTCAACACGTGAGGCAACCTTTCCAGTGGAAGTGCTGACTGAAGTGTTTACAGAGCTGTAATCCCTTTAAATTTAAGTGTAATCTCTATTAATCTGCACTAATCCTTCATGTGTGTTTGTTCGACAGTGACTGCACATGTTCAAACTCACCTGCTGGTCCACCATCCCTGCTCAGGGAATTATTATTAGACTCTCCCGAGACATGCTTTGCCAGGCTAGAACTTTCATTCCTGTAGGAAAGTAGCAGAAAAGTTTACGTTAATATTATCAGCACTGCATATATGTTATCTTAACTGAAGACTGAAATAATGTTTTCTGAATTAATATGTGAGATGTGGTTTAAAACTCTGGATGGAGGCAAAAGCTAAACTTCATGTTCAAAGATTAACCTCTCTTTTACTTATGGTTGAAAACTTAGTGAGAAGCTTGAAATGTGATATACGTTGCTAAATTTAAAGGCAAAATATTTATCTCTTTAGTTACAAAATCCTTTCTTTTTTCTTTTCTTTTACCAAACAACTTGATTTAAAATGTAAGAATCTTAACGTGTTCATCAGGCCATCAATATTTTAAAACCAAAATATATTACTAATATACTTGCTTCTCATACTGTCAAATATGGCTAAGAGTAGCATCAAACTCTGACATTGGACTGGTTAACTTAGTTTATTCTTTTCTATTGAATATTTCTAAATCACACTATTCTTACTATATTAATGGTTCTTTATAATTGCGTCACGGTGTACAGGGAGCTTGAAACTTGTATTTCATGCTTGACACTGAGCACGATGGGGATGTTGTGTACAAGGCAAACATACCGGTTGAGACGAAACCTTTCATTGTCATCGTACATCTGAAGTCTTATTGGCCGCCGTAGACCCCAATAGATGTTCAGTAGCCCTTCAAGAATGAGCTCTTCATCTTCCTACACACACACACACACACACACACACACACACACACACACACACACACACACACAAGCACAGATGGAAAAAAACAATCATTTTCAGCCGGCATAACCAGAGAGGATATCCTGCTGGCCAGCAGCCACACTGGTTCAATATCAGGTGTACGTGCAGGAACAGTGGCTCACAGCTGGAGGGTGAACCCCGTCATCTCGGACAAACTGTGTCAGGTTTGCTCCTCCCTTTGTTCCACGATACCAGGGTGAAGTCACGTCCGAGGACGCAGCAGAAATGGGAATAGACGCGCAACTGCTGCAGGTCACGTACATGCAGAGGGAGGGCACTTTCGTTTCACAAAAAGTACACTAAATTTAGAAGAAAAACGCTTTTGCTTGTACCATCTTTGAGTACATGGAAAAAATAAGTGTAAACAAGCAAACGAGTGTTTTGAAACCGATTTCAGTGAGATAACAATAAAAAGACCTCGGTCAGTTAGGTTAATTTGAGGTCAGCATCAAAGGTTTTCAGTGCTTAATTTCACGTCTTTCGACTGTGACCGTAGTCATTTTTAAATTGCAAAATGTCACACTATGACCAGATTAGCTCTTGTGCGAAACCGCTTGTTATATCATCACTATAACAAATCCAATACTACTTTCAACAATGCAGACATTTAATCAGATGCTGCTGATGGGAAAAGCCATGAATTAATTCGTCTCACATTTTGAAGACCAAAGCAAAACAAAACAGATGCGACACAGCAAAATAAAAAGGAATAAACTGAGTCTCAGCAGTCAGATCAGCTGATACTCTGTCAGTTAACGTTTGTGGTTAACCAGTCTGTATGCATTCATAAGTATTATTCATAAAATATTTATATAAAAGAAAACTCACATAATCCATCAAAAACATATATGGTAATACTATGGAAGTCTTTAACTAAATTCAACATATTACAGCTTCAGAGGAATAATGCAGATTGTGAGCATTTTAGGTTAGTGTCATAAAAAGCTGGCGTTAGAGTGAGATTCAGAAGTAATTAATGATTTCATCATTTTCTCTGACGGGTACTCATTGTCCCTTCCTAATTTCTTTAAAGAAAACTAATTGGAATATGTAAAACTAAAAACTAAAGAATTCAGAAACATGGGACATCTAAAGACACAATGCTGGAGCATATTGCTGAATAAGCCATTGGATTTCTAGCAGTCTTTTTACAGCACACAACAATACAAGTGAGGATCACAACATGTTTTATATTGGCCACTTCTTTGAATGGACAACAACATCAGAGCTTCCCCTCCTAGATTAAAAAGTTCCCAACACATTCTCTTTCTTTCAGTAATTATTTTGTCATAAATTTAAAAAAAAAAAAAAAAAGGGATGGAAAAAAGAAAGGAGATGGGTTATTGGTCGTCACAAGGTTTCATTGTTTCTGCAACATAAACATTCATGGCAGCTGCAGCGCTGAACCTTGTTAACCCGCCACTCCTCAGTTTCCTGAGCAGGCATGAACACACCCTCACATGTACACACACACACACACACACACACACACACACACACACACACACACACACACACACACACACACACACACACACACACACACACACACACACACACACACACACACACACACACACACACACACACACACACACACACACACACACACACACACACACACGGGGGAGTGAAGGCAGCCATACTATTTTTAGAAGTAGAGGCTAATCGTTTGGCTGCAGCCCGCCTCTATAAAGCCTGGATAGAAGCCCAGGTCCACTCAGACTTAACAGCACAAGCTCGACATCACTCTGCTTTTCTCTGCGCGTCCAACTCTCAAACAAAATCAAGTATCAAAGGTAGGCCTGATTCTTCTTGCTCTTATCTAATATTAACAAAGCATAATATTATTGAAGGCACGATGTTTGGATTCTTTATCGACATAACTTTAATCTAAAAAAAATAGTGCAGCAACATTACATTATTATAGTCCTTAAAAAACCTAAAATAGTTTGTTAGATACCAATTTGAACACTGTGTCTTGACTAGTTTACATTAACTGGCAACCACAGCAGGTTTCAACAGAACAGTGAAGAATGGAAAAAAGTCAAGTAATTAAAGTGTTTTTCTAGATCTGTTGAAAACAGGCATCACAGTCTAACGTCTTTTTTTTCTCTCTCCGTCAGAATGAAACGCAGGCGGTTGTTGCTCTCCCTGCCTCTCTTACCAACCATCACCGAGACGCTGGAGGACTTGCCCGCTCATCCCTCATCCACCCAGCCCGCCCAGGGCTCTCAGTCTCTGGAGGACTATATGAGCAGCATTCAGGCTCTTGCTTGCCCCGCTGAGGCTCCCAGCTACGGCCCTGTCAGACTCCAACGGTCCCCGAGGCTTCGGCAGTTTTCAAAAGCTCAGATGAAGCTCTCTGCCTCAAACTCAGCTCCTCGCGGGTCTCCCCGCACCCTAAGGACTCCAAGACCTTTCAGTCTGAACCAGACAGAGGATTTTACTCTCAGGATGACCCGAGAACAAGACTGCAGGGGTAAAGACCCCGTGGACTGGCTGTTTGGACAGATAAGGACTTGAAGGATGAAACGGTGGTGTGGGAAGCCCTGCAGGTACTTTGGTGGAGTAATCCAAACAAGGTTGGAGGAACCTCAGGAGGAATCGCACTGTTTGTGTCTGCCGAAAAAAGACAGACTGAAGCAAGCCTGGACATCTATTTAATTCTATGCACTATGGACAAAAAAACTATACATGTTTACATTGTTGTTGTTTTTTTGTAATGATGACACAGTTATGGTTTATAATAAAACATTAAATTATTCTGAAGAAATGTGAAGCTGCCTTTTTCTTTTCAAACGGTATTTTACAAAAAAATTTAAAATAACATGCTTTGATGTTTCTGGAAAGCAATTAACTGAATTACTTACAAAACTATATGTTATAATAATAATTATTATTTATAATAATAATATGAACTGTGTTTGTGAACTGTGAGAGGGAACCAACATACCCACAGAAAATCATCATACACACAGAGCAAACATTCAAACTCCACAAGGCCAAACTGAACTCAAACCAAAGTCTGTCTCTCTGTAAGACAAGTGCGCAAACCACTACACCAACATGTAGCCCTGCACAATGCAGAACATACTAAAATACATGATTGTTCTACTTAAGTCTAAAATTATTCCACCTGTACGTTTTAAATAAGTCTGCTCGTATTTTTCAGTGTAACATTATCATTTATAAATGGATAATAAGTGTGACTGATTGTACCAAAGGTACGCTTTGTTGCCGGCAAGTAACACATTGCTAAAATTCTAAAAAGAGATTTGATTTCTGAATAGACTTATATAAAATCTTCTTATTTCAGTTTGTGGAACAAACTGTTTTCACCTGTAATTGCTTGCTTCAGGCAGAGCTGATGTGAAAAGAGGGTAGCATCTGTGAATGAACGAGTCTGTTACGGGGCGTGTTTACAGGCCAGTGCAACACTTTTACTCAAATGGTGATCTCGAGTACAATTTCACTGCATCTAAACAGCTGCTTCAACCACGTATTGTCCATCTCACCATCTTCTAAACCTGCCTTATCTAGACTGTGGTCTGACAGGAGCTGAGGAAAAGTTGAGATACAGCCCAAACACGAACATCACAGGAATGAAACAGAGAAACGTACCATCTCCCAGACGCATAAACACCAAATAATCACCAATTAGACAAACAAATAACTAGATTGTTGGAGAAAGGACCTGGAAAGTACCTGAGAAAACTACAAACACAGGAAAAAACCATGCAATCAAACAAATTATATATATTTGTACACATATGTGACTGTTCAAACCTTTAGTTGATCGAGGTTGCTCAGTAATTATTGTATCAGAAAGGTATTCCAAATAAGGTAATAATTATGCATTCATTTTAATTTGAAGCATCTTTTATATTTGTAAATTTAGCTGATTTTAGCTTTTTTTTGTGCGCGTCAACTTGCACATAAAACGTGTTGCTGCTTTTTCCACAACTGCACCAAACTCACCCGTACAGCAGAAAATCCCATCACCACACCCCCACCTAGCGGTGAAAGTCGGTGCTGCAGTGGAGACATTTCAATTGTTTTTATTTGAAACTGAGCCGCCAGATGGCGCCACACGCAAAGATGTTATATCGCCCTCAGCGGCTCCTTTGTTGTAACAACTGAGTGTGAACAACACATCAGATTAAAATCTTTTGGAGGAAAAAAAATAAAAAATGCAGGAAACAAAAAACGTAGTGATGAGGTATAAAATGACCGAGAGAGCAAAGGTGACAATTTCTCGACATAATGCAACCCCCGAGGTACTGGCTCAGTGATCTAAACTGTGACAGAGGAAACGATAAACAGGATAGTCCGCATGTAATACAGTTAATACTCCTCACATGCAGACATGTGGGGACATGTTTTCTCTTCAGAGGTTCTGAGTTAATTTGATGGGGATAGGCCTGAACCTCTCCGGTAAACCACCTGACATGTCCACCTACAGAATGACTAATGCTGCTCACCTGACGCTGCATGAAGCATGATCATGACCTAATGCTAAAACAACACACAGAACCCTTCTACAAAAACAGCCATTCAAACTTATCTTTCAAGACTGAAACAGTTTACAGTGGATGTACGTGAAAATAAATTAAAATTCCTCTGGCAGGGAATTGTGAAGCAATACAGGCTCGGTATTGTTATTCCCAGAAATACATGATTTCGTATGAATTCATATGAAGAGAGTTCAGATGTTGGTTGAAAGCCAGATTGCAAGTGAATAAATGTATTGCTGACTGATTTTGGTCCTTCTTCGTTGTCTTTTTGCTGTTAGTATCGGGGGTCCCCACACTAGACAACAGGTCTCATCGCTGTTCATCTTCCTTTTCATTCATGTTATCATTTTGTCACACATCAGCCAGAATCATGCCCATCTCCATCCTGCCTGTAATTTCTCCACCTGTTTTGTGAACCGTCTATTACTCTATATGGTTGATCCCAGGTAACTGAACTCATCCACCTACACGCCTTCCACTCATGTTGTTTTCACTTGTCTACCTTTCATTCATGCGTCCCTGGCTTGTCTCGACTGAGATCCATTTTTGTCTTCTCCCCAGGGCAGACCACAACCACTCAAAGCTACTTTCTGCTCTGTTCTCTAAACAAAGATAATAATGTAATCTGTAAACACCGTGGTCTGTGGGGCCTCCTGCCAGACCGACCTCATTGCTATCCTGTCCATCAGTATTGTAATCAAGAAGAGGCTCAGCCTGATCCCTGATGTAACCCTCCTCTCACCCTGAACCCAGAGATGTGACTCCGAAGCCACAACATTGCAAACAAGTTGTTCTTCAGATGAAGTGCAGCTGGACACTGTGGTCAGATTCATCATGTAAACTATTGTTTGTCAAGAAAAGCTTAATTAGCCATGAATAGAATGCAGATTAATTATCAGCACGTTGTTTCACCTTCAACATTAACCTCTGGAAATATATTTGCAGTCAGTCCTTAATCTCCTCTTCCATCGCTGCACAAAGTTTAGTAGGACTCATTTATGAGAAATGTCCAAAGCTCTCCACCAAGACAAAATATATTCCAAAAGGAGATGACCCTAATCTTGACCTTGTTTCTTATAGTAGGCCAAACACAAATGACACATCGACATTAAAGAGCAGCTGCATTAATGTTTTTAACGTCAGACTTTTGACTGCAATGGCCTTCTTGTAAGATGATTCACATTTCAGTCAAAACAACTTCACCCAAAACCGAGCTTTGACCAGAAGTCCAGACCACTGCCAGCTGCCCAGTACATGAGTTGCTAATGAGGCCATGAAATCATCCAAACCAGAGGTTCCCGCTGGAATTATGTGAAAGATCAACAGTCCGATTAAAAAAAAAAAAAAAAAACTACGAAAGGGAATGAGACCGTTTCTTCCACCTTTTATCCTTTTCTCAGTACAAATAAAAGGCTTTCATGGTCCCATCCATCTCATAAGGTGTTACTGTGGCTCCTCAAGGTACTCTTGTGTGTTTTCAATGAGCATTGTTGTGTAGATAAGCTTACTACTTCTCAGATCATCACAGTTTCTGCACTTATCCGTCAGTCTACTACATGGCATGCTGAGAACAAGTATTTCAAAGTAAGAATCAAACTTAATTTCCCATTTCTAAACAGCTTTTTCATTTCGAGTGAAATTCAATATGTACAGTAAGGATGTTAAATAAACTCTACAATACACACTCAAAAAAATCAACTATGCAGTTTTTCAGTTTACATATCAGAAATGTGTTTGATGAACATGAGCATATTGAGTTTCTTGTTGTTAAATGGTTCATTCTAATACACGTTGTTCAGATAATATGAATAAATAGGATTCCATCTACTTAATATGACTAGATGGAAATGTGTGACATGATTAAATTACATCAACTCAGCAAATTATGTTTGTGTTTGTGGAAATGACTGAGAATTATTTTTTTCAGTGCACGGGGTATTTAATAGTGTTCTAGATGCAAACTGTAGATCACAGCTGACGCTGTCATCTCGTTACAGTAATAGTACAAGTTACATGCATTACATGCCTTTGCCTATTGTATTACAGAGTATTTCTCATTGCACAATGTCAAGTGGAACAAGAAGAACTTTTTCTTTCTTTCCCTTGCAACCACGAGATGTATATTTATCCAATTTCACATTTCTTCTGTGTTTCTATTGCAGCTGCAGTAAAAATACATTTTGCTGCAATTTTACAATTACTGCCCGAGCAGACATTGCTGAGGTTGCACAGACAGAAACTTTTTGTACAATGCCATCAAAGCTGGCACAGTAAATGCCCATTTAACGCCGGTGCAATCACGTGTTTTGCGCCAGTGAATACAGCGGCTTATTAGAATTTATTATTCTTAATTAGAACCAGACTGAGCAGATATGTGTAGTTTGTTAATTGTAAGCGCCATTATTAAAAGCTCAAAGACCAAACAGTCACGACTGCATCATCAGTGAGGTAAACGTATTGTTTTTGATGCTGTGGTGCTTTGGGTTAATTCTTGACATTAACCGTGGAAAACTCTTCAGGCTGCAATGACTCTGCATGCTGTAAAAAGGGGGGCAGCCAAATAGACAGTATTGTTCTTGATAGGTTTCACATGCAGTGTGTAAAGTTAACTTTTAACAGTGAGTAGGCATCATGTTAAAAAAACAACAAAAAAAAAAGAGACGAATAAGTAGATCTTAGTGTTTCCACATTTTGCACCCAACTGGGATTGTAACAGTAATAATAACATCACACACATCATGTAGACACTATTGTCTTCTGCTGTTGTAAACCATATTTCAGTAATTTCTTGTTAAATCAACAATCACCCTCGAGAAGTACACATTTCTCTTTTAGCAGAAAGTTTCAGCTGATTCCCATTAAATTCTTTTCATCCAAAAGTAAATTTCTCAGCCATGTTGGACGATGACACACAGTTACCAGCCCACATCAATCACCATCACAAAGTCACAGTAATGTCAGACACTAACTTGTGGTTAATCATTTAGCCATCATTTAGTTAGCCATTTCCCATGAAAGCAAGAGAGATCGAGACATCTAACGACATGATTAGACATTAAAACTCACTCTTTAGTGTTTTTGGGTAACACAACTTCAATTTTGAGATGTCGTTGCTCTATATGCTGTATGTGATATAACCATATTAGGTATGTAGCCTCAAGGGGTTTTCCATAGTGAGTCGAAGAGGGGGGACTGATCTTGACCACCCTGGACACACACACACACACACACACACACACACACACACACACACACACACACACACACACACACACACACACACAGACACAGACACAGGCACACGCGCATGCACGCACACACGCACGCACGCACGCACGCACCCAGAAACCTGCTGGTTAACACAAAGGGGAACTCCAAACCATAAACCCCATAGCATGATTATCAAACAAATAGTGGAACACTTAAAAAAAAAAAAAGGCGCAACGCACAACGTCTACCCCTGAAAAGCTGTTACTAAGCAAGAATCCTACGGCAGAAATATGAGACACTCTTTCCTTCCATTTTCATTTTGAGGGATTTGGGGGCTTTTTGTGGTGTGCCAGCTCTTTGCCAATCCTGGACAAGAGCCCAGGAATGTCAGGTTTGTGCTCCAAACGACAAGCCTGTCTGTTTTCAAGTATTTTGTTCTCATTATCTCTGCAAGATCAAACTGCTGGTTTCCAGTAACTGGTTCCAGTCTCGTGAGACCTTTTTCACCGTGTTGTATATTCTGCAGTCAATCACATCAACAATGACACCTCTGTTTATCTTTTTCTTGCTTTCATCGATTGTCTGTCTTGTTTGTGACTCAACTTTCTCACCTCTCGAGTCCTGAGCTGGAAGTTCTTCCCTTCATGGTAACAATTGTAGGTCCTTAGCAGTGACAGGATGTCAGACCTGAATATGCACCAACAAACAAAAAGGCTGGATGAGTGCTAACAAGTCTCAAGCATTGCAGGGAAATGCAATGCATGTAATCACCAGTGTCATTTCACCTCATTGCATGTATTTAGTGTGTAGTGAGTGAACTGGAAGGACTTACTTTGGTATGAGCTTCCCCTCACTGAGCTTCACGTGGGTCCGATGCTCTGCCATTTTGAGTCCTGCGTGACAGAAAATAATGTTGAATATAAAAAAAATAAAAACATTCTAAATGCTCCATTATCTTTATTGAACATTCTTGATGACGGCGTCAATCTAAATAGTAAAATTCGTGGACAAACCATCGTAATTGTGCTTGAAAAACCATGTGCTGATAATATACTGTAAAACATTTAATATACTGCGTGATGAAGACGTCGGCGTAACGCGCTATCATGCCTCATTTCTTATTCCACTTGGGGTGACTCGGATGTTAATAATGAAGAGCTATTGAAATCGTTGCTCCAGAGTGAAGGCCACAGACATGGAATGAAGAGAAATCACGTGGGCTGTTGAGCCAGAGCCAGCAGACTGATAAAAGTGTCATGTTGTGGCAAAGTTCAACAAAGCTCGGAAGGAGATGTCTTTATCTCGTGTGAGGATAACTCCTGCTACTGTGGCAAACTGACATTACTAAGTTCTTCAAGATGTCCCACTTTCCCCAACAAACCCAGTGGAATGCTGTCCCTGATCTTTGCATCCTGAATCCTGTGTCCTCAGATTTTTTAGAGGGAAGGTACCATGGGGAATTTCCTGGTTTGGAAAGCCCAGCTCAGTGAGAGTGCGGGGGAGGAGCGGGAGTATAAAACAGCAACATGTGGCTCCGAGGCTCAGTGTCAACGCTCAGCTCGTCTCCAGCATGAAGCTTCATCCACCGTCGGTCTGTCAGTTCGCCTTCTTGAGCCTCTGCTGTGTGCTGATCACAGGTAAGACGCTGCGGATTCACCCAATGCCGTCCTAAATAGTCAAAGCGAGTAAGGTTATGTTTGTCGGGAGGCATGGGTACCTGCACTCACTAAATCTCTGCTCGTGTCGCGCCGTACTGAATTAACCTGTAATCCTGTTACTGTGTCTGCGCAGTGAGAGAGACAGACAGCACGTTTGTGCCGGGAAGATGTTTGTGTCCGCAAACTCAACAGCGAGTGAGAGGGCAACTGAAAGAGCTCACAGTCTACCCCAAAAGCCCCAGTTGTCACAATGTGACAGTTATGTGAGTACAAGACACGCTTTCACCCCTCCACACACACACACACACACACACACACACACACACACACACACACACACACACACACACACACACACACACACACACACACACACACACACACACACACACACACACATATGGGTTTGACTAAATATGTGGTTTAACATGTGTTTTTCAGAGTGACGCTGAAGAAAAACAATCAGCCTGTGTGTCTGAATCCGGGAGCACCGTTGGGGAAACAGCTGATTCGCTGCTGGAACAGGTGAGAGCTTCAGTCAGAGACACTTAATATTAAACACGTTTGCATAGCAGTCATGCTTTCAAAAAGTGTGTCTGTAACCAAGACTAATGGCTTCATAATTCCCCCTGTCAAACTCACAATGCTTCAATATAGGTAAAATATGACACCAGCAATGTTTTTTTTCTCTCCCAAACACTTAAAACATAAAGGTTTTAAATGGCTATAGAAACTCACGTGTCGACACATTTCCTGCAAATCACGGCCAAGAGTATCATATTTGTTGCCAAGCCAGTTCTTGTCCTAACAAAGCACCCAGTGACGCAGTTTCTTCAACCTTCCGGTTGCTTTCACTGCTTAAGGATTGTCACTTTGTAAATGACATCCAAATGTGTAATAAATATGTACCGTCAGCAATTCTTCCATAGTCATTCATTTAGACAACCTTAAATTGACTGAAGTTCATGCATCCTGATGAGAACCCTCATGTCTAAACTTTGTGTTTCCCCCCTTTTTCTCAGAGCTCAGAAGTTGGGCCGTGATGTGAAGCTGTGTCTGAGGAGGAGGAGGGGGAGAGGTGGTCAGCGCCAGCGGCCCCGGCAGAGGAGACACCGCCACAACAGAAAACAGTCACCCTCAAACCCTCAGTAGTTGAGCGGACTGATGAATAACACGCAGGGGATTGCGTGCAGGCTGATACTTGCCACTACTGTGGCCTCACTGTGTCTTCAGGCCACCAGTGGCACGCTACCACTTTTCACTTTTTCTATAAAAGTGGCACTGTTGGGAAATCAGACTGTTTCAAATGGCTGCCTGACCTTTAGATCAAAGTGTCTGTGGGGCAGCAACAGGGGGCTTTATTGTTTGTGTGCGTATGACTGATGTAAGGTTTCAAAACAAAGCCCTGGAGGCTTTTCGTAAATGTTAACAGGTTAGGATTTAAATCATTGTTAAATGGTCAATATATTGTTTATGTGTAGCTCTGTACATGCAGCTGGAATAGCTTACTGAAGACTTTTGCTGGTTATTTATTTTTATATGCCTATGAGAATTTTTCAGACATTGTTTTTTGTAAATAAATAAATAAATATCAAAACAATACTGTGACTGTGTGACCTTCTGTTCAAGCCTTTGATAAGCCTAATAATTGAAGGAAGGGAGAGATGGTTGCTTTCTCGGGCAGGACATGAGTAGTCTCCACATCCTCAGCTTTAGTTAATAAACTATGAGATGTTGGCCAGCAGCAGGCGTTATACAAACACAGCTACCTTAACAAATCTGCTGAATCAAAGCAATAAATAGCAAAAATTTAGTTTCTTTCCTTTGCACCCCATACAATCTACAATGAGGTTGACAAAAGATTAACGTGAGGCTGAAACAGAACACTAATACAGCTTATAGGTTACAGATTACACTGGGCTATAACTTTATGGACTATTGTTGGTGTTGCTCAACATCCAGGTGATCCGGGCGTGGATCTATGAAAGCGAGCGTTTTATGATGGAAAGTAAATACGCTTCCCGACCTGCTGTTGTTTCTTGTAAAGCATGTGACAGGATAGACCCAACTAAGGGCACAGGCTTGTGCAAGCACATGCACACGCGCACACGCACACGCGCACGCACACACACACACACACACACACACACACACACACACACACACACACACACACACACACACACACACACACACACACACACACACACACACACACACACACACACAATGGCAAAAGTAAAGTGTATCACTATAACATGTGCCAACCTGTTTTATTTTCAATCCAACACATCTTTTTGGAACTGAAATGGACCATGGGAAAAAGGTTTTTCCTTTAATCATTCACCATGAGTGTAATATGAAAAGTGAAAGTAAACTTGCTTGTTACTATCTAGGACGGAGACTTGAAGGGACTTTTTACATGTAATCTTGTATCCATGGAAATAATAAAAGGTCGTTTGAAGTCAGGCATTACTTTTCTGCCGTGACGATAAAGTACCAAGAGGCATTACAGATAAATGTCATTTCATGACTGATAAAACACAAACTCAAATACAATTGTGAAAATCTGTCTTATCACAGAAATATTATAATATAACATAATTAATGTATCTTGTAAAATTCTCAATTTTGCTGACGTATTAAACCTAAAAACCGTTAGAAATGTAGCACAAGGTAACTTTACATTCATCTAAATCAATATTTTAAAGCTGTCAACTAAACTCACTTTTCTGAATCAATAATTAGTATGCTTGGACTTGCAAGTATGTTTTTCAGCATTTTTTCATCCATCATAATGAATTCACTTTCAGATCAAAAATTTTTTTTAATGAATACAATCATCTTGAGTGCAAAATACAAAAAACTGTCCTCATTAATATGTACACACAAATCTCATTTACATTTTGATGGCATTAACTTAATATAAACTGACCACTAAGTCTATGTGCTCTCTTGAATGAAATCTGTTTTACATTTTCCACAGTTTGAGATTTAAGTTTATCTTTTAATAAAAGCCTCTAATGCTTTTAAAACACAGCAAACTTTAATCCCGTAACAATAATGAGAATAGTGTGATGGCGCCACCTAGTTTCCTGCAACAGAACTTCAATGAGATCTTCACAGCATCAGTTTCCATTCAGCTTCTATACTGCTTTATTCACCCAGCTGATCCCAACTGAGAATGGGCAAGTAAGGGTACTCCACATTAACCTCAAATCCATGTTTGTGGAAGGTCGGAGTACCTATGTAAAACCCATGCACACACGCACACATGCACACGCCCAGAGATCACTCAAACACTGCACAGAAAGGCTTGCAATCGGACTGGGGATTTTCTGGCTGTGAGGCACCAACGCAAACCACTATACCTATGTGCTGTTGATTAAGCCGCAACTCTATCTGTTGTGATGAAGCAAGCACATGTTCAGCAAGTGTACACTTAAAAGCACAAACCGCTGAAAAATTAGATGAATATTCCTGAGATAATGTGTTTATTTGCAGCATATCATTTGATTGTAAAAGGGAAGTTGTTTTGGTGAAGTAATGATGTGTGACTAATTCAGTCCTTAACTACATTTCCACTTTAACACGCTTCATTTTTTTGCTTGACAAACACATCCACACTGATTTTAATCTGGTTTTGCACAGTTTCATTTCAAGTTATTTCTTTAATGGGAACAAGACACATCTTTCTTGCTCTCACACACAGGAAGTGACGCTTTTCCATTTCTTGCAGCTGAGAGAGAAGTTTGTGGGGAGAAAAATGCTTACATGAGCACCACAAAAACCAGGAAACAGACTGCCCAGCTGCAAGACAAGGAAGTGAATGCTGGGAGCTGAATTCAGCTACAACCAATCAACATGAAAGATATCCATGGAGGGGGTCCCTCGCCACATGTTAATATAGCTCAAGACTGATTGCAATCTCAGATCTTCACATAGACTTTTACATCAGAAAGGTTTATTTTAATTATAGAGATGACTGCAGTCATCTTTCTCCTCAGAGACCTCTGACCACATATATCCAAGAAAGGTGCTGACAAAGTATGTGCATCATGGGCTGGTCAGCCCATCTCATGCATATTAATACACAATAATGGGTGTATAAATTTTCTATAACTTAAAGGGTTTCAGTCTGTCACCATTGTTATGAATTATTCAGCCACAGCACATGGAAGCAAAGGACCAAAAGCTTGGAAAATATATTGAGGTGATTTTAAGATTTCGGTAAATTTACATAACCTGTCTCTGCCCTTCTCTGGTGAATAAATCAGTCTTGCTGTGCCTCCGTGTGGGAACTCCCTCAGTGGACAAAGAACATTCATTGCAGCCTCGTTAATTGGTTTCATCATCGCGAGATTGCCATCCAATTATCGCACCTACACACCGGCAGCTGCGCGCGAGGATAATCCAGCTCCTGGCGTAAAATATATCCACGAGGGATCGAAATTGCAGAGAAAATGTAATTTTTTTTGTAACACGTTCCCACAAAACTGTATCTGTCAGAAACACACCTGGATTTGATATTCAAATGTCTTTGTAAACCACTAATCGAAGCATCGAGTCTATCTCTAATCAAACGCATGACACGGACGGGTTAATGAAAATAAAAAAGATCCAGGGATAATTAAAAGGTTGTTTTTTTTCCCTAACCAGGTTGAATTACATCAACTTTATGAAAGGCACAAAAACTGAATTTATCCTGCATTGAGCTTGCGGATCCTCTTCCCTTTAGATCATTTGTCGGTTTCGAGGGTTTGTTTGCACTTTCAAAGTTGATCGCTTCTCGATCTTTTTATGAATCCCAGTGAATTTGATGAGTTTAGTTCTTACCATAACAGACTGTGTCCTCGGTCCTCTTCCGTACATCCACCAGCGATGTATCCCGCTTATCGTTATCAGTTTTCATGCCTCCTTGCCAGTGCGGCATTCAGAGCTGGAAGAAGTGATTGACAACAAGATGATCCAATAGAATGACGAGCTGGTAAGATTCAACCAATCAGTATTGAGTGGGCGAGATCATCCAGCGCTCTGTACCTCTGTCTCAATACAGTGTCTCCTGAGGGCTTTGGCTATGTCTGATAGTGGTTAATAAAATAAATATCTTAAATTCTAGTCTACACACATCGAACAACAATGAAATGCAGCGAATAAGTCAATTCAATTTAGATAATTAATTTTATTTTATTATATTATATTACCTCGTTCTAAAACCTGCACTGTCAACAACAATAAAGTCTGATAAATCAAAGTAAAGACAGCAATCAGATGTGTCAACCTGAATTATTTATCTGTATCATACATTTTGTAATTAAAAGCTTCATGCTACTTTCTTCAATAGTTGTTTTTTTGTGACATTTCAAGTTGTTTGCTTGTCTGCAATCACATCTGCAGTGTAGGAAATTTCTGTTTCCTTCACCAACACCATGTCCAAAGACCTGCTATTGTATGTAGACTAAGTGGTAAAGGAAGAAGTTCCTGTGACCTGTTAAGATTTATTTCACCCATCCTGTTTTTGAGCCTGGATCTGCCATCTAGGAAACTATTGTAGACTGAAAGCTGTAGGAAGTCTCTCATTCTTCTTTGTGTAGCCTCACAGAAGAGAGCATATCTCTCTCTCTCTCTCTCGCTCTCTCTCTCTCTCTCTCTCTCTCTCTCTCTCTCTCTCTCTCTCTCTCTCTCTCTCTCTCTCTCTCTCTCTCTCTCTCTCTCTCTCACTCTCTCTGTGCATGTCTGAATAAGGTTGATGATTTAACATCCAGAGGAAGTAAGTTGTTCCAGCAGCTGTACTACTTCCCTCACGCACTTTAGTTTATTCTTAAGGATGTGGGGTATGACAAAGTTGGAGGACTTGTTATGGAAAAACCGATGTTCTCCCCCCTCTCTTAAGGTTTTTTCTTCTTATTTTTTTCTTTTTTGTTCAGTCAGCTGCTATAATTGACCAGAGATGCTCACAAAGATAATATTGCAGCTCAGATTGTGGGCTAATGAGCGGCTTCAGCAGATTCTGGACAAAGACTCTCTGTTCTCTCCATGAACTACCAGAACATTTGATTCCTCCTGACTGGATTCTCATGTCACATCTTTGATACATTGTGGAAAAAGAAAAGAACAGCATGTTTAAATAGCTACAACTCCGGCTGTGTAAATTGTGTCAAATAGGCTAAGGAGAATAACCCGGTTGTTTAACCTTCAAGCTATTTACTTGGACGTGTGTTTTCGTGCTCCTGTTGTCTGACCCCTGTTTTCAGTGAGGCACTTTGTGATGAATGAGGCTCTCTGCTTTTATTGATTCTCCCTTAGCTTTGAGGCTGCAGTGAGATTGCTTCTTGGGGCTACACACAGTGATATCTACAGTTCAGTGAACAAAGGACTGAATAATATTGTGTGTGCATGGTGTGTTTGTGCGTGTGTGAGATTCGTGGTCTGAACAATAGATGAATATTTTTATATAGAGACCAGTAATATTTGTTGCATGATAAAACAAATGAAAAAAAAATACATATGCTAATTTTACAGGTGATTTATTGAACTTCAAAGTCATTCAGACACCCTATTAATGTTATCAGTGTTGAGGGTATAGCATTTTATTATTCCCTGATTTGTTGGCGAGACATTTCTCGGTGGGACTCGGGTCTACCGTGGTGCTTTGGTGGGCGATCTGATGTCCCTCTCATCACCATAATAACATGAAAGCTGCAGCCAACGTGAGCACTCCTCCCGGAGCTTTGTCTCCATGGCCACCGCTCACACATGACACACACACAATGAGGAGGCTTGAATGTGAGTAAAGCATGCACCTGCACGCACTCTGAGGCCTGCTACCCTCAGTCACATTGGCGTGGTTTCTCTGAATGAATGAACGAAGCCGTTGATCTCATTTGTTGCCTTATGAATAATGGATGTCGCAGTAACTAGATTGGATTGCTTTTCATAAATGTCTGCAATTTAATGATTGCCGGCTCTGCAAAAACAGGCATGAATCCCAGAACGAAAGTGTATTTTTGCTGTTGTTGAAGTTCACATGATCGTTCTTCAAAGTACCAAGATATTTTTAAATGTAAAAAAGAAATACATGTTTGATACAAAAATTTATATTCTTACTTTCACAGTCATATAATCACATAAAATATACAGCTTCAAACTCCTAAATACTACTTTTTAAAATTTCTTAGGGATTAATTTCTGCTCATTGTATCCAGTCTGAAAGAACACATTTGTCATGTTTTCCATTGTGTTTTTCTGAGAGTGGAGCTCAGTGTGAACACAGTCTCTCATTCAGTCTGTAATCATCGGCGCTGTGTCTGAGGTGGTGTCTGGCTCTGGCTGACAATACTCCTCCATCTCCTCCATTTCTCTCTCCACAGGCTCCTCCCCACCTCTCAAGCATCTCAGTCCCCGCTCTCTCCACCTCCGTTTCTTTTTGTCTGTCTCTTTTAGTGCTGTTGGCTGTTGCAGCTCCAGCATGGCCTGGATGCTCTCTCCTCTCTCTTCCAGGTCGAGGCCCGGGTCTCTCCTACTGAGCGACAGCCCCGCTCCCCTCCTTCCTGCTACAATATGGAAAAATGCAGAAGCACTATTTGAGACTCCTCTCTCTGTCACATGGATGCTGGTCGGGCCTTGATCAGTGTCATGAGGCCCTTTGGAAGACTTTGTCTTTGTTTTCTTGCTCAGCATGAAGTTGAAAAATGCTGTTACCAAAAGCATTGCCCCTGCAAACAGAAAAGATTTTTTTAATGTAGTTTTTTCCCACAAAAGACCCTTCGGTATATTACAAAAAAATCATTGTATTAGCAAACAAGCATTGGGGTTGTCAGTTCGTAGTATGAGCCTTAACACAACAATACTGCTTCAGAATACCACTAACAATACTGCAAATTAAGCTGGGTATTTTCACCTGGGATAATGGCATGCCACACCAACACAGGATGCAAGAAGCAGACCACTGACATGATGGAGTAATAGAGGAATTTATGAAAGCCTCCAATATGAGCCATCTTCTTCCACAAGACAAAGACCTGCCAATCTGGAGGACAGCTGTAAAGATAAAAATGAAAAAAGAATGACAAACACAGGTTAAATTTTGAGTCAATATTTATACTTGGACATTTGTGATGTGTATCTAAAACATATCCAATATATTTAAGCTGTTGTACTTGATATTTCTAGTAGAGAAATGTGTGATGATACATGACGTCTGAGCATACTCACGGCAAACACATGGTGAGGAGAGCCTCCACGAAATAGGCCATCTCAAACATCATGATACCAACAGATGACACCCTGGGGGAAGAGAGTCAAAGCCAGATGAAACTGTTGTTTGTCTGATACAATCAGTAAACAGTTTATAAATTGTGTAAATTTGGCCTGAATGGGTTCGCTTCTGTATAATCAGAGCTGTGGATGAAGTCAAAGGACAAGATGCGGACGGAAAAATGAAGTACCTAAAAAAATGCAGTTGAACGATCACCTTCATGAAGTTCATGGAGAAACATATAACATGAGTGGTGTTTTTCAAAATATATATTTGTTTGCAATAGTATATGCCTCCTTTTATATTGAGCATTTAAACACTGTTAATCATTTAATGAGAGAGGGTGGGGGGAGGGTGGGGGGTAGAAATAGATTAATCTGCATTTGTTTTCTGTGTGCTGACAGGATAAACATTATTGTATTTCTGGTGTCCTTGGAGAGATCTCTTCCTGTGACTGTGGGAGTTTGGCTGTGAGTCACAGAGATAAAAAGAGGTAGCAGAAGAGGATCTATCTTGTTTCTGGCCTCTGATCCCTCCTTCGTCCCCGTGACTCCTTACTAACTGCTTCACGCAAGAGATTATGAAAACAGATAAAGTGATGAAAACATTCTTGGAGGGCACTCGGGTCACATGTTCTTCACCATATTAAAGTCCAGGAATTGTGTTTATAACTGAGAAGTGTCAGCAAGCACTCACAGGAGGTAGATGCCGAGGCTGCTGAAATCTCCTTGGTGTAGAGTCTCCACTCCCACAGCACACAAGACTAAAAAAGAGATAAATGAACATCATCTTGGCGTTGGAGTCACAAAAGAGCAAAATTTCTCCACCAGATGTCAGACTTTGCTCATAATTTTCTTCTTTGAGGAGACATAACCTCTCCAACCTTCATAAATGTTGTTTATATTCCTGCACTGAGCAGCATTGTTTCTAATCTACTTTAGTTTATTTTGCTTGTATATTTGACCTGTTGGTTTTAGGACAGCCTCTGTCATATTTACACAGATTTGAAAAATTATTTCAAGCCATGCTTGGAAGCATTTCCTTTTTTGAACAACTCGCTGCAGTCGACCGCAAGTAACCTTGAATATGAGATTTAACAGTTTTACTCCAATAGTGACCTGTTGATGTTTATGGGAAGATATTTACTGGTATTTAATTTAGGTATTAATTATGCCAATGGATCCTCTCATAGTCATAGAACTTTGGTAACAGCGTACTCGTGCTCACAATTACAATCTGAGAAGCTTTGACCCATGTCTTTGTGTTTAAGTGGGCATTCATCCCAGCCTAGAACCACAGCAAGGAAACCAAAAGCAGGACATCTTGAAAATCCTCATGACTTGTTTAAAATGTTCTAATCCACCCTTCTATTTGTCTTAACATCCTAGTCAACTCATTCTTTAGAACAATGACCTCAAGTGGCAGGCGTACTGACATCAGAAATGATGCAGATGACGAGACCACATGGATTGAAGATTAAAGAAGTCTGTTGAGATGTTGGAGAAATAAATCCACAGACTGTAACCTTGGCGATTGTTTGTTGCAACTTGATGAAGGCACTTGGCAAGTCATAAACACATTTATTTTTTGTTTTCGTGTCCACATAACACAATGTTTTCCCAAAACTATTCCAAACTGTGACCAGGTTATAAGTTCCCAAGTATCTTATTATTGTGTCTGTGAACATTATGTGGTATACTGTGTTAATACAAAGAACATTTTCTGTTTAGCTGTGGATTGTTTTCAGAAATGTACAGGGCAATGGAAAACATATTTAAAGTGTGTTGCAGCTAAATGTGGCTTATTTTCCACTCATGAAAGCATCAGTAATATGTTTATGAGACATGCCACGGGAGTATTATCATCAGTCAAAAGCCCAGTTAAATAGAAAGGGTTGCATCAAGAAGATGTAAAACCTTTTCCAAACACATTCTTGATTAAAAATATGATGCCTAATGCAAATTTGTCCAAGTCAACAATCACCACCCCTGGAGCTGTGAGGCAACAGGGTGCTAGGCAAAGGGGAAACTCTTGCTACTGCAGGTCAGAGCAGGAGTGGAGAGAGGCACGTCACTGGAGAGAAGAAGAGGAAGCCCCGTGAGGAGGTTCATGGATGTAGTGAGGGAGGTCATGCAAGAGATTGGTGAGAGGAGGAGGAGGATAGAGAAGACAAAGTGGTGGAAGAAAATGGTCCGCTGTGGCAATCACTTATGGGAATCTATCTGAAGCAAAATAAACACTGAATACATTATTTCTAAGAGATTTGGGGAATGTGCATCCTCCCAGGAAAGATTGCCTTTCTCCAGTTCCATGTTCTCGCACCTCAAGTTTTCACTTTGATTATAAGAGCCCCAAGCTTGTGTCCTGGCAGTAAAACACTTGAGCTTCTACTACTGTACTGATGGGATGAAAGATTATGAAAATTAGATAACAACGAACTCTTCAAAATGCAAAAGAAAATTCCCTTTTTATTAACCAATCGTTTTCCTGTGAGGTAAGCATGGTTAAGCAGTAATCACTGCAGAACACATGGAAGCAATTGCTCCGGCCTACTTACCAGAATTTCAGAGATACAATCAGAACCAGAGGGAGATTGGGGGAACGCAGCTGAATGATCTCTGGTAGTTTGGAGAGTTGGACAAGAATTAACGCTGCATTTAGACCAGCTGGATATTAACATGTATGTGCATGCTGCACATATGTTTAAATAACACACACAGGGGCCAGCAGGCCAAGTCAGACACGTAGACATGTGCACACACAGAGCCAGACAGAGGTTAGGCACACATGCCATAAACATGCATTCAAACACGTATAAAAAACAATGCATAGAAAGCCCCTGTAGGTGTAAATGTATAACAACCTGGGATCACATAAGCCCCAGTAACTCAGCTGGATGCAGAGACTGCATGTTGGCGTGATGTGAGGCACATGTCTCTCAGTAAATGTTGGGCGTCTGCAGCTGTTTGAATTTAAGTGTACAGGGGTCCCATATTTTGGGAGAAAGCAGCAACTAGAGGCCATGATGATTTACTGTGGTAAGAGAGCTGTGTGTAATTTGTCCCCGTGTGTCTGATAAAAACAGTGAAATGGCAAGTTTCTGTATGATCACTGTGTTTTGATATATCATCCATGAGATGACTTACTGTTCTCGTGTTCAAAATATACAGTTATTGAGTCTCCATTTAACCTAACACTTTGAGTTTAGGAAATCTCTCAAACAAAACCTCTCCCAAAAGAGTGTTTAAGTTCAGCGATATCTCAGAAAAAAGATGATTTTATTATTTTTTATTGGTGCAAAGTGACCTGCTGTATCGCAGATGGTAAAACATTACAAGTATACCTTCTGGTTTGACTTATAGTAACAGTGTATGTTGAATGACTTATCCAATATTTTTAAAACAAAACTACACTGATCTTTGTCCCATTCAAAAATCAGAATCACACCATAACATGAGAATGGTGCACATGATTCTAAAACAAATGTTATTATCGTATTTTGTTTTTATATTGATCTCCTACCTGTGGCTGTAGAAATACCAAGGATCCTGCAGGCACACTCCACTGCAATCCACAGGCTTTCTAAGTTCCCCATGACCTCAAATGCTTTTCTTTTCAACGTTCCAAAATGCGACACGGCTTCAAATTATGAGTCAGTCGTTTCTAAATAAGCATCTTAGATGCGGTGTCAGCTCTCATATAAATGTAATAATGGCAAAAAAGTCATGAAGTCCATCGGCGCTATGTTGTGGAGCCTCTAACACTGGATGAGTTCACCTCAGGAAGGTTTGTTACTCAGTGCCTCCGTAACTCCAGTAACTGCTAATCATACACACACACACACACACACACACACACACACACACACACACACACACACACACACACACACACACACACACACACACACACACACACACACACACACACACACACACACACACACACACACACACACACTCACACACTTTCAAATAAAAAGTCGCACACATAATGTTCCTTTCAGCTGGTTCATGTTTTTTTTTTTGTTATCTTTGCTATGCTGAGGTGAAACTGCACAACTCAGGGTCATTAACTCAACATTGGTCATTAACGCTGGTTAAAAATTATCTGAAAACAAATAATACAGAAACCACACAACACACATTCTGAGAATTAGTGGGGATTTGAGAGCAACCTTAGTATGTAGAGGTGATCAGTGACATTGTTTTCCAACCACGGAGTTCTGGGGTCTTTTTTTGAAGGACAAAGTCGTACATGCAGCTTCCTCCGGGCATCTTTTTACGAGAAGAGTTAGAACAGCTAAAGCTTACACCAGGAAACAAACACCAAATATTATAAACACATTCTGCTTTGCACAAGATTTACTCTGATTCCCCACTGACTCGCGATGCAGACGGTGCAACATAGCAATGCACATGGGATGAAACAGCTTCAGAAGAACAAACAGACTCCCTCTGACACACTTGCACATTCATGAACGCAAACTCACAAAACCGGTTAACACTGGCTTTGCTGAGATGTAAGCTTATTTGGGTACAGCAGAGGCCCATTGGGACAAGCTGTCAGAGTCACAAAGTTCAAACATGCACACAGACGCACACACGCGCGCGCGCGCACGCACGCGCGCGCACGCACGCACGCACGCACGCACTGACTCCTGTTAGGGACCAAAGTAAGCTACGTAAATCTCCTTAAATCTCCAACAAAGAAACTGTTGTGTATTTGTACCAGTTTCACTTGTTTCCAGCTTAGCATTCTTGTTTGTGTGAAGTGGAAATAGGTGTGCTCCAGAAACCCCAGATGTAATGATTGGGAACTTTTTTTTTCTTTCAAGAAAAGCCAAGGTTCTCCTTCAGACAGAATTATCTGGACAAGCATGTCTTAAATGACTTTAAAACTTATAAAACTTATCAAATCAGGTTCTGCTGAGCTGGAAACAAGAAAGCATGGCACATAATCTCATAATAATTGTGTGACACATGAAAAGGACTTTTCTTTGACCTCTTTTCATCATCCTGTACTGTACAAACTTCCAGGCCTTCATACTTTTCTGGATAATACACATAATACCATCTGTAGCTTGTTGACATGCCACTGTGACGTGATACGGCTCGACGGGAATAATAGAGGATTTGCGACTTGCCTCAGAAGTCCAATTAATCAAAGTGGCTGCTAATGTTATGTGCAAGTGTGTGTGTGTGTGTGTGTGTGTGTGTGTGTGTGTGTGTGTGTGTGTGTGTGTGTGTGTGTGTGTGTGTGTGTGTGTGTGTGTGTGTGTGTGTGTGTGTGTGTGTGTGTGTGTGTGTGTGTGTGTGTGTGTGTGTGTGTGTGTCTGTGTGTCTGTGTGTCTGTGTGTGTGATTGAGGGGATTTCTGTAATAGTTTCATTATGTAAAGCACTTTGTGTTACATTGTTTTGGTACGTAAACTCCTGTAGAAATAATGACTGATAAATAATTGTAAAATTACAAGTTTCTGCAGGGTATCCTCCATTCTTGTGTACGAGGTAACAGGACGCTGTAATGACAGTTGTTACTGCTAAAAACCTTGTTTTGTGTCTCATAATATGTTAGTTCAGCTCACTCAGAAAACCTGTGGTCATCTCAAATGAAGCGGCAAGAATAATAAAAAGAACAAGTACATAATGTGTAGCTGCCCTGCCTTTTGCCCAGTGTCAGCTGGGCTTCAATTACCCACTCAAGGACACTCTGGGATCAGGTCAGGAGCAGCCTGGGATTTGATTCCAAATCATGTGCTTCATGGACAAGCATAAAATACAACAAAGAGCAACAAACACTTTTCCTGGACATCCAATCATTTCTAAAAGAGAAAATAAGTATTTAGAAATGTTGTTTAAATCACATATTTATTTTCTCTGCAGTGTATTATTGTATATGACCCAGAAAAACACGAGTGAGAAATGTATACAGCAGTCCAGGCTGTGCCATCATGCCCACAGTGGGTGGTGTGTGTGTGTGTGTGTGTGTGTGTGTGTGTGTGTGTGTGTGTGTGTTTATTTTACATGCTCGGCTCTCGTGACATAAAAACAGTCTTACCAGAGCATAATTTAAGGTTATAAGTCACTGTACATTGTGTGGGGGCCATTGCTGACTTTTACAGTCTATTATGAGTTTTATGACATTTGTCAGCATATGCCAGAGGGTGAAACAGTTTAAACAATTGTGAGCGATTGCCATCTAGCGACTGTAAATCTAATGTTACAGTACAAATACAGTCTGGTGTTTTCATTTGGTCGGTGCAGCTAAACAGGCACATCTCCCCTCCACTCTCATCATCACTCAGTTTGACCGCCTGACCTCTCACCCGCTTGTCAACATTTACTCTCCTGTTCACACGTTTTTCCATCCATGTAATCATCTCTGCATTATGCCTCCTCACCCTCCTCATCATCACCATCCACTCTGCCTATGGCCATGAGAGGAGAGATTAGCCATGCCTCACTCCCTCAGACTTCTCCCCGCCTTTCCTCCTCGTCCAGCCACCTTCAGTGCTGTGTGGGTGTCTGGTGCTTGTCAGAACCAGGGAAAACAGCTCAGATCTTAATTACAGCAGCAGCTTTATTACCCTGTTCTTATGCCTAGTTTGGACAAATCCCTCCATTATCACTGTTTACATGCTGTTTTATCTAAAGACCAAAGAAGAGCTGTGAGGATCCCCAAATATCAATCTAATTAAAACACAATAAACAAACAAAGGATAAATTAAGAAAACATAAATCTTGCCGAACATGATGATAATAACACACCATGTAGGTAGGACTGAACACCAGGTATCCTGCCACTGTGGAGCTTAATTACAAGATTCCCTATTGCAGGGAGTCATCTAGTGGTGGAGAAGTATTGTTGCAGCGATGTCCTGAGGTGACTTGATGGCCAACTTCCAGCTGATTTATTAGAAGAGAGGGATATATAAATACTGACAGTGAGCATTAAAAAGTGTCCTGTTTCCAGAGATTTCTTTTTTCCAAGTAGCTATTTATGACACTCTAAAAAGGTCAAAAAAGCATCAGAAAGAGATGAAGTACAGACATGGGAGAGAGCAGGAAAAATATGTGGTTGTGAAATAGATATGGATAGTGGAGAACGGCTTGTGAAGCTACAGATAATGTGAATTGCTTTTCTGCTCAGTGTCTTACTGTCCTTACAGATTATATACTGTACATGACTATAAGAAAATACTTAGAATTTACATTTGTTCAAATCAACTGTCTTGCCAAGGTTTTGTGAAAAGATATTTAATTAGATGTTTGTTTGATTTTTCGTAAGATGCACATATTTCTTTGAACAAATCAATCGAATTCTAAAAAATGGTTGTTGGTTGATTTTAATAATGCAACCATTGTGGGCCAGTGTTTCTCAAACTATGGTTTATTGCCCAAAGTGGGAGCAGAAATGGATTCTTGATCCAGAAGGTAAATCTAATAATTATTTTGTCCATAAAGTTTAAAACTTTAAATTACATTTAAATTTACAATTAAACAGAAAGTTTCTTCCTTCTGTTTGGCACAGATCAAATTGTCCATCCCCCCTTCCCTTCCCCTACATCCCATGAGTTCACTCACATTTTTGTAAAAATATATGTAAATTACATCATAATTCAGAATTTGCTGCAACCAGGTCATCTTGCTTGTGCTTGTTAACAGAAGTTCATAAATGTTGCAATGTTTTGTTTTGGGTCTCAGGCTGAAAAGGTTTGTGGACCCCTGGTGTAGACAGGTTAACGAAAAGGTGAACTGCAGCACATATGGTTCATTTTGATCGGCAAAGCCTGACTTGACTTAAAGAAACATAAATCTAGTCTGCCAAAGATACAGCTGCTGGTAGATGATATGCTCAGTTTGTATCCATTGTGTTCAATCTTCAGCCTCTGGGTATGGTTTCTCAAACGCATAATTAATAAAAAAAAAAAAGGTATGTCCATCCATTTAGATAAATAAAAGCATATTCAGATGAAGTAAGCCAGTGCTTTTCTACTTCTCATAACCAGTCTCCTCATTTAGGAGTGTAAGTTCATGTCTGTTTTTCATCTCACCAATAACCTGATTAACGCAAACTATGTAACTCGTGGTTCAGACAAACTCCAGCAGATGAGTTATTTGGATAAGTGAAGAATTTATCTTCAGCCAATGAGAGGATGACAAAAGGTGCTCTGTTATGCTGGGTAATTGCTCTGTACAGCAACATCATTTTGAGCACTCACAGACCTTACTGTCTTTACACATTGTCTTCCACAGGCAGGGATAAGGAATGCAGCATAAGAGGGCAATCCCTCTCGAGTGTAAACATACACAATATATGCGTGCACAGAATTACAGTTGCTCACCAGAGAAGAGAACTGTAAGCAATTCAGAGTTTGGCCTTGGTACTGAGGAGTTCTGATATTTCTTCTTTAACTTTTCTTTCTGTATGAAACAACATGTCTGTCCCATGAGCAGATTTTCTGTGGTTAGGGTGTAAAGTCTTTTAAGATGAAGTATTTGCCCTCTAACCAAGAGGTTGCGGCACAAACCCAGGCTGCTCCCATCAGACTGATGGCAGCATCCCACATGGCCTGGTCGGACTCTTCTGGCTTTGCTACACATGCCTTCTTTAGCAATACAAATCTGACAGGAGGAAGTGGATCTAAAATGATTTAAAATATGAATAAAAGCTATAACAAAAGCCCCAGTATTCTCTATCCAAAACATATAGCTCTATAGCATCACTGATAGGATCTGAAATGGTGCTGGATTTCATTGCAAACAAAAAAGAAAAGCTTTCATTGCACAGTCCAGCATTTCTTTAATAGCATCCAAACCTTAGTCATATAAATCTGCTTATAATCTTTTACTTGTTTCAACTCAAACGTGGAAGAGCAGTGTTCACAGTAATCAAGCCTGGCTGTAATGGTTTTATAAATAGACCCTCTCAGAGGCAGAAGTTCAGCATTAAAGTAAAGGTTCAGGCATGTAGGACAAAAAGGAGAGATATGCCAAAATCGCTTTTTAATATGTTTTTGAGTATGGATATGTTGATATTCAAGTTTTTTTCCTGGGAAAATCCTGTCATATATCAATGTGTAGTCTGTGTGTGTGAAGGGTGACGGTGTTAACCTGCATTTTACAAGAGAAGGACTCTTTTTAACTGGATTACTGAAATCAATACCTCTACCCAGTCACTCACACAGAGTATTGTTCATTTGGGATCATATCACATATATCACTACCATCCATCCGTCTTCTTTACACTTCCAGTTAAAGGTTGCAGGGCAGTGCAGCCGAGGCAGGGTACATCCTGGACAAGTCACCAGTCCCTCACATGACAAACATAGGGACACAAACAACCCCACACTCACATTCACACCTTCCCAAATCTTTATAGGGTTATCAATTAACCTCACATGCATGTTTTTGGACTGTGGGTGGAAACCAATATACCTGGAGAATATGCAAACCCCAGACAGAAAGGCCGACTCATATAGTGTGTTTCCATCCAGTTTAGCAGTCTGAAATGCTTCACACTGTTAGTCACCAATCACACATTCATGCAAAAATTCTTGAACCCAATCATACATCAATAGCGACAGCTGCCATGCAAGGTGTTAATCACAGAGAAAATGTTACGGTTCAATGTCTTCCACAAAATATTTGACCCATGAACGTGCAAAGCTGGTAATCAAACCAGTGTGAGAAGCCCATAGGATTGTGAGACAACCTCATTTACGTTGTTATGAACAGTTCCAATCCTGATCCCGCTTGTAACCTTCAGCCCAAATCCCATATGTACCTGACCAAAACCCACATATATACACTGGCTAGATATGCCTATTTGCTTTTCAGTTGATATAAACACAATCATTAGACAGCCAGATGAGTTGCAAAGATCCTAAAATTGCCCCCTTAATCTAAAATCACAGAATTGTGGGGACTAACATACTTTGTACAGGTTGTAAAGTCTCACAAAGCTTTACATTTGAAGTTTGATACGTGTTTTCAGGGCAACAGTTAAGGTAAGAGTAGACGTTCAAAGATAGACAAAAATCAACCAAGAGAATGCTTGTGGGGTTTTGTGTGTACATTTTAAAGTTGACAAATTATCCCTCAAATGAGTAACCTAATACTATTCTCTGTTTGTCTTTTTCAGAAGGCTCTATTAAGAATTCAGATTTAGATTCGAGTTCAGAAGCAAATTAGGAGTACAACATACAAAACTGCCTGGCTACTACTAACATGGTGACTGTAAAACAAATAATGTGGCTCTTGAAGAGTGCAATTAGTGGCATTTGTAAGAATAAAAAAAGAGAAAGCAGTGAGCAGAAAATATTAGAAGCACGAGGATTATGCACAGTATATAATACGAATTCAGCCAAGTGGCACTTCGTCCCATAGAAATTTGCTTCATAAGGACGTGTATTTGTCTTTTCATCGTGAGTGGATCAATGCCACGAACTAAGACAAACAAACCAAACAGAGGGCAATTATTTTTGTGTATCCATATTTCAGGGCCATGGAAAGAAAAAGAAGTTTAGCTCCTGTTGGATTTGTTCTTGTTTGATTCTGATGAACACATTTGCCAAAGTTTTAGATTCCGAAAGATAAAATGACTTTGGGTTGGCAGAACTTCCCTGAGTCTAGATGTGTTCTGTGTCTTTAAGACATTAAAAATAACCCTGAAGTCTTGTGTATGTCCTCATCGCAAGGCTGACTTAAACAGCTGTCAGGTCTGACTAAAGACAGCTAATAAATTGGATGATTAAGCCTGGTTAACAGAGACGGATTCTGTCCTATTATATGTCACATTATAAACACCAATTTATTAGTCATGCCCACTGCCTTCATAATGAATATCAAAAGAGCAGCCAACATCTCCCAAATCCTTCACATATGGCAGTGTTTTATGAGTGTGTGGTGGTCAGGGTGACGGCCGCACTCCAGCCTGGCTAAACGTTTCCATGCTCCCGAGTTCTCCTCAATCCAGCTGCCCAGTCGTACCAACGGGAGGAGGCCTCATTCAAGGACAGAGAGCAAAATCACACCGGCTGCTCATAAGTTTCGCCTGCACTGGATTCAGATGTATTTGGGGATGGGTGCATTCGTGCACAAACTAATACATGTTTGGGTATTGTTTAGCTTATGTGTGATTAGTTGTCACGAAAATTTTACAGTTTTGTTTAGTTTGTGGGTCAACGAGAATGAAACACAGTCAGGCTTCGTCTTCTTTTTTTTGTTTTTTTTTAACTTTCACTGGTAAATAGAACAAACAGTGTGGTTGATGGGAAAACTCAGGGTACTCTGACCAGCTAGTATTTCCACCACTAATACATGATTTTGATTAGCTTTTTTGGATATGTGTTTCTCTTTATTTTAAAGACAAAAGACAGATTTCATGACAAAAATGTTCACATCATTTATTCTGGCTCCTTCAGGTTTTCTTTGGTAAGAACATGAGACCGACTTTATGGGAATAGCAGCTACAGCTCGTCCCCAGTGTACGTATATTTGTTGAGCACCTGTCACACACATAAATCACATCAGACTCATAAGAGTACACAAAGAAGAAGGAATGCTCTGTAGGTATTCTATCCTTAACTAATGCACACTAATGAACTTTGAACAACAGACAGATTTGATCAGACACTTTATATGAAAGTTTAAAAAGTTGGGAATAATGTTTTTATTATCAACGTTTTAATTTGTATGTGTTTTTGCTCACTAAGTGGCAAATACAATAGTAAAGTTAAGGGTAAAGCGCAAGAAAATTATGGATACGAGTTGCATATTTTGTTTAGACTCTGAATGACGGCATTGCTTATTGGTCTCCTGTCACTCATGAGTAACCTTTTGCAGCACCTCAGTGAACCCATGACCCTGTTTGACCACACAGAAGCACTCCATCAGCTGGGTCATGGCTGCTCTTTAACCTTCCTGCTTACATGCTGTAAAGATATGCATGGAAATGCTATAAGACATCTTCAACACTCGACAATCTCCCTGTGACCCTGACATCCTGGGTCAACTGGCTGTGGAAGCAAGACGTCATGGAAATGGGCCAATGATTTAAAAAGCTGCAGTCATTGAGCCAGTTATTGGACATTTTAATGTAAAAGAACAGATGTGCAGGAAATGAGGCACAAAAAAAAAAAAATCAAATATGGAAAAAAGGAAATGTGAACAAATCAATTTAAGTGATTGGTAAAAGGTTAACAGTGAGGTCAGCCAGGTTTCATAATGCAGAAAGCGTGTAAAGTGTGAAAAGCTCTAATTTCAAGGCTTATTGGGAGTGGTGACTACAAGGTGAAGTATCCCAAGGGTCTCTTTTCAACCAAGGCCATTTGTCTAAATGGACAAACTCAGCACAGTAATAAGTCATGCATGAAATATGTGTTTACTCTTAACAAGACTCAGCAACAAAACACAAGAGCTGAACACATTCTGCATGCAAACGGTTACACAAATATGAGAGAACACGATTCTGTTACTGCAATAACATCGGGGGTAATGATTGTAATAGTTTCACTTTATCCCTGTGGAAGGTGTTAATCGCTTGGGGCATTACATTTCCCGACAGCAAGGGGAAAAGAAAAATAAAATTATAATTATTTGTTCTGCTATAATATGACCCCATGGCATAACTCCAACCTTTCATATCTCCAACTCTGAAATGTCAGCTCCTGATTAGAGCGGCTCTGGTTTTCATCCTGGCAAGGGGTTACAATTTCCCTTGTAAAGCATTGCTGTAATCGCAGGTTTAATCACCACTGAAATCCACCTGCGCTGAAAAAATCCTTTGCATTCCGAAAAATCAGAGGGCAGTTTTTATACGGGCACAAAAAAACCCGATGACTTATAGTTTGTTCTCCTTTTAACTGGCTTTTTATTGGATAATGGTCAGAAAATTGTGTTTGATTGAGAAAAACTAATTATAATTGCTGTTAAAACCTGCATGTATCCTACATAAATTATGAAACTACTTCCACACTGTGACAGCAATATTAACTGTACAAAAAGTGTCTTCAAATCAACATTTTGGGAAATATAAATGTTTATCTTTTATACTGTTTTATCCCCAATAGATCGGCTGTCCATTTCATGGGAAACAGAGACAGGCACGCAACTACACACACACATTTTCATACCTTCTGCCAATTTTCTAGATGACTCACTAAAATACTGGAAAATAACAATAACAAATAAACCCAAGGGACTTTCTGAGCAATACATTTTTACCAATGATGCATTGACCACTATTATGATATAATAGTCACAGTGCTGTATATTGAGTTGCTCAACAAGGCTCATCTTTGATGATCGAGGATATTGATGCAGACAATCCTTTACTTCTACATAAATAAACAAGATATGAACTGAAACGCTCACCAGAATCTTTTTATCATTGCAATGAACATACATAATAACTTGAGGACCCTTCTTGTAGTATAATTATTAAACATGATGACCTCACAGATGTGAATGACTTTATCATTTATCCAATGCCACTCAAGCCGCTGCCAAAAAAGTGACAGTATAGGTTCCTGTCTCCAATTGTCCACAACTTCATCGGCATAAATCAAATTTTTCATTCAGTCGAAACAAGCTAAACACGGATTTCGGTGACAGTCTCAGGAGGCTCCTTCACATGAACTCAGGAAACTCCTGCAAGCTGCATCCGATCTTCACATACCAATCTTGACAAAAATTTGTCGATTGGCTTGCCAGTGATGCTTGACACTACACCTTGTCCAAATTTTATGGTTACTTTGCGTGAAAGAGGTCCCACTATGATATAGCCTTACAGTTCTGACCTTTAGCACCGTGGCCTCCGGCGACCGCACAAAATCGCTGAATGAGTGATCCAAACATGATGTGCGATTACAGCGGGGGGTCACTGTTGAAAAGCCATTGGATCTTGACTCAACATGGCCCGATTCAACAATACATAACACTTTTCCTGAAAGAAGGCAAACTGCAATTAAAACCTGACAATAGACAAAAACACAGACATGGTTAAGCACAGGTAGACCTGAAAGGGTAAAAAAAACAAAAACAGAGGAGAGGAACAAAGTGTCACTTATTTTACCCCACCAGCTGAAATTATTGCCAATGTTATCCATGCCAGTAATGTGCATGGCTTCTGCTTCTCCTCCTCTCATGTACACACCAACATATTCCAGACTTGTTAAGTGATGTAGAGGTCAGGATTTGTCTTACATAAACACATGAGCTAATCGGTGTATACACCATACTATTTTGTCATCTGATAAGAAAAAGCACAAGGCATACAAATGATATGTGTGTTTTTTAGAAAGTTACTGTAATTGACATTGTTGCACAATAAGAAAACTCTATTATAAGACAAACAATTGATGAAGGCTTGTTGAAACATGATTGAACTGGCTTACTGTTCTAAAGGCATTGCTATAAACAGTGGTTGCAGTGCTGCATGAGAATTGTTAAACAAACACAAAATTGGTGCATTATAGTTATGATGACTTTAGCAGAGTATCTACTTTTACTTGAAAATAGCTTACATCACATTACAATTTACATAAGGTCTTTAAAAAAAATTTGTGAGTGATAAGTCAAACACACGCAATCACACTCATTTCTTTAATTTCAAATCTGCTCCAGGTTCATTCACGTGCTGAACAACTTCACAGTTGTCTGTCTAATCGGCACACTTGAAGGGGTTCTTCACCCACGCTTGACTAACATCCAACACACAGACAGGCAAACAATCCTCTTTTAGGTGAAAAAGAGCAGATTGGTTTCACAAATTATGTCTGTGTTTGAGATGTTCCCCTGAGGACGCCATGATATGCGCCCGACCGCAGTCTAAACAAATGCCAGACAGATAAACCCACACTGAACATCTCTCACTGACACCAAAACACACACACACACGCAAAGTGTGTACATTCAGAGATGTATGAAAAGACAGCTGTAGGATGGATACTTGAAAAGAAAAGAAGGCATCCAGATCTGAGCTGTGGGGCCATAGTCTGATCCCTGTAATAAACTGTAACAGGAGGGTGAAACCTGTATTTGATGCTGTTTTTCCTGAAGGACATGTTGCAGCACATAACTCGTTGAGCATAGTGTTGATATCAGTGCATGCATCTGGAGCTACAGGGGGGCAGGAAACCATCAGGATCCATCAGCCCATTAAGCCCCAGACAAATTCAATTAAAGGGAAACTTTCTTTTTTTTTTCCTCCAACAAAATAACATGACACTCCCAAAAGACAATACTGTCTCAGATACTTAAACATGGTTTGACATGTATGTGAACATTTGCATGTGGGAGAACAAAACAAAATCAGATTTTTGTTTTTCGTCCTGCACATTATCCCCAAACACCGTGCGGTGGGGTCCACCGTGGTGATCGGGATTTCATGGGTGAAAATGCAAGGCAAGCCGCCTCAACAGGAAACAAATGCTTTTCTCTGTGCTTGTTAAGCGTTGAAAATATCTTCCTCAACCCGAACTGAAGCAGAATGTTAATAGGTTTCAAATTAACATTGCTTAGTTGTCCAAATACTTTTTTGAGCCTTTACACACAGCCTGGGCCAGCTGCACAAATATGACTGAACTACCCACAGGGAGTATACGTTTCATTTCCTACTAAAACCCTGTGGCAGACGCTGACACACAAGCCAATGCAGATAAAGTTCAAACATTAGAAATAAAATACGTCAAAAGGGCACCTAATATTTCATGACAATAGGGAATGCCATGTCGATCCTCAACCACAGACATGGAACCGGTAGAAGGGAAATTATAATCTCTTCCAGAGTTAGCCATAGAATAACGTTTTTGCTTATTTTGATGGAACACAGAGATATGGTAATGATGCTTTTATATCTTCAAGATTTTTTTCCTGGGGACTGAGTGATACAGTATTTTTGAAGTCTATTGGAAAAGTCATAAAAGAGGGAACTCCACATTTTGGATAAGGGTGAAATATGTGTCTTTCTGCTAAATATAAAATTACAGATGGCGGTTGGACAGCTCGGCTTATTATGAAGGCTAGAGGCATTCATACAGAAATTTACTGCAGGTCAAGAAATAGTCTGGCACATAACCCCTCATAAAATGACTGAGCTTTTATTTTTATACCTAGTAGGTATAGTAGACAGAGCTCTAATAGATCGATACATTTATTTTAATAAAACATACAAACAGTGCTCATTAAGAAAAGCTCATCTTGCACTCTGCTGTGATAAATTGTGGCTTCCTGCAATGCTTTGCAAAACTTTTGCTTGAATTCAAAGAAATCCCCCCAAAAAGTACAACATTACATTTATGTAGCTACACATAGCCATTTGTTCTGCACAACATTCTATTGCACAAAACTTTTAAGGGTCAAAACTACAAAGTTTTGTTCAACAGGCATGCAAAACTAGATTTCTGCACTGAGGTTTGATTGACATTCTTGTATAACTTGTGCAACATGGCCAACATATCTATTCTATGAGATTCCACATGATAATTATCAATAACCTACATATTCTCTTGTATTTGTATGTGTCCAACTAACCATGAGGTGTTGCAGCCCTGTGATTTAGCGGCTTTACAATCATACAGTTGTAAACCTTTGATGGTAGTTTAAGGTTTTAGATCTTTAAATGTTGTTGAGTGCTTATGGGACTTATATTGCTTTTATTTTGATACATGAAAAACATTACCGTTCTTTTTCATATTTGTCTAAAATAATTAAAAACTGGTAAAAAAAAAAAAAAAAGAAAAGCTTAATTGTTGATTCAGATGATTTCATTCATAAACTATCATCATTAATTACCCTGATGGAAGAAGCTAAAATAATTTGAAGAGAGCTGCTTAAATATTGTTAAAGTCGATGTTTTGATGGTTACAGACAAGGTCCCACATACTTGAGAATTGTAAATGATGGCGTTTTTGAATGACACAAAAAGTAAACGATGCAGTTTTGTTCACTTGTTTTGCTTTCTTGTAAATAATTTTTTTTGAAATTCAAATTCTGTACTTTTACCCTGCGACTGTGCCTTTCTAAAATTTCTAATACATAAAACAAAGGTCATTGTCACAACAAGATAGAGCAGATATGAGACATCTGTCAAGGTCATGATAGCTACTTTTGTTTTTGTTTTGTCTTTGTCCGTTCGACCATCCTTCCAGTTTCTACACCTACTTTATTCAGACCAGTGCTGTGTGGAGCTGCAGCCAATCCTAGACACTTGTTTGAGTTTTCCTCCTTGAAAAAAGCTCACTGGCTTCTAGCTGCATCAGCATATTTAGCAGATATGTCAGTAATAATATTGTCTAATCTCACTTGACACAAGAAATATAGTTGGAAAGTAGTTTTGAATACGCTGACTACATAATAACTTCAATACTAAAACACCTGTTTACAAATCACTGAAGTCATTCTGTTTAAAATCTCGTGCGTTGTACTGAAGTCTTCAGTGTTCAGTTTTCTCCATCACTAACAGCTGACGGGTTGTGATGTTACTGTTTATCTCATGCATTTGGAAAACTGAGTGTGTCTGCAATCTGCCACAGCATCCGCTGGTGTAAGATACACAAGCATCTGTCCCACATCACTGGCAATCTGTGCAGGATTTACCCTGCCTTCACCCCTGGTTAGTTGGGATGAGTTCATGCACACCGCAACCCTGAACTGGATAAAGTCGGATAGAAGATCGATAGTCTCACACATAATTCCTAAACAAATGCTGGACCTCCTAACGAATGTTAATCAAGTTCAAATATACGATTGTTAACAGCTTTTGGGACTCATACACAAGTGGAAGGTTTTGGTAATGTATGGTGCTTTTGCTTTTCTGACTTCGTCACTTTGAAAAATACTATGAGAAAGAATGTATGCAAGAAAAGAAAATTCACACCTCACCTAATTTTTGAGTTGGTGCCAGTGTAAACATTACAGATCCCTTAATAATCTCATCTATTTTGCTTCTAAATTAGAAAGAAACAAAAAAACCCAGCACACACTATAGCTGACATACTTTTCAGCCACTCAGCCATGGCAGCCCTGTGCCCTTTGATTCACAGTCAATTAGAGAGTGACCGAGTCAGCGCTGCTCCACAATACAAAACTCCTTTCATCCCCCTCTTCCATTTTTACAACATCAAGATCTGTTGAAATGTGTCAGAATGAAAGTCCCCCCTCTTCCTCTGGCCTCTCCCTCGGGTTATCAAGTTTTATAAGGTTTGAGATAGCTCCTTCAAGCTGAGATGCTGTCCAGAAACCCCCTGCGGTTCTGAAAGTCTCGGTAGACCGACATACTGTGGGGTATCCAATACAGGATCTGGCTGAAGCGGCCCTGGAACAAAACATCTCTTATCACAATGACAGCACGACACAGACCTGCTAACTAACCTTGCCTGATAACACTGATTTCAAATGAGTGAGGCTCATCTCAAGGGATGCAGGCTGCAGAGGTCAGTATAATATGTAGAAGAATGCTTGCTTCAAAGAAGACACTTAACTGCAAAGTGCTTTACGTGGGTAATAAATTCTCACCTCAAGTTTTTTTAATTCACCCATTTTGACTGACCAAGTGTTTATAATGTGAATGCCGACTTTTGACTAACACCCCATGTCACAACAGCATTCCCAACCAAAAGCAGCTCATATTCCTCAACATCACTTAAATTTGGAGACCTGCGATACTTGTTGGGGAGGTCCGGAAGAGAAGGCATTTGGCAGGCATTTAATGAGTTTATGTGCACCACAGGGTTTCTTGTTAGAATGCTCTCAACATCATTACTGACCCACCGCAAGTTAACGTTTCCAAAAATGTGTGATACATGCATAAAGCTCGACACCTCATTTTTTTTTAAAACATCATTGTGTATCAGCCAAGTAAATCCGTTTATAACCAGCTTTCCACCATCACCACATAATATTTGAGTATTACTGGGTGTTACGACTGAAAAGCAAACATAATGAGCTCTCCAAAAGAGGGTAGATGGAGGGAAAGTGGAGGCATGCTTCGCTGGCTGGCCTCTGTATTTCTATTCTCTGTGTCCTCTTTAATAGGATTCAAGTGAAAGCCACAATTGCTGAAAAGCTGCAACACCATCCCACAGAAAAAGACAAATAATTCCAGACCAAGCAAGCTCAGATTTCAACAGCCAGCAGAGATCTGAACAGTGGATTATCACAGCTTCTTGACCATTATACACCTCTTGAATGGTTTTGATTCGTCGTTAATGGTGGCCATTGCATTTGTAAAGCGAGGAAGTGAAAGAGATTGTTGAAAACGAGGAAAAGGGAGAACCTTTTTTCACATTCACCTCCTGAAACCTTTTCAGAGCATGTACAGCTCTTTGATACAAAGGTGCTTTTGTTCCGAGAGTCTGGGGTTAACAGTCTTGTTAGTTTCCAGAGGCAGCGCCAGTGAGAACCACACTGTCTTTCATACAATGATGCAAATGGCTCAAAAAAAAAAAAAAAAAAAAAAAAGCTCAGATGAAAATAGACACAATTTAACATAAATTACCAGTAATGTGTTTTAATGTCTGTGCTGATTTGCTAAATACATGTGGAAAATGTTGTTAGATAACTAATTGTGACAGTTTATGCTAAAGATCTTTAAACTTTTCTTTTAAATGCTACTTAATAAATTGAAAATACCACATTATTCCTGTACCTCAGTGCTTGCATTAGGTACAGCATTACATGACGAAAAACCATATCATTGATGTATGATGGATGTGTGATTATAAGCAAAACATGTTTACATGAAAATAATTGTTGACAATGAGAGGATAAAACAGCTAGATTAACTATTTATCTGAGGTTATCTATGTCTAATTTTGATGTAAACTCATTATTGTAGACACATATGAAAGAAGACGCTTTTTTTTTGCTCTGTTTTTTTAACCCCGCGGTTCTCTAAAATTTGGCAACACACACTGATACGAACTCACTCACAAATGCATGCATCTTTCTACAAGCACCGAGCATGATAATCCCTCATTTCAGTGTGGTCAGCAGGCCGTTACAGGAGTGTGAAGTCATTGTCACTGGAGAACAATTTAGAGAAGATGGATGAGGAGAGGAGACGAGAGCGGATGAGAGGAGAGGAAAGGGGCGGAGGGGACAAAGGGTGAATTTGTGAACGAGCCACTAAACCCTCTAAACCTCACTGTATTGGTACTGCCTTCAGTGAAGAAATATCCCAGAGCACAACACTAAAGACATGACTTTTGGATTTTTCCCATTGTGGCTTCAAAGAGCCAAAAACAGACATTTGGCATTTTTTCATCTGTCATTTTCTACTTTTTACGGTATCGCTGACTTTTTTCAACACCACTGCAAAGCAGTTTATTTCTGTTTGGTTCCAACATTGGTAAAGCATATTGAAAGTACATGCCTAAGTCTTGCAGCTTATACTCCCGCTGCAACAAAAACTATTAACGTCCTTGCGGTGGAAGTTGAATTACTGCTGTCGCGCTTCCTCACATTTTCTAGCAGCACCTGCTTCCACAAGCAGAACCTGGACTCTTCGGCGCATGTGTGCAACACACCAGCATTTTATGACCTTTAAAACATAAAAAACACTGCTCAGGTTTGCTCAAGTGTTTAGGCCACATGTGGAGAAAGTTGAGAAGAGCACTTGTAGTAGTTCATGTGGCTACATCAAAGACCACCCATTATTTCACTGCATGTCCTGTTTTGGTCCATGTATGGGACAAGTCTCCACTTGCATCACTGGTTTTTGGATGAAGACTTCAGGGAGGGATATAAATAAAATTGCAGACAAAGCAAAAGGAGTAGTTCACCCATGAACAACTTCACGAAACGCATAATGTAAATGCCATGTGAATAATCGTTTAAGCTCTAGATTACAGTACTGGATGGAAATGATGAGACCAGGCTGCTTGACAGAAGAATTAGTCCCGGTTAGTCTTCACAAACACAACACTTTAGATATTTTTTTCTCTTTATTGTGATCAAACTGACTGAGTGGTTGTGGTGAATTAAAAGTGACGAGTTCATCAATGTAACTGGAATTTTTTTTTCAATCTCAACCAAAAGACTGACGCATTAAAAGTGTAATTTTGTTGTTCGTTGAACGATCCCCCCCCCCCCCCCCCCCTTTTTTTTTTTGCATGGCAACAAATAAAATGCGGCACAGTCTTAAAAGAGATTTTTAGTTTATTTTAACCAGCTGCATTTCTGATTGTCTATTTTGTGGCTCTGTGAATCACGCATCATAACTTTGGCTTCTTCACCTCCAATGCAGAGATTCTAGGAAATGTGGAATCACAACACAACAATCCACTTAAATTGAAGTCAGCTTACAAAGCTTTCAGTAGCTTTTCAAACAAAGTTCAATTTTGCTTTTCAAACATTTGCTTTTTGAGTCAAACCAAATGTCAGAAATTAACCACCTTCAATTGAGTTAAATCTAACAGCAAATCTTAAAAGTCATCTTTTCCACTTTTGCTGGTTTGTTTACACGCCAGGCCAGCTTTTATCTGGGTTGTCCTGTGAGGACAACCAGCTCAATGCAAACGTTGATGAACATGTGCACAAAGCAGTTTGGCTTTCCAGAAATACTGACCAATTACTCCCTTCTGGGAAGGTTGTAGGAATAAAAGCTATTTTATCTAGCAGACCAGACAAAAAGCACATGCTAAAGGAGCCTTGTGTCCATCTTCTGCATAAGTTACTTGGCGATTCGGAACGTTTCCAGGAAGCTTCCAGGTGGGTAACAAACTGAGTAATATCACTAGTGACCTGTGGGGCCGAAGACAACAGAACTTGGATGACAATAGGAATGATGATCCGTACGACGCACAACTACAAACGTGTGCAGCATTACCTCACATGGACATCTGGACGAAGACGCTTCAGATGACTTGTGTGAAAAGTTATAAATCCATTAAGGGAATGAATGATCTACCCAGACCACATCTACTACAAGAAACACAAACAATTATTTTAGCAGTTTTAAACACATTTCACCAAAGTTTGGATTAGAGACGCTGTCCTACATGAAACCAACAGCATGAACTGCTTCTCTACCAGACGTAATGCTGAACTAACTTGTCAACAAAAGAGATATTTGTTTTCATCCTAATTATGTAAAAAAAAGTTGTTTAGCAATAAATCTTACTTTGAAATGTAACTGTCTTTATTACCTCCGCCAAGGAGATTAGAAAATCACCTGCGTTTATTTGTCTGTCTGTCTCTTAACAACATGTCTCAAAAACTGATGAGCGGCTCTTCATAACAATTGGTTACAGAGGTGCATTTTGATCAAATGAAGAAGCCATTACATTTTGGTGGTGACTCGGATCAAAATGATTATTACAATAGTACATTTTCTTTTGTTTTTGTTTTTGTTATATTTATTGTCTTATCTTGTGTTCTTTCAAATTATGAGATAAAATCACGTGATCACCAAATGAAATAAATCAATAAAGGCAGTTGACCTTGATGTGGAATTTGTGTCACTTCCCTGTGTCCATGTCTACCTGTGGTGGAGGTCAGAAATCTGTGATTGCTCTTGTTTACTATAAATCCTTGAGGGAGGAGGGTGACGGGGTGACTTGTTGAAAATGTGTGCACACTTTGTGAAAACTAATATGACCCTGGAATTGGTGTTTGATAACCAAAAAGAAAAAAGAAACCCAAGAAGAACTCAAGACGCTTGGAACATCACATAGCTCTCCATTTGGAATATAACTTGTTGCCAGATGCACATTGTCCCAGATGGGGAATCACAATCTCATCCAGCATTTGTCCTTCTCCGAGAAGGTGACTGCAGGGAATGCTTGCTGTAAAACCCGCACAACTTTCAAAATAATGAGAATATGAAAAACATCTGTTTGCTATATTAGAGGTTGTCATTATGACTTTCTTTACGTCTCCACAGAGAGGAAAAGGCCAAAGTTAGCATGACCTAAAGAGTGCATTCAAATATTGATGAAATACAACGGGTTAAACCTGAACTTTCTTGTAATGTTTCCATCCAGACAACATGACAATTGAGCAGTGCAGAGAAGACATATAAAGATTTATGGCCTTGTCATTCCTTCTGCTTTGCCTCATTGATAAAGATACCAGCACATTTGATAAAAGCAAGGCCTTTCACCCCTCAGCAAAAATCACTTTATTCTTCGACACATAATTTACCCCAGTAACAAGCATGAAGCCCTGAGTGGAAGCAGCAATCACATCAGAAGCTGTTTGTGAATTATGATGACTAGTTTTTGAGGTAAACCCACAGAAGATGAATTTAGATTCATTCTACTTTGTGTAGCCTCACAGAAGAAATCCTCTCTCTTTCTCTCTCTCTCTCTCTCTCTCTCTCTCTCTCTCTCTCTCTCTCTCTCTCTCTCTCTCTCTCTCTCTCTCTCTCTCTCTCAGCTTCACCTCCACGCTGTGGTGAGTTAATGAGAAACAGAACATGGTTACAGTCAATAATCAAAGCCAGCTCTGGAAACAGGCCCTTCGCTGGCCGCTCATTTTTCTTCCTCACCTCTCGCTACTTTGTCTTTCCTCTAATCCATCTGTACTTCTGCTCTCATCCTCTCCCTCTCTTTACCTGTCCTTGCCTTTATATTTCCTGTTTTCTCTTCTTTCACATCATGTGTTCGTCGCCCACTGTGCTCCTCTGAGAACATTTGTGACGTATGAATGTTTCTGTTGGTGAACGCAACAGACGTCTCTTGGATCGCTCGGCCTATTAAGAACTGTGGAGGATCAGAAGCAAATAACTGCAGGGCAACCAACCACTGTGTAAACACACACACACACTCACAGAGGAGAGAGTTGTAGATATCGGGGAAAGTTGATATTTACACATCTCTGTCTACAGCCTACATTTTTAAACTTTGCATAAACTCTGCATATATCTGCCTGCTAATGCGTACGTGCAAACATATGCATGTGATTCTGTGTACCAGGACTCGCAAGTGGACACATAATCCCTTTTATGATCATTTATGCCGTCATGAAAAATCACCCTACATTTCTCAGCTGGGGATTTACTTCAAAGGCTCCATCCAGGATGAATAGCATGTAACAATATCTTGTATTTGTTCATGTGCGAGGGGACAAGATACTCTGTCTTCACTTCTCCGTCGGTGTCGTTTCCTGGTGCTGATTAATAGGCCTCTGATTGCAACTACATACCTGTGTCCAGGCACAGTGACCATCATGACTGCCTACTATTATAGACCGCTAAGTTACAAAGAGAACCCATAAAAGTGACAGTCATGTTAAGCTACTTTATCATTCTGAGTGACAGCTGTAGTCTGAACTTTCCCATGAAATGCTCTTTAAGTGTTTTATGTAATGACCTGGGCAAGAAAAAGCAATAAAGAGACAGCAGCTGCAGTGTTACGGCTCAGTGAAGGACTGAGAATAGAAGGAGCTGTTGGTGGAGGGGGGGGGGGGGGGGGGGGGGCGGTCAAAAAAGAAGTGGCAAAGAGAAGAGGACAAGCTTGAAAGAAAAATTAGGGTGAAGTGCTTTCCTTAAACCTATGCAATGATTCCACGATAACTAATCAGCCAAGGAAACATGATATGTCCAGTGCATTTAGTAAATTTGTGCACAACAAATTGCACTCTATATTGATTGCTTCATGAGCAATTATTTCTAATCTGGAAAATCTGCAGGTTTAAATGGACAAAGTGGGGCTTTCTTTGTCAGCTGATATCATTTTCCACAGTTTTTGATAGGTTTCTAATGTACATTCCAAAACGTAAATACATCTCGTTGGGAACCTGGGCTTTGGATCATATTTTCAACCTTGAATAAAACCAGCAGGGATTGGGGTGGGGGTGGTGGCGGTTAACACTAATCATGTATTATTAGTGATGTATGACAGAATATTTACTGCTGTTTTCTTCTGCCAAAATTACAACCTGATATAATTTTTATTTTTTTTTTTATTGTAGATGAAAAAGCAAAATCTGTGGCTGAACATGAGCTGTGTGCGTTGTTGGGTTTTATGAGGATAAATGTGGTTTTCTAATAATATCAGGCTCAAAAATTTAAACAAAAATACTTTCTTCAGACTGCAATGGCAATTTAATTTAAGAAAAAAGTTTGCAATTTAAACTGGTCAACTTTAGCATGCAAAGAGAAATGAATTCATTGTGTTTCTATATTCCAAAAATGCTGTCAATGTTATTCACCTTAATTTAACCCAAACTAGGAAACTCAACACAGCGATTTATGTCTGAGTGAGTCTCACTAAGTACATGGCCTCATACCAGCTTGATGACAGACAACATCACTACACTGGATAACACTTCCAATGACACACAGGCACGGGTGACTAATGAAATATTAACAGACACCATGTGTCTTAGTTTTTGTTTTGTTTGTTTTTATCACTCAACACATCAGGTTTTATGGGCTCGCCAAAAAGATCAACTGTGTGAGGCTGCCTTGACTAATGTCAAAGCCAGAGATGCTTTGAGAAATAGGAATAGAAATCAAATCAAACGTAAGAAAGGGATTGTATGTCAGTGTCTTTGTAAAGGACTATACATGTGGTTAGAGCAAAAGCAGCGACATATTGTTTGTGTTGTGGTTTTCAGTTTCAGTGACAAAATAAACTGCAGAAGATTTTGCTTATGAGAAAAAGTGCACTTGCATATGTGTATCTGTTCTGGTATTTACTGTGTGTTTATGTACAGTTGCAACTCAGTTACGACAAAAGTGTCTGTATATACAAGTCCACGGTTCACCGATTCCAGCTTACGCATTGGAGGAATTGCAGCAAAGCAACAAAAGCGAGGCGATCTGTTTAGCAAACCAAGGACATTTTATGCAAACCTACGCTGGAGTCTTCGGTTTCATGACTTATCGGCGCTAAATGATGTGAAAGTGAATCACAGATGTGTACGAATCACTGAAAAATGTATTCTGGATAGTTTTCCGAAGAAGAATTAAAGATGATATACAACAGTTAAATTCCTTCAATTTGTAAAAACCGTGAATGCATGTCAATGGTACATCATTGCTTGGGACTTCAAAATAGAAATGATTCAGCATTGTCGGCCTGGACGCTCAGTGTGTCTCTGGTTCTGGCTCTCGGCTCCTCCAGGGCAACATCACAGTAGCAGCTGAGAGGATTTTGTTCCCGTGGCCGGACAGCACCAGGTGTCCACCTCAATGGATTCACCACCAACCAGCTCCACACCAGCTGCGGCTCACGTGGCTCATTCTGGTACAAATTCACAGCTGAAATCATAGAAACTAACACATCTGACATTTGTTTAATTTCTAAATTCATGGTTTAGATAAAGTGAGCAGTTTTACTTAGAATAGTTAGAGCTGACTATAATACAAACCCCACTTTATCTTAATAGCGTGACATTCGTCTCTTGTGCCTCGTGAGTAGAGCCAATCAGGGTTGGATAGTCCATGTCATTGTTGGCAGGAAAATAAAGAGAAAAAAAGTTCTCAAAAGCAATTCTGGGGGATTCCACAAAAAGATCGCAATAAAGACTGCAGGATAATTCATCCATGTAGATTTTTAGCATGATTCATATATTATCATAGCTTTATAGATGCTTCATTTCTAGTATATTAATAGATGCAAATGCTTTCATCAGTCCATCCTGCCTCAGACAGAGGAGAACTGGGTGGGGCAAGGACCAATCCCAGCTGAATATGGGTGAAAGGCGGGTTCACCACTACCAGTCCATCACAGGGCAAACACAGAGAGACAGACAATCCCAAACATACATTAGCTCCTACGGGCATTTCAAAGTCACCACCGAACTTGATATAACTGAACCGATATATCAAGATGGACAAATATCTGTTTTACTAGGAAAGAGGAGGGTGGTCCTGATTCTCTATCCCCTTCTTTTGAATCTACCTAAATAAAGAATATTACTTTTTTAATACAGGAAGTAGTAAATCTGAGTAAATTGAGTTTGTAAAATAAAAAAGTTACAATTTAAATGTATTGACAGAAATGTTTTTGGTAGAGGCATTGTTGTCTGGAGGTTTGTTTCTCCTTGACTTAACATCTATGGCTAAAGACTTTGTTGACAGGCCATTGAGGTGGTCCATATGCTGGTGTGCAGGCGCAGGGCTTGTGACTCTCTGGAGGATGTAGAAGAAACCAGACAAAAGGCTGAGCCAGCAGGTCTTCAGCCTTACAGAGCCTCAATAGAGCGCTGGCAGATTCCCTACTGGGACCAGTTGCCTGTACGTTCTCCAACCAAAGTCTGATCTATGGAATGTGGCAACGCCAACATAATACGTTCACCCATCCATACTCCAGCCCCCCCCCCCCGGGCCACATGGTCTCTTTTTAAAGGAGAATAGATGTTAACGGAATGTTTAACAATCTATTGGCATGTGACAGATTCTTGTTTCTTCAGCTCTTCATCTGCAGCGTGCAGATCATTCATGACTCACATGGTGCAATGTGACCATTTAGTTTGAGTAGACGTTTACAAAACATCTTTGTAAAAGTGTATTGTTGAGATTGTTAAAGGATTTGTAGGTTCGGAAGCTAAATGTGTTGCTATTCAAAAATTAAGTAAAATGTGACAAACAAACTTGATTTTATTTTGAAGAGGAACGAACATAAAATGCACCAAACATATCAATGTTACGTTGCTTTAAAGTCTTGTGTTCACATTTTCCTCTTGTTTACTTTGGCCACGAAAAGTGAGAAAAAAATGACCTGACAAACCAAGACAGATCTCACATTGAACCTGCATGCAAGACACCTGCTATGATTTCAGAGCTTCACAGGATCACCTGACAGGTGATTTACACACAAAAAAACAGCAGTTTTGACTTTCTTTGAGAGTGTAGTAATAAATGATTCATGCAAAGAACTGGGGATGGATCCCTGAAGCGAGACCTCCCAATGCAGACAGCTGGACAGATTGGCTACAGGGAAACTACAACACAACTCACATGAAGTGGACAGGTGGGAGTAAAACACAGCAGGCAGCAAAATACCCAAATCACCCCAAAGCCATCAATGAAAGTCTGCATGCAAGATCTCAGGAAATTGGAACGAGACATACTTTCACTTTTATTTCAAAAGAATGTCTTCCTAATAAACAGTTTATATAAATGGCTCCCTGAGCTGAGAGAGGAGCTGTTTCATGATGGGGCGATGCAGCCCGCCAACTTGTTAACGCAAGAAGGAATGAAACAATTGGAGAAGAAACGCCGCTGCCAGACCTGTTTATATAACCACACTTACTACGGTCCATTCACCTCACAGGAAGAAAGTAAATCTTGCTGATTATGACAAGGATGTTGAAATACTTGGATGTGCGATGACTTCTCTCCCATGACATGTCACAGGTCGCCCCTCATTTACAACTTTCCTCTGTGTGCGTGCGCGCGTTGGTGCGTGCACGTGTCAAGGACAAATGACTCTAATTTGTACGTGTGGTTACGCAAACCCTCCTGCACACGTTGTGTTGTTTGTGCAGGCTCACAACGGTTTTGGGAAGTGAAGTGAACGTAAAGTGCGTAATGACATGATGTCAGGTGTAAATGAGTGCGTGAGTGAGCGGGTTGAGTTGCTGTCCAAAACCCTCTGAAGTCATCAGCGCTCCAACCTGAGAGAGGCTTACACACAAAAGTTGAGCTTTCATACCACTCTCTTTGAGTCTTTGCTTGAACGACATATCCCCCTCAAACACACAGCACACACTCGGAGTCGGCCTTTGTGGCCTGTGAGAGAGGTAAATATGTCTTTTCAGCTGTCAGCTGATATTACCCGGGTGCATCTCCTGCGTCTGTCTGGTCTCCATGGCTTCATCAATAAGTCCTGTTTGAGATCCGACCGACAGACAGTCTGCAACACAAGCAACTAAATGTTTCAGGCAAAGACAACATTATTAACGCTGAGAGTTTGATAAAAAAAAAGCTAAATGTTAGTTAAGAGAACATTTCTTGAACACGTTGTATGTCTATAAATGCTCGAAGAGAGATTTTTTTCTCTTGACTTATATAAAAACATCATTCTTATTGTATTTTCAATAGGAGCGACACTCAACCACAGGAGTAAAAACACAGTTATTTTCCTTGAAGTATCCTTTTCTGTTCCATACTCATTTTCATGATAAAGCGTGCTGTCAGCAGGTGGTTTGCTTTCCCACAGTTGTGTGATGAGAGGATATGTCCTCAATTACTGAAAAAAAGAACCTACTGAAAATACAAAACCATGCCACTTATTTGCATTAATCATGCTGCTCTTAGGTACATTAAAAAAAATGTAGCATAACATGTTCTCAGTCTACATAAATAAAAGTCTTTTTTTTTTTTTTAATCATCAAAGTAAAGTACTGCAAACTGCCTTTACAATGCAGAGTTGTTTAGTCATGGGGCACTAAATAGTTTGGGAAGTGTTTCAGGTTTGAACACAGTCATCATAAGGGTCTGAATAAAGGGAGATGAGCATGCAAACACGCACTTCCACAATATAGATATGCCATTGATGTTCATGAACATGCATATAGGAGTGTTGCCTTATGGATGGAAGCCAAATGTTTGGAAACTGGCTTCACATCTGCAGCCTGTTAAATGCCCCAATACTCCCAAACACGATACCGTGGTGGCGCATGCGCACGCCCGCGCGCGTGAGCACACACACGCACACACGCACACACACGCACACACACACACACACACACACACACACACACACACACACACACACACACACACACAATTTTAAACAAGCTGTGTGAAGCCAATTGTTGAAAGAATCCACCTAAAAAGAGAAGAAGTTACTCTTTTCTGGAGCGTGTTGTTCCCCTAACTTTCCCCTCACATTTATTTACCGGAATCATAAAATCAGAGAAGCATTTTACACTCATGTGACTCATCTCCAGTTACACTTTCATTTTAGTTTTTTAAATTTATATGAGCCAAGGGAACGGAGATGATAAACCATGACTAAAACCGAACATGTGCAACAATGTCTTGATGTCTCTAACCCTAGGCAACAAGGATGTTGATCAGAAGATCTTTTGAGGTGACAAAAGTGTCAAATCTAGTGTAGCGCTCTGTGAAATTTAAATCTCAAGAGTAGACAAATGCTTTGAGCACATACAAAGTTCATTCAAATGTGATGTTTCGAATTATAAGGAAAGTGCTCGTCGCAGCGATGGTTTGGCGCCCCACAGTCACTAGAGTGACATAAAGTGAAATCAAATCTACAATTCCCTTGAAACCGGAACCACCGCTACAAAATAAAAGCTGACAAAAATCGAACTATTATTCCAAAATACTAATACAAACATACTAGAAATTATAAGTCTTTTAATTTTATTTTTGAATTAGTAGATGATCCCTCATTATTGATTAATATAGTTCGTCAGGTACTTAAAAGTGCGTCTATTTTCCACAGACAGGAAGTGTTCCGTAGTCCTTCTGTCTGACTTGACGTCTGTGCGTAATTTAACCCTCCGTCACTCTGCCGTCTGTCACAGCTCCTCTGGATTTTACTCCGAGCAGATCAAGTCCCGGTGAAAGTTACGCACGATGGATGTGAAGCTGCTGGTTGTCGCGGCTGTACTCACGGTGGTGATGAATGCACCTCCGTTACAAGGTAACACGGACAATATTTTCCAAGTTTTAATAATTGAGGTTTTATGTCAGATTTTGCGCAGCTGTTTATTGAAAGTAAAGCGATGTATTTAATACAGCCAATTTAATATTTTTCTCTAAGAATAGGTGGTGATTTTAGAGAAGAAAACGAAGGAGAAAAATATTATTCCAGCTATTATGTTTAATGATAACTTAATCAAACTGCTCGTATTTTGTAATTTATTCCTTTATTCTATCATTATTTCCCATTCTTTAAGAACTACTCATATTTTGTGTATTGTCTGCCATAATGTTGATCATTAAATTTCAATGATTAGGTGAAAATATAGTGTAAATGTTACAAGTTTTCCAAATTTGTGAATCATTTCGTTTACATTCCAATCACATCATTGTTTTAATAGACGTGCGTGTGCGGCAAAACTTTTTTTTTTGTGCGCAAACCGCCAAGCGTCAGATTTTTTTTAAATTCTCCAGATGCATCCCTGATCAACACCCGCATTTATTCAACCTTTTGTTGCCTTTAATTATGCACACAAACATCCATAGGAACAAGCCTCGGCTAGTCAGCGCGGCGACATCAGCAGCCATGTGTCCCGAAGGTGTTACGTCCTTTTTACCATGATAATACAATTCAGGTGTAAAAATAATTAACATGAACTTAAGTCTTGAGCAGTGAGTCGCATCATCTGTTTATGTGAATAGCAGCACGTCGTTCAGCTTGGCTTCTACATTATTTACAGTAAAGAGAAAAGTCCATTCACCTCCTCCAACCCATTTGTTCTGAAAAACCACTGAAAAGTTTCACTGCTGTTGTCAGCACTGTTGGCCTCCGTAAAAAGTGAATGCTGTCCTGTAGAGGAGGGGGGTGGGGGGGGGGACCACAAAACACAGAAAACATGCTTGTATTTATTTTTCCTCATTAATCACCCATGCACATCTCTCTGAAAAGCGGAGTTGGTAATGGAAAGTATGCACATTCATCCTTAAGTTTAGGGACCACACAGTACACAGTGGTGTATGGCAGACAGAGCGGTGTTTCAGAGCGAGAAGTCCTGTGTGTTAGTGTGTGGGCCAAACAAAAAAAATCCCAACATGTTCTCATTATAAGATGTTTAGCTGATATTGGTCAGCACTTACTTTGGGTTTAATGCCATTGCCAGACACAAGCATCCACCAAATAATAGGCACGACTAGACACAACACATGGACCGTTGATTTCCAGGTTTCAACTTTTTTTCCCTGTTTATCAATTTAATGATTTGCACTTTTAGTTTTTTCTAGTTAGAATATTATTTGATCTTGCTTTTCTGCAATGATAAGTAGTCATTTTTCAGTTTCCAGAGGGAATAATTCTATCAAATATGCTTTATCGCCTTCTGTAAACATTCTTTGTTTTGTGTAACTGATGCTTATCTCTTCTTGGCTTTCTCAGCAAAGCCCATTAGCCTGGTGGAGAGATGCTACTGTCGCTCAACAGTAAACAACCTCCCGAAAGGCTACATCCGAGAGCTCAGATTCATCCACACACCAAACTGCCCCTTCCAAGTGATGTGAGTAATGTTTTTTTTCTTTCTATGTTTTTTATGTCGATCGCATTGGCAGCAACTCAAACATACACAAGCGTGGGTTTTCTTTCTGGGCTTTATTCGGACGGACAGGTTTAGTTCATGTTGGACATTTCTCACCATCAATCTTGGAGGTGTGACAGGCCAGAGAAAAGATTTGTGCATGCATGTGTACACACCCGCCCCTCTGTCAGTCTCCCCACATTCACAGTGAGCGAGACAATTTTACAACGGGTCCGCTGACACATCCACAGGAAGCGGTTCGTTTGAGTATGAGTGAACTTGAAAAGAAGGTGGAACTTGGACAGTGTTTGGTTTTTACCGGAAAGCAATAATTGTGGTTTTTCTAATTGGGTTTGTTTCTCATTTGCTTGTGTTTCTCCCTCATACTTTGCTTATAACCTTAAGGTCTGATCTCGTTTATTGCTACAACTTGTGTGGAGGGAATTTACAGATGAAAGTGTGCAGCAACACAAGCACACTGCGGTTTGGTACAACGGAAAAGACACAGGAATGGCTAAGTGATAGCAGTGGAAAACAAAATTGCCCAACACTTATGGATACACAAGCAGAGAAAATAGATTTTCACTGATTCAAAAACATGAATTGTGCTTGATGCCATTCCACATAAAATCATATGACCCAGAGGTGACCCTGCTGGCTGGCGCAAGAATTAAAAGCAGCCTGTAGCAACATGTTGTCAATTCGACCGCTAAACATTTATTATGTAGGTCAATCAGGAGAGTTATATGTACACACACATAATTATCTTGAATATCTTGAACATCATTACAAATTGAGGTCAAAGAGTCACTGCTTATTCAAGGTACCTCTGTGAAAAAAGACCCCCAGTGTGGTAAATTAACAACAGTGTGTTAATTCAGTCTGATAACCATCTGCTAAGAAGGAACACAAGGGTTACCGATTTTATATGATTCACTCGCTTATCCTCTGTTTGAGTATATTCTCTTGATGTCAACAAACACATGGTTCACTTTTTCTCAACAGCGCCAGACTGAAGACCAACAAAGAAGTGTGTGTGAACCCTGAGATCCGGTGGCTGCAGCAGTACCTGAAGAATGCTATTAACAAGTAAGTACAAACATGTCAGTCTTATTTTGTTTGCTGCCAAGTCTTTTTGGAGCCAAGTGTGATCATTGTTGAAGATTCGGGATCAGAATGAAGCACAATAAAAGCTAAATTGTGGACTCAGAAACCAAGAAACAGATCATTGTGAGCGTGACTGCTCCTAATTCCAGTTATATTGCAATTCACACTTTTACATGTTGCTACAAGACTGAGCAAGTTTACCAATTCCTCTCCACACACACAAAATGACTGGTTTGATGCATACAACTTAAAAAGTAAAATCTTTGCTTCTGAATTTAGTTATGCATGAAATAATGACTTGATATTATATTGACGTGCTGACAGGCTGCACCTCCGCACTACTGTGAAGAGGTTTCAACCTTGAGCTATTGGACATTCATCATGAAGTAAAGGCAAAAACATTTCAAATAACCACATTTTTAATCAAGTTGTGCGTCATCATTGCAAAAAAAAAAAAAAAAGTGAATATTACATTTAGTCGAGGATGATTTTTAAGCTGAGCTGAATGTGACTGCCAAAATAAACAGTCTCCTTCCCTCTTTGAGTCAGGAGACACTATCCTGGAAAAAAAACAAAAACTGGCACCATAAAGTTTATAGAAGAGATTTAGTTGCCATCTCTGTATAGTTACATCTTTTCAAGCAAAGAAACAAAGGCCGTACTGTACTGTGGCAGCAGATGAAAGCTTTCTGAACTGTGAAAGTAAAATAATTACCATGCAAAGAAAACCGAAGGCGCTCCTGCAATCAATCCAGCCTCTGACAGACAACCTCAATAGGGACTTGCTGATCTTTTTGCAGTCAAGCTGTCAGACTGTCTGTAACGGTTTGTGGAGCGTTCGTGACTTTTCGAGGTGTGAATATCTCTGTATAACAAAACAGTCATCAGAGAGTACATTATGCATATGTATGAGGGATCGGTCCTTAATATGTTTTTCTATTACGCATGCTGTCCTGGAGCATTATTTACAGTGCTCAGTATTGTAACCAATGGATTATTTCAATCAGTTCTTTGAATCAGACTAATAAACAACACAGATAGTACTTTTCTTTCTAAAATTGACATGCAGCAGTGTATTATTCCAGTGTCAACATCTAGACAGACCACCCGTGTTCTAGTGTTTATATGTTTAATAGACAATGGTGTGTGTAAATTGCTATGCAAGTGCTTTGAATTTGTGTAAGATACATAGTCGAAATGATTCAGATGACAAAATCTTTGTTTAAACCTAAAACCAAAATATTAGATCTGATAAGCTAGGAAACGTAATTTCATGTATAAGTTGAAGGTGTTGTACTTAACTGTCCTTCGTGTTTATGTTACTGGAGCTGGAATGACGTGTGGACTTTCTGTGTATGGGATCGATAAAGTTTATCTAAATTGCCAGTCGGAAACATTTAAACGGAGCAAACGCTTCGCAGCTGTACTTTGACAACCTGGAACCGCATGTCTTCTCGGCATTCTCACAACCAAATACTCATTCGTTCTCAGTCTGTTGTACAATCAGCAAGCATTTGTTAATCCAGTTGGACACATTCCAAATTAGATTTATTTTGTGTCACTTCGCTAAAGTTATTTATTTAGTTCTTCGTGTTCATCGACAGAAAACAAGAAAGTGCATGACAATCTTGTGCCGAAAAGACCTGTGTGGTTATTTTCAGCAAGATGTTTTCTTTTAAAAGTCCTCTTAAATATATGTTTTCTTTTTCAGGATGAAGAAATCCAAAAAGGCCAAATAAAACAAAAAAACCTGCCGATGCCGCCGTTGCATTACTGATGATTTGGATCACCTTGACAGATATGAAACGTGATATCAGATCATTTAGTATGTTGTACAGCACTTATCCCGGCTACCATGCTGCAGCCTTATGCATGGAACGATCCCACGACTCTTCACCGCCAACACCTGTCCTGCCGTCATCTTCACCACCACCACCACACTCCCCCCTCTATAGATATAACAAATGTTATTAAGTGTAATTATGCCTGTCTATGTTTTTAACCATATTGTATATACTTTTTTGTTACTGGACTTAAATAGTAAAAAGCTATTTTTGGAGATTCTGCCGTCCCCCTGGCCTCTCTGTCATTTAGGAAAACCCATAAACCCCGGGGTCAAGGTGTTTAAGGAGAGCTTGTCGGTCAACACAAGGCTTTCTACACAAAAACACAAGTCAATATTTGTAGGCAGCAGAGGCCGATAGCCTGCTGAGCCAGAGAATAAGGATTTATTTTTTATCTAATCCTAAACATGGGATCTGCTTATCCTGATTGTCTGATTCTAAAAAGTCAGGAAACAATAAACAATATATAGTTTCTCTTCTCAAGAACAAGTCAGCCCAAGTTAATTGGAAGTGAGGAATTTCAGGGAATGCCAGCCACCCCCAGACTGAATATGGGATGCGCGCAAATCCTAATAAAAATGGCAATTATAGTGTTTTTGTGATGGAAATTAGGATGGTGAAAGAGCTCGAGCATTTCCTGAGCTGTTCTGTGGCTGAGATTATGCGACCTTGTGTTAACCGCGTCTGCTGTTTCATTCTTTTGTGAAGAGCAGAACATCTGGTCCCCAAACAGTTTTAATTGAGCATCCAATGACTTTAAATTTACCGGAATCATAATGTTGTGTCGGCTAAACAATAGACACGAAAAAAAAAAATTGTGACTCTTACATTCAGAGTTAGAGACCCAACTATATCAGTGTAAGGTCATTAGATTTGGTGTCCAAGTGTGAATGCCCATTCCATAGAAGGACGCACAACAAAGAGGAAAATAGTCCCCACGTCAGAAACACAATGTCATACTGAGCGCTGTGGTTGAGAAAGTAGTACAATAATGTCAACTTGATGGTGACGTGACTTCTTACGGCCATCATACAGATAACAGAGCACTTTATAGCTGATGTATTCATGTTTTAACAACTTGATTTACTATAATTCGCTAACTGATCATTAAATATCTATCTTTTGTCTCATTTTTTGTTTTTTCCTTTCTATTTTTTCAAGGTGTTGCTCCATTAACTCTTTAAATCTGGGAAATGTGTTCCTTCAAATATTCTTTTTTCTGCCATTTGTGAAACTAAAGTTTTATTTTTGTACTCCTTTATACAATTATATATTAGATCCAGACATTTCAGTGAAGGACCTCTACTCTCACTATTGAGCCATGCAGCATTTTATTGTAAACTGTATACAGTTGGTGAGTAAAAGAAAAGTGAAAATCTTCAAAAATGTGACGGCTATTATTTCAGTGTATATGTTATTGTACTTGTTGAGAGCCTTTTCGACATACATGAATGATCTCCATCTTATATACATATACGCACGATTTATTTAAGCGACTATATTCTTACAGCCACCTCTGCCAGGATCAACACACATGTAATCTCACTGTACTGCTGGGTCAAGGGATAAATTCAGGTTCTTTGATGTGAGAACATGTGTTTGGCTTTACTCAGAAGGGCAACTGAAAGGCAAGGACAATGTTCCTGCCTGCTATTTAACTATTAACTCAACAAGCGACCATTAGGAAAACATTAGAGCTCAAAGGGATGAACTTTTAACTTCTCTCTGAGGGTATATTGTAAGGCGAAGCGTGGTGGTGAATGCAATGTTGGCTGTGTGCTGAATGAAACATCAGGGGGAGATAATGGGGTGTGAGTGGCAGTTCATAGAGCAATTTTCTTAACTTAGTAGGATTTAAATGTCATTTAAATGAGAGAAAAGCAGCATTAGCAGTGCACATTTGGACAGCAGTAGCTCTGACATTTAATTTTTAATTACCGGTAATCAGTCAGTTATCGTCACTGTATTAATCTGCAGGAATCTGCATGTGAACACGTATTTGCAGAAGGAAAGCAGTTTGTGTAATGCTACGTCTAAGATCCTCATAGTGGAAAGCGTGCATCATTTGTGATGCCATTGAAAATGTCTGCCCTAACAGTATTTCAGTTAAGTTTTCATATAAAGGTTATACATATGATTCTTTCATCATTATTCTTCTTGTTCTTGTTCTTATTATTATTGTTTTTTTGTTTTTTTTTACCTTTTTCTGTTCTATTATCATAGATTGATGAATGTATTCTGCACATGAACAATGTATCTAAATGGCACGCATTCTAATAAAAAGCACTTGTTTGCAATAAGTTCATAACTGGTTTTCTTGGGACCACTGCCAACACCCACCAGTTAAACCTTGCAGGTGTTGTGACTGGTGCCATGAAGCCTGAGGTATCGTTAAGATCGAATTTAAAAGGTTTTTCCCTCATACTTTATGTGCACATTACATGTATTTGCAGAAAGGAGAACATGCAGAAAGAACAAGTTTTAGAACAAATCTTGTAAAGCTAAGCTTGTTACATCCAAGGAATAAAATCGCTTCATTAAACAGGTACAAAGGAAAGTCTTCATTAAACAAGACGCTAGGAGAGTAAATGAGATGTGTTAAAGCTATAATACGCCTGCTCATCAAGTTTACTGAAGCGGAACAGAACAAAATAATAATTCTAATAATGACTTACATCCCAACTCTACAAAATAGCATGTTGGTACATGAGACCAGCTGGACACTAAGCTTAAATAAACACGCTGCAGGTCTGCACACCCAGTCGACTTCGCATGAATTCATCATCAAAGGCAAGTACAGATCAGCGGTGAGTCGCTAACATGTGAACATAATAAACAGAGAAATAAGTTGAGACAGTACATTCAACACTTTGCTTGAAGAATGAAAAATGTCAGACAGGAAACAACATATGAAATTCATATTCTGAATTGCCTTCAAAAGTCTTTTGGGCCTTGGAATCAAACCACAAAGTCAGATGAAAAACTGACACCTTGACGTAATTGCCATGTGAAAAGCAACGGATCATATCAAAATAAAAGAAGAAGCAGAGTGTATGTGCTCATTTAACTTACAGTAACATGTTTCTTCCTTCTTTGGCTGTAAGGGCTTACAGATGTGCAGCCAATGAAACTTCTCTTAGTGGTTATTCAAGATAAAAACTGCTTGAAAATATGGTGTGTGTGTGTGTGTGTGTGTGTGTGTGTGTGTGTGTGTGTGTGTGTGTGTGTGTGTGTGTGTGTGTGTGTGTGTGTGTGTGTGTGTGTGTGTGTGTGTGTGTGTGTGTGTGTGTGTGTGTGTGAGAGAGAGAGAGCCAGAGAGAGCCAGAGAGAGCCAGAGAGAGAGGGACATGAATGTCATAGAAAACCACTTCAAGATGGCCTCCTGAACTTGACCAAATAAAAAACAAAAACTAAACCTCCAATGTGATAAACACAGGTCATCTTTATTGCATGTGTGAGTGTATCAGTGAATATGCATACCTTTACTCTGTACCTTCAGCCATGGAGGAAAGCTCTACAATACACACAACAATTAAAAACATTCTCACAGTTCTGCCACCACGCGAAACATCCAGGGATCATGGAAATTTCCTTGTGGAGCCTTTTAGGTGGTCAAAATGGAGACGCTGTCTCGTCATTGCGGCTTGACAAAGGACGAGTAAAGCTCTGTTCCAAAACAATAATCTCTTGAAGGGAAATGAAAAATCTGGTCATTACTTAGCAGCTGCGATCTAAAAGTCGTTATTGTTTGAACTGGGCAGGATGAGGTCGCTGACGAGTTGTTGCTTAAGAGTAAAAATGCTCAGTGGTTTCAATCCTTTTTTGCACGTATTTCCAGTGTTATTGAAAAGTTATTGACACTTCCTCAGTCACTATATTTTATTTAGTAACTGGTGTTTTCGTTACATTTATTTCAATAAAACAATAATAATTTCAAAGCAATCACTTAATATATAATTGCACAGTTGTTTTACCCACTGATAAAAGTTACACCTTGTGTTGGATTTCCGAGAATCTAAAAATGATGCTTCTTCTTCTTTTTTTTCTTTTGCAACATTAACATGACATTTTACATTTTTTGTTGGTAAAGCATGTTTCACTCCCATTTGCATTTCTCTTGAAAAAATGAAAAATAAGACTTGCTAGATTTTTGTGCAACCTTTTAGTTGCATTTCAGTGTGTTGTTCTTTTGCAAAAAAAACAACTCAAAACAAAACACATCATGTAGAATGCCAGCAGCGGTCAATGGTGTAGGATGTGTCATCAGGATTGTAGAACCTTTTACAGAAATCACCTTCCACGTCAAGCAATTTTTAATCACACAAAGAATTTGAGTGATTTTATTCTCACCAGGCATCTCTTAGCATATGCATCTATACTGATCAATAAAAAGAAAATCATCTTGAATGTTTTTATTTTTATTTTCAACAGCAAAGAGTTAATCTCTTCTATTCACAAGGACATCCATGTGGCTAATGAATGTAAATGAAAACAGCCTGTTGCTGTTGAATGCATATTACCCTAAACTCTGAAGAAATCTCAACTAATACATTATGTACACTACGTTTTGCATGCGGATCTGACTCCAGCCTATACCCAGTGTCTGTCTGACAGGAGGCCTAGAAGTAGATTCTTTTTTCCATTTTTAATCATAGACGACAAGCAGATGTTGCTAATCCTCCAGCACTGCCACAAATAACCGAAACAAACTTTATTCTTATTCTTTCGAACTTAAATCCTTGGAGAGGTTGGTGTACAATTCAAGAGTGTGTGTATCCACAGCCTTTACTTTAATGGAGTCTTGAATAGAGTGCCCCTCCTGCTCCCCGTTTCTGTTGTTATTTGCGTCTCCAGCCCCCTTCCCCCCAAACCTAGACCAGAACACTGTCCCGGGGCAAAGTGTCCACCAAGCTCATGCTCCCCAGGGGAAACATTAGCAGAGTCATAGCTGTTCTTGTATCAGATGACCCATGGCACATTTCCATGAATCAAGTAATGATTTGTAAATGACTTGTTGATTGTGCAAATGGGGGCACTGAATGTTGTAAAATGCCTTAACACCGCCAGTGACCCACAATAGCATTAATCATAATTATGACAAAATGACTCAGCTGAACGTCTTCGAGGAGTCTGGCGCTGTGTGTGGATGTTGAAAGTGTCCAAAACGCAGTGTGTGTGTAACATTATCATTATGTGTGTCTGTTTGCGCTCAAATGGGATGCTAATAGAGGGGCCTCCATGAGTGGCTAAAATGGCCCTCCTGCAGTCTCGCTACCTTTCATGTGCTAATAATGCCAAGGTTATGAGTCTCAAGACCATCTATCTGCATACATATGTTTTCCTGGATGCAGGGGCCTTCCCTCCAAACAATAATACCAGTTATAGGCCGGATTCCCTGAGAGTGAATCTGTTTTTCAAAACCAAGAAAAACACTGTGAGCTTTGGTCGTAAGGTATGAATGAGACACAAAAGAGTCACACACTCGGGAGACAGTGGGAGGCCTCAGTCTGTGGGGCCCAGAGAAGCTGAAACACTACCAACTTTAAACCTCACCCACGTATGACAGACTGTGTTTCCCTTCATCGTCATTCCTTTCAGGATTAGCACTCTCACCCTAACTGGTTGATCTATTCACCAAGCCCCAGCAAAGGATTTGTTCAGTGTCCCACCATATGAGGAACTTGGTGCCATATGACACTGAAGAGGAAAAGGGAGATTATAAGGGATATGACTGACCATAAGAAAAATGTAGCAATTACCCTTTTATTATCTGGAGATAAGCTGATATAGTGTATTTGCCACATCTCAGATTTTTTGGTCACACTGAGGGTGAGTACTATAAAGACAATGTGTTGGCCTGCAGTGTGACTCAGCGCCTGAGCCTGTCCCCCATATGTGACAGACAAGGAGGTCTGATGGCCAATAACAGTGACCAACATTATTCATTGGCAAACAATTTGATTTACTAGAAACAAACTGTGGAAACATCAGCTTTACCCACAATACATCTGAGCAACACTTTGATGTAACTGATATTGCACAAACAATTGGGATTGTCTTTATTCCATTCGGTATTTGGTTGTGGTGCTATGACCTTATTCTGGAGTCAGCAAGGATTGTTTAAAAGAACTTAACCTCATAAAAAATATTTTTTAAACATAGGTTGGCTTGCTCTACACAAGACAAGTCATTTGAGGAAAACATTCAACCTGAGTATCGTGAGTGAAAAAGACCATAAGTTTTAAGCTCTTTCACGTATGTGTGATGAAATCAAAGGCAAAGCAAATTTATTCCTATTACACCATTCAGATAAAAGGCAATTCAAAGTCCTTTTCAAGGAAATAAAGGAAATACATTAAAACAGGGCGATTTAGAATCATAATCTTAAAAGATTAGGATTATGGAACACATAAAAAAAAGAGATTAAGAAAGACATAAAAAGGAGGATAAATGGATTAAAAGTAAAAGCTTGTTTTGTGGAAATCTCCAGCAATTAATAGTGTTTTAAGGCCTGGTTTAAAAGAAGTGAGTGAGTCAGCAGTCCTCGGTAAACCACGCGCTCAAGAATCAATGTTGTCTTTCAGTGCAGCTACTGGTTTCATTCAGAGACCCCCAATTACAACATAGCCATAGCCAAGCATAGGTGACAGTAAGGATGTAAATTATTTGGGAATATCAAGCAAATCCACACCATGCTGGTCCCTTTCCGTTTGTTCGGTTTCTGAGATCGTGAGAGAGAGACACGAAAAGTCAGAGCAACAAACAAGTCGACATCAAACAGCAAGCTAATCAATGCACTACAGACATGACGGGGGCAGGAAGAACAGATCACATACGTTCAGTATGATCAACCGAAATCCTGCAGGACAGTACACAAAGCAGAGAGAGCACAGGCTGCAGGAGAGAGACACAACGTTAACGACATGCAGGATGACATATGATTGAATGAGGAGAAGGAGGTGAGAAGGTGCATTGAAGATGTTACTATCTGCTATCTGCTATTACTGTCTGCTACTAGCAGTCCAAACGCTATTTCATAGCATCATTATGAACACATGTTTATGAAAATAAAAATAGTATTTCTACTTTCAGTCAAATCACTGGCCTCAGCAGACCCAAATCCCACCCACTCTGACTGAAAGACCAGAGGTGCAGGACTCATTATTTCACATTAGAAACTTATTTTTGGCCTTCCACAACTACTCCCCCGATGTCAGTATGGTGAAACCACTGGAAAGCGCATCATGGAAGAAACGTTGAGAATAGTCAAGATCATCCACCACGCAGTATGCCTCGGCCATTTGTTTCTATCTATTTGGACCGCTTCACAAACTTCCTGGAATCAGATCTATTGTTAGAGGAGAACACAGCCTCATAGAACAACTAGCTGTCTGTTGCAGTTTAAACTCACATACACACACACACGCACACACGCACGCACGCACGCACGCACGCGCACACACACATCAAACCCAGCAGAACAAAGGCTTTCTAATATCCAGACTGAAAGGAATTCTTCATCAATCTGTTCTGAATATTGTGCGATACATAGGGAAGATCTTATAAGTTCACTATTGATTTCTGGCATCACTAGGTCTGACATCAGCTACTAATGCTTAATAGCGGGATAAAATTCATTTTCCCACCAGTTCAAGTTTGTCCCCCTTCTCAAGAATCTCGAACACGCACCATTGCAACATACCTATTGCACTGAGGTTCTCACAAGTCGAGGTTATATGACTTACAATTGCAGTGTCCTACTTGATTTAAGAGAGTTGGTGCTGAACTTTAGTATTACAACACAACACTGTTGTGCTGGCCAGCTGAAATAAGTTGAACATTTCAAAGAAAGATTTGGCATGGCTCTCGTCTTCAAGAGGCTTCAGAAGAGTGTTTCTCATTCTTTGGTTGTTTCCTGAGAGCTCACAAATCAAAGTGGAGTGTCTGTAACTGTCTATGTAGAGAGCTTTAATCAAATAGTAAAATGCTGCTTTATGACAAGCAAAAATGTCAATTTATTTCTACATATGCAAGGTCTCCGCACGTTGGTATCAGGACCAAATAAAAACCACAGATGCAATGATTTAAAAAAGGAAAAGGGACAAGTGGAAAGATCTGAAAGATATCTAACAGCTGCATCTGGAGCTTAACAATGTGCAGACACTTGACACATATGGGAAACTTTAAACAAAAAGATTAATATACACTTAAGATACTAATATTTCTTGTGTACAACACTAAATATAGTAAATGTAGTTCATAACAATAAGGCTATGTTGCATTGTTATATGACCATGACTAACTACACTCAAAACGATTTTTGATCCGAAGTCAGAAAAGAATAAATAAGCTAATCAAAAGCCACCGGCGCTCATTCAGAACAAATTTAAACATGCTGATAAAAATGATTCACAGGATGATAGTTTAAAACCAGAGGAAAGTACTGTGTGTAGTGGAGCGCATTCTCACCCCACCGTAAGGGGATCCAGGTTTGATTTCGGGCTTTTTGCCTTTCGGTGTGCGATGTGCTTGTTCACTCTGTGCATGAGTGGGTTTTCTTCCTTTCTGCTTTCTGTTGTTTCCTCACACAGAAACATGTTGAGTCAAGTTGCACGTGTGTGTGCATGATTGTCTGCATGTGCTGTTCCTGATGGATTATTAGAGGTTATTTTAGGGGTTATATTGCTTTTCACAAAATGTCATTCAGCGGTAACAATATAATTCGTAAGTTCATTGTCATTTCCACTTGAAATTGTAAAGTGCAAAGAAAAGCAGAATTATTAGAATGGATAAAATGCATTTTATCAGCACCATCAATTACCATAGTTAAAATAAATATGGATAAGTTGATTTTCAAGGTAGCTTTCATAAAGAAACATGGTTGAGCCTACACTTATTCTACATTTTTTGTGGTTTGCTCAAGTTCCTTTAAAAGTTGACTTGGATCCAACATTTATAGAATACAGACACATTTATAGAAGATGGACGGTTCCAAGTGAAATCAATGAGACAGAGAATTTAATGAGTGATTGATCCATATGTGACATCATTTGTGCCTATTGTACAATCATGTTCCCGAATTTTGGGTTAAAAATAGGAATTGCATGGAGCATTTATATATTTTATTTGTGCAATAATATGGTATTACAACATTTTAGGAAAAATAGAATAAAATCTATGTATCTAATGAAAGCAGACCGTGGACACGTCTGACATAGAGCCAGTAATGGACGGGTAAGATTGTGCTGATTGCAGCTGAAAGTGATGGAGGTCGCACTAATTTTGTCTCATTAATTCACGATGCATCCATCCAATTTCTAGGCCGTTGGAGCTGATTATGGATAAAAGCTGGTTACACCCTGGACAGATCACCAGTCCATCACAGGACAGACAGAGAGAGGCAGACAAACCCACAGGCTAACATTCACACCTATGGCCATTTTCAGTGTTAGAAATTAACAACAAATGCATGTTTTTGGACTGCAAAGGAACGCAAAGTACCTCAAGACAACTTCTCAAAGACACTCCTAAATATGGACTAAAACTATTCTCACTGTGAGGTGAGAGTGAAAAGCACTAATCCACCATGTGGCCCGTGGTTTTGACAATGATCTTTGAAATATTTGTGGATTTTATCGGTGTGAGATCAAAGATGATTTTTAACATCTTACAAAATGTAAAACAAATGACAATAGATAAAGTAAGTAGTATAAATATGCATGTACAGCATATAAACAGTATGGTATTGAACAGAGGCCTACTTCATTGAATAATTCTGCTTTTATTTCTATACCATCCGAGCATTGAAGACATGGTATTTCAACAAGTTATCTTTAGTGTTGCACCTACTGAGTGACGTCTATTGTCTCAACAAACTGCCAGATAGAAAAACATAAGCATTTAAATCATTTCCTTTTTTTTTTAACCAGGTTTTGCTATAAACTAAGGGAAGTCTGTAGATAAATCATGCACGTGGCAAATCTATCTAAAAATAGTTACCATCAACAAACCTTAAGCCTTCTCTCTGAAGGAAGCTGTTTTCACAAACAAGATGGAAATGGTTAGTGTCTCTCAAAAAGTCACAAGGGAGTTTTTCAGGTCAATTACAGAATCAGTTTTATCAAAAATGGCCACCTTCTCTTTGGATATAAACACATACACCCACGTGCATGTCAACAGTGTGCTTTCCATCTTCACAGGGGTGGATGGTTTACACACTTGTGGGCAAATCTCTCCGTTCTATCAAAGCGGTCAGTGTTTAATTCAGTCTCGTGAGCAGAGCCGCTGCGGTTTTTATTCCTGCGCAGGCTTTTGATGGCAGGCACAATACACAGTTCATTTCAGCCGTGGACCCCATGCTGGGTTTTTATTGCTTACATCCAGCCATCAAGAGATAATAAGAAAATGACTGTTGTCAACATGTCAGGAAAGATTTCAAACACAATCAAGCTGACACTAAAGTGAAAGCCGTGGTTATGATTTGTCAAAACATAACGCAAAACAAAAGAATCAAAATGGGCAAAAAAGCCTTTTATGTGTTTTATCACTGACAGATCTTATATCCCATATTTGTCTATATCCTCGTCTCTTTACATTATTGGGCTTTGCTGCTAAGAAAAGATGGGTTTGGTGACAGTGATAGACAGGGCACCGCGGCACATGATGCTTGTTTTTCATATGAAAAGAAAAATCTTCCACAAAACGTTTTTATTGAGATCAAAGAAGAGTTTCTATTATTATAGGGTGTAATCTGGTTAAATGTAGGACAGATAGAGGGCAATCTGTCTGTTCTTTTCTGTAGAAATGACAGAATTAGGCTTTGAATAATAGAAAGTTTAATTAGCAGGAGTAAAAGGGAAACACCAGGGAAATCAGAACTAAAAAGAAAAGCGCAGTAAAAAGGAGATATGTGCAGATGAATCAAATAAAACAGGAGAAAAATACTTTTTCAATCACTTTACAATCCAGATTTTCAAACAGCGTATGCGTTGGTGCATGTGTGAGAGACGTGACTGGCTGCACTATGTAATTTCCTCTGGGGTGAAAGACCATCTCACACCTTCTCAGGCCTGCTAATTTCACTCCAGAGAGTGGGGCAGTTATTGCAGTCCCATTCAGTAATTACTGCACAGTCCAGAAAATGCTTAAGGTTACATTCATGTTATCCTTCCCATCCAGCCCCCTTGGGTGGACCTGAAAATTGCTCTGAGTGCTATTGCTCACAAACTCATTACTTTCGCTCTCAGTGTACTGTGTATACACAGTGTTCATATACGACACTTATGAACTTGAAACTGGATCTAAATTGTGCTGCACAAACAGAAACAGTCAACCATGTAAAATCCACAACAGTTTACCTGAATTCTGATCTTCAATGAGGGACATATGGGCTTTCATGAAGAAAGACCTCATCTGGTTACTTTTTGACCCTCTTTTTTTTTGTTTGTTTTTTGGGGGGGGGAATTCAAAATCAAAACAGTTGTGAGAAAGTGCATCTCATAGTCCAGCTATGACGGTTTTTTTCCCCGCCAACACTTGGTACCCAGTAAAGCATGACATTTCCCACATGGCTTCAAGGGAGTCGTTAAAGTTCTCAGGCTGTGTTTGCCGCTGATCCAGTGATAAAATCGTGCAATAATTAGAAAGCTAAGGCTCAAATTGTAGGAAGACCACAAGGCCAGTTTACAAGCTAAAATGTAGCATGCTAGCACCCATATGTTTCGTGTTAGTTAGGGCGTGTTGGTATAAATACAATTTTAGATTTGCATGAATTCGAAAGCACAATCAGAGAAGACACACGGATTTGGCAAATTTAATGTTACAAATGTCAAATAAAGTCAGGTTGAGTACTGGTTTGAGTCAGTGGTCTTTCTGTGCAGATTTTGCATGTTCTCCCTGTGAGTGCACAGGTTATTTTGATCTAAAATCAGGAAATTAAGACTATTGGGTTTGTCCAATGATGGACTGAACCGTATCTTCACTCCGAGTCAGATGGGATCAGTTAGAGTACCCTGCGACCCTGAAATGGATAAAGTGGCATAGAAGATAAATGGGTGAATTTCATTATCAAGCAGACTTTAAGTGTAGTGCTTTCAACAATTAAACAATTGTTCAACCTGAGGGAAAATGTGTTCCGAGCACAGAGATAGATCCACGGGCCATTGGAAGCATGCGACATCCTGGGTCAAAAATAACCTTAACAATTCTCCTAACCCAACTCATTTTTTAAATTCAAGTATAAATATTAGGATTCCTTGAAACGATATGTACATATGTGCATAAGCATACAAAAAGGGGAACTTAAGTGTGATTTTTTTTATCACAAAAAACTACTGTATACTTTGGGCGAATGCTTACAGAGAGTTCTAATTGGTTGACTGGCAATGTTTTATATTGTCACTAGAAATACTGAGTGGCTTTGGAAATTGAGGACTGAATTTCAACATCACTCTTTGGCAGACTTTACAAAACTAGCATTTATATATATTTTTTGAACTGAAATACCAACAAATCGTTCAACCAGGCAGACACATTGATGAGGCAATCGCTGCTCTTTCTATAAACAACCACATACTGTATCGCTGAGATCTGAAATTTGTTCTCTTGCTATGGCGCTCCACAAGCTAATGCATAAATTGTTCTGTGACAAGCAAGGAGAATTGAGCTACACTGGGGAAGAAGAAAAAATATTATTTTCATGCAAAGAAGTCATTCACAGGAGGCATTAGTGGCCAAACTGTGGAGAAAAAGCCAGAGAATGAATTGCACCACACAGGACGAATTCCTAAAAAACTCCAACTTTGTTGAGGCCTCTGATGTTCCATTTCAACCAAGAAAGTTAATCTTTGTGTTTTACTTCATCAGCGATTGTCTGGACAAACCGGTTGGATATCCTGAAAACCCAAATACAGAACTACAATCTCTTTGTCAATCCATTGTTGTTTATAAAATGTATTGTCAAATGAAACAAATATTCAAGCAACAATCAATTACTTTCTTTGATGGTCTGAATCCTCAAGCGTCTGAAACCTCAAGCGTCATGATTTCTAAAGAAGCTGACATTTGGCTGATTTACTGAAAGATATCACGCAATGAGGTTGGAAGTGAGGAAGAAGGTTCTAAAATCTAAATTAAGATCATTCTGTTGCCCAACGGTTGCTTCCCTAATTCAAGAAATCAAATCCAATCAAAAAATTCGACAAGAGAAGTTCTTTACAGTTTATGATCGGTGATGTTTCTGGGATATGAGTGTTAATACATGCAGGATTAGTGAAACAGGTTGTCATATCTAATTTTCTGCAAATTTCTTTTATAGAGTAACGGCATTAATTTTACAGAACGGTTATGTTGCTCATCTTAAGGTAATTTCATACAGTGAAACTCAAAGTAAATCAAAAACAGGTGAAAACACTGACAGATTGATAAAGTATACAAACTACTGCTCTGGAAATGACCTGCGCGACTTCAAAGTGCTGCATGCTGTTGCCTATTATAGACACATTACAAAGCCACATGTCCATATGTGTTGTGTTGCACCAGCTCCTCATGTCATCTCTGGTTCTTGCAGCTATGACTGTGGGGAACTTGAGAACAGGAGTCACTGTTTCTCCAGAAGAATGAGCTCTCAGGGGAGGCATGGTATCTGTTAAAACAGATATTGTGTTTGTTGTTTTACCGCCAGGAGGGAGAGTGGCCTGTTTTCAGATGTGACTGCGGGGGGTGCTGGCGTGGATGTTTATTTGTCTTTCTCATTGACAGAGGTTGCTATCCGTCACTGAAGTTTAAGTCTGAAAGACTCACCAGCAGCCGTCCGCCATTGATCATAATCCAATAAAACATCACCCACAGATGGTGGTTAACGCCACGGGCTAATGCCCCTTAACAAACGGTTAGGACAACCAAGGACATGCACAAGCGAGGTGATAACTCGAACCCACTGAGGGTCACATCGTCCCAGACTGGGATTGACCAGTAGGAGCTCTAAAAGACCATCTACCTATTTGTACAAATTTGTCCAAATTCATTTTACAGTTGATCAACTGTCATCAATCTCCTGAAGGCAAACCTGAAATACATTCTGCGGCTGAAAGTCCTCCACTTGGACTAAATTAGATTTATGTGACGTGCTGACAGCTCACAGGAAGAGTGACCCACTGCAACAATTCAGAGGAAGCAACACTGGAAATAGATTTCACAGGGGATCATGTAACTGTGGTCTGAGACTGAATCTCACTAGCAGTGGTTATCTCTTTTTTAAAACATTTTTTATTATATTTTTTAGCTTAATTTATGCCACTGATAGCAAAACAGGCTACTGGGATACAGGTAAAGTTGAGGTAATCTTTAAACTGAAGAATACAAAGTGGCGTCTTGTCTACAATCTTATGCTACAGCATTTGTCCTGAGAAACCTGTTAAAACATACCAACACACCAGTTTGGACCTTCAGGCTTATTTCGCTGGCCGCATTAGAGAGGATGTTTGGATGACGAGTCTCAGGAACTCCAATCCCTTCAGGGAGAATTGGCAATGCGTGACCACAAAAAGCCCACTGACCTTTAACCTTTTAAAGGGGCTCCGAAAACAGGGAAAGCACTCGTGCATTCGCACATAAAGATACACATTAATGTATACGGAGACGACGGGATGATGGGAAGCTGAGAAGGACTGGTAGCAAAGGGGAAAATGGAGCAGCACAGGAAGGCTTGAGTGTGGCCTCCAGTAAGTGTCAACGATAATAAAGAAAGGCTTAAGAGGGTTTAGCGGCTGTTGTTGGATAACAGCAGGACAAATGAGGGGTTCTGTCTACCGGCAGCACTTGACTGACCCCAGCTGAGTCAACAACAAGCCACGAGAAATCCGGGTGTACCTGAAGGGGAGGAGAGCGAGAGGAGGCTGCTCCTTCTCACATGTGTGAAAACCTTTCTCATCACAGATAACAGTGTATCCATGTGTCTTTTATAGCGTGTTAACTAAGAAATAAATGCGTGAGAGGGGAATTAATGGGATGTGGCTGCAAATGATTTAGTATTCTCATCTGTGTTCTGTAAATATAAATTTCAGTGTTGATAAAACACAAAACAGCAGTGCAGGGATGTATCTTAAAGTGTGACAGAAAGTTAAAAAAACATTGTGTGTCCAACATTTCAGAGGAATTAAAACTTCTAAATGGGAAATATTTAAAGCAGGGGTGTCAAATATGCAGCTCACAGGTCAAAATCAACTCACAAGACAGTTTAACAGTGTCCTCCAATGGATGATATAGAAAAGTCCTCAAGTGAATTAATGAATAATTTGTTCACTTCAGGGGTTTTCTGGTTGTTACTAACGGATTTAGTTGAAAGGAGGATTAAATGTGAACATTTTAATGATGTTTTTGTATTTCTTTGCACAAAAACAAATTATTTACGAGAAGAGTGTTTATATAAGTTATTATGTGATCATTTTGCTAGTCTACCCCAGCTGAGCTCAAAGTGGGTCTGTGTGTGGCCCCTGAGCTGAAATGAGTTTGACACCTCTGATTAAATGGGTCACTTTACGCCATTACACACAATACCAAAATACATGCTAATGCTAATTATATGTCTTGTTTTGAAGGTTTTCCTTCAAATATTTTCAGATCCTGGTTAGGGGGAAATCCAGAAAAATATGCAATGTGATGTACTCCAAAAGAATAAATCTGCTGTAAAGAGTCAAAGTTAGGACAATGCAGCATTCAGTATTATCCACTATGTGGACAAGAGAAGGATTCAAAGATTGATACCATGTGTCCATTAAACATATGGCTGCTGGCAAAACAGCTGGTCAGCTTTGTTTAGCACATCGACTGGAAATAGAATGGCCAGGCTGGTTCTGTTCAAAAACTAGAAATAAAACTACCATTTGAGTGAAATTGTTTTGAGACTGGGGTGTGTTAGCAATAGATCAGTTTCACAATCTCCTGCCAAATTTCGATAATAACTCAGATTTTTATGTGAATTAGGCTACTGGTTCTTGGAGAGGTCCCAACGAGTCATTACATTTTATTCTATCATTTGATGGTTATCAAGCTGCATTGATGCAGGTTTAATTCAAGCTACCTTTCATTTGCAAGTAGGTCAGGTGAAATACCAGTTTCATTGTTCCAGACCAATTTGTAGCCACACCCAGGTGGCAAATTTCCAGTTTATTTAACTTGTCACTGAATCAACATCGACGTTATAATTCACAGAAAATATTTCTGAAAGTGTTTTTCTTTTTTTAATGCGCGACAAGCTGTCAAAGCAGCAGCTAACTCTTCCCTCATGGAAAGGAGCTGATCAACAAGTGATTACTGAGAGATGGGAACATTGTGAGCACTGTGTGCCAGCGCTGTGAGGCAATGAGACAGTACTGACTGGGCAGCGCTTCGCTCTCTGCCATTAATTGACAAGCGGGATAAGGAGGATGTATTAGATCACATAGTAAAGTAATAAAAAAAAAAAAAAAAAAAAAAAAGAATTGGAGCATCTGTGTTTTATTTCAATGGGGGCCAAAAAAATGTCAGCTTTACGAAAAGTGTTTTGCATCCAAACAACAGATGCTTGTTGTCATGTTCAATCAGCTGCTTTTTTCTAGGGATTGTCATTCAGACAAGTTTACATGCAAAGCAAAGCGTCCGTGCTGCTGAGCAGGTCAGACCTCAATTGAGAAAAGCAGTTAAAGCAGAATTAGCTACATATGTACTACAAGTGTCCTTTCTTTTATACTTTCAGGATCATATGTTTTGACCATGGGTGTTCAGCGTAAACCGAACGTGGAACATGCAAACTGTAAGTGATGCAGAAATAAGCACAATTATAAGACATGCTGAAACCTGGTGAGGAATGTGTGTTGATGTTAAGGATGTTATTTGAAAATAACATCCCTGTGATGGTTTGGACCTGTAAAGAAGATACAGGTATTATCATTTCAAACAATAGTTAACAGTTGTAAGACTGCAATCAAATGTTTGCCTGCTCATTGTTTTATCCCAAAGGCTTCGGGATTTTCTATATCTACGGATAAACCTCGTGACTTTGGGCTGGTGGCAGCCATTTTGGCAAAACTCAAATTTTATAATTCATTTGTGTTTATGCTACAAATCTATTTTCGTTCTCGGCTTGGCTCTCACTCGGTGCTCGATGAGCCTGTAGCTCTCTGTTTCCATCTTAGGATGTCTCTACACTCTCATTTCCAACCACCTGATTATGTTGTTATAGCAGGGGAATGTTTACGGGACGGTCGGCCATTTCTTTGTAATAAAACATGCTGACCTTGCAGAATAAAAATACCCAGAACATTTCCTTTGTTCAATGTCACCCTCAAGGCTGCACATCATCCTCAATAACACTTTAACTGCAACGTTTACACTGTGTGTTACACTGCATCACTGTGGACACCTTTGCATATCTGCTCTGACAAGATATGGCAACGATAAAATGCTAGTCCACTCTCAAAAACATTTTAGATTCCTTTGATTATTTATAAGAAAAGGGATCAAGTGCTCGGTTCAAGATCAGGGGTTCAAGATCAGGGAAAACACAATGTGAATGGAAAAGTGGTGAACCAATAAATATATATTTAAGTTTACATGCAGCAGGGATGTGGCCGGCTTTTTCCAAGAATTATTTTATTTACATTTTGAAACGATGTCTTGCAGTCTTCTGTTGTTCCAAGTGTTTCTGGTTCGCCTTATTTCATGTATCACAGCCCCCGACAGGGAGTGCGCCTGCATGTCCACTCTGCATTGTCACAAACATGTGGCCAGATAACAAGATGACCCCCATTAACAAGGATCCTGACCTCCCTCGGGATATTTCAGTGCCATGGAAAACTGTTTCTGGACAATGAAACAGGCTCTGATGCAGGAAACACAATAGCTTGGGTTGGACAAAATGACAGTCACAAAGACATGACCTGAAGCTTGTGTTGAAAAATGACAGTCACGGAGACATGACCTGAAGCTTGTGTTGAAAAATGACAGTCACGGAGACATGACCTGAAACACTTCATGTCAAACATAGAACACAGGCGAGTAGTGAATCGAACTGAAGTCACGGGGGCCGACATTAGAAGGTTCAATGCTCGCAAAACTGTAATAAAGGAAGTGTCGGATGATGAAAAACAAATAGAAAATGTCATTTATCTCCACAAAGGACAAATAACAATAATCCCTTACAAAACATCAGAAAAGAAAGCAGAGACCCGTAAGACGAAAATGTAAAAGTACAAAAGTCTCTACTCAAAAAGTATTTATTAATCAAAAGTAACATATTTCATTTAATAGCATTGTCAACATGATTCAGTTGAGTAGTTTAAAATGTCTATCTTATCAGACAAACAATAAACTATAGAGTAAGTAAAGTAAAGTAGTAGTAAAGTAGAACAAATAGGGTAAGTTGTACTTTACTAGGAGTGATGCATTCTTGAAAAAGATCTCACGCATAAGCAAAATACTGCTTTATTACTGTCATTTGTTACTTCCATCACTGCTTCTCGATAGAGAAATTTGTCTCTTTTTTTTAACGTAATTTCATTCTCTTCTAAAGTGTGTTATCTTTAGATTGATCAGACTGTAATTTAATCATAGTATTGCATGAAGAAACTGGAAAGTGGTGAAAGAGCAGCTTCAATTTGTTTAGTCTTTCTACAGTTGTGTTTATTACAGAAAATACATCACAAGCTCTGGTACCAATCGCTCATGTTTACTGTGTCAACGTTTGGGTGGTTTAAACACCTGTATAAACCCTTTTTGTTGCTTTGAACTGAACACGTGGAAATTTAAAACATGAGTGTTGATCAAAAGGAAAAACAAAACAAAACTACAACCTACAGTCGTGAAATCAACAAAATATAAGAGATTCATATTTTCCACTTCCACTCATTCATTTGGTACAGGATCTTTTGCCCACTTTGTCAATTAACAGCCGCTGCTGGAGGAAGCTGAGAGTGCTGAGTGAGAAGGGTCAGGAAGGAAGGACAGCGGAGGGGACGTTGAATCCCCTGTTGGTTTAGTGTGTGAATTTGTGGTACAGAGGATGTGTTGGAGAGTAGAGGATGCACAAAAAACACAACAATAAGATGGAAGAAGAAAAGCATTAATTTTATGGTTCCAATTCTTTTTTTATTCCTTCTGCCTTGAATGCTCCCTGTTGACCAATAACACACTGAAAACTTTTATTTTTCCTCACTGACACGACTCCTTTGCTGATTCTTTGGCCCAGAGCTGATATCAGATTGAATTACATAGCTGCTTCTCACCCTCCATGCATTACCCCTCATCTATCTTTGTGTTTTTATAAATCTGCTATGCTAGTCCTGCACATCCCGGCGGGAGGAGTACATCCGCCTAAAACTCTATGATAGAGGCTCACAAGAAGGCCACAGCTGTAGTTACTCTAAATCTTAACAGAGAAGGTTGTAATGATTACCTTGCTAATTCAATGTACTTTTTATGTGCAGATGGGACACATAATACATTTATCATCAGAGCCTCATGTTTAGTGGATTTGCCAAGCCTGTTGACAGTCTAGAAACCAGACCCTACTGGCAGACCAAGTATTTTATATGAAAGTGACAGAACGTACCGGTAATCATTATCAGCAGAAATGAGTCACTCTTGATCCACAGCTTACTCACTGCTGAAAAGATTCACTGCAGCACTTTTTCTAATCCACTGGCTCATTTTACAAGATTGGTCATTGCCTTCCACAGAATATCTTGGAGCAGCTGGAGGCACTTAAGAGTGAGATTAAGCTTGCTCTCAGAAGATATCGTTATGTTTGATTTGGTCCACTAAACAGATCAGATAATCTTGGATATGCATTTTGTTGCCCCGGTCAGTTTTTCTCATCAGATCACTTGAAGGTGACATTGCAAAGGGGAGTTATGACCGACAACTCATAGTGAATTCGTCTTTGTTCGTACCACAGACAAACGAGCAGAAATCGGTAGCAGGCTACAAGTGTAAAGAGTGAAGTATTTTCTCTGCTCTTATGTCAACCAGGGACAGCGAGAAGTTTATCCTCCTGTTATCGTGGAAAGTGTAGTCACCGTTACTTCGCCCACGGCTCGTTGTGCTCCTGGCTCTTTGGCGCGGGGCGTGTTTTTAATCACACTGAGTGAGGACAGAGGGCAAGTCAGTTTGGATAAAGGGTAAGTGTGGCAGAAGGGTAGGGGCTAAAGAGTGAGTGGCTCACAAAGCTTTTCTTCTGCTAATTTATGACTCCCAGGGCAGATGGGGGGCCTGGTCCCAGTTCCTTCGTGCCACACCCTGCAAACCCACCCTGGAGTAAATCAAGCACTCTAAGCCTTGACATACTAAGGACTGCCCCAAGCAGCCCATCGTCCCGACACTGCGCTCCATACTGGCGTAAATCATCTGGGCATCATAGAGAGGACCGGCCAGGCAGACGGAGTATGGACAAAAGGCTCCCTTGAGACAAACGTCCTCAGAGACTCAAAGCTTTCTGCCTTTTATCAGTGCATAGTTTTAGTTGAGTGTTCTTGGGCAGACACACAGCTCGACACACCAAATTACTGTGCACCCACACGCCATCTAAAACCCAGAAAAAAAATAATTTCAGTTATAAAGAAAGAAAGAAAAGGCCGATCTTGAGGTCAAATAACAGTCTTTTTCTTTCTCTGACTCTTTCCAGACATTCAGACACTCTGTTATAGGTTAACAAAAAAATTGGTTTAATCACAATTTCCTCCAATCATAAGGGCCCTTGTGGAAGTGATTGAACCTGAAATTATATTTACAAAAAGAGTAACACTTTCTATGCTCTTACTTGGCTTAATAGATGGGTTTTTATGGTGCTTCAGTGTTAGATTTCGCTCTCTCTCCTGCTTTTGTCCCACCCACAATCCCAAAACATGTTTGTTGGGTTCATTAGTGACTTCACATTAACTGTTGTTGTGAGTGTGGGTGATTGTCGGCCTCTTTGAGTTAGCCCTGGAATGAAGAGTAAACCTGCTCACAGGGGCCTGCATCTTGCACAATGTCTGCTACTCTGGATAAGGTTGTTAAAGTCGGTGAATGTTTTTTGTTTTGTAGATTGAAAGCATACAAAGTCATCTGTGTTCATTAAAAACTCGACAAGGCTATATGACTTATGTCATACGCATACTATAGTGTGACCCAAAGACCATAAATTGTGTTTTGAACTGGAATGTGTAGGAGATACCCTGGATCATACTGTCAGGGAAAAAAAAGAAAGCTTTTTACATTCAAATTCATCAAAATACACCAGCTGTGAAATTAATATTCCCGTGAGACACCCCAAAAATATTTATGTCACCGAGAGAGTCATTTTTTAAATCAGGTCTGCTTGACTAAACACAAAAGATGTTCAACTCACTGTATGTAGCGTAAGTGCCGAGTTGGCAAGACGTTTTGGGGAGTTTCCTGTTCCCAGATTATGTCTCAATACAGTAACAGGAAAAGAGAGATTTGAACTTGGAGGATGACCTAACTTTTGACACCCAGCGGAGTACCCCTAGCGTTTCCTTCTGATTCCGTGTTGTGAACTCATCATCTTTTTATTTGTTTGACTGAAATAGTCTTAGACTCGCAATATTTTATAAAGAATATCCTCCCTGCACGATTGCTTCCCCCCCAACAGTGCAGTGCATGGGTCAGCACGTCACAACCTTGGGTTCCTGTTATGTTGCTCTATCACTCAGTTTGTACTCTAAATCTGTTAGTGTGCCCATGAAGCTAATTTCCCAGTTGGAAAGGGTCTTTGGTGTGCAGAGGTCCCCTCAGTCAAAGACTTATGTGCAGATTTCTGATGTTGCTACACATGTTTTTCATCAGACTGAAAGAACAAATACACAACAAACAATAGAGCTGTTCAAATGCTCTTTCTATAGATTTATCCCATGTGGGCACAATAGAATTAAACCTATCTACCACCACGGGGTAGTAGAGCCGAGAAATGTGAGGAATCCGACTGTGGAAGTTAGTGTTGAAAGGCATGGAAAATCATAGTTCGGAGCCAAATAAGTCAAAGAAAGCTGAGAGCTATTGAATTTGGCATTTTGGAAACATTTTACTTTGTCAGTGAACAAGTTGAATATCATAGATCCAAAGTTGGGTGATGGAAGTTGTCGGTATTAATTTACGTTATGTCTTGATATCCGTGTGGTTTCAGAGGCTCCTCTTTAGCAGCACACAACAACAAGTTATTATGAATGAAGATGTCTGTCAGCCTACTGACAGAACGAGGCTTGAAGAGATGTGGAAATGAAATATACACACCCTAAACATCAGAACCATAGCATTCAGGAAGTGTCTGAAGTCTGTTTGTTTTTTTCAGTAAAACATTATTCAAAAAAGCTCATGTATGTCAGTGTATGAATGTTTGGTAGAATTAAGCCAAGTTGTTCAACAACTATGAGATCAAATACAACTTTTATAGACAATAAAGTTTTCCTGTAGTAGAAAGTTTACATTTAATTAAAAGTTCCTTCATCATGCTCTCTATCTGGTTGGACTGTTTTTATTGGGGGTTCCTGCCTGCCTTGCATTTGACATCACCTTGATAGTGAGGAAATAAATAGTATTTTCTGAATTTGTTGACCAATCAGGAGGAAAACAGGCAGTAGGAAAAGCTGCATAAGCCCACCTTTAAGATCTATCCTGACCAGCTTTTTATTATTTCAATATGTGAGCCTTCTATTCCTTTTGCATTTCCACCTGTGCAACTGTATATTGCCAAAATAGTCCTGATACCAATGTTGGAGCCCGCAGCTATCACTTGTTCAAGCCTCCAAGCTCTATCAAAGAGAAAACTGCAGCTATTGCAGGAGAAAGATGCAAAGCGAATCTGGCTTTTACACACGAATACACAAATGCATACACACAAGCACACACTAGAATCACATTGCAGTGGTTGTCATAGTTTCATATATGGTGTTGCTGTATCAAGAGGCCTCATTCTCATTCGATCTGGTGTAGTTGATTCCAGCTGATTTTGAGGTTTGCTCAATCCATATTTCTGTCTGAACCCCTGGTAACAAGGTAACACAAGCCGACCTGGAAACAGATGACGTGAATATGAGTCTGGCCATGGTCTGAACCGGGTTGCATACAGGTGTTTTCCTCAACACACGAGGGATCACTTCAGAAGAGTTTTATTGGAAGATAATGACTATAACACTTTTTCCCTGAACTCAACGATTTGGAAGGTTCACCTCCGGAACACATTTTCTTGTAGATATTTACAAGCACAGTAGTGTATAGTTGTCATGTGGTTATGTGTAGACATAAACACGCACCTGATGCTAAGCGAAACCGCAACCAGATGAATTGGGAATCCACAGCAGCATGGCGGCGGTCTGATGCACTCAGATGAGAACTGCGCCCAGCCCTGTAATTACTGTCAGGCACACAAACAGACTTGTATTAAACAGGACAGGAAAACACGTGGGAGACATTAGCACAGACAATATGGCCGTGTATACGTGAAGTGCAATGTGGTTTGAATGAACATACATTAATATGGACATGATGATGCCTCACTTGTGTTGATTTATTAAGTAGTTTCAGAACATCGCAGTCTTCATGTCTTCAATCTTTGACCCCGAGGCATTGGCCCTGCTCAAAATCAAACATCAAGTACTGAACTTCGCCGCTGTAGACCTGACCTGATTGAGCTGTGTATGTGTGCACATATGTGTTATATAAACCAACTCTTCCTCTGTGGTCTTCACGTGTATCTTATATCAAGTTTCTGTTGAGACGGGGAAATTGAATGCACATAAGGCAATAATATAAGATAACGCTTGTCTTATGGCCCAAACTAACAGTTATTTTGACAGTCATTTAATCTATGACCAGTTTTCTTTGTTAATCAATAAATGTTGTTGTGTGAAATGCAAAGGAATAACAAAAATATACCAAAAGAGCTAAAACATATTTCATTCCAAAAAAAGGCAAAGACGAGATTTTTTACACGATTATTTCCTAACTCCATCCAATTTAATTGATCTTTTAATAAAACCCTCTACTTCTTCAATCTCAGTGGTACTTTGAGCAGATTCTGGCTGGCAATGAGTGAAGAGGAGGTACAACGTAAAAACGGTTACTCGTCATACAGGCAATTAAAACACACTGATTAACCTCCAACATATGGTTTTGGTCGGAAGAAGGAAATTGGAGCACCTGCAGAAAACCCAAAGAGAGAACATGCAAACATCCCACATCTCCTTTGGCCTCAAATTCAACGCATGTTCTCACTGTGAGGCAAGATTTGTAGCCACAGCGCCACCGTGCATGGAGAAAGAGGCTTACCAAATACAACAAGAACTGTTTACTGTGAGGAAATTTATGAAGAAGATAAAACCGTCTTTCGAATGATTAAAAAGATTCATACCTGATAAATGCAAAATTATGAAAGTATATCTTATAAACTTGAGCAAAATATTAAGGCAAAACAGTCTTTATGGCATGAAATAATTCTATTTTTATAAAAGAATTTCTGTCCAGGATTTTTATTCTATTCTATTTTCTGTCCAGACAGCTAATAAAGGCCAAACAGACCAAAACACTGTTTTCGAAGCAAGGACAGTATGCAGGAGATAACACATGAAACATGGCTCCTTCATCACATATAGTACCAGAGAAAATATAGTGCAGATCACCAGTGAAAGGGCATCGATATTATCTTGTTACCTCAAATACCCCTTTATATACATAAACACTGAGCATGCTGTGGAGCCACAACATCTAGCAAACACCGGCCAGCCCATGAAGCTTTCCACATGTGAACGTCAACCTATAACATTTTCTCTTTAAATCTTGCTCCGCTTGTTATTCTACTGACATGATGCAAAGCAGCACAGAGCAGCAGTGTTAACAGCGGTCCACTGCACCCTCTGGGATTTGCACCCTACCCTCCCACACCCAATAAATCTACAGGCCCTTGCATTGAAAGAGAAGGAATTCATCACAAGTGTAAATACATTTATGTTAAGATGAACAGCCGCGCCGTCCACTCAATCCTGCGGGCTCAGCGTGGTCGATCACCTAATCAACAATGTAAACCTTTCTTAAATTATGATTTGCGGCAAACACAACTATAGGCTGTCATATCATCTTGTCTCGTTCTGAGATAAAGGTTGTTGAGAGCTATTGAAAAAACATGAAAGGCTCCTGGTGAAGACAGACATGAGGTTTACATTCCACTGTGCCGCTCAACCTTACAGTCACAACACTACGTGGATGTATCAGTTTATTTCCCACCTTCGGTGATTTATCAGCAGCTTGATGGTTTGTTTGACTTATTCTGACTCCTATCAGTGAGCCTTTGTGTGTACCGCCCAAAATAAAATTTAAAAAAAGAAAGCACGGTCTCTGGGCTCCTGGATAAGAGCTCCATGCACAGCATGTCTTCTCCTTATTAAACTACAAGATCTTATTGTGACACTCTTTCCTTTGCCTTGTTGCGTTTTTACATTTAGATCTCCTCTAGTATCTCTTGAGATTTTCAACTAAAGATGACCCACATTTACAACGTAGGAAAATTAAATACACAAGTATCTCCTTCTCGCTGCACTTCATGAGCCAGAGCTGATAGCAATATTAATCTCTATACAGATATGTTTGCTTACACAAATAACACTGTTTGGAAAGATTATTGACTTTTGCTTTGGCAGGACAGTGCAAGGCGAAGAAGATATTTTAATTAAGTCCTCCATTTATTGTTACAAGGCACTGGAAATAAACTTTCTCTGAGATGCAAATACTTGGCAGTGATTATATATGTGACATCCACAGAGTGCAGGCTTTATAAACTCCTGAAAAGCACTCACAATGAAACAGACTGATATAGAGAGAAGTATTTTAGATGAGGTGTTAGGGTTACCCCAACTCTCATCTGAGTGGTTTATTGCACTGCAACTGGCTTCTAATTGATTGTGCAAAACAGACATTTAAGCGATTTAATTTAATTTATATGTGAGAGGTGTCACTGGCTTTTCGGTTTTCAATGATAGAGTTTTCTTAGATCCTATATTTGATCACAAATAGGTTAGTTTTTTTTTTTCTTCATTTGTGCATGTCTTTCTGATATCAGGGCTGTTTCGGCCTACATATTTGGGACAATAACACACAGAAAAGACTATTTCTTCATGATTTCGCCACACACTTCATATAGATCAGATAAAAAAAAAGATAGAAACAACCCCAAAATGGAAAAGGAAACAGACAATGGGGAGAGACTGAATTATGAGGAAAAGGCCCACTAGTGAATGTTATCTTTCATTGACAAGAAGAACTAGTAGTCACTTCATATGGCTAATTGCAGTCTACATAGTGCTACTGTGGTGAGTTGGTGGGTTGCTTGCCGATATTTCAAAATGTTCTTGTAGAAGGTCCATCCAAAAGAACTTCCTTCCGAAGGAAATTGAGCATTTTGTGTCTGTCAGCGTGTGTGTAAGTGGGAGAATGTGACTGAACATGAGAGATGTTTTGTGACTGCCAAAGCACGTTATCAGATAAGATCTTTAGGGTCATTGCATTCTGCTGTACGTTGGAATTTATTTCGAACAAATTTTCCTGTTACTGGAGTAAAACAGCAACATATGAAAACAAGTTAAATAGTTTCAGATTGAGGTGCAAAATCATTTGAGGCTTCAAGCAAAACTTTTCCAATTTTTATTTGCAGTTTTTTTCTGTGGAAATATGTTTAATGGACATTTATGTCACTGCCTCTAACAAATGAATCTGGTTCACTGAGAAACAAATTCGACTCTTGGATTTAAAATGAAGCGGTACAAACCACCTTTCAGCGCTCCAGTGAGTTTCTATACCACTATAATAAGTGGTTTTGAGGCGCCATCTAGAGGGAAATGAGAACCAGTGGAGGGCGCTGTCACATCAGCTAATATTCAGCGAAGAGAGAGCAGTTGTCTCAGACCTTAAAAGGGCTGGAAAAAAGACTCACATATACTCGGGTGTATGTACTACAGAGGAACAGCTACAGGGTATCTTTAAATTATTTTGGACACAGACGAAATAGCGGAGCCATGATTTGACAGCGGATGGCAGCAGTGAGTTACAGTGACATCCAGTCTACCTCTTCCAGGAGCAGCAGAGGAAGAAGAAACAGCAGAAGAAGAGGAGGAGGCAGCTTGGCTGCTTCGTGACGTAATAAATGAATCTAGTGATGTTGTGTAACTTCACCGTTTGTAAGTACTTGACGCTCGTTTTCATAAACAGAAATGCCCCCAGAAAATACTCATATTATGCCTCCTGCTTGTTTTTGGTATTCACGTGTTGGTCTTTTAACGGGACGCTTGTATTTAATGCTTCACAGCTGATGATGGTCGACTGGCTGTTAGCTTAGCATGTAGCTTAGCCACGTAAACAAAGGACAGATGTGATATAATTTACATGTGTCTCGGTGTCTTTTTCTATGGTGTTTTTGTTAAAGCTTACTCTGGGCATTTAGATTAATATTTCATTCAACTCACAAATTTAATTCCGTCGGAGTTTAATTCAATAACAATATAATCACAGTTCCGTAACGTTTCGTACAGTTCTACTAGTTTGGAGTTACGATTAATGTATCAAATAGAAATTGTTGATAGTGGACAAGAAGTACTTTGTATTATTATACGAATCTTTCTTTCAATGGATAGGAAGCGATGAGAAGACATCGCAGTCTCAGTGACTTGTCTGTTTGACACATTGACTCTTGCAGCTGCACCATCAACATGCCGGTAGAAGGCAGAGAGGACCAGGAGTCTCCCTCTCTCTCCAGCCCGGCCAGCGCTGCCCTCACGCCGGGAGGGATGGAGGAGGAGGGGACCACAGGGGGCTCAGCAGTTGGGGCTTTCCCTGACAACAGTCAGGGTTCTGAGGCAGCAGCAGTCTACCCTGCCAACACTGGACCTGAGGAAAGCAGCATTGGTGAGCCTTGCAACACGTTCAGATGAGACAAAACTGATTTGTCACGCAGTTTATCAGGACTTAGACTTCGACCTTATATACACCTGGCAATAAATGAGTTTTGGAATATTGGATTGCATCCACAGTTACTACAACCTTTTGTATGTGTCATTCAAATAAAATGTATGATCAAAGATCCAGGACACTATGCAGATATTTGTGCCGTTTTGTATTGCATTAGGTGTTGGGTTCATTCAGGGACAGGATCAATAGTCACCCACATTTATAAAATACCGAGGGCTTTATGACTCTAGTAATGCATGTGACAATATTGAAGTGAAGCATTGGTCTTGGAGTGGCTCAAGCCATAGAGTGAACTTATAAAAATGTAATGTCAACTGGGCTAACTGAATCGGGGTAATCTGGGTGAAGGTTTGAATACAGTCTCAGTTTGTGAATGGGGCAGGTGTCAATTATTTATTTGTTTAGATTACTTTTATTATTCATTTATATGTGTTTGACATCTGTGTCACTTTTAGCTGGTAAACGGTCTGGAGCCTTGCTGCAGATTGACCGGCTCCGCATCCAAGCAGCGTCTGCCAGTTCTGGAGCCGATGAACTGCAGGGCCTTGGTGTGGCTGTGTACGATCAGGATGTCCTGGAACAAGGTGTCTTGCAGCAGGTGGATGAGGCAATCCAGGAGGCCAGTCAGGCTGCTGCAAAAGCTGATGCTGAGAAGGAGTACCAGTCTGTCCTGGATGACGTTAGGTAAATTCCAACACCTGCAAATAATAATAAGAACTTTTCTGTATGTTCATTTTGTGCTCCTGTAAAATACCCTAGATGAGGTAATATATTCACATTGAGTTGTACTTTTAAAAAATCATTCGGTTTATCAGCAGGGGTCCAATCTGTAATTGTGTTCATATTGTGGAGCTAACTTATTATTAATGTAGCTTACATGATGGTCTGTTTGACAAACAACAGATTCCCTCTTTTTCCTTATTTTAAAACTAGCTTTTTGTTTTAAAATGTTTATAAAACTTAAAAAGAGGCTGGTCTGTCATGCTCTGCTCCTAATTATCTGTGTTTCAGGTCAGTTACAGCATCCCTCAAACATATCAACAAAATAATTGAGCAGCTAACTCCCTATGCAGCTTCCAGCAAGGACATAAGTAGGAAAATTGAATCTGTCAAACGGCAGAAGGAAAACAAGGTAAGATACTATTACAAAGCTTTAGATTTAATGTGTTCTATGTAATACTGTTGCACTGAAGTGATAATGAAAACATCTGCGATCTTAAAATCAACCTTTCATTTCAGGAGAAACAACTAAAGAAAGTCAGAGCCAAACAGAAGCGTCTTCAGGCCATCCTGGGAGGAGAGGATGTTCAAAGGGTGGAAGCTGAGCTTATGGCTGAGGGTGACGATGACATAGAAGGTGAATTTTTTTTTTTTGTTATGCATATTTAAAGTAATTGGTGCAAATGACTTCAGATTGGTTACGTGGTTTGGACTATGTTGAATTGTACCCTTGTAGTTTCAGGCAATATTAAACTTTTAATGACATCTGACACATTTATTTTCCAAAACCCTCTATATATTTCACTAAAATGTGCTTTCCATCTAAAAATGACCTGATCTATATATATTTTTTTCTTTTCTACATGTTTAATACAACTGCCCAGCTAAAACTTTGAGGACAATTTTGCTGCTTTTACGGGGTATCTTTGACAACTACTTCTTTATTTGTTTGCCCTTTACCAGAAGCCGGTCCTTCCACATTGGGCAGCATGCTTATGCCAGCTCAGGAAACAGAATGGGAGGAACTTATCCGTAAAGGTCACATGACTCCATTTGGGACTCGAATCCAGCAAAAAGAGGAGAAGAAGGGGCCTCGAAAATTGATGCTTGCTGAGAACTCTGCCTTTGACGAGTATCTGGCTGACCAGGCCAAGTTGGCGACTGAGAGGAAGAGAGTCCCTCTCCTGAAGAAGAAGAAAAGAAGCTCTGGAGTCAGTGCTGATGTAGAGGCCAGAGGGACAACCAAAAGAAGTGTGTCCTCCTCCAAGGATAAAAAACTTAAGAAGCGCATGCGGAAACTGCAGATAACTGCTCTGAAGGCTCATCCTAAAGCTCGGCCCAAGCCTGAGCCTCAGCAGTCCAAGTTGAGGAGGAAGCGACAAATCGAAGGAGAGGAGATGGACAGCGAGGGGTCCGAGTACATGCCCAGTGATGAATTAATAGATCCTGAGCAAGAAGAGAGAGAAGCCATGGAAGAGGGGTTTGGGGAGGATGATGATGAAGAATATGAATTAAAACCATTCAAGAGAAAAACCGAGAGGAGAGGGAGGAAGAAAGTAAAGCAAAAAGACAGCGAGGAAGAATACTGCCCTGAAAGTTCAGAGGAAGAGGATGACCACAAGGGGAAAGACAAAAGGTGCAAAGACGATGGAGATGTGGAGTACTACAGGCAGCGAATAAGGTACGGCCACCATTCTAACCGCATGCTGCTATAAGCTTAATGTGGGATTTATGAAGCAAAGGTGCAAAAAGTTTTCATCCGTCAGTCGTCTTCTAAAGAGAAAGCTGAAATCTATGTTGGCAAATGACATGCTCAACAAACACCAGATTGAGCCTTTTGCTTTGCTTCACATTTGTAATGGCAGTGGCGCAAATGTGCTATTGTTATTCTTTTCACTTAAGGAGAAAAGCAGTTGGTTTTCGCTGGCTCCATGGTGCAGAAAGAGAGTTAATCCCAGATGAGATTGGCAGCTGTTTCTTGACTAAGCAAATTCACTCCCGCTCTTCTTCTCCCTCTCTGCTCTCACACTGGCCTAATTATCCTCCTGCACATGGTTTTATACACTCACTCACTCTAATGCTCAAATTAATGGAAGAGCAGCCCTAATGAGATTTCATATTTATAGCTGCCAAATAAATTGTGTTGGCATGTGTCCTTTTTCTAGACTATAGTGACTGAATGTCAATTCAACAGCACAGTCACAGCCTGGATGGCGAGGCTAGTTTATAGGAGCAATGATATTATTAGAGCAGGCGGTATTTGTAGTTGGTCGGGGGTGGAGTGGGGGCAGAAAAGTGTAATTAACTGAACCAATGCTTAGTCTTGACTTAATTAGAGAGTATGGTCTCCCAGGCCCAGCTAAAGGACCAGTTTTGTGGCAGGGTGACAGGACCAGACCCAAATGAAGATGGATTCTTATCCGCTGCACCTCACACCTTTCTGGGGAACTCGCACTACTAATTGTCTGTATCAATCTTCATTTGCTGCATGAGGACTGTGCCTCTAACTGCCCTCTCTCCTGCACTATTAAAAGTGTTCTCCTTTACATTTCCCTTTTTGCTATAGATGTTCCACTGCTCAAGGGAAATACCCACAACTCAAAACATTTCCTATCCATGCACCTGTGTAGACAAGTCCTAAAATAAATCACTGCGGAGTGCATGAGGTGAAAGTGGAACATCCATCTATCTGATCTCAGCAAGCACTTATCCCATTTAGGGTTCAATGTACCCGTCCTAAGTATGCAAAGTTTACACCCTGGGTGGGTTTCTTATATAACAGCCATCCATCCATTTTCTCCCGCTCATCCGTTTCCGGGTCGCGGGGGTGGCAGTCTGAGCACTGTCACCCAGATCACATTGCACTGATTAAGAATCTTTCCTGCGGGTGGTGAGCCCACAGGAAGGTGGCGCCCGGCGTGGGATCTTATATAACAGAAGCCTCAAAAACAATATTCTCTTGACATGGCTTATTTATTTTTGCTTTTGTTGCCGGATGCTTGTAGGTTTGATAGCCACAAGACTATTCGAGCCTTTAACAGTTAAACAGTCAATTATTTGGTCCTGTTTCAGTAATATTTTAGTTTAAAAAGCCTTTTTGCAAAGGTTTTTTTGATCCTACATCTCAAAGAATTGTCCCGTGTGCTCTATGTCCTCTTGCTGAAATTGAGGATTTGTTTCACCATCTCAGTGTGCAGATATTTCATTGGTATTTGTTCACTAGGAAATGGAAGCGGCAGCGTCTCCGAGAAAGGGAGGAGAAGAGGGAAAGGGGCGAGGAGCTTACAGACGACAGCGATGCTGAATTTGACGAAGGCTTTAAAGTGCCTGGTTTTCTCTGGAAAAAACTTTTCAAGTAAGTTCACTGTGAAGCAATAATATTCCACTTTTCTGTGTGAAGTTTGTTTTCAACATTGCTGGTTGTTTAAATTGTCTTGGATAACCAAGCACAGATCTCCTGTGAATACAGTCCAGTTCAGATCCTTAGGTCTCCCGATGTTAACTCAGACAGACTGGCTCATGGTAAGATCAGGTCTCTGTTTTGTCCACACCATCACTTCCAGGTCCCCTTCATCTTTTTTATGCTGCAGGTGGTTCTTAATAAACACCGGCTTTATGTTTGGGGTTGATTTCCTCTGCTGCATAATAAGTTTGTAGTCAATTGAACACCTGCTGGTATTGCATGATGAATATGTAGCCTTTGACTACACAAGCATAAAACTTTTGCACAGTACTTAATTGTGTTAGCTGACAAGACAAATTGAATGAAATCCATTCATAATCTCACCTGTGAAATTATGTTTAGATACCAACAATATAAAGAGAAGAGATATCATCCAAGGATTGATTTGGTTTTGGCTGTGAGTGATCTTCCTATGTGCTTGCGACCATCTTTTAGGTGTTTGTTGTAAACAAAACAACTGTGTGTGAGCATGTGACTGTGACTAATCACACAAAGTAGCCCCCCCCCCCCCCCCCCACACACACACACACACATAATGATTCATATGTATTTATCTTTAGTACCTTAATCAACTGTTGCACCATTTATGACGTTAGGTGTGTCCGCATCTTTGCCCTGATACCCAGTTACAGCTCCGTAAGACCTCTGCCCGAATAAAAGGATGAACCAGAGATTCTTACATCAGTAAAACTTAAACTTGATACGTTTAATTTTGCTATAAGTCAGTAGTAGTGAGTGTTTCAAAAACTTTTTGCTTGTGTTTTTGCTTTAAAAGGTAGCATTACTTTAAAGATTGGCCTGGTAATTAAAAATAAGTATGCCCAGCCAAACTCTTCTGTGACTTTATCTCTTCATTACAGCATTTATGCATCACATCTAACTTTGTCTTTCTCAAGGCGCCACTTCACTTTTGCGCTTTGTGGGGATTTAATTGTAGTATAGTGCTGATTTTTGCCTTGCCAGTACAATAATAATTCATGTAGTTTGAATCAAGCGATTTCATTCGACAGTTCAGCCGTGTAGGAAGTGAGATAGAGTGTGATTTACGCTCCACTCTGTTATGTGTTCAACTGAATGCTTATGGCTTCGGTCAGGTGCAGGTCTTTAAACATCCTGTATACTTTCAGGTACCAGCAGACAGGTGTGCGGTGGATGTGGGAACTCCACTGTCAGCAGGCGGGCGGCATCTTGGGAGATGAGATGGGATTAGGTAAAACCATCGAGGTCATCAGCTTTCTAGCTGGACTGAGCTACAGCAAACTGAGGACTAGAGGGTCCAACTACAGGTATATACACACAAAACAAATGCACACACTAACAAACTGTGTCCAGAGACTGTGTGTCTGTATGGTATGAATATTTGATCAGGGGGATTTCTGCTTGAGAGTGTTCATCTGAATTATTAAACATGTTTCAATTATCAGACTCTTCACTTTCTTACTGCAGACATCAGAGAAAACACTGACACTCTGTGTGTGTGTGTGTGTGTGTGTGTGTGTGTGTGTGTGTGTGTGTGTGTGTGTGTGTGTGTGTGTGTGTGTGTGTGTGTGTGTGTGTGTGTGTGTGTGTGTGTGTGTGTGTGTGTGTGTGTGTGTGTGTGTGTGTGTGTGTGTGTGTGTGTGTGTGTGTGTGTGTGTGTGGAGAACACTTAAATGAATTTTAGGCAGCTGAGGTGGGGGAGGCGCAGGTGTAGAACAACAAATCAGCCACAGAAATCATGAGAGAGTGGTTGTGATAATCTGGTTTTACTGTACACTCATGCATTTAGTAGGTGGAGCTCCCCTGATGGTCAATACTCTGTCTAGTATAGACGCCCACAAATTGATTGCTTGCAAACTCAATTATGGCCCAGTATCAATAGCTTCCACAAGGCAGAGGTTCATACCAGCCCATTACTGTGTGTGTGTGTGTGTGTGCGTGTGTGTGTGTGTGTCTGTCTGTCTGTCTGTCTGTCTGTCTGTGTGATAAAGTTCTTGTAAACCTTCACAAAGTAGCTTCATGTTTTGAGCCCCCATTTGGTACAGCTACACTTTGCCATTGGATGATCATGTTATTGTTGTATACTTGTGATCTCCTCCTGCATGGATGCAACACACTTGCTGAACTTGCACGCCAAGCACATCGTCACCCATTCATTTATTGTGATAAGCTGTTATTTTCTGTTATTTGCTGTAGAAATGATGACTGTAATTTGCTAATGAAATTTGCTGAGCTTATATAAAGTTCAATGAACCAATTTCTTTTGTTTACTCTTCTTTATCACAGGTATGGGATTAAACATACTGCTACTGTGTGCATTTGCTTATAGGTACGTTGGCCTGGGTCCGACAGTCATTGCGTGTCCAGCTACAGTCATGCACCAGTGGGTGAAGGAGTTTCACACCTGGTGGCCTCCATTCAGAGTGGCAGTGCTGCATGAAACTGGTTCCTTCACCAGCAACAAGGTAGATGGACATTTCGGCTTGCTGGTGTGCAAAATGTTGCCCTATTTAGGGTCTTTATTTCCTCTGGGGGGCACTAGAGGTCTGCTTATGCAGTATTACCTTCTGACCTTCCACTCTCTCTTCAAGCCAAATGAAGAGTACAAGACACCAAAGATTGATTGCAGTTTTACTGGCAAGGATTTGAGTTGATAAAGGGTTTGTGTTTCTGATTTTTCTTTGCAGGAAAAATTGGTTCCAGAAATAGCATCATGTCATGGTATCCTGATCACTTCGTATTCAGCTGTTAGGAATATGCAAGACGTCTTACAGCGCTACGACTGGCACTACGTCATACTGGACGAGGGCCATAAGATTAGAAATCCAAATGCTGGAGTTACTACTGCCTGCAAGCAGGTATTCATCTCACACGACAAATGCAATTACAAATGAAGTTAATACAATAGTAACTGCTTATGAATGTATTTTAATTGAGCATTGTGAGTAGACTATTCTATTCTCTCAGATCTTAGCCTCACCGCTTCACATTGCATCTTTATTTTGGTTCTTGCACTTTTTATTGTATTACATTATATGACTAACAATTTTTCCATTTACTTTCCTAGTTCCGCACTCCTCACAGGTTCATCCTGTCGGGTTCACCTATGCAGAATAATTTGAAGGAGCTCTGGTCTCTGTTCGACTTTGTCTTCCCTGGCAAACTGGGGACCTTGCCTGTCTTCATGGAGCAGTTCTCTGTACCAATTACAATGGGAGGATACAGCAATGCCTCACCTGTACAGGTTTGTGAATATCTACACACAGACATGAGCGATCAAGCACAACGTGCAGTGTTTTTAACCATGATTCTTCCATAATATTTTTCATATAAATGCAGTTGATTATGTAATTGAATGTCATTTAACAACTTGCATATCACATGCAAGTATGCACACTTTTAGAGAGCGAAATAGAAGCAGGTCTGAATGAAAGACAGCAGTACAACAGAGCCATTAAGTGTAGTGCAAGATAATGTAGGGCCATGCAAAGGAACTTCATCCCCAGTGTGTGAGAGAGGGAGAGGCTAAAGTAGAGAGCCAGTGAGCTAAATTGTAGCCCTTTGTCATTAGTGTCCAATCGTTAATAACCCAGTGACTGTATAGATTTAATTATTTAAGATGGCTATTGATGCTTCTTCCGCTGTCGATAATAAAAACCTTTACTAATTATTAATGTTATTAAATGGTCAGAGAGGGCAGAGCTCTGCTGCTTTATCCTACTCTCAAAATTCTCAGACCAGAAGAGCAGGCCCTTGAATGTTATGTGAAGTGTGTGTAAGTACAACAAGATGTATGCAGAAAGATGGGAGGCGCTTTATGAGATATGGGATCCATTACCAGAGCATGCATTTGCACCCCCTTGTGAATCCACTCAGCAGCTTGGGTCAAGATCACTGGATCACCGTCTGCACTCCCCTTTTTCTTTTGCACTCTGACCTCCAGTGAGCCACAATCCCACCATGTTATTGTCCCCTCCAGCTTTACTAAGGGGGTCTTTTATCCCTCTGAGGACCCCCAGTGAGTTAATGTTAAAAAGGCTAACTGGCTTTTAGCGTGGACTCCCGATGAGGTGGAGCAGACCGTTTGCACTGGTGTTTCTTGTGTGGGAAGAAGAACCAGGTCTTTCTCAAACTCCCTCCGTATTTCCAATGGGGCTGGCCAGTAGTACAGATGAAAGAGCGGCGCTTCATCCCTGGAGACCAACAACACTCTGATCAATGTTTAATGGCTCGAAAGGCTGAGAGGGACAGCAGCAGGAGGGAGGTGGTGAGAGAGTGAACATGAGTGGCTAAATGACAGCCAAGCCCGAGGAGCAGTGACAGGGTGTGTTTGTTTATCCTGAAACGTTTGACTCCCGTGAATTTTTCAGGTGCAGACGGCGTTTAAGTGTGCATGTGTGCTGAGGGACACAATAAATCCTTACCTGCTCAGAAGAATGAAGGCGGACGTCAAGGCCAACCTCTGCTTACCTGACAAAAACGAGCAGGTACTCCTCACACAGTGAGACCTACAGCCTTTAACTCCTGGATCTCTTAACAGGGGACATGTTTATCTGATTGGATGTGACTTGGTGTGCCATGTCTAAGGAGTATTTGATGAATGTCCATGGCTCGTGTCAGATGAAGCCAGCTAATAAAATCCCAGTAAAGTAAAAGGACCAAGTATTCATTAAGGTGGCCGGTCTCTGGTCTGTCCTTGCGGCTGATGCTGGTTTGGCTCCTCAGTCCACTTCAGCTCATTAAGTCCGTCCCTTAGGACAGGACCAGCTTCAAAAAACACATTGCTCTCCTCTAATTTCTCATCTCACACTCTTCACTTCATCAAGGGGCTTTAAAGTGGATGTTCACTGCTCATTACGCGCTCTCACACTGCACTGTTTTTGTGTGTGTAGGTTCTCTTTTGCAGATTAACAGAAGACCAGCGTCAGGTGTACCAGGGGTTCTTAGATTCCAAAGAAGTTTACCAAATTTTAAATGGAGACATGCAGGTTTGCTTCACGCTTCTTCTTTTTGGGCTTCTTTGTTAAGACATACGTTTTGATATAAAGAGGGTCGAATTCTTGCTTAAGGAGATCTTTTCCAGGAAAGAGCCTCTCCCTGTTCATTATTTACCCACTGAATTGATGAATTTCATTTTACTGTCTTTCACTTGAAAATATCACAGTGTGGTTTTAGGATGTCATGTCGAGTTAAAAAACACAACCTTTCAGTGGAATTTCAAAATGATATTGCCAGGAACATTTTGTTAAGCCCCTAAAAGCCCGACTTTAGTATTCTTTAAGATGCACAATTTAAGCAGGGTGTGTAGTTCTTCTTCTCACATTAATCAGACCCTCGAGAGGGACGCATTCCATTTATCACCACTGACCAAATGGACGCGGTTGGAGAGCAAAGGGGTGACCAAAGATTGTGTACACACACATGCATGCACACACGCTCTTATAGACGCATTCAGTGGTCACTCTGAGTCCATTAACCACCATTACTAATGCAGTGACCATTGGGCCTTTATTGTCCGTAAATAAATTATGTAACTTATCTATATAGACTAAAATAAATGTATTTGTTTAAAAGTAAAGCACTGTAAAATCTACCAACACCAATTCTGTCATAAATTCATACTCCTCTCTCTCTCTCTCTCTCTCTCTCTCTCTCTCTCTCTCTCTCTCTCTCTCTCTCTCTCTCTCTCTCTCTCTCTCTCTCTCTCTCTCTCTCTCTCTCTCTCTCTCTTTTTGCTTGTTTCTACACTCTGCAGGTTTTCTCTGGTTTGATAGCACTGCGAAAGATCTGTAACCACCCAGACCTTTTCTCTGGCGGGCCCCGGATGCTGAGGGGAATCCCGGAGGACCAGCTCACTGAGGAGGAACACTTTGGCTTCTGGAAACGCTCGGGCAAACTGATCGTGGTGGAGTCACTGCTGCGTCTCTGGTTCAAACAGGGACACCGGGTCCTGCTCTTCACTCAGTCCAGACAGGTTCGGGGCACATTTTGCTTCAGTTCCATATTAGAGAACACGATGTCACTTTCAAGAATTTACCGATGGACGCTCACAAGCCATGCGGTTGTGCGAATGTGTGTCAGACTAAGACGAAGTGCAAGAGAAAGAGTGTGTATATGTGTTAGAGGCCCCAGCTGTTGCAGTCAATACCAATGAGATTATACCTCAGAGGGAACCTGAGACCCTCCCTGTCGGTATCTCTGTCCATGTAATATTAATCTGCACTAATCCTTTTAGAGATAATCCAAACCTCAGGCCATCTTTTCCTGTTTCTGTCTCTTCTCCATGTCTTCCTGCCCTTTTTTTTTTTTTTTTTTCCTTCAGCTGTTTTTAAACATCTCGTCTCTGTTCTAGATGCTGCACATCTTGGAGGTGTTTGTAATGGAGAATAACTACTCATACCTGAAGATGGACGGCACAACCACAATAGCTTCCCGACAGCCGCTCATCGCTCGCTACAACGAGGTAAAGATCAGTCATCCCTAATGGCTCTGAGTGTTTTTGATGAAAATCCTGTCCTGAGGGACAAAATGCTGCAGTCGAACCTCGTTCACCCTGAGGTGGAAGCACTAATTGATGGCAATCTGTTGTTCAAAGTGGATCTACCATAAGTTTTTGTTTTTTATTGCATTTAGAGGTATTATTAGGCGTTGACTTAATCAATGTGCATTTTCAAATCTTGTCATTATTTGAATTTGAATGCATTTTATCACATGCTGCGCTTGGTCACAAGTTACGAGTCCTAAATAAAGATTTTTTTAATTTTATGTCATTGTGGTTTGACTTAGGAGAGCAGTAGAGTGACATTTCCCTTGCACCTAAAATAAATGTGACAATGGCATTTTTATATTATTATACCCAAAACAGATTATCAGACGGCGTGTAAAGCTGTGAAAACGCTGTTCATTAATCACTAACACTTTTCCCGCTTGCTTTCCTTTGTTGCAGGACAAATCTATTTTTATTTTCTTGTTGACCACTAAAGTCGGAGGTCTGGGAGTCAATCTGACTGGAGCCAACCGAGTCATCATTTATGACCCTGACTGGAACCCCAGTACTGACACGCAGGTTAGACATGAACGGACATAACATTCAAATGAAACACTTAATACTTCAATTATTTTATATGCGAGTCTGAGAGTTACTTAAAGCAGCTTTATTTATCAAATGTTTCCAGCTGGATGTTGATGCGCCTCGCTTTTCTCTCGCTGACTTTTACACTGAGAATACTCCACACAATTCTCTTTTTCCCTCCGACTTCACACCTTGATCATATCATTGAATGTCGTTGGCAGGCTCGAGAGCGAGCGTGGAGGATCGGTCAAAAACAGCAAGTGACGATTTATCGACTGCTGACTGCGGGGAGCATTGAAGAGAAGATCTACCACAGGTCAGACAACAGCTTCTCACACATGATTGTTATTAGTTCTTCAGATAAAATTCTCAGTCACATAACAAATAAAAACATTTGATTGGGAAATGATCTTGATTTTTGTACATTTTCTATCGTCGTCCGCTCTCTTGTCTTACCATCGACTTCACACATTCATGAATATTGGTAACGACATGACTAATTGCTAACATCACTGTTGTATTACTACTTGCAGTATGCCAGTTCTCAGTAATTGAAAAGCTCTCCTACATTATTAAATGGCCAATTGAGGACTTCTAAACTGTTGCTCTGTTTAGTTTGCGCCTGTAAAGAGCTTTCAGGAAGGCAGGGTGCAAGAAAAGCAGGGATTCTATTTTGATACCTGCAGTCATGAAGTTAACTAATATTATCATCCATCAGGCAAACTACTTGGTGGTGACACAGAATCACGATCGCCCGCTGAGTTAAAATAGCAAATTACATGCAAGCATCTAATTATTTTATATCTCTTATAATCCAGGCAAATCTTCAAACAGTTCCTTACCAACCGTGTTCTAAAGGATCCAAAGCAGAGGCGGTTCTTCAAGTCCAATGACATTTATGAGCTTTTCACTCTGTCTGATCCCGACGGAGCTCAGGGAACAGAGACCAGTGCCATATTTGCAGGTCTGCAAATTATTTTCTTTGTACATTTTGCTCTCATCAATGAAGCATTCTGTTTTGACATTGATCCAAGTTGTAATACGGTGAATTTGCATTTGTTTTTTAATCCTTAAATAGGAACGGGCTCGGATGTAAAAGCGCCCAAGAAACCAGATAGACCGAGACCATCGCACGCAGTAAATCAAGGCAGCCGGGTACTTAAACACTCCTCAGCAAACTGGAATGAACCGGTTGCAGTCAGTGGACCATCCTCTACAGATATTCCAGGGAGAATAAACACCTCTCCTAGTCTGGAAAACTCTCAGGGTAAAGCAAATATCCCAGTGAACAGGCACAGAACTAACCAAAATGGTTTTGATAAAGTGGCAAACAATTCAGCGAATGCAGAGCCTAAGGAACAAAATAACAAGGGAGACTGGGATGCAGCCAAGCCAACGATCAAAGACTCAAAATCACCCAGTTATCACCATCACGGAGAGACGAACTCGGCCCTGACGAGTCCACAGAAACACAGGGAGAAGAGAAAGCACTGTGACTCGACTGCCTTGGACAAACGCAAGCATAAAAAAGGCAAACACTCCCGGGACGCTCGGTTCGAAGGCCAGCGCATCTCTCATTTGGTGAAGAAAAAGACTTTTAAGAAGGGAGACGGTGAAGACAACGGAACCGACGTCCAGAAGGAATCTGATGATTATGTCTTGGCAAAACTCTTCAAGAAATCTGGTAGGTTTTTGGTTTTTTTTTGTTCCAAACTTTGAAACAGTCCGCGTCTGTGTTGATTTTCCTTTCATGTTCGCCCCTTTTGTGTTCTTTAGGTATCCACAGTGTGATGCAGCATGACACCATTATGGAGTCCTCCAACCCTGATTACGTTCTTGTGGAGGCAGAGGCCAACAGGGTGGCTAAAGATGCCCTCAAAGCTCTTAAGATATCCCGCCAGCAATGCAGGTTGCCCTACAATAGACCTCCACCTGCACCTGCACGGTATGTAGTCTCACACTGACACCGAGTTTGTTTACAGTTTCTCAAATGTCATCAAAATTTACTTTTTTTTTTTTTTTTTTTCCTACCTCAGAAAACGTTTTGGACAAAAGAAGAATTCCCTTTTAGAAACGATTTCTGTTGAAATTTCCCCAGTATCCAACAAATGCAAGGTAGTGGCATGGTTTAAATCAAGCAATATGGGATGGATGATTAGATATTGAATTAATTGGCTTCTCTTTTCAGGACGCTGCTATTGTAAAGAAGTCTTTGTCAAAGAAGCCCGGTTCAGGAGCACATTTCAGTGGGGAGGTGGCAGAAAGTGACTCGAACTCCGCCCCGCTGTCGTCGTCTTCTCTGCTGGCCAAGATGAAAGCTCGTAATCACCTCAACATCCCCTCAAGGCACAGGGAAGAACCGGTGGAGGAGGAGGAGGAGGAGGTAGATAATGGCTCCACGGCTTCAGCAACGAGCCTCGCCAACGCTCCGCCCACCGAGCACGACGAGCTTTTAGTTGATCTGCGCAACTTTGTAGCCTTCCAGGCAAACGTGGACGGACAGGCCACCACTCAGGAGGTGCTGGAGTACTTCAAGCCGAGGCTCACCCAGCAGCAGGCGCCCGTCTTCAGAGAGCTGCTGAGGAGCATCTGTGACTTCCACAGGACCTCGGGTCAGGAGGGCATCTGGAGACTGAAGCAGAGCTTCCACTGACTGAAGCACCGCCGCACACATTGAAGGCCTGGCCTGCGATATCTTTTTTTGTTTTTCAGACTTTATCACATCTTGTGTTCTGTCCGCCTGGTCCATCTGCCCCATAGAAACCGAATCAAAATGGCTCATTCGTCTCTTTGGGGAATTCCAGCTCACTTTCTAATTTATATCAGCTGCATTGTGACTTTCTCTGACTTTTGTGTTTCTTTGTTTCGACACAAATTCAGCATCTTTTGTTTCCGGTCATTGTTCTCTCAACCTGGTTAAACTTGAATTCAGTTTGTTGACATGAATGTTGGAGCTGCCATACCTCGAGTAACGAGTTACTTTCTCATTGTTTTTACAGGATCTGTTGTGTCATATTTTATACAGTGTTTCTATAAGTGTTAAAACAGCAGTAATGTGTGTTCACTGTGTAAATAAGAACTTACCACTATTTGGTGGATTTTGTAATGACTTGCCTGTGAGATGTACTGAGGGTAGGAATAAGGTGGAACTATACTCACATGACCGATCTTATTTGTCTGTGAAGGAAATTATTAAATAAAAGATAGAAAATGAAAAACTCTTTATTTGACTCCATATTTTATATCAATTTAGTAAAATACATGCATTGTGTACTAGATGTAATAGATATATCTGTACATGCTTTGTTTTCCTTTTTTTAATGGGTGTGTGCACAAATGAAGACATTATTCAAGTGCATGCTAAATGTGTAAAAAGAAGAAAAAAAAAAGGAAGCTCGTTTGTAAACAATTGGTGCATTCCCCAGTAAACAATTTACATTGTTGTGTCATTCAAAATGCAATATAATTAAAGATCAGCCATTCCCACAGACTACATGAACAGCTCAGGCCTAAAAAAAAATAGGGCCAAAACAATCTGCACATAAAAGTTAGTTTGCGTAAAACGTGTGTTCCGATGGAGATGAGAGGTTAATTTCATTTCAGTCGTTCACGCAATTGTCAGAGGATGCGGAGGAAAGGCGCTGACAGGAAGCACAGACGCACTTCAGGCCTGCTCTCTCTTGTCAGAGTTGTCTAGACCAAATATTGGGATAAAGTTATCAACCGTTATTTGATTTCAATTTTCTCCACGCACCTCGCCGAGGTCATAATAACAACTTTATTTTCAGTGGTGCATAAATTAATTACGCGCATTTAATAACTAAAATATCATTATATTCCCCCTTTAATAACATAAACGCTGCACGCCAGGGAAACCCTTAATAGCGCGGGGCCCTGTAACTGGCCATTATCCGCCTGTAATGATATTACAGAACCAATTACGCGCCATTAGAAGGGATTTTCTGCACTTTATGTGGTTTAGTCCAATCCCGCACTCCTCTTCTAAATTTCAGCTGCTTCTCGAAGCCTCATTTTGCCTCCACCTCAGAGACGCATGGCGTCTGCGCTCTGCCGTCCCAGATGCGCTTTAAAACTAATTGAAAGGGTCCCGCAGCAGATCATTTATCTGAGGAAGCGAAATAAATCGCGGGACCCCTTGCTGTGAACAAAATCAAAAATTTGGCCTTGTGAGTGTTCTACATGCGCAACCCCTTGTAAAGTGGACCCGCTAACGCACCCTGACGAGCCATTAACCCGCCCGACAGTCAATCTAAAACCCAAAAGCAGTCATCCTCCTTTTTTTAATATATGAAAGAACCAAATAAAAAGTGCAGCGGGTATGTGTGCATGTTTATGGTTAGGGAATATGCCTGACTCTGGAATAACAATCACTTGTGATGAATTTTTTTTTTTTTTTGGCTCCAGAGCAGTGATGCCGTTTGCCACCATGGGCATGTCTCCCATCTCTCTCTCTTTCTGTCTTTCTTTCTTTCTTTCTTTCTGTTTTTATCTAACACACACACACACACACACACACACACACACACACACACACACACACACACACACACACACACACACACACACACACACACACACACACACACACACACACACACACACACACACCAGGGGTTGAGGGTGAGAGAGACAAAGCCGTGATAATCCGATTAGGACCAATTAGGCGTGAGATTCTGCGACACAGGCTGAAAGCCTTAACACTCTGTAGACAGTTATACAGTTATAGAGACATCTGGACACTCCCAGAGAGGAACAGGGGGAGATAGATGTAAGTGTGGTGTGTGTGTGTGTGAGAGAGAGAGAGGAAGAGTGGAGAGGAGGAGAGAGAGAGAGAGAGAGAAAGAGAGAGAGAGAGGTGGACACTCCCAGACAGATTCAGAGAGTCAGTGGAGCAGCAGCCACTTTCCTCCAGTGCGCGAACTCGCATCAGCATCCTCCGCAGGTAGGATGCGCTCGAGCTACTATACTCTGAAGGCTTCTTGGTGCTATCTAACCGAGTCATTTCTTTCACCCCACACTCGTATCGCACTGCAGATGATTTTCGCCCGACGTGAATGAAACTTTTGTCTGTGTTCCAGGTTCAGCTCCGCCGCTCCGACACGAAAACAGGATGTTTTACTTTCACTGTCCGCCTCAGCTGGACGGGGAGTGCTGTCGCTCCAACACATGTGAGTTTCTCTTGTCTTTGATTTTTTTTACATCATATCTTCTGTATCATCTCATCCAAGCTGAAGTGATTTCTGATGTCTCTTCTCAGAGGCGTGATGTCAGAAGTTTGGGATTCAGCGGCGAGTGCGCACGGAGTGTGTGTTGTTGGGAGATCGGACAATAGGCCCGAGCAGATGTTTTTCTTTTATTCTAAGATATTTCGAACGATTGTTCTCAATTGATAATTCAAAGTAAACAAATCAAAACTATTTAAAAAAACAAACGAGTTTTTATTGTGAGGACCGGAAAGCTGCACCGTCAAACACTTTAAAACATGTTTCTCTAAAATTCAAACTTTGCGCGTAACGCGTGAACGCCTGACTCATTCCTGTGTATTTTTGTGTTTCTCACACAATTAAATATGAGCGTAGGGGTTAAGCGTGATCTCCCCTCTGCTGTGTCAATCTGTTGGCTGTTTGGTGGTTTCGCCCCGGGGCAGAAGGGGCGTTTTGTCCCGGGCACAGATGTTGGGTGTCATGGCTCTTAGCCCGTCATGGTTCCCCTCGGACACACAGCATCAATGTTTCATGCACCTAATGGAAATATAAACCATATCTGCTTGTGCCAATATGTATAATATTCTTCATGACGCATTTCTGGTTGATTCAAAGTTGCTGAATTGATTTAAACGCAAACTAAAATTGTGATCATTTCAGTTGACGACATTTACTTCTGCTGCCAAACTATATCTTTTTTTTTTTTTCTTCTTTTTTGTTGTTGTTGTTATCAACTCATTTTTCAGTGAACACAAGCGGATTTGGCAACCACGCCCCGGCTGACTTTGATGATGGATTTCTTCGCAGGAAACAGCGCAGAAACAGAACCACGTTCACTCTGCAACAGGTAATTAAAAAATATCGGGAAGAAGAAAAGGAGGAACGGGCCAAGCTGGAACTCCAGTTACACACACACACACACACACACACACACACACACACACACACACACACACACACACACACACACACACACACACACACACACACACACACACACACACACACACACACACACACACACACACAGTATTAAAAAGTAGGAAATTGATTATTAAAAAAAAAAAAAGTTGGCCAAGTTTTGACAATGAGGGACTTTGGCAGAGTTTTGCAGTCGAGATAATCATCACGGGCAAAAAAATTAAGGCCTTTATCACTGGCTGGACTACAAATCAAAAATCAATATCGTAATTGCTTTATATCTGAAAATATAAATGCTGGATTAAAAAAAACAAAAAAACCCTACATAAATTATTATTTGTCACTTCTAAGACTGCGTGGGCAAAAGTGTAAATTGCTTTCTAGACACATGTAGCCTTATTTGATGTAAAGCCAATGTTTGAGTTTATTTTAGTCTAATTTGTTGGATCCACGCAATAGCTTGTTTTTTCTTTCAAAATATAATTAATAAAAAAGATGTAGATAATGAAAGAAAGAAAGAAAGAAAGAAAGAACGAAAGAAAGAAAAGACATTTTGAAGTATGAATAGCTACGAGCAGACCGTGAGGATGAACCTTGCCTGTGGTCGTGCGTCCTGCAGCTGGAGGCTCTGGAGGCGGTGTTCGCTCAGACTCACTACCCGGACGTCTTCACCCGGGAGGAACTGGCCATGAAGATCAACCTGACCGAGGCCCGGGTGCAGGTACGTGTCCTGGCCACGTCTGACCATGCAGGAGAGGCTAAATTAAGCCACTCCGTCATTCCTGCGATGCACTTTAATAACATCAACATAATGGTTAATATTAGATTAGCTTGATTAATCGGTCATTCATAATTAACCAGCGATAATGTTCTTCACTAATTTGTCTTGGAGGCAGGGATACATCATCCACCCCTTTTCCCTGCATGTAAAGCCATGTGTGCTTTAAAAGTAAGAGGGGGAAAAGTCTGCAGACTCCTAAAACTCTTTTATTTTTTCTGTCTGTCCTATTCGGTCTCGCACAAACACACACACACACACACACACACACACACACACACACACACACACACGCACACACACACACTCTTGGAAAAACACAAACACACACCGCGCACCTTCATTTTGGCAATTTATATTCCACTCCTGCCCTGCACATATGCTCCGTTATAAACTTGGCCAGATGTAATTAAGTTATGTGTCCTGTATGTAATTTCCTGCATTCCAGATTTGCTTTCGGGTTTTGTTGTGCGCGGAGATCTAATTGTGGGAAATATAATAGTTTGCCTTTTGTTCCCCAGGGTCATCTTACTATCGCTTAAACCCAATGGCGGGGTTGATAATGGAATCCAGTGCTGTAAATTAGGGATTGTAAACAAATTATTCCTCTCCTAATCCGATTACCACATTCCTATTATTAAATCTGAACATGAATCCACCGCAGTATGCAGGGATATTAAACTTACATTATTATTAGAAAATAAATTTCCTTTCTGTTGTAGTGTTGTTGCCCCCCTTTTTGTAAAGTGTCAATGGGCCTCCCCCGCATTAAGAGCACTCCGCAAATTGAGATTAATGGAGCAATTATAGCCCATTCAGAGATGGGTGTGTGTGGGGGGGCGCGACTTCTAGCTGGAAGGTGCAGGGGTGAGATAAGTCCATTGCTTGTATTGTTGTCCTGCCACCAAAATGTTGTCCTTTCTTTATGCCGAATGAATGCATGTGTTTTGTTAGGCTGTTGACATCATTTATACCCTGGAACACAATGGGAAGGGATGCAGAGCACATGCACACCGACTCTAACCTCCATTCACACACATCATGATTAATGCCTGCTAGAACCAAGTCCTAATCGAATCTGATGTTGTCAAACAATCACTAAATAGGGAAATAAACGACTTCATCATAGCTGCCTCTCTCCCGGGCAGCACAACTGTCAGTGGGAAGTCATTAAAATATGATAATGAAAAATTGCTCAATTAAATGTTGTTATAGGCAGTGACCTTCATTCGATTAAGATAGCAGAACTTGGCTATATGTTTTCAGGTTCTCAGCTGCGTGGACGGTGAAGTTTTGGGGATAAGTCAGGGACTGAGGGCACTCAGAGTCCTCATACGGCAAATCCAGACACCTCTTCATATGCTCTTCACATAGTTCAGAAGAAAACCAAAAAAAAATAAACAAAAAAAATTCATTTCGATCAACTCTGGAGAAAATGATATTCACACCTGATTAGGAGAAAAATATACATTCTGAAAATTCCGGGAAAAAGAATATAAGGATTGCAGTTAATCCATTATGATTTTTGTCCATTTCTTCTTCTTTTTTTATTATTGCAGGTTTGGTTTCAGAACCGCAGAGCAAAGTGGAGAAAGACAGAGCGAGGAAGCTCAGACCCTGAAGGAGGGAAGGAGATGAGCGAAGGCACGCCTCCATCCCGCAGCATCAACTCTCAGTCCCCAGTGGATCAGGCCAGAAAGCAGAAGGAACCGCTGGAGATGCAACAAAGGTGAGGAAGGAAGACAGATAGACGATAGTTTGAGCTGTTACTGCGGCACTCATCTTGATACGAGGGTGTTGGCACAATAGAATTCCTGAAGTGGAGTTGCAGGCTGGCGCGTCACTGTAATTAAAATAAAATGATTTACACCGACAAAAGAGTGCCAGCTGCATTTCGTAGGAGATGTACACCACCTGTTCTCACTTTAGACCCCGAGAAGAAGGTACAGATTTTTGAAAACCTCCAAAAATTAAACTTAAAAAAATAAATTCAATCTACTTCCAAACAGCCAAACTCACCACAGGCAAACCAGATAGTTTATTCATTTTTCACATTCTTTCTGATTTTACACGGCCACCCAGACCTGCTAAACATTTGACTGTTTCTATAACAATGATACGAATTTATATTTTGGCTCTGATGTAAACATGACAACACAAAAAAACAAAACAAACATAAAATGTCTTTTTGGTTATTTTGATTCTGATTACAACCATTTAAGACACAAGTATCCAATAGTAATTGATATCTTTAAATGTGTAGGTGCACTAATAAAATCTAAATGTCAATTTAAACATTTTAACTAAACGTGTTTGTTTTCTCTAGTATCAACAGGTCGGTGGGTCCTGGTGGTCCATTCTTTCCATCTTGTATACCAGGTACACTCCTCAATTCCGCCACCTATGCCCAGGCCCTCTCGCAGGTCGCCACGCTCAAAGGTAAAAGTTTTTCTAATTATTTTCCAATTAGCACTACTTATAAAGATAATGACGATCTGATTCGTTTTGGAAATCTTGTCACAAATCCTGCTTTTCCCTTTCTTTTTTCCAGGTAATGGCTTGTGCTCCTGCTGTGTTTCTGACCCCATGGGCTTGTCCTTCCTGCCACCCTATGGTTGCCAGGGCAACCGCACCGCAAGCGTGGCCGCCCTGCGCATGAAGGCCAGGGAGCACTCGGAGGCCGTGCTGCAGTCCGCCAACCTGCTCAGCGCAGCAACTGGACCCGGTGTCCTTTCTGGAGTCGGTGTGAGCACAGCCGGGGTGGTGAGGCCCGCGGTGGGTCCTGCCATCGACGTGCCCGGCGCTGTCGTTAGAGGGGGAGACGGCTCCAGTCCCAGCCCGACCGCCAAGGTCTCGGTCCTGGGCAGCGGCTCTGACAAACATCCTCACTGCACCAAGGAGGCACTGGAGAAAAAATGAGGCACTGGACACAAACAAGGATGTACTGATACTCTAAATCTGTGTGATCGTGCCCGTTATTACTACTCCACTCTCCTCTGGTCTGATGACCGACCAAGCACAATGACTGGCCCGTCCAAAAACTGCCTGGAAACAAACTTTTCCGCTGTCACAATTTATGGATGCAAACATTAAAATATTTATTTGACAGTAAATTATCATTGTGAGAAATGCTGATGATTTGGGGCCTCGTCACCCCAATAAAAGCACAACTGTGGTTATGGATCTATATCTGTCTTCATGCGCTCTTGGACTCTGTTTGAAGGACTAACAGAGACGCAACACGTGTGCAACAAAGAAATGTTAGATAATGTGAATTTAAATAGTACATCTCCTCTGTGTTTCATTAAGAGGACGGATGCTTACATTGTGAATGTTACTGCATGTAAACTGTGTGTGTAGAGCTCCTGCCTGGACAGCGAGGGCTTTTTGCAGCATTTTTGGCAATATGACCGACACTGACGCCATCAGGTCTGTGATGGGCTCAAACAGTCGCCTCTCACTCAGTTGATTTTAAAGTGAAAGTGCACTTTAATATTAATCAGCCATCTTTTGTGTGTGTGTGTGTGTGTGTGTGTGTGTGTGTGTGTGTGTGTGTGTGTGTGTGTGTGTGTGTGTGTGTGTGTAAACATGTACATGTGCCAGAATACAGTATGTTGATGTGTGGACCGCGGGCAGGCCGACAGAGCAGCAGTTGTGCCTTCCACTCTGTTAGCACATCTGTAGCGCCAGCAGACAGGAGACACACCAGTCCTGTTGTGACATGTTCTTTAAAACAATTAAAGATGTAGTCGCTCATGTTCCTCTCCTGTTGCCTCTCGCTCCAGCCATCTGTTCTGTTACATTATTTATCAGCTTCCCTTAAAGCCAGGAGAGGAGCACAATTGTGACTCCTATCACTCATTTACTTTTAAGAATGCTTACCCTCTCTTTTCCTCTTTTGCCCACATTTAAGCTTTTTTTTTTTTTTTTTTAAATAAACCCCATTAAATGTGATGTATGCTTTTTATTCACGTTGAATTTACATCTTATATATATAATATATATATTAAATATATTTTCTCATCACCTCAGGGCTCCATACATCCTATGTTTATCACAGGCAATATATTTGTTGATTCATTATTCCTAAATTCCTCACCAGAATGACTCCTGAATAGAGGCTCAGCTGATCAGATTGAGAATACTTAACCGCGGCACACTCCAGTACTAGTTCGGCTGATTCAATTTGCGTCCTTGAGGATTTTCAGGAAATTACTTTTGATAGTCAATAACACAATTAAGTAAACTACACACACATTATCATGAATAATTGATAAGAAATTATGTATTACCATGAAGTACTGGTTCAATAATTGATGAGGCGACACCCTGGTGACACAGAAGAGGGAGATAATGTCAGAAGTCGTGCCAGGTTGTACATTGAGTACAGAGCGTCCTCTCTTTTTAACGACGATGCGTGTGTGTGTGTGTGTGTGTGTGTGTGTGTGTGTGTGTGTGTGTGTGTGTGTGTGTGTGTGTGTTTGCATGTTGTAAATAACTCAAAACTATACCAATAAAGTAACGCTTTTGCAATCTGAATTTAAGATTTTCTTTAAAGATTTTACAGATTTTTTTTCATTTCATAATTATCCTGTAATTATTAACAGAAAACAAGCCATTAAAAAAAAAAATTAATTTAAATGTGACAAAATAAAAAAATAAAATACATTTATTCAGTAAGTAAACAGTGTTTAGGCCTCTTCTAATGCAGGTACTCTGCTGAACCTATTGATGCATCGAAATAATATTACCAAAAACATTATTGTTCTAATACTTCTAATTTCTGCTTTAAGTGCATGAGAACGCTCCAGAGCATAGATGTTAAGCCCAGTGACATGGCAGCTAATGATAACACAATATCCTTATACAAATCAGTTCCCTCTCCCCAATGTACCAGCGTGGACAAGAGAATCCAGCAAACTCATACAAAAGACGTGAGAAACACATTCAATCTCCCCAAAATTGAATACAGCAGTTGTGGAATTTAATCATTAGCCAAAACAAAGGAAGCTGAAGTTATAATGACTCCGATCATCATTAAGTTCTGCATGGTGCCCATAATTCACTGCTTTAATATTTCATAAACAAGTCAAGTTGGTGTTGACATTCAGCTGTGCATGTGGCATCATTGATAATTTTCTGTCACCTAAAAAAAGTCCTGAGGCGGTTTTGTGGAGCATTGTTATATCAAATTAGCTGGAGAGCGGCCAGAAAAGCAGACAAACATGGTGAATATGGGGGACAGCAGTTGAACTCTGTTCTTACAGTGCAGTTAATGGGCTTCTTTTGTTGCAGTAATGAAATATTTTTTTTTTTTTTTTTTTTTGCAGGGATGTGGGGAAATATGTCCTGAAACAGGGAGCCGTTGTGTACATGCAGCCACCCTCAGACGAGCACAGACAATGTGAGCCCCGCGGAAAGACACAGTACACTCGAGAAAAGACTGCCGTATACATACAATACTTCTGCTTGACATTAGGTACCACCCCAAATTTTACTATTCACAGAGGCAGCATTCAGAGCCTGACACAAAGTGCTTTCAGGCCCGGTCCACTAAAGGGCCAAAAACGCCCCACCGAAGTATCATCTCTGCTTTTAATTCCTGCTACAGAGCTGATCAATAACCCAATCAATTAGAATCAATTAAGCTCATCTCTGAATGGAGATTATACAAACAAAGCATATCTTAATGCAGCGAGTAATGTGCTCATCTGCTGTCTGCCACATAACCACAGCTCTGCTCCCCCTTACTCAGCACACAGAAGAGCCTCCTCAGCATTTGTCATCAATGCCCACAGTCCTCAATAAATCCATACAAGAGCAAAGTTGGGAAGTTGGTTTTTTTTTCCATTTGAAAACTGGGGAGATGTTTCTGAAAGAATTGAAAACTTAGTATCAGTGAAAGGCCAAACCGAGCTGAGTGTAAGTTTGGCCACTAGAGGGACTTAGTGAGCAGGGAACTTCAGTGGAAGCTTCATTTCCAACCTCAATGTGGAAAATTGAGTATCTTGGATAATCACACATATTTTTTTCTTAGTTTCTTTTTTCAAAAAATGTATCATATGGCCACTATTTCATTTCATTTTAAAAATGAAATAGTGCTCAGTTGCAAAGGCCTAAAAGTAAATAGCAAAACACAATTTTAAAGTAGTTGTTCCCATACCATATTTAAACCATGTTGTCTTGTCCAGTTGGATTAAAAAAACAAAACGAAAAAAAAAAACGAAAATTGGATGTACAACGTGGAAAGGAAAATGGTGGATGAGGATGGTGTGTGGGTGGAGGGAAGAGATTGGTTGAAAAGGGATTACCTCAGCCTTTCCCAAAGTTTAGTGACCTGTATGCAAAACCATCTGTGTGTATAAATGTTGGTGTGTGTGTGTGTGTGTGTGTGTGTGTGTGTGTGTGTGTGTGTGTGTGTGTGTGTGTGTGTGTGTGTGTGTGTGTGTGTGTGTGTGTGTGTGTGTGTGTGTGTGTCAGTGGGGGTGGGAGGGTGGGGGTGGGGGGGTCTCCATTTGGGGCCATGTGTGTGTGTCCATCATCCCACCAGGCCGGCCGGCCCTGCACCCACCAAGAACCCTAGGAAAGTATCTGCTACAGCAATCTCCTATTATAGCAGCAGGCAGTAGGAGGGAAGGGGGACGAGGGTGGAAGGGAGAGTCACTCCCGCCCCTTCTTCTGCCTCATGGCCTTTTCTGCTGAGGGGGTGAGCATAGCTGTAGTCGGGGAAATTACACATCCATGATGTAAATACTGTATTAAGTAAACTGGAAGTGGATGATGAAATGAACCTCCCAGATATATCGCATGAAGTTATAAATCTCAGGGAATAGGAAAAGGTGTAAAATCATGTTAAACTTTGCAAAAAATGTGCATTTTGATAATTCTGTCAATAAAAATCTTCACAATAAATCAACTGTCATCCGGCAGGTAGTGACGGAGACCCACTTGTTGACACTACATAATGCTTGTCAGTTCTGTTCAGTGAAGAGGGAGCCACTCCTGGAAGTTATTTATGTCCTCCAGAAGGACATCCAAACCACAGCCACTCACCTCTGCACTTCTCGCCGTCTAACACTCACAATAATAACACATCTTCTGGAATTAACATTTGTTTTTCCTGCTTTGCGGCTCACAGACCCTTCAGCCAGCTGCCATGCTCTCCCAGTTTACTGACAGTTAGCTCGAGCTGCTAATGGCTTGCATGCAGGAGCTGTCCAGATTTATAAATAGTTGAGAGGCTGTTTGTTTCATCTGTCTGACACTCGACACCAGAGGATCTCGCAGACCCGAATGCAAGCTCAAGCCGTCATTCTGTCCCCAATGGTGGACACTCTCTCTGGGACAACTCCTCTATTTCTGTCTGTTCTCCAGAACTCAAGTTCATCTGCCCGCCGCTGGTCAAGAGCTTAAAGAAAGACCCAACCGTGGACTACGCAGAGTTTTTTTTGTTTAGTTTTTTTTTTTGCTTTGGACTGTTGCTACTAGGAAACACTGGATCTGCCAGAGAGGGTTTGTGTGAGGTGACAGGGCAGACAGCCTTTTTTGGGAGGAGGAAGCCTTCTGGGGAGTTTAAAATAAGGCCTGTGCGATGGATAATACAACCGAGAGGTAAGAAAGTGTTTGATCTGCTTTTTTCATTCACATCCCAAGGAAGGGGAAAATAATGCATGCAAAAATATTGAAATGTTTGAAAATATTATGAAGCTATGAATCCATCTGGAAAATTCAACCATGCAAGCATGCAACACGGTTTATCTTTAATGGTGGGAATTTTTCTTGTACTATGATAAAAGATTCAATGTTGAAAATCTATAAATGAGCGGAAACACACCCTGTACAAGTTAAGCTTTTGTGGAGATTTAATAAATTCTATAGACAGAAGTTAATTTTATTTAACAATATAAACGTTGTTAACTGAAGTGACCAGTATGGTGCCATTTGGTTTTCTTCTGGATTAGAGTCCCTGTGAGAAAGTGGACCCAGGTGTCAGGTTTTAGAGTTGAACGTCAGTCACTAGACAAAAATAAACTAGACAAAAATCACTGCCAGAGTTTGACACAAGTTTCTGATTGCATACAAAAAAATATTAAAACTGTATTTTTTTTTTAATGCTTTTCTCAGAAATATGCAGATTTTATTTATGTTGTTGCTCAAAAAACTGACTGCAGCAGCTTTTTTTTTCTAATGTTGAAAATTCTTGAAAACAGACAAACGACATCAAAACGCACACGGAAGTGTTGCAATTATTTTGTGTGTGTGAGGAGAAACGTGCATCGCCTTTTCAGTGCTTGCATTCACTTTTCTGATCATTAGTTTTGTCTGATGCTGTCTGTGTGAGCTGCTCAGTCCATCAGTGTGGTGAAACTCAGTTCTGTAGATGCCTATGAGATGGATGGCTTCCAGGTCAGAAGATATTAATGAACCACTTGATATTCTGAGCAAGGTGACGGCTGCCTGGCATCTGCACTATTTAACCACGACTTACCCATGATATTACCTCGCTGCTCCTAAATGTGCATGTGTGTATTTTTTGAACAGCAGTATAACAGCAAAAGCTGGTGATAAAAGCCTATCTATGAACATTTTGTTTCCCATCAATGTATTCAGTAAGATTCCCCTCATTTATCTCAATTTGTACTGCTATGCATATAAGATATATGATTCGATGCTTTGTGTAGTTCTAAAAGCTCAACGTATGCAGTACAGAGCAGCTGTTGGTGCTGAGTGAGAGTAAGATACAGATAGGCCTTGAATGCTTTAAACAGAAGGGTGCTGCTTTTTGAGTATGCTTCATTTTTACAGATTGCTTTCATTTCCGTGATACAAATTACATTTTGGATGACAAATCAGTTCACCTGCTTTATTCAATCTATTATTACTAAAATCTCAAATTAGCAGCACTATGGCTTGAGGATATTTTAGTCCGCTGCTCAACCTGCTCTGCATTCGGTCATAAAACTGAGAGGTTTTACTACCAGATAAATTTTCATTATGCCACATTTGACTGATCCTAACCAGAAATGTCCAAGCTTTCATTCACACAAAAGCAGCTTGAGTCAAGCCTGAACAGCTGATCAACCTCATACAGCCTCTTAACAGGATTATCACATTGAACTGTCAGTTACAGCTTCTGATTGTTGCTAAATATACACCAACATGTACCTTTTTTCTTTTTTCTGATCCAAAACAAAGTGTCACGTGCATGTGTGTGGGCATGTTAAATCGGCAATGGTTAGAACTTGACGGACCAAAATAACTCACGTGAGGCTGTCTTTAGGCCGTGCCTAGCAACAGTGTAGTTTTTCTTCACAACATGTCTCTGAAGGTCACAGTGATTGAGTGGAAGGATTTACAGAGCTGTTTCCAGAGTCACATACAGTACATTGCAGCTTAATGCAAAGTAAAAAAAAACGAAATTCCCTGATCGAGGCCAGATATCAAAAATAAAGCACCATGACAATAAACCACATTTTATTTAATGATTTCACACTAAAGAATACATTTGAGTTAAGAAAGGAATATAATAAACTCATCTGGCACTTATTTAGGAAAAAACAAACAAATGGAACAACTGTACTGGAGACAGAATAATGTGGACAACAATAAATGTTACAGAAGCGCCAAATGTAAGATTTATCATAGCTTTCACTTTAAAAAAAAAAAAAAAAAAAGAGCCTCTAACAAGCACCTGTCAACAAATGTAAGCAAATGTCTTTCCTGCTGACATGCTGTGCAGAGTAAATTTAATGTGGGAAAATGACAGCGTTACTTTATTTAGATTTCAAAATGAAGTGTGGTCTGTTGAAGTAGCTTTAATCATGAAAAATAATGTAGGAAAAAAAAGCCAGATCAATTTTACACTTCCCTGAGGCAAATATAATGAAGCCTAATGGGGGATATATAGTCTAGAGGGGAGGTGTCACCCGACCCCTCCAAGCAAATTGCACACTGATCAATGGTAACGAACCGTTTCTTGTTATTTGAAGAGATATGTGACTGTATGGTTGTGTTCCGGCTGAACTTCATTTGTTTTTTTTGTTTTTTTCCCCTTCAGGAGCTCAATAAATTTGAGGATTGAATTGGACAGAGGACAATTAAAAGCCACAATGCCGTAGGACTTACTGGCTTTACACAATCCTGACCAAGTCTCCCAAACTCTGGATGCTGCAGATCCAGTGAAAGTGCATACTTCTGAGGTCTGTGTTTGCTTGAATGACTGAACAACTGAGGGCAGACTTCAAATCTGCATCATGACCACAGTTGAAAAGCGCCGCTCGGGCAGAAAGAGCGGCGGACATCGAAAGCACAGTGATGGAGGCTACAGTGACACGTCCAGTGCCGGCTCCTTCCCGGATGAAAACGACCGTGAGGTCAGCAATCTGACAGACAGAGCGTTCAGGAGTCTCTGCATTGGAGAGGAAGCTGTTTATAATGATTCAGACCTCAGTTTGTCTTCGCCCTGCACTCAGAGAGACAAACAGCTGGCCTTTGGCCAGCATGGCCGGGACAGAGAACGGGAGGAACTTAAACGAACTGCGCATGAGAACTTCAGCCTCAGAGTACAGCAGTACGAAGAGGACTGGATCCATGGAGGAATGTATGGGTCTGAGATCCACAGAGATCCCCAGTGGGAGGTTTATGGGGAGATGACACATGGGGGGGTTTCCGCCACATTCCAGCACTCGTTTGTGGAAACATCTCAACAGGAAAGGTCTCTGAGGGAAGAACAGCTGTCCATCCTCAGCAATGGAGCCACAGAGTTAAATTCACAGCCACTCAGAAGCCGCTCCAGAGTTTCTTCTCTCATCAGAGCTTTTAACTCTGAGGGACAAAGAGATGTGGTAGGAATGGATGATCAGTTCAGAGAGTGGAATGACGAGACGAGCTGGGACAAATCTGCTCTGATGAGCATCCAAAGAGAACTTTCTGAATTCTCTACATCGTATCAAGAAAATTTTAACAGCGGACATTTTCCCAGCACTGGCCCATTCTCAACCCCAGACACCAACTTTTATTCCTCTGAAGTCGCAGCGGTGGCTCACATGTCTCACAACTCTGCAGCTTCTTTTATGAGATCTTCACATAGTAAACACAGCATGTCTGCACAGGTCAACTGCAACACCAACTTCTTTATACACAGTGAGTTTAGTCCCTTCAAGGTGTGGCGGGATCATAACAGATTTCCCTTTCAGCATGGGCAAGTCTCTGGCTTTATGCACTGTTCAGAGTTCCCTAAATGGTATGAGACACCAATGTACAAGGAGCTTTCATTGCAGGATCAACCTCAGGCTCCTTGTAGGGGTGTCAAACACAGTCACTTCCACCATCCACCAGTGGTTCCTAGTACTGCTCCACGCTCCACGTCAACATCCATGGTGATGCAGAAAGCTTCAGCTATGGAGAAACGCTGTGAGTCTGAGTTGGCTGGTCATTACCCACACAGGAAGAGGAACCAGAGCCTTGGACCTAACAGCCTTCCATCCCAGCGCCCATCAACTGCATCACCCACGACTGAGATGTCTCGACGTGTGCGGGACACCATCAGCTCTGTGAAAGCACTCCAGGAAAAAATAAAAAGGATGGCAGAGCAAAATGCGAGAGCGCCAGGAGTGACGAATGAACAAGGAGGTTATTACTGCAACAATAATTTATATCCCTGTGAAAACAATGCAGTCACGGTGCCACTAAATGTTGCTAGCGGCAACACAAGCACAACTCCTTTTAAAATCAGCCAGATGCTCACACCTTCCGCGAATTCACATCAGGAAGCAGAAGCGTCAGATTTCCAGCACTATGACCTTTCGGCTCCACCTGTGGAACATCCCCCAGTTCGAGCTGAAAGCAGGGGAGCCACGCCTGATGTCAGGATGTCCAGCTACAAATCACGAGCCACAAGTCTCCTGTTTAATCTAAAGGACAACAGGAAAAGAGTGAAGAGCACCTACAGCCCCACGAAATTCAAAGGCTTGGAGAATCAGGAAAGAAACAAACAGCCCCCTAACCTGGAGCCAAGAGAGACTGTGATAGACATCCCAGACTTTCCAGATCCATATAATCAGTTCCCTCAGTTCGATGAACCCATTAGGACAAATTCTGCAGCCCATCAATATGCAAATCAGTATCAAAGCTCGTTCCTAAATTCTCAAACTGCAACATCACATACAACCCAATATCCAGGATACACTGTAAGTGATGATCAGGCAGCTCAGATGCAAGGTCAGATGGTTCATCACTCTGGGTTCACTGGCTTCATACCTGGAAATTACACAAGCAATCAGCTGACTAATGGACAGAATCTCCATGATGATTCAGTGTCACGTGTTCCCTATAATCAAGGCATGACAAATACAATGGGAACTTTAGAAGGCGATGTATACAGACTGCAGCAGTCTTCTACAGTGAGACAGGAGCCAAAGCTAAATGCTGAGCGCAATCACACCAGAGAATATTTACAAAGCAAGACAAACTATGAACACCCTTCAAATGAAACCTTTGGGAGTGTATTCACAAAGGTGACTAGATATGAGCAGCTCAAAGACAACAAACACGATTACAATAATGTGTCCTCGCAAGATATGTATAGGCAGACATACAGCAAACACACGGAAAAGCTAAGTTTAAAAGAACAACACTGTCCATTGAAACCAGATTCTGGTGCCTTAATGGAAAGGACAAGACAAGAAACTCAGCAATTTTCAAAGAAAGATATTGAGTTAAGAGAAAGTGTTGGTGCTGAAACATCTTCTCACCTCAACATATCAAGCCAACTGCAACCATGTGCATTAAGTAATGACACTGGAGAAAAACTGGCACGGAACGGAGAGCCGCAACATTTGGCATTTCAGGACAAAAAAGGATTTCAAAAATATTCTGGAAATTTTGAAAATAATCATAAGGAATACAATGGGAAGACCAACAATGATAACAGACATCCTGATCAAGAAAACAGGAATCAACATGGACTTTATTTCATTAAAGACAAACTCCTGGACATGCAGGAAAAAGGTCACGGAAAGTTAGATGCACCAATTCCAAAAGACCTGGAAACACAAATGCTGCAACCAGTAGAAAGCAATCCCTTGATTGAACCCAGGATGCAGAGAGATGCTGCCAATACATCTGACCCTGAAATAACAAGCCCAATAAAAGATAGACAATTTATTGAAATCAAAGCAGAGCAGGTAATTGCAGGAAATATAAAAACACAACATCAACAAGCACAGCTGGCAAACGCTCCAGTTGAAGTGGAGCGGCCGTCAGTGGAATCAGCTGGTTCAGTTTTCGCAGACCAGACATGTTCTGAGAATATCAGAGCAGAAGAGGTCAAATCAGAGCCAAAACAGCAGGAGATGCTTAAACAGCCTGAGGCAGAAAATATTGCAGACAAGAAGATAAAGGAACAGACAAAAGAGCCCAGTGAAAAGCGAGACATCGTGCATAAGGTACTGGATGAACCAAGGAACTTTGCAAATGAATTCCAACACATGAGAGAAGAGCAGAGCCAACAGGCCAATGCAGAACAAACGAAACACCAAAAGGAAAAGCAGGTAAAAGCTGAAATACCAAAAATTAATCTGGATGCAAAGACAAGTCTCAAGCAAACTCAACGTGAACATGCAGCAACAAATATAAATGCAGAGCAATTTAGGAAAGAACAGTTAATCAAAGTACAAGTAACAACAGAGCAGACAGAGGTAGACCAAACCACAGCAGAAAACCTTAACATTGAACAGTCTGGACCAGCAAGTAGAAAAGAAGAAGAAACATTAACAGGAGAGATGAAAAAGCAACAATTCAAAGCAGAACAAGAGAAGACAACAGTAGCTAAACTGGAAAAGCTCAATAGAAATCACATTGAAAGTAAAGAAGTGAGACAAGCAAATGACCACAAAGATTTACTTCATGCAGATCTGGCAAATGTAGTGCAACATACAACACAGGTTAGTTTATCTAAAGAGAGAAAATATGAGGAGAAAACAACAGAATGGGCAAAGGTAGAGAAAACCAAATTGGATGCAATTCTACCAGAGCTATCAAAAGCCCAAAACATGCAGGAGCGGTCCGCTAAACTCACAGCAAAACTAACAGCGACACAAGCAGCTAAGAGTGAGCCAGACAAAGTTGAGCAAGTGAAGACAGAGCTCGCTAAAGCTAAAGCTGAACTCGCCAGAATAAAGGAGAAAATGAGGAGCGAGCAAAAAGAAAAAGTCAAAAATGCCATTGTCATAAAAGAAGATGCCACTGCAAAAGGTAAGGTTCCTGTACAACTAAATATTGATCAAATTGAGGGATACAAAAAGGAGAAACAGGAGGCACAAATGCAACCACAGAGAGAAGTCCCAGTTGTCCAAAACAGCGGTCATGAACCTGTTAGAGGTGCTGATGAATATGACCGTCTCAGAGAGAAATATGGTTTCATTGATGCAGTTTCAACCAACAAGACAAAGCTGTTAGCTACAGAAGGTGCCTCTTCGACTGACAACAAACACACACAAGCTTCATCTCTTGATAAACCAGATACAGTAAACAAAGAGAAGTCAATGCATGTTGCTGTTACACTGGCAGACACAGAAAATACGGAGGGAGAAGGCAACCCTGAATCCACTGAAGTGACAGAGAGTCAATATGTTTACAGCGAGTTGTCTAAAGAATTCAAATTATCCTGTGCAAATGACTCTAAAACTAAGAGAAACAACAAAGACACTGGTAACAGTGTCCCTGATAAACTGATGGATGACAGTGTTAACAAGTTGGGCAAAAGTCACCCTGTGAAAGATGTCGATGTGTCATTGCATAAGAATTCAGATTCAACTAAAGTGCTTCCCCCTAAAACAAAATCAAACGATCACAATTTCATCCCTCCAAAAGCACTGACCCACAAAGAGCGAGCTCAGACCAAGCAGGAGATTCTGACCTCCAAGATAAAAGCTCATGCTGAAAAAGAGATTTCGGCAATTAAAGAAAAAGGTTTCGCCATGCGAGATGGGAGCAAAAGCTTTGGCAAGTTATTACCAAGTAGTCAGAGTGTCAATATACGACAGAGGCCGCCATCACAGGACACACATAAGAAGAATGAAATCATGAGTTCCAGCAGTGTTACAATGAAGAACCAAACGGATTCTTCAAGAGTACAGCTGGAACCAAATATTTCACCATATTGCTTGACCACAACATCAGCCAAATCTTCTGCCACTGCCATTCACCCAGACGACCATTTACTGAAGCAAATTCTACAGAAATCCACAAAAGCCAACAGTGAGGTGCCAGAGCAACCTCAAGAAACAAAACAACCAGAATGTTCCACTGTGAACCTCACTAATGGCTCAGTACAAAATATAAAACAAGAAAAAACCCATGAAATAGTGGCCCCAATAAAAGCTAATGAGCAGGCAGCAAAGGATGAACAAGGAAAACTACAAGTTAAACATGAAGACATTTCTATAAAACAAAAAGAAGAACTCAAAGAAATTCCAGTGGAAAAAACTGATATTCATAACAAAGAGTATCCACCAGAAGCTGACGAGGTAGCAGCTGAAAAGGTTCTAAGTCAAGAAGCCCGTAATGAAGACTCGGAACCTTCACTTAATCTGTTCTTAGGTCAGAAGGAGGACCCCGTTGCTGATGACAGTTTGCAGATTATGGGAATAATGGTAACTGTGCGAGGCAGAAACCCATCCTTGGACATTGGTCAGACACATAACAGCACCTTAAGACTAATGAATGCAACTGAGAAAGAGAGCAGTGATTTAGTGCTTGATGAGGGGAATGCAAGCCCACATCTGGATGAAAGAGAAAAGACTACAGCTCTAAAGGAGGCTGTCACAGGAAAGGTGAAGAACATACAGCAAAACCATTCTGCAGTTAAGGAAGATCAGACCAAAGTTGGACCTGAAAATGAACACAAAGGTTTGATCTCAGAGACAAGAAAAGACAAAGTGGCACAAGACACCACAGAGACAAATCTCAAGCAGGATGGTTCAATAAATGCAAAATCCCAAAGCGAAACAAAACCAGAGCCACTGGCTGTAAAGGGGGTCACAGTCACTGCACTTTCTAAAAATAAAGTGTTGACTGAAACTCAACCTCTTCTTCACAAACAGGACATGATAACAAGAGAAACAAAAGAGCTTGCATTGAGCAACAGCACAAAGGCAGAAGTAAAGACCGAGGGGCAAAATCCACAAAGAATACAAACGGCGCATACCGATAACAACCAAATTCACACCAACGTAAACAGTGCAAGCGACAACAAGGGAAATGCTAAAACTCAGCTTAAACATGGAGTCCAGCCATCAGTGGCAGAAGATAAAACATCTGTTTTAAATCAATCTGAAAACAGTAACAGCGATGGAGCGCCTGCACCACTACTGGAGGAAAGAAGACCTGACCCAACACCACCAACGACATTCAACAAAACCAGTACCTCCGGCAATTTAACTGGGAATGAAAACAGTGTTGCTTCTCCAAAACAACAATATCACGAGAAACACTTAGGAGCGAATATTGAAGAGGATGATAATATACATATTGACGGCATTGCCATCAAAGTTGTCCCTGCAGCTACAGCATCTACAAAAGACAAAGTAAATGACAGCAAAACTTCTCTTTCAGACTTTGTTCTGTCTAATGAGCAGACACAAATTGCAACATCTAGTTGCAAAGAAAACACGTTAAAGAATGAAGACACATTCAAAGACTTAAGCCCAGCATGCAATGGAAAGAAGTTAAAGGACAACTTGGTTGAGAAATTGGAGAAGCAGCAGGTGTTTGGCAGTGTGAGCAAAATGTCTGATTCGTTAAAAAGCAAAAATCTACACGGCAGCAGCAGCAGCAGCAGCATCAACCATGCAGCATGCCAACGTCTTCAACCTGAAAATGCAAATCCAGACAATATAAAGGCGGTTCAGGACTTGCAGGATGAATCAACTATACAACTGGAAAGTGACTACTTCCAAGTACAATGGGTAACAGAAACAAACAAGGAGTCACCTAGTGCAGTAGTTGAGAGAGATGCAATAAAAGAAAGGGAACTTCCAGGGATACAACCAAATGCGACTCTCAACAAAGAAGCCGACAAAGAAGAAAAAATTGATGCCTTTGTGTTCAATGTGGATAAAGATAAAAGTGAAACAGTGGAGTTGGGCTCAAAGAGCTTTCACGAGGAGAGCGTCAAAAGGACAATTTGTGAAACGGAAGATACCTCGGTTTCAAAACAGACGGATGGTTCTGTGGAGACACTGAGTAATAATGAAAAAATTGAGACAAGCCAAAATATTCAAACCAGAAAATATCCCATCGAACATGAGTCCAGTTTATCAGTGACAGAAAGGCATAGTTCAAGACGTTTACACCCAAAAAGAGAAAATAAGCTTCAAGAAAATCTTGAAGTTAAACCAAAACCAAAAGAAAGAGTATCAACTATCCCTGAAATTTCAGCACTTGCAGACTATGCCAGGTTAAAAGTTATTGTTTCAGAGGACAAAGATGCCAACCCAGTCCAAGAATTCCCTCCCAACAAAAGGGAGGGATTCTTTCCACTTATACACACTCGTCATAGCAGACGACCGGTGTTCACTGCTGAGCCACAACAGTACTCTATAAAAGAGAAAACATTGCCAAATAACACAGAGATGACTGCCAGAGTGAATAAAGAGCCCAAAGCACTAGTATTTCCCATTACAGAGAAAGAACACCAAAGAACAGGGATGTTCAAACTAGGAGACAAAGAAAGACAAGACAAAATGCTTTCAGAGGGCAAAGTTAATGAAAACATTATCAACAGTGCGGCAACAAATGTTCAACACAACAACAGAAGTGATTTGTTGACTGGTCAGATGGAACAACTGGCGAGAGTTGGAACCCAAAAAGTACATCAAGTAGACTTAAATAGCTTTCAGCAAGACAATCATCCTTTGCAAGCCACAACATCATCACGAAGTACCTCTGAAGAGTTGACATATTTCGATAAAATGGATCCCCCACTTGCAACAATGGGGCAAATGCACAGCAAGAAAGAAAATACCACAAAGCAACAAAATGAAGAGAGAATTATTAAACAAGTAAACAAAGATGAAGAATCTGATGATCAACAGAAAGACAGGCTAAAGAATGAAAAGCCAGCAACGCAGAATGAGCAAACCAATGTAAAGCTGCAGGATAAAATAAAACAACCAAATGAAGAACAATCATCCAGAAGCAAATATGGCAACAGGGAAGAAGAGAGGCAAATAAAACACATGTTAGAAGACAGGAGAGCTTCTCATGCTGAAGAGGAAAGAATGGCATTTCAGAGAGAAGAGGAGAGGAGAGCGAGAGACCGTGAGGCCATCGCAATCAAAATCAAGGAGAGAAAACAGAGAGAGATGGAAAAAAGGATGGAGGAAGAAAGGCACGTGAAACAAAGAGAAGCCCAGAGAGCTCAAAAAGAAGAGGAGCTGAGATCAAGGCAAAGAAAATATGATATAGCAACTGAGGAGAAAATGAGAATTAAGTCTGAAGAAGAGAGGAGAGCTGCTCAAGAGGAGCGGCACGTCAGAGCAGGAGAAGCAGAGCAGCAAGGGAGGGCACTTAAAGAGGAACCCATGTGGAGAGCTGCAGATGAAGAGCAGCAGAGGAAAGTGGTGCAAGAGCAGAAGAGAAGAACAGTCCAAGAGGAACACCAAAGAAGGGCTGAACCAGAAGAACAACAGAAAAAAGCTGCACAAAAGGAGAAGCAACAAAGAGCTGCACAGGAAAAGCAAAGGAGAGCAGTACAAGAGGAGCAGCAAAGAAGAGCTGCACAGGAGCAGCAGCAAAGAAGAGCTGCACAGGAGGAGCAGCAAAGACGAGCTGCACAGGAGGAGCAGCAAAGACGGGCTGCACAAGAGGAGCAGCAAAGAATAGCTGAACAAGAACTGAAAAGAAGAGCTGCGCAAGAAGAGCAGCAAAGAATAGCTGAACAAGAACTGAAAAGAAAAGCAGCAAACGAAGAGCAGCAAAGAAGAGCTGCACAAGAGCATAAAAGGAGAGCGACACAAGAAAAACAACAAAGAAGAGCAGCACAAGAGGAGCAGCAAAGAATAGATGCAGAAGAGCCACAAAGGAGGGCCGCACAAGAAAAACAGCAAGGAGGACCAGCACAAGGGGAGCATCAAAGAGTTCCACATGAGAAAGAGAGGCAAGCTCCACAAGAGGAGCTGCAAAGAAGTGTTGCGCAAGAAAAGCAACAGAGAAGGGCTAAACAGATAATTACTGATGATGAGGAGGAAAAAAGAAAAAGACTGAGAAATGAAAACAAAACTGCTTCTATTTCAAAAGAAAAATGTATGAAACAAAACTTGGAGAACAAAGCAGAGCAACAGATTGAAGATCAAATGCGACAAACAGAGAAAGGGGAATTGTTGACAGGAATCCAAAAACACGAGGAAGGAAAGAATATCCTAAAACAAAGAGAAGAAAGTCAAACTAAAGGGCAGAAGGCCTTGCTACTTGAGGAGAGCCAAGTAGAAGTGAGTTCGAGCATAGTGCAAGAACACAAGCTCCTTCAAAACGATGATGAATTCCAGACGAAAAAGAAAGAGGAAAAAGAGTTATCCACTCACAGAGAAAAGATGAAAGCTGCCCAGATAGAAAAGCAAAGACAAGTCGCGCAGATGGATGCTCTTCAGTATTATGCTATAACCTCAGCAGAGCCAGAGAAGAAAGCCAAAGAAAGAAAACTATATTCACCTTTTGCTTCCCAACAGAGAAACACTCCAGGGCTTGAGTCAACTGACTGGCCTTACATCCCACACGCTCCTGTGTCTCCAGCTCCATCGCTGCCACGGTCCACCGCATCCTCTCCGGCTCTCGGAGTGAAGCCCTTGATGTTCAGGGTGAAGGACAACACCATGAGAGGTTCCTCTTTCACTAGGTCAGTCAAACCACGCTTCCACAAGAACTTTAGAGATGACCTCTGGGGGGGTTCCCCTGTAGACAGGGGGTTGGAGAGAGGAGAAGATCATGAGATAATGAGACACGGGGCTGGAACTCCTGTTCATCCGGACTCAGGATCCAACAGACTTATGGCGATCAATGAATCCTCAATCAGCAGGTCAGTATCTTCATCCGACGGTTATTCAGCACCTGTGTCCTATCACAGACCCTATTCCAGAAGAAGCATTGTAATAGATGATGATGATTCCCGCTCTGTCTTCAGCACTACATCAGACGGTGTGGAGAGTTTTGCCACTAGTGCGGCAGACTTGGCAGATATCCGAGGCCTGTATGACTATGACAGACCGGAATCAGCCTGCAGCTTTAGCAGTGACGTATCTCGATCTATGGGAAAGCCTCCAACTGTACCCCCAAAGAGTGACAAAGCCTTACGCAGAGCTCAGCGCTTAACTACTAGAAGGATGAAGAAGGAGTTGTCCAAACACGCAGAAACCAACCCTGTTGGACTTCACAAAGAAGGCCCCATTATTTGTTCCTCCTCCTCCACTGAGGTACGCTCCTCAAACTGCCATGCTCAGGCTTCCCCCCATTTCTCCCCTCCCGTCTCCCTTGCTCACGCTAGAACAGTAGGGTCTAGCTTGCCTTCTTCCCATGCAGAGCAGCAATCTTCTCACCGCTCTTTTCATGCTTTCCCTCATGCCACCGGTCCTATTTCCCTCCCAAATTCCTCTGCTGATGCTAATCCTGCTGTGACCCTTCCTGCTGCTCCTAAGACAGTTACTCATGTTCCCTCTTCTCCCACTCTCCACCATGTCAACCGCCCAGCTCCAGTGACACAGTATCAAGTAGAGTCAAGTTATCCGCAGTCCTACCCACTGACCCAGCGCAAGGTGCTGCAAGACCTCGGCTCTGGTCAGTATTTTGTAGTTGATGTTCCGGTTGAAGTGAAAACAAAGACTTTCATCGACCCAGAGACAGGCAAGTATGTTCAGCTGAATGTGCGGGAGTCTGGACAGAGCATCGCACGGCATCAATCCCAGCAAACATGCCCTCAGCCCCAGAGGCAGATCAAACAACAACAACAACAACTGCCCCTCTCTCAGGTGTCTCCTGCAGGCAAGCCTGCTGTGCTTTACCAAGGCTACCACGGTTATCCCCACAACTACCAACCTGCAGCTATCAAGTCTTTGCGCTCTGACAGCGCATCAGCCCCGGCGACTGGCCAGCCAGACCAGCAGCCTCTCAGTGAGAACCAGAGCTGTGGATATCCAGCTCCTGAAATGGGACAGAACACAGAAGGACATCGCTACAGTCCAGAAAAAACTCCGTACATGGACACGGTTAATGATACGGACAAAAGGCATAACAGAGTTTACAGCACACACGGCTCGCATGAGTCGTTCCCAGAGTGTGACACAAACAGCCAGCTTGCAGGACGCTCAGTGTGTGAAAATGATAACTCAGCCCCCTCACAATATCAGCCTCGTGAAATAATAACCATGAGTGAACTAGAGGACTTTATGGAGATATCTGATTGGTGATAACAAACCCTTACAAAATATATAATAAAACAAAGATATAATGAAATACAGAATCAATAGGTCAAAATATGCCGTTTTGTAGTGTTTGTTATGGACTTTCTATTGCAAAGGTTTTTTGGGGTTTGTACTGTAGCTTCAAGAAAGTCTTGTGACCTGCTGTTAAATTACTGCTGCTGTTTTTTAGAGTCACTGTTGATCTTTTATTGCTCTACAGAGTTCACCATTCCATTTGACGTTTGAATGTGCAATGCTAAGACGTTTCTTGTGTTATCAGTTTCTCTGCCTCTCAAACTGAGACATCTGTCGTCAAACATCAACAGTATGTCCAGTCTTTTGTTGGGGAAATGTTTCTGCTACCGACACAGGCAGGTGTGTTAAAGTTTTCCTTTATTTCTACTTCTTAAAGTCCACTTTTGGCATTTCAGGATGCATGAATTGACGTGAAAACAAAAGTGTCATGCAGATAATGTATAGTTTATGTATGTAGCCAAGGTGTCAAAGAGAGAACATTGTGAGCTGAGTTTTCCAGTTTTTCAGGTTTAATCACATACAGCAGTCATTTTCTTAGCTGAAAGTGTGTTATTATTTTTCTGGTTGTTTCTGTTTTGCTGTGAAACACAGCAGCGTAACATTGGTTCAATCAGGCAAGAAAACACATTTCATTTAACTGAACCACATATCAACACACTGCCTGACTTTTTATGTGCTCTTTAAAAGATAAAAAAAAAAAAAGTTTTCATGTTTTTGTTTTGCAATCTGTTTTCATTTTACTATTAGAGCTGCTGTAATAATAACATATTGCTATCTAGCATCTTGTTCTACATCTTGACATGTTCTTTTGGTCTGCAAGATTTAAAATAAAGAGCTCATTTACTTATTGTAAAAGACAGGAAAAATATATTTTGTTGGCAGCATATTGTGTTTGTGTTTCTTTTTATTGCATGAAACCAATTCAATCTTTGCCAATTTAACTTGTGACCTTTGTTCCATCTTTGTTCTTATGTATGACTTTTTCAAGATAATACCTTAAAGAATTGAAAGAAACTACTCACACCAATGTAAGTAGATAAGCTATTATCACCACAACATAAGCAACAAATAAATAAATTATCAACAAGCAACATTCTTTACTTCCTCTATCTTGTGTGTGTGTGTGTGTGTGTGTGTGTGTGTGTGTGTATGTGTGTGTGTGTGTGACAGAACCATAATGCCAAGTGTTTTTTCCTGCTGCTAAATCAGTGGATACGCTATAATTATATAATTATTATATAAGATAATACATTTCACCATCCTTGAAGGCAACAGCTTGAACCCCAGTACCGACAACTACTGTGAGATGAATCTACATAGACACACAATAAATATGATTAACATCTGACAACAAAATATTCGACGGTTTTCCCAAATCAAGAGAAGTAAAACAAAAAAACATTCTTACCGATAAAAATTTTTGTTTTTTCCCCATAATACTCCTCTTGATAAGTTAGAAGCAGGTGTGGGCCACACCGAGCATGCTCAGAGGGGATCAGGTGAATCCACGTGACATTCTGGTTTGTAAAAACTGAAGTTGATCCCCTTGAGAAGCAGTAACGTGCCGTGACCACTGTGGGGCAGAGGAGAGCAATTCCTCCAGTGGAAATCTTTTGAAGTCAAGACTTGGGTGGAGGAAATTTAAGGGAGACCCAGAATAAAAGATGAGGTCAAAATGACATCAAATGTGTTCACATTTGACATTTGAGCACATTCACACGTGAATATCAACTCAAAAATGTTGCCTCAATGCAAGTTTGAAGTATGATACTATTGCTGTTGTTTTTCACAGAACATATTTCATGATGGGAACAAATCACACTATAAACTTGGCGAATACACCGCCCTTCTCTCCTTTTATTTTTCAAATTCAACTACACACAGTGAAGGGTTAAATGTGTTGTGTAATTCCATTTGGCTTTGGCAGCGCTCAAAGCGCCAGCAGAAGCCCTGCCTCAGCAGTTTAGCCTGCCCAATAAAGCAGCAGGCTTCATACTGCTGGGACAGTCTGACAACCACAGCCAGAGACAAGCCCATGCCACTCTGTCCAGCAGCCACACACACACACACACACACACACACACACACACACACACACACACACACACACACACACACACACACACACACACACACACACACACACACACACACACACACACACACACACACACACACACACACACACAAATGCAAAAACAGACAATTACAAAAATACTTATGAAAAACTCAGCAGTTTCTCTTTGTAAGTGTCACTGGTATATGGAAGATGGGCATTGCAGTAAAGGACATGCACGCACATGCACGCACGCACACTATGATCCAAGACTCGCTTAGAGGAACACAGGAAATGACATTTCCTACATTTTGCAGGACACAGGGAAAGAGAGAGTAAAGGAGAGACAGTCAGAGAGAGAGAGAGAGAGAGAGAGAGCAAGAGAGAGAGTACTGGGAGAGAGTGGGAGTTTCTAAGTGGGAACAGAGCCTTTACTGTTTCATATTACACAGAAAAGAGGAGAAAGAGGAGAAGAGTTAATGGTGGGTAAGGGCTCTGGTGGGTTGTGCAGCCTGGCTCTGTTTTGAATGTAGCTGCTTGTGTAAGTGCTGAGCAGTTGTCTGGGTTTATGGATTCGCTGACTGCGGAAAATGTACTTCTCTATAGTGGTCCTTGTCCTGACTGAGGCTCTAGTCTCAGGTAAGTTTGTTTAAAGCATTTGAAACTCCTAAGAAAATATAGCTGGCAAGACAGCAGAAGAGTTTGAGCAGAGTAACTTGATATATCACCAATGCATTACAGTTAAACATTTTATTTATAATTACAGGACTTGTATTGAAATATCACACAAAGACAAACAACATCTCCGATTCGTCAACAGTCAAACTATACAAACGGAGGACTTTTAATTGTAGCAAAGGATTCTTGCAAACATGACTTTGTTGATAATAAAACTGCCTGTGTATCTCTGCAAGTTTGTACTCTGTGATCAGCCAAAACCTCATTGTAATTTGTGTGCTATAAACTGCTATAATGTCAACATACAGCCTTTGTCTGCCCTGTAATCTTTTTTGAGTTTGGTTGTGGAACATGTTGTTTGGTTTGTTTTGTTGTCACAATACATAGTATTGGACAAATCCCTAAGACCCAGAGGGAGATTCCCCATCTGATACAACAAAAAGCAGCAGGGCAGCATGGGAGACCAGATGGTCTCTGTTATCTTGCCATGTTTCTCTCTGCCTGCTTCTTGTTGTACTGCGCTGAGAATGAATGTTTCCCACCTGTAGCTTTTCTCTGGCTGTCTCTGATCGCACATATTGTGGCCAGACTTCACGTCTCTTCTAGGCTGACATGACCTAGATGCCTTGAGAATAAAACCAGAGGATATATCCATGGAAATACAATAGGAGCACACAACGTATGCATGAATCCTTTTATGTTTTCTTGGCATTAAAGCCTGAGTTCCCTTATTCTTACTGGGGGAGTAGAAGAAGCTAGTTTGAACACTGACAGGCTAAATCCAGTGGGCTGCATATAAACGTACTTTGATTAAATGCTCCTATTATGGTTAATTGGCAGGAAATCAAACATCTTGTAAGAATGAACTCAGACTTTTCCATGTGAGGCACATTTACCAAATCTTGTTGATTACTCATTTGAAAAATAGAGAGGAGTTGCACAAACTACCAGACCATATATGTTAAGTTTGGGGTGACTAGTTAAATGTGAATATACATATTGTACGATTCCTGACACAATTAACTTTTAACGTGCAAAAGGTTTATGCAAACAATGTGAATATAGTAATCAACCTGTTTTTTCTTTTGTCCACAGAAGTATGTCACACCCTGAATGTGACAGTCACCCCTGGACCTATTGTCCTGGTAACAGAAAAAGACAACCTCACACTATCTTGTTTGGTATCTCAGAAGAAGAGGAGCAGCAGCGTCCTCATTCTTCGCTGGTTCCTCTCTCCTCTTGCTGCGCCTACTCCACAGCCTCCAACTCCACAGCCTCCACCTTCCCTTCCACCCTCGCCACCTCCTGCACTTGAGCCCCCTCAGTTTCTAATTGCAAAGATCGGCATCAAGAAAATTAAGCTGTATGGGAACTACACTCGTCAGTTCCCCCAGGGAAAGTTTCGTCTCTTTGAGGACACCGAGGGAGAAGCGTACCGACTGCGGATACTCAGCGTGATGTGGACGGATCAAGGCTTCTACACCTGTAAAGTACAAGAGATCCGCAAACACAGAAATACATGGAGAGCATCTTCCAATGGCACCAGCACCACACAGATAACAGGTAAAAAGAAATGGATTTCTCTGGGCTTCCTGCTTTGCCTGCAGTGGGAAAACAAGCACTGCGTTTGGGTGATAATGGGATGAATGTTAAAGGATAGAAAGCTCAAGTCGTGTCAGTCACTGCTGTTCTTCAAAATGCATCATATCCCTTTGAGCTGAAAACACAAGCCAAAGTAAATTCTGGATGAACATACATAAAGTACTATTTATGGAAATATTGTTGCAGGCTTTCATGAGTCAATAAGCAATGAAATGGACAAAATACAATTTACATGGGAGTTTCTCAGTCGCGTTCTCGTGAGCTACAGGGCCTTGTGTGTATGTCATTTGAATTTTGAAAATATTTGGAAAATTGCACAACCCTTTGTTTTCACAAAACAGTTTCAGTTAGTTCTCATGTTCCAACCTCTTTGGAAACCCTTTTGAATTTCTCGCCTCAAATTATAATCTGATACTGCAGAAGCTGTTCGATGAGATCCATTTTTCTTGACATCTGAGGCCTTGTGTTTGTATAGTCGCGAATTCTCACTTGTCTTACATATCTGTTGCTCGATTGTTGCAGTCGCAAGCTGCAAAATTAATATTTTCATCTGGCAAATCTTGAGTGAACATCATGTAAATGACCTTCACGCTAACTTCAGGTGAACTTTGACCCGATTTCAACAAGATTTTGTGAAACAATCTTGGGACTTTTGTACAGTTCCAATTTGGCGTGAAGTGAAAACGACTACTAATCTGCATTTTTGTCACAGATAGAAGCTCGATTACGATCTTGGTTTATTTGAAGTGGAAAGAGTTTATGAACTTGAACATATTTTTGCACAAAGTTGATCAGTGACAGGTGAGGCTCAAAGGATTTCTGGTTCAATTACTTACAAATATTTTCCGTGGAGTACTTCTTTATTCCCTCATAGCCATTTTATCTACACCACCCATGTTATCAGGCAATGAAAACAACAAAATAAAAAAAAGACAGTCAATTTTTTTTATGAAGAACCATTTGATCCATTCAAATAGAAAAGTTTATCTCAGATTAGGTTTCTTGAGGAGTAGTTAATCTTCAGAAAGTAATTCCTATGTGTTTTACTGTGACCGTGATCCTCTGGAATTCCATGTCAAAACAATGAGCTCACACAGGCAAACCACACTGAACAATATTCCTTTCTGTGCATGAGTGTAAGAAGTAAAAGGTGCTGCTGAGCTGGAAACGTTAGAAAAATGTGAAATCCATGACGTCAGCATTTTGGGTTTGCATTTGGGCAAGCCTCAAGAGAAAATCTACTGGAGAATTCAGTTGCAAAGTTAATTAGTTTGTGGTAATTCTGTAACAATTATTACATAGTTATATCAGGATTATTCTTAAGTGAATTTAATGTATTTGATCATCAGTCAGAAGCCAAAACCCAAAAGTGCAGTCAGGGTTTTTTTAATGCACACAAGCTTGTGTGTGGCTACATGTGACCCACATTTGCAGTTTAACTTTCACTAGTTATATACTAGAAGTGCATCAGGGTTTTCGTCAGACAGAGCCATCTGACAACGCCCTGCCCTCTATTCAGGGCCTGCTGAGGAAGCCACACGACCTCAGGCATCTCTGACATGCATTGACCACAGAAGCAGAAACACAAGAGCTGACATTAAGGGTAAACAAAGAGGATAAAAAGTCGTGATCCAGGGAACCCCTCAGTTTGCAGATTTAAATCGGCAAGATGTTTACAGAAAAAAGCTCCACACCAATGAGTTAAATAAGCCACTTTTATTCAACATTTTCCAACACAAATACAGATAACGGAGATGATCTCTACAAAATTACACCACAAGTTAGGTTTGGTGTTTTTCACTGTTTTTAACCTGTAAATAAAATGAGCGGGCCATCTGTACTGTTATATTCAATGTGACTAAGCACTCCTCTTTGGCTTTAGATTTACAAACCTGCCAGATTCAGCAGAGGGTTCATTTTTCCATGTACTGTCTTTACAGCAGGTGAGCCCAGATCTGTACCTGATGGTGTTTTTTCATGAACTAGACCTTTTTGGGTAAACTGTTGGTGCTGTGTGCGGATCCATCTGCAGAGTCTATTTAGGGGCTTCCAAACAAACAGCTCACCTATTGACCTCAGCCTGCTTCCACAGATCAGATGTAGGATTTAACTTGTGGTTTACTGCAGTGTGAATCTGCTCAGATGTGTGGTTAAGTGTTAACTGCTCGTTCTATCAGGAGATGCCTGCTAAATATAGCTTGTGTTTCATCAGATGAGTCGGGCTTTGCTTCAGCTTTTCTATTACTGTTCATCTTAAATCATCCAGAGATTTATGCAACTCCTAGAACATGATATCAACGTTGTTGATTTGCTAATCATCATAGCTCTGAAATACCCCTTTATGAATATCTTGGTAAATGGCCGAGGATATAGATTCATAGTTCTGCACTGAGTTGTTATAGTCACTGAGATCACGGATTTGTTCTTGGACTGGATGCACATTTTGTTTACATAAGATATGATGTAAGAAAAGTTGTAATCAAGCTAATCACAGATACCCTTGAGAGAGTCTTGATTCAGTTCATGTTTGGTCAGAACACTAAAGTCATTGTGTTGCTCTCTCTGCATCCCACATTAATTATGTGGCACTGAGATGGAACAGCCAAGATGCAGTTGACAGGCTAGAAGCCAATTAGAGTTAATATCTTCTTATCATTTCCTATTAATATCTATCAACCTGTGTGTAAGAGACATATTAAAATCCCATTATGGTGAGCTGAGACAAAATAATTTGTGTACACAACCTCTGCTCATTCCCCTCCACCTTTATTTAAATGCCCCTGACCTATTCACAAGTCTCAACAAATTCCTTATGTGTTTTTTATTTCTCACTTACAAGGACACCAAAGAAACTAACATGAAAGCACTGGAGAAATGGAAAAGGAAGTTGATATGCACAATGATGGGGAACCCCCAAGCTCTGTCCAAGAACATCCACACACAGTCAAGCCGTGTGTGTGTGTGTGTGCGTGTGTGCGTGTGTGTGAGAGAGAGAGATGGGTTTGGCTGATGCTGCAGCAGACTCTCCCTGGTTTGGATATTTCTGGAAACCACTAAGGCTGCTGTCTGCTGTATTGGATCACTGCCCTCAGACATTAGTAATTTACAAAGATGCTTAGTCTGAATATACTTTTTTTTAAATTCTCTTTGTCCTGCTTTCGCTGACTCTTTGCAACAATTGTTTCTCTAGTGCACTTGGCTCCTGAGGACAGGACCAGTGAAGGACTCCGACTTTTATTTGCAGGTACGGTTTCTCCTCAGTCATTATTTCCTCTTTTATACACGTCTCGCTTTGATATTGACACTGATACCGTATGTGTCTGTTTTTAGATGTGTATCTGTGTGCTGTTCTGATCTGCTCACTGGGCCTGCTGTCCATCTTCCTGTTCAGTCTGGTCATAGCCTGCCAGTACCTCCTCAGGAGACACAGGCTCAAAGGTAAAATCAGTATTTTCAATCGGGCTGCTTCTTGACATTTGATTTTGAAACAAACATAAGTTAACATGACACTTTTTCTTCTGCTGCTTGCTCCACAGCCAGTTACCTCCTCGTCAAATGTCCAGAAAGCAGGTACTGAAATTTCATGTCACCAAAATAGCAATTATTAGTTCAGTGTAACAGAAAAGCCCCCCACAAATTGGTGATTAATGCTCCTCAAATGCAATAATCAAGTATTTGTTTTTGTCCATTTTGACATGAGAAATATCGAAAGATGAGTGGTTTTGTGTGGAGTGTGGGGCAGGCCTCTCCTACAGGTTCCAGTGAGAAAACAAATCTAGTGGTCAAGGGCATAGTCTTTCCTAACATAACTTCTTCCCTTTTTTATTTGAGAAGACATTCTGATACTAAAAAATAAGTGAAAGATAACTTTAAAAAAAATCTATATATTGTTAAAACATAGAATTTCTCTTTCTCCCACATTTTTGAAAACCTCTGGATTAAATGTTTGAAAACTAGTTTTAAAACAGTAAAAAAGTGTTTAGCTTTAAATTGTGATTGAGTACTTACTTTTTGCCATTTTTATAGCTAAAACTAATAATTTATAGAAGCAATAAAGAATCACAAGCAGTTCATTGTAAGAAGTGACACATTGTTGATTGTTCACTCCGAATAGCTTTTGCATTTTTTAGTTTTAAGATTTAAATATTTGGCTCCAACATAATGAAGGAAAAAGAAAAAGGATTAATTTACTATGGAAATAAATGTTACTTGACAAGCCTAATTAAAATGTAATTTTGTCTCTTGCATTCAGTTCAGGGGAGACTGTAACCAGCTCCAGCAGTTCCTCCACTTCTTCGCCAAGTGCACAAAGGAAGGACACACGACTGAAAAATGAGAGAAGAGTCACAGTAAAACCACCAAAACTACCTGAAGAACCACCACCACATATACCTGCTAAAGGTAAGAGGTTATTCTGAGAAACTGCCTTTGACTTTAAACATTTTTTGAAAAGGAAAACTATATCATGCAATCTGCCTTTTTGATACGAGACACATAAGATTTTTGCTGTTTTTTCCCCCCAATAAGGTTTGTAGGTCTAAAAAGCAATACAGGTATAAATATGGCCTGAATTCCAATTTAAAATGGAAAAGAAAAAGAGACAGGGATACAGCTTAGAGAGACAGGGAGATGAGCTTACTCTCGCTCCATGTCTCTTATTGTCAAAGACAAAATAAACCCTGACTGTGGCACAATGAAGCTTTAGTTCCTGTTCTAATCATCTCCTTTATTAGGTTTAATATAAAGTGATCGTCGATGACAATTTTGACTTCAACTATAGGGCCATATTTGTCATTTCCTTCCTCCTGGCTGCTGTTTTTAGTCAATTAGATTGTGTTTTTCAGTTCCCGTCGCAGCAAAGAGACCTCAGAAGCCCAGAAGGTTGAAGACTCAGCCAAAGAGATCTGCAGCTGTAAGTGTCCTCATTCTCATTAACTCATGTCCACAACTACTATAAAAGTCATTGATGAAACATAAACACTTAATATCTTTATAATAGACCTATATCTATTAATGTTTTGTGAAGATGCTTTATTCTATGAGAGGAGTTGTTATTGAGCTAGGTGCAAGGGGGAATTTGTTTCACGACTGTGTGATTGTCTACAGGAGTTTATTGCCGTCTCTTCATTCAGTTATGAGCTTGATAATTCTATTTAGCTTTATTGCTTCTCAAACACAATTATTTATTTAGAGTGCTTCATTGGTTTTATATCTACAATAAAAGTGTCAAGTACATACAGAAGAAAACTACTCAAACTAAGGATCATGGGTATTTCCACCAATAACGTGCTTGCGATTTTTTTTTTTTCCCATCTGAAATGAAGCTCTGGAGATGTGAACATATGCTTTGCATGAACATATTGATTGGATTAGCGCAACCTTGAGGATCTGAGGATGTTGGATATGACTCGTGTTGTACCAAATATTTTTTGAGTAAACTGAATGTTCCGAGAGATCCAGCTGACCTCGTAAACACGCCGTTTCTGCAGCTGAAGAGATGTTTACTGCGGAAATTGGAACAAAACAACCATTTTGGGGGGAAGAAAAAAAAAAAAAAGATTAAATGCAGACAAAATACACTGCTTCTATGCATCCGTTGTTCTGTTCAGCATATATGTGCAATTTTCTCTTTTGCCTTATCTGCCAGCCACATTCCTTCAAGCTCCTCTCACTCTTTCCCTCCCTCATCCAGCCTCGAGTCGCACAAGAAGATAGCCTGACATATGCAGAGCTGGAGCTAGTCAGACCGAGACAGGAGCCCCCAGCCTCCTCCAGCCCCGACCCCGCACCCTCCAGCCCAGACACTGTGTACGCTCAGATCCTCTTCCAGGAGAAACAGCTGTAAAACATGGCACTCTGGTCCCTCCCGGCGAGGGCAGAGACTCAGCTTATCCAACTGAACTGTGTGGCATCCAAAGGACTGTATTTATGAATTATCAGTGCAGCATTTAGCATTATTGGGTTTTTTTTGGGATGCAAGAATACAGCATGGGCGGATGAGGGTTTTGCATTTGCTCTGTGCAGATTCATTCCAGCACAACAGTTTCCAGGTCTTATAATTCTGTTGTTTTGTTCACGTCACTGGCCCGAGAGCCAGATGTTTATAGGACGCTCTTCTTACTCTTAACTATTCTGTATAAACTCAGGAGACTGTGTGGAAAGAAACTGTGGTCCAGACTCTTTCTGCTGTGTCATACAGCACTGTAAGACTCTGCTTTCAAATGCATTTATATTTACAGCACTAATACATCAAGTTAATAAATATGCCTGTGTTTGACATTCACAGGGTGCAGTTTTTCATTTATATAGGATAGAATAGAATTTATTTATATAGCACCTTTCCCAGACATGAGTCACAAGGTGCTTAACAGCACTAAAAACAGAAAAAATTTAATAAATAATAAAAAAAATTCAAATTAAATGATCATTAAAAGTGTAGAAGCAAGAAAAAAGAAAAACATACATGGCTATACAGAAAAGTAAAATTGAGCAACATTGAGCAGCTACAAGACAAAGGCCTGCCTAAATAAAAATGTCTTTAATATGAGCACGGCATTTACTTGTGGGTTTGAAATGGTTCACACAAATCACAGATAACGTCCGCATCAAAACACTAAAATGAAAAGAAAAGATTGTTTTTTCTCCTCAAGATTATATCTTAAGAGCAACAAATTATCCTGAATGATGTGGGGTTTTTTTTAAATGCAAAAGTGACCAACGTGTAAAAAAAAATGACAACAAAACAGAGTGCAATAACATTACCGGCTTATAACAAGTTACATTAACATAATCAAACCCAACCATGGTGTAAGTGGAGATGGACAAGAGACAGGACAAAACCTGATGGAAACAGAAACACAGTGTAACTGTAAAAAGAGCAGAGACCCAGGAGAGACACACAACAGGCATCGCCCAAAAGAAAAGCCCTCCTCCTCAAATAATCAACTGAAAGAATAATTAGATTCAATAAAAAAATGCACGTCATTGAATTGTGGCTGATTTTACTAAGAAAATCAAAAGCAAACACCCCATAGTGGAAATCAAAATTTTTCATCCAACGATTGGGAATAAAGCAAATGTACACATTTTCCAGCTTATTTTAATTTTCTTTTAAAATACTGCAGGGTATGGAATCAGTACAGCTGGTTTTCTGTTTCTGTTTTCCTAGTGTGATGAAAGAGGCGCAGGCATAAACAGCAATTAGAAATCCTGGAGAAGACATTACACTGAAGAAAGGTGAAAGGTGCAGGCCATTTTGTGAAGGTCAGTGTGTGAAAAATGGGACAAAGATGAGGCTGCTGCCTGGAGAAAGAGAGTGATGCACATTCACCCTCCTCCCGTTGCTGAGTGGGAGAGGGAGAGAGAGAGAGAGAGAGGGGGGGGGCGAGAGAGAGGGGGCGAGAGAGAGCGAGAGACCATCATCCCCCACAGTTCATACTCACTGACTAGGATGAACCCGCTAATGACTACATTTATTCAAATTAGACTAATTGTAATCATGGTTAATAATTAGCTTTACAGTGCATTATAATTGGGTTAGGCTACAAGATGGTTCTGCCTAGGTGCAATAATTTATTTGATTTAATTATTCTGAGGAACCCAATGGTTTGACATTTCATATCATAAAACCAGCGGTGTAGAGAGAATGGAGATGGCCGTTGTCTTTAGAGAAGGTCATTGCTCGCTCTCTGGGAAAATTATGAGGACTATTTTCCACTCTATTAAGCTACTCCACTTAGCACAATTAGCCACACACACAAAGGTTAAAGAGAGAGACCTCTTCCTTTATGATAGAGAGGAGTGCCGCATGTGTACGAAAGAGAAAGCTCGAGACAAAAAGAAAACAAGCCTCCATATTCTCCACAATGACGGCTGCTTATTTCGCTGGAATGTAACGCAAGAGCATCAGTATTGTACTTTTGCAGGTTAAAAGAGGTAAGGAAGGGTTAAGTTTCATACCATCTCTCTTCAAATAGGTCAGATTTACCCAGGTGTGTGTTGTCCGGGCCCTACAGTGATTACAGATATTGAACAGCCTTTTGTGGTTAAAAAGGCATATCTGTCCTTGGGCAACCATTAACACACACACACAAAAAGCTGTGACAAGCAGAAATGATACCTCAAAACCCAAACACATTTTACATCACCCATAACACACCAGCTTAAAATGATGACAGTGAAGTTGAGCGGGGCAGCCGCACAACAAACAAAAACGACGCCACAAAGCAGATCAGACACACACGCCGAACAACTAAAAAAAAGTACGGCTGCTGAAACGGTTTGCGTCGAAACATCCTGAAGCGTTCATGCCACAAACATTTAACTGCCCTCACAGCTCAAACTGCTGACTCGTGCACATGCCGTACTTTATAATAGTGAATGCTGGTTAATGTGCAGTTCCTGAGAAATGAACTTCCCCAGCTGTATAATGCTATTAAAAAAACGGCGTACTTCTCAGGAAATATTGGCTGAGCACACTCTTGTTCGTCGTTCCACGGTTCCTCTCTCGTTTAGTTTAAAGCCAGCCGGTTCGACCACAGGCCTCGGCTGTGCCCCTAGTAAGCTCTGCGAAAAGCACAGTACGCATGGAATTTAAATGACTGTGTCAACCAGTGTTTTCCCCTCATTTAAATGCATTCAGCAGCACGGCAAAGTTCGAGCTTGTGTCCTTTGGGTTTGACTTTCACATCAAAAGCTTATACTGTCACGCTGCCATTAACATTACTGCATAAAATAACTTTACTGCAGTAACATTAACGCCTGTAACAGTATTGTATAATAAAATTTTTTATAAAGATCATGCCACATTTTTAGCCATCATCAGAATTAATGAAACTTGCACAAGATAATTTAGACAAATGTTTATTAATAATTTTATTCCAATTTTGTGGCATTTAATATTTACAGAGTACAGTACACAATCAAATATTCACCTTCTGGGTAAATACTGATTCAGAAACATAAATGTATCAAATATTGCAACAAGGTTTTTCACAAAATGCATATAAGACAGATATAAAATAGTTCTCACGGCTCAGTTGGTGTCAGACCTGAGATAAATATTTATTCTGCTTCAGAGTCTCACACAGCGGTCAACGTCGGTGCAAAGAGACGTCATCCAACCTCTCACTCACTTGTCCAGGTGAACACTTGACCCCAGGCATCGCCTGCCAACAGCGTGGCGTGACTCCTGCACAGAAACGAGCAATGTACTTACGCACACAGTTGAAATGCTCAGAATTATGGAAAAATACAACAGTAACTATGCAATACAGAAAACATTAAAAATGCAGTTTATAGCAGTTGAATATAAAGTAAATCCCAGCTCTCTCATATGTGAGTGGGTGTGTGATTTTTACTGTACCTGGACATGGCCAGTGCTGTGATAGCCGGGCTTTTTTTGTTGCGACGCAGTTCTTGACATAACACCAGATGTTTGTCCCAGCCTTTAACCTGGCACGGGCTGCTCACTGAAAATTCAACATCAAAAGACATTAAGGTCCACTTAAAACTGGATTACAGGACAGTTGTGCACCCAGTCAGAAACCCTGACCCAGAGATCCTCACAAAACCACTTTGTTTTACATTAACAGTGTCCATCTGCAGTAAGCCGGCTGTAAAAGTGAGGAAGCTCCCTGAAATATAAAACGCCTCAGTTTTACGTAAAGACTTGTCTCAATGTAATTGGAAAGCATAATACTCCTATGAGGTGACGCGAGGCTGTAACCAACGTATGCCAAATTGGATCTGGGTATTATTGCTTTCTAAATTATACACGCGTACACACGTCAGCAGAATTACTCATCAGTGTTTACTGCCTCTATGTTTAATAACTTTATAACAACATAATTCCTGCTAGCCCTAATGCTAGTGAGGGATCGGGTAAGAATTACAAGCTCTCATCTGGAAACCGCGCTGTCTCAGAGATGAACGGTTAAAAATAATCATCTCACACTTAAGGATTTATGTAATTAGATAGCATTAGGGTTGTTTTTTTTTAAGATATTGCTAAAAAACACATCTTTTTGTGTAGCTGACTTTCAATTGGTCTCACAGTTTTGTCACTGTCAGCCTTGTTCATCACTCGGGTTGTTATTAATATAACACCTTACATGCATATCCCATCCTGCTGCCAGTAACATTACCGTCTCTCTCTGTTTGGTCTTGCCCTGGGGACACAGGCTCTTCTGGAGGGCCAGGTAATTGTATTCTGGTGTACTCTGTCCTCCATATCTGTATGAGAGACACATAACGAGTAGCAAAATCATAGACATAATTCAACGTAATAACAAACACACTCACATAAGCGACACGCAGGCGCTCGCACATGCCGCACACCTCAATGCAATAATAAAGTAATGATAGGGCGTGTGTGTGTGTGTGTGTGTGTGTGTGTGTGTGTGTGTGTGTGTTGGACATGTGGCTTGGGCCCCCCACTCCCTATTGGAGCACAATTTAGAGTTTGCAGCTTTGATTGCAGAGAAATAACAAATGTTTATTTTAATCCAAAAGAGTCACAAACACACACAACCTGTATTCTGTTAATAAAAACATGATGGACACCCAAGCAGCACCTGCCAGGCTAATGCCGAAGTAATGAGTTGAATACCAAACAGTATACTGTTTTAAACCAAGCAACAACTCACAGTGATAAAGTATGAGTTATGCACAGGGAGATTTTTCCACTGTGAGGTGAGGGCAGTAACTATGTCCTCCTAACACATTACTGCAGGCAAGAAAAACAAAAAAACAACTCACCCGGATAACACCGTCTGCACAGCCGGTGACAAGGACATTCTTGGCGTCCCACTCGTGTCGCTGTGTGAAGCTCACACACAGGATGTCTCCCTGAGGGCCGCAGGAAGTGTCAGTGCGGGCCAACAGCTGGCCCTTCATCGTCCACAGGTAAACCAGGGGTCCCGCACAGGACGCAATCTCACCCTGGACAGAGCAACACTGTGTTGAAATGTAAGTGTGCACAGACATACAATAAAAAAAAAAAAGCAGAGTACACAAGATGAGGATATTCATGCTGTCAGCGGAGAGAATCCTCCCTTCCTCATGCTGTGCGAGGGAATAACACGATGACGGCGAGCCAAAACATTCAGGGGAAAGCAAAGAAAAAGACGACATGGACTTACAGTGAGTTCATTGATTGCCAGAGCAGAAACTCTGGCTGTGTGTCCTGCTAACTGGGTGATGTAAGTCAGTTCCTCCAAATCCCAGAGGATACAGGTGAGGTCACAGGAGCCACTCACTATGACGCTGTGGACTTCAGACACGGCCAGACACGTCACTGCCGCTGTGTGACCGTACAGCGGCTACAAAACAACACCAGGGTCAGTATGAGAGTGTGTGAGCAAACACTATGTGGAAAAAATCATTTCAACTTCAGTCATTTCGAACTCCTTGTTACTTCCTTGATGTGTAATGCAGACAATCTGACCTGTCTGAGTTTCATGCAGGTGACTTTGTCTTTGTTGATGGCCACATCCCACACACACACAACTGTGCTGCTTCCTGCAGTGATGATGGTTTTTGGGTTGGGACAGGCAGAGCACAATGTCTCGCCCCAGTCACATAAACTCTCACACACTGCAAACGGCTGGAGACACACACACACACACAGACAGACACACACACACACAGATCAAGTAATTGGTAGCAAGCACATTTCTATGTAGGTAATATAAACTTATATAAAATCAAACAAAATCAAATTCACTTAATATTAATTTGGTTTCTTTTTTTATAATTAAACTATTTCAACTATACTGACATTTGTTTCTGTTTACATAAATAAGCCTTTGATCAATTCCTCTTCTATAGTCCTACATTACATTCGTGTCTATTATTTGAATGTGACTCCATATAGCTGAAACATATAGAAATCCAGAACATAGAAAACTCATTTCAATAGATACCTTCTCTGTGCCACAGTTCCCAAAGGCACAGCTGTTGTCAGGGAATCCCCAGCTGAAGTAGCAGCCCTGCGGGGGTGACAGAATGAGCCGATTCCTCTCCAGGACCAAGACCTGTTTTTCCAGACACACTATTTGACCGACTGGGCCTCTCGGCAGCTCTGTAATAAGGTTCAGAGGGGGCACCATCAGCAAAAAGAGAATGATTTAAAAAAAATAAAAATAAAATGCCAGTCAACTATATAAAGTCATATGTACAAAAAAAAAAAAAAAAAAAAACTGGCGTGAGACTATAGAAAGAAAGTCTTTGTTTTACTTTTAGTGCGGCTGAATAAACTTGGCAGGCCAGATAAAGATAATAGCTCTTCAAAAACATCACATTAAAGAGTTTGGTGGCAGTGTAAACTTGGAAGGAATTTCATTAAACTGACCGCAGAATACCGAGCAATTAAAACGGCTATTCCCAGGTTGAAACAAGCTGAGGCTCGGTCCTAGGGGGGCACCTGCATTCTGGACAGTATAACTTTTATGTGTGTGTGTATGAGGAAGAGGCACTGAGAGAGAGAGAGAGAGAGAGGCTGTAATTGTGCCTGTAATTGACCTATTCATGCAGGAAGAGGCAGAAATCATTACATCCCATCACCACATCTCCCTCTAAAATCCCTAGAAAGGAGTTCTGGTCTGCATTACTCTTAGCGTTCCTGCTCCTATTCATCTCTATCTGCTTATTGATCAGATCAGACACCCTAAGATTTAATATGAAATGTAATATGCAGGAATCTCTCCCTGAGCATTCGCAGATTCATCTCCTCTCCCTCAGTGGGCCTGTAGGGATATTCAGATTATTAAGTAGGGCTCAGCGGAAGAGTCATCTCCATATTGTAGCTCGAACAGATAGCTCCTTCTACCCTTCTGTAGTGTAAATTAATCTATAGACACACTCAGTCCATTTCAATGATTCCCCTGAGACCTCACCACATCCCGAGTACAATAACCAACATCAAATGGTATGCAATAAAAAAAATACATAAAATACTGCCCAAAGAAGATGGCTGTAATTGAATAAATTTCATCTACTCAGTGGAGGAAAAAAACAAAATTTTTATTCAGTTGTTGGGAAAATATGTATGATTTGTAACACCGTATTGTGTTCAGTTATATTATTATATATTTAGTTAAAGGACCGGTTTGACATTTTGCTAGTGACTGATACTAAATATGCATTAACAGACTGTAACAAATGAGTTTTCGCTACAATAGAAACTGTGAAAAAAGCCAGTCTGACTCGAGCCAACACCTGGAACAATAAATAAACAAGCAAACAAATACATCAAATATAGAAAGTGAGCAGTAGCTGCTGTGGTGGAGTGTATTCAGGAAACTATACTTTACAGTAAATCTTTTAACATTCTATTTAAACTCCCAACTTTATTTTTTTTAACTTCACTTTTGTTTTAATTTCTGCATTTTAAGAGACGTTGCTGATTATCAGATATAAAAGTTCTCATAATAGCCAGTACAAGCAACAGGCTGTCTGATTCAGACAAATTCTTTTCAAGAAACAGCAGGTAGATATTTCTTCCTTTATACTTTAGTAATGTGAGATTTAAACAGTGCGTGCTTCTTTATCTTAATTTGAGGACAGAACTGGAAGCACTCACATACGTGCCTATACTGAAGCAGATATCACGTATACCTTTATTGAGTCCAGGGATGCACACTTCCCTCTGGTCTATCCATCCCTCCTTGTGCTGATTCACTTTATCAGCGGTGAGGATACAAGTTATTGCTTCCCCATAGTAATCCTTATATATGACCAGCCGATAGACATAAAAAATAAATTAAATGTCATAAAAAATCTAAGTAAAACAGAGTTGTCTGCTCTCAAGCATTCATGCAACAAACTAATTTCCCACCCCTTTTTTTTTTTACAAAATGCTCAAAACAAACCTTTAGAAGGTTTTTTGCCTGTTTAAGCGGTGAAATCTCTTTTTAAAAAATCCCTATGCTGCTTTCAACATCCTGATTGCGTCGCTGTACCTTTCAATGGCTGCTGAGTTGTCCTCAGTTTATCCAGATTGACGAAAAATGGAGTCGGGGAGGAATGTGCTGACCCCTCTTTCTTTGAGCTGTTGCGAGGTGGGTGGGGTTTGGTGAAGAGCTTCAGAAAAGAAACATGAGGATTTATTTCAAAAACCAATATGATGCACCACAAACAAATAATGTACTTTACTTATTTTTCCCATTTTTCACCTGTTTGGGAATTTGGCCAAAGTTGCTCACATATCCCAAGATCGTGCTCTTAATCAAGGGGTCCTTGACATCCTGTCGGCCTCTCTGAGCGTAGAAGTAAGGATGGAAAGTGTTCACACTTTCTACAGCAGCCGGACCTCGTTGCCGGCACCCGAAAATGAGGTCGATCCACAGGTGAATGTGGGAACTGACGTAGTCGCTTTCCAGAGCCTAATGCAAACAGAAGGGGATGCCGTTGCACAAAATAAAGCCATCTAGTCATGTCATATTACAAAAGTACTGCACGTCTTGAAAAGTCTCAAAACCCACATTGTGTCGCACTCGTTAATATAGTGGGCTCAAAACCATAAGTCAAAGTTGTTTTTTTTGAGAGTTTAGAAAACAGAAAACTTCAGGGAGTGAGCACAACCAATAAGATTAATCAGATACTGTATGATTTCTTCCAAAAAAGTCCATTTAGAAGTCTCCACCAACAGGGTGCTGCACAGCTGTGTTATGGCCATATCTTCATGTTAGAATTAAAGAATGATTTGGGTAGAATTAGGAAGATATTGGTTTTAAAGAGGTAAAGTGGAAAAGTGGGCATTATGACCAGCTATCTTCTTGCACCAAACCTTAATAAACCCATCCTGGACCAGCAGAGAACATCATAACAAGGATATATTGTCCTGAGTTAATTTTTCTGAGGAAGAAAGAAAAAAAAAAACCAATCTTTTGAAGTCACAAATTTTATGAGAATGCTGGGCAATATGAGTAGTTCAGTAGATTACAGAAAGAACCATCACAGATGCAACGGGAATGGGAAAAGGGAGGGTGCTGAAGAAATAACACCACTAGAGAACAACAAAAACAGAGATACACAATAACCCCTCAAAGTGAAAGAGACGGAAGAGCTGAGAACAGAAGACTGAGAATATCCAACCCATAAACAGAAATAATGGCATTAAGAAAAAGAGACCGCTTTCCCTGAATCAAATTAAATAGGTGTGTTGTTCTTCCATGTTTGTCATCTAAACTTTAGATTTATGCCTTTTTGTGCATGTCTTTGTTCGAGAGAAGAATTGGTTATTATACGTGAAAACTGTTGGTACCAAAAGAATGCAAGTGAACTAAAGTCAGCGAGACAAAACGGTCTTTCGAGAATCTGATGAATGAGACGGGGACTGTTGTGAATATAGTGTGGAGAAATTGACTAAAGACAAACTGTGACTGCAACCGACTACAGTAGATATTTGTTTGGACATACTAAAACAGTGGGTTGTCTGTATACATGCATCAGCTGGTATTGACAAACATTATTAAGCCTTGAGGGAAAAGTCCTACTATGTAACAGGCCAGAATGGCCAATTGAAGCAGACAGGCCCGGCGAGGGCAGGAGTCACTGACCTCTCGATGGACTCTAATGAACTCATGGGGGTCACCTTTTGCCCATGGAGGCAGCTCAACGTCTCCCAGAGCAGTACCGTCCTCCATACAACCTGAAGCAATGAAGATGTACAACACCGTAAGCAGTCCACATTTCATCACATCAATCTCTGTAAACTTTGAGTTGATATAAAAAGGCCCTCTGGTGAGTCTTTCGTTATTGAAAGCACTAAGTAGTTACGCATCATGGAATGGTTTCCATCCTTGTTTGCCCTTTTTTTGGGGCGATATGTAAAAGCATGACTATCTAAATATTAAATATGGATGTTTTAAGTGTTTCCCTCCACTTACATACCAACAGCTTCACACAATCAGTTTCTGGATTATATATCCGCCAGAAAAATGTCATTTGCCATTAAAAAAACAAGGACAAAGGATGCGGCGAGAGCAATCGAGTCAAAGTTCACGAAAACGTTTTATGAGCAACTACATTAAGTCCACTGTTATTAAGCTGCCAAAGGTAAATAAAACAAAAGTAGTAAATGTGAATACTTTTCTGATTTTAAAGCTAATTCAAGCAATGAAAGAAGTTTATTTAAATCATATTTGCATTGTGAAACAATGACAAAACAAATATATAAATATCTCTATTATTAGAAACATTAACATGTACAGCAGGGTATACCAACTTCTACTCAAAGTAGAAATGCCATGGAATTAAAAACTCTCTACTTTTTAACATGATAATCGGATTAAGTAAACAGCTAATTAGTGAACAGATTATGTTGCCAACATGTCAGTGTTTGTAGGTTTATTATCTGGAATTAATCTGAGCTATTTCTTGACTTCATTTCAGTAAAATCTGTTTTCCCTCTTACCAAGATTTATGTAAAAAAAAAAAATAAAAAAAAACCTAAAATCTAATCAGATTAATGATACTTAATTCTTATGACAGAGGAACTCCATTAAGTTTCAACAATAGTGTGTCCCTTTCTTGAACTGCTGTGTCCATGAACCTTATGCAGCCAGACAATGTATCATAGAATAAGGACATAAAATTCTAATGTATGTCTGTGATCAAATCTACATCCTATAAACATAATGCAAGTTTTAGAGTATTAACAACGCCACAATTTCTGACAAAAAAAACCCCCATAACAAACAAAGAGTGCATGTTTTTCAGTTCTTATGAGTGAAGCAGTTTTTCTGTCTGACCCAGATGGATGTGGTTGGAGTTGAGCAGGAAGTCAGGTAGGTAGAAGAACTCTGGGGTCAGCTCTCTGACGTCGCTCATGTTGTCTCTGGAGGCCGACTCCCACTCTTTCTTTATGCTGTAAAACATCCGCTCGGGGATATCAAACCCTCCCTGTGGGGAAACCGGACAAAACCCCGTCAGAACCCTCCTGAGCCAAACTTTCCAAAAGACACATTTATAAAGCAGTCTGCCCGATTCGGTGTCAGGAACCATGTTTTATATTCTCCATTATATTGTGTAAGCAGGAAATACTTGCTACGACTAGAACGAAGCTTTTCATCTTTCTGGAAAATTTCATAGTTCTGATATAAATCTCATGAGGGAGAATTTAATTTACAGTAAAACAATTACTGCAATGAATGAAAATAACATATATACTAGCAAATTCTGTTAGAGAAATAAATGCAGTTATGTATATTATTGCACAGCCGTTATGTGCTTCAGAAGACAAAAAGGCCCTTTAATTCACCAGACTAACATCTTTATTGCTTTATTCCGACTATCAAATATGCATGCCTTTTCATTACAATCAACTGGATGCTGTACAGCAAATTGGGAACATCTGTGCCTCCTTGCCTTGGCTTCTTTTAGATGCTTTCTGTAATTATTTGCATATATATTAAAATATCTCTCTATTGTCAGCTTTCATACCCAAAACAGTACTGAAACAGTGTCTTGAGTGCTGAAAATAGCTCATATTAGATTCATAATATTAGCAAAATTACATTTGAAGATAAAAACAAAACACTGAAGCGATGAAAGCCAGTGGGCCTGTGGAGAACTGGGTTTACAGAGGTGCACGTGCGCTGGTAAAAACACAAGAAACAAGATGCAGTCTGAAACAGATTAAACTTTCACTTTCATCCAAAAACCCAGACCTTGATTAACAGACTGTGCATTCTCCCGTCATCATTCAACTAACTTTGTCTATTATTTCGACGATTCACATTGTTCTTTAAGCACTCCTGATACCAAAGTACAAAATGTTTCTGATGGCATAAAGCTTAAGTTTTGCGGTCTAATTGTCTGGAGCAAGCGATGAAACTCTGCAGAGAAAGACCTGAAGCGAAGAACTATAACGTGAGTTTCTTTGCTGTGCACAAAAAGTGATAACCACTACTCCACTGTGCAGTCTGTGAATTTAACAGCTGGAGAACATTTGGTTTCTGTGTCTTCACCTGTAGTGCCTGGAAGGTGTGTGAAAATGGCTCCATCCTGACAAGGAAAGACGCCACAATGATGGCTGAGGAGTAATGGGTACAGTAGTGGCACCGTGCTGAAAAGTCTAGAACAATTTTAGACCAACAGTTAAAAAAAAAGGTATTCCAAAGAGTCACATTGTGTGTAAATAAGACCGGGTCACACAGATAGACACCTTCACTCTCACTGCTCTCCACTTCCTCATATCTTTGGATGAACTTGACTTTCCTCTTCTCAGTTTGAGCTCCCATTGGCTTTGCCAGATCACGGAAAGTTGCAGGATTTGACAAATCCAGTGTCTGCAAGGTTCAGAGGTCAGATTAAACCAGTTGCACTTTGGTAGTGCAGTAAACAACATGTTCAAAACACAGGTGACCTACCTCTGACTGGTAGTCGGCCACGACCCAGGGGAAAACTGGATACTGCATTAGGTCATTGTATGTTCTCCCGGCGATGGTGTTCAGATGCATCAAGTACTCAAAGTTACTTATTTCTCCTTTCTTGGCGCGGGGGAAAAAAAAAAGAAAGAAGGAAGCTCAAATGTCTTTTACAAATGCAACAATACATGGGACAAACCTGGAACGTCGTATATGAAAATGGAGAAGAAGATGTCCTGTATTACCTGCCATTTAAGAAGGGCTGTCTTTTCAATCACCGGAGTCTTCCTAGAGCACAATCAAAGCAAACACCTTGGATTGGAAACTGAGGCCCGACCACTGCGCACCAACACACAAAGTTTCATGCTTGTTCTGTTGCCAGGCAACCAGAGTTAATATGTACCACTGCAGAGCAGAGAGGCGGCAGAGTAGAGGTGAGTGAGGGACTCAGGAAACAGAAGTTGTGTGTACACAGCTGTAGGAGCAGTTATGGGATCGAGGTGAACAACGGTATGTAGCAAAAACACAGAGTAGAGATGTTGAGGATTGTGGCTCATTTTGCCATCTATAGGTTGTGTGGAAACTGTGGCAGTTAGAGGACAGGTTTTCTGAGTAGTGTACATTGACAAACTGTCAAGTTCGTTTCTTGTCGGGTGAAGTTTTGAATCACTCAATTTGAAGCTGATTCTCACACAACAGATCTTAATGTTTGCCGTTTAAACAGGTCAGCTCAACTTGTGTAAGATGTCCTGTTTCAAACCGAATAGAACAGTCCATCACCGAACTCGGCTGTTAGCGCTTTTTGCCCTAAACTGTGAGGTGCAATTAGTACTTTCTTCAGGGTCAGAGCCCGAGCAGAGCTGGGTGAGACCCTATTGGAACAGCGCAGAGCGTCGAGCTGTGGCTACAAACGTAGTTTACCACCATCGAGTATGGCGTGAATGAATAATGCAATGTAAAGTGTGAGTGTCCTGAAAAGCGCTATATATAACCCATGCATTCTTATTATGTACTTATAGAAGATGATACTTTGAGAGGGGTGTCACCAGATTGTTTAAAAAAAAATTTAAAATAACTGTGCGCATACATTTTAATCTTTCAACACAAATTGATTCAAACAATGGCATACAAAACACCAGGTTGCTCTGTTTAAGCAAAACACTATGTCTATAACTAATAATAATCGAAATGAGTAAAGTGATCACCTACTTCTGAAATCACTGCTTTCTTTCTCCCTCTCACTCTCCCTGCCTCTCTCTCTCTCTCTCTCTCTCTGTGGGCCAGTAACATGGTAATAAAGTCCTGGTGCCAAGCACCACTGTTGCTAAGAAACACTATAAAACAAGAGGAACCTTTAGTCTCTGCTGTTTTGTGACGGGAAGCTTCGTAAATGTTGACATACACAAATTGTGACTTCTTGATCTTTCCTCTTGATTTCGTTACCACATTTGAAAAGGGACCAGCAGGTATTGTTAGAACATCTTGTAATCAAACTTTATATGCAGATTAATTGTGTTTTCGTACAGAAAGGCAGAAACTTTATTGCCATACAGGCTGAAAACCTTCGGGATAAAGGAATAGTTCACCGGAGCTAAAGCTGTTGGTACTACAATCTGTTCCCTCGGTTACCATCATTCCAGGAAAATTCGGTGAGTACAAGTCTTCTTCTGCACTACTGCTGTGGAAAATGTGAATAAAACATGCCACAGTATATGAATTGAGTGATGAAATGAGGATACTCATGGTAAAAAGATTAAAAAAAACAAGGGCTAGTGAAGGTGCAGCCATTTTCTTACCAAATTATTTTGCAAAACTACACTAAATCAATCATTGCATTTGGCCTAGTATGTGTTATCTAATTGCCGGCAATAATTTCATGCAGTAGTTTTCTATAGGAGGTTATAATAGGAACAAGCACCAGTGGCTAACCTCTCTCATCCTGAGGATGATGAATGAGGCGAGAGAGGGCCTTGGGGTGTAACACAGACACAAACAGACACACACCTTGCTCTTTTAGACAAGGAGGGGAGAAGAGCGAAGCCCTCATTACACTCCCAACACTCCCCAACTATCATTTATCAAAGTCCTGATTTGACTCTTTGTGCACACACACACACATAAGAGCACAGGACATCCATGACTGTCAGCACACTTGCACGTGGATCAAACATACACACTTTGTCTTTTTTCAGGCAAGAAAAAATAAACAAGTCAATCAGTTGAACAGTGAGGGAGCATCAACACTCATTTGTTTTTGCTGTATTACCCAGTGTCGCCTCTCTCCTATTGTTCCCCAGCATTAGCCTTAATTAGAGAGTCGTGCTCTTAAATACCCCCATGGGCTACACTGGGTGAGCACGCACTAGTGCAGACACAACACTGCGACACACATACGTGCGCACTCTCCGAGAGATACGCACACACGCAAACGCACACACAGCTCAAGCTCTCATTCCTCAGAGAGAATGCTTTTTCCACCGCCCCAGGCCATACATAAGCTCTTGTATCTGAATAAATCACATCAGCCTTACACACATATGCTTACACATTAACATACACAAAACACATTTATTTGCTATAGCACTATGTGATCGTGCCTACTGGTTAAATTATTGTAGATCAGCCTCTTGAGGCAAATGTCAAGAAGGGGAGATTCTCATCTGAACTGCTGTGATTTTCTGTACGTTTCAGCATCATGCCCAAAGGAAAAAAAGGAAAAGGAGGAAAAGGAGCCAAAGGGACAAAGGTGACGCTCAAGATGGCTAAAAAGGCCATACGGAAGACCCCTGATGGGTGCCACAGACTCACACTTAGCAACATGGGTATAACCATTTTCCCAAAGTGTCTCCTGAAACTGACCAACGTGGATGAATTGGACCTAAGCCGCAACCTGATAAAGAAACTCCCAGACAACATTGGAGACTTGGAGTCACTCAGATGGGTGGATCTCCACAGTAACAAGCTGGAGTCTGTGCCCGAGTCCCTCGGCAACTTGATGTTACTGACCCACCTCAATCTGTCCAACAACCGCCTCACATCTGCGGGTTTACCCTCTGCACTGAGCTCCCTCAGCAACCTCAAAAGTCTCAATCTCGGGATGAACCGGCTTGACACCCTACCTCCCTCTTGGGTGGCATTAGATAGTCTCCAAGAGATAGGCCTGTTTGATAACCTCTTCATCAAACTCCCAGAGTTTGTGAACGCGTACCCAAATCTCACAAAGTTAAATGTGAAGCGAAACCCCTGTTCACAGGGAGACGGTGGGGTGGAGCTGAGAGAAAAGAAAGAGGCGGCGAAGGACGCATATCTGGTTCATGACAACAGTCTGTGCAGGACATGCCTCAAGAGATGCCAAAAAGAGCAAAGTCAAGACAAAAACGAGAAATGCAAAGATGAAACAAGTGGGGAAGAAGATGGCAGTGACATGTCTGACAAGAAAAAACAAAAGACTATTTCTGGACTTAGAACACCAAACTCTGTGGCCATAGTCAGTCAGGATGTGTGGAGAATGAAGCAAAATGTGAAATAAATGCAAATGAAACAAACAAACAACTGCCGTCATCTTGGTAAATGGCAAAGAACATTGATCTTAAGATAACATATGCAATTTAATATGTATGTGTAAAATAGAGACATATGTTTCACTGCCATATTTGCATGCATTTCATAATTCATGTTAAATATTGGTTTTCTTAAATACTGCTGGAAGACTGTACTACACTTGACACTTACTTGGCATTAGCGATCACCTCAGTGACTCCTTTTCCTTTTAATACTGGCACAACTGTGCTCAGCCTGCAAAAAGAAAAAGACGACAATAAGTTTAAGAGACAGGATGCTGAAAATATAAATGCTGTGGGATCTAGTGTATGGGGCACCTTGTATATGCAGAGACGTGGTCTTTGTTCAAGAACACCAGGAACGCCGAGTGTCCATTTTTCATGAAAATCTCGATAGCATTGTCCTTTAAAGCAACAAAAGCAGCTGCAGTGACATTTGCTTTCAGTGGACTTTTGTTTTTTGGTACCAAAAGCACAAACAAAATCAGCAGAGCTCATAAAAACTACAACACATCAGATTTGTATGTGTGATTAGAGACCAACTTCAACATAAAATGCAGCCATATTATATATTTCCATGTGGGCATACTTTAATGAAAGATCCATGCCGATTCAAGCCTTATGTGGTAGAAATACGTTTTCGTACCTCTAAAAGAAAGCGCATGAAGCGAGCAGCCTTGATATCCTCATACAGCCAGCGTCTGCAACGGGATGGCAGCTCTTTGCTCAGCATGGTAGAAACAAAGGAATCCCTCACACTGGCAGAAAGAGACATACATGTTATAGCAAAGCTGAGTGACACAACAAAGGCTGTCACCATGCCAGAAACATGTAATTCAGCAGTTTGATTCCTGGAACCATTCCCCCCCCCAAAATCTTCAAATCAAATAAATGAAATAAAATATAATAATCTGTGATTGACACTCCAATGAAGGGTTGAATTAAACACATGGAGTAAAGTCTGGAGGTAATAGTTTTGTAATTTATTTCAATATCTTCATTGCTTCTGATCCTTTTGTTGGCATAATTACAGTAGAATTTCATAATGCATGTTTTCACACGGTTTTACCTGCTGGGATAGTGTTTCCTGCAACAAACATCTCCAGTAGGACTCAGCGTGAAACCCTCACAAAGGAGCAGACTTTCCTTTCCAAACAGCAGCAAGCCCTCCGAGACTCTGAGGCCACTCACCATCACAACACACATCTTGGCCTTTACCTACAGACACACACACACATAAGAGAAAGATACATTAAGCCATACGTGAGAGGCGCAATACACATCAGTACATCTCACTCTCTCTCTCTTAGGACATGACATGGCAGATGCACAGGCACTTCAGACTTTACTTGATTGATCATTTTAATCACATATTTTAATCATTATTAAAAAGGCACAGTTGAACACTTCATTATCAGGGCTGATTGATGGGGAAGAGAAGGTCTGGCCCCTTTTTCATCTGTGCAACTGTGTGTTTCATTCAGTGCCAAAGTGAACCCACGTGCAGCTCTCAGCGCTGGCTGTAGCTAATGCTAACTACATTGTGATAATGCGTAGATAATTCTATTGTCTCCCCTCATTTCACAACGTGTGCGCGCACCTGGCTGTCTCGTGGCGCTGGCCCCTCTGCAGGCCCTTTGGGACACGGTGCCCAAAAACCATATGGGGCCCCAACGCACCCGCAGGCCCCTCACAATTTATACTAATCAAATCAGACACCCCCTACCTCCAGATACCGTGTTACACACTTGGTGGAAGAGAAGGAGGTCTTGCATGGCTATTATTAGGAGAATTAATCACTGCCACAGACACAATAAGAAACCTGATAAGTGATCAGAACCTCTTGTCTGAATGCACACACGGTGACATGCCATGCCTTGATGGGTATAACTTACAATGTGCACGCCTTTATGAAGAATCAAGGTGAGTGAGTGGCAGCGACATGGCAAATAAATTACACACAGAGTTATATCATATTCAATTTTTAATGCTAATTTTCATCAGTGGCTGCAAACTGGTTTTACGGCTACAGTCCCCCCAAAATGACTATATTTCAGGAAAAAAAAAAAAGAATAGTTGAATTTATTGTTATCAAAGATTAAATACAAAACAATAAACTTGTTTCCTTATCTTCTAACTGTGCTCGGGACAGATATGCGTTATCAGTGTGAGGGTGATTTAGCTGATGATGGGAGGAAGGAAAGAAAAGGAGGACTTTTATTGACTGAGAGCCTAATGTCAGACCATTGATTTCTCCCCACACACATTATTGTCATAATCACACTATTGGCGCTTGCAAGCTAATTATGAGTGAGTCTCCCTTTGTGTGCTACTGCATGTGTGTGTGTGTGTTAGCCCATGAGTGTGTGTGCATTTTTCAGAGCTAATGACTGTGTTCATTTGACAGGAAGCTCAGCAGGACTCATGCACTGAACCACTGCAAGACAACAGGACACACTTGCACACATCACACACTTACTAAGCGGATGTAAGACAGCTTGCATCACCTCCTACTGTTTTTATTAATACTTCTGTCAGAAACATTAAAAGCCGCGGCTGGTTGCCGGAGCAATGTGAGTCCCTGTCAACATGTGCACTGGTTTCTTACTCACTGTAAGAATGAGAGGAGCTGTGCTGGGCCTCAACATTAAAACATTATACTAATGAGGAAAGATCAAAATCTGATAGCAGCGCTGGGCTACTGGAATCCCTCAGTCTACATCAGATAATTATGATTGTGAGTATTAGTAGGGCAGAAGGAGTTGTGCTGGTATTTAGGCATGTTTTCAGCACAGTACAACCACGCGCCCTCCCATCCCACAGTACCTCCTCTCCAGGGTGCAGCTCCTGCAGGATGATACGCATGTCGCGGCAGTCTTGTGTGTGAGAGCAGGGTTCAGTGGCAGCGGGGTCGAGTGGACCCTCAGTGACGGCAGGCGTCTCATTCAAGACGGGAAAGAACGTCAGACGATCACAGTGTTGTCCTTTATCCCCGTCATCCTCACTGGCTTCTGCACCAACTTCACACAAGATCTTGGGCTCTGTCACAAAATGAAGACACATCTTTCCACTAAACGTCAACAATTCACTAGTAAATTACAAAACACATCATATTTTAAAAAAAAATTTTTTACCCGAGTCACATTCTGCGCTATGTTTTCTCTCCTCAGTAAAGCCGGGCCTCAAACCCAGACACAGTGATCCAAGCACCTGCCATCAAAAATTTTTTTGCAGTTCTATTAGAAAAATCCTGCTCTCTGCAGATCAGATCATGTCTTCAAGCGTGATGCAATACCCGTTTGGATCGTCGTAGAGCCTTTCTGCGAATGCGTGCTCTCGTCCGATTGGGTCCTTCTGCAGCATCCTGCACCCAGTCTCGGCTCAGCAGCACTCCGGGGCCGGGGCCGAACACAGCTCTCTCCCTCAGTAACTCGGCCTCCACAAGCAGCCACTCTGAGCTCACACGCTCCCATTCAGTGGCTCGCATCTGGAATGCAGAAATAAAACCAACAAATGTGATGGAGATACTCTTAAAGACCTGATTGAGCATCTTTGATTAAATATGTCCATGTATCTTCATGGGAGCAAAATTTTCAAACCTGTAAGTGGTTTGTTCTCATGTTCTCAAACATGCTGTGGCCTCTGCTTCGAAGGGACTCCATGCAGAAGAAGAACTCCTTAAAAGAAAGAAGTCACCCGACGGGTGCAAATGAAACGATGGAGGCAGCACAATCGCTCTTCTCCAAACTCATATTGTACACATACAACACACATCATGCTCACCAAAATTGTATATGCATAATGATATTGTTGTTTCCTCATGCAATTACAATGCATTCATACAATTACATCAGTTCTAAATTGCATTCACTGGGCAAAATAAGCTAGTGGCAACAGTCTTACAATAACCCTGTCTGGAAATGTAATCATTTGTTGGTATGATCTAATTAACATAAACATTAATATCACTGAGCCACACCGCAGTCAAGGGCAAGGTAAGTGTGTGTGTGTGTGTGTCTATGCCTTTATTGTGTGTGAGTCAGTATTTATGGGTCGATTAAAAGAGAAAAGAAATGAATAATAGAAAAACCCAAAACAGAGCTGTGTTGACACTGCAGGATGCTAGTGTTCAGCAGACACACCGGGATCATATTCTGACTGTTAACTGCTTCATTAAGCCCATCATCACAGCAGTGCTCGCTGAGAGACTAGTGAAACAACATGTGTCCATCCTCACAGCTGACCCAGGAAAGCTATTTAATTGACTGAATGAACATGCAGTAACTCTTGATATCTAGTCTTATTTACAGATGCTAATTCTGTGTTTTGCAGTCCAAGAATGGAATAATTGATTTCAAGTACAATAAGAAAAGAACAACTGCTTCTGCATTTCAAGAGCTGCATAAATTTGGGATCATTTCCAGATAAATCCATGTTTAAAAGTTGACAAACTTCGGCAAGTCCCCCCCCACCCCCCTCCACAGAGAATGAAAACTGTTTCTGAATGACTGACTGCCTTTCCAAATGAGAAGTTGTGCAGAAAAAGAAATAAAGGAGTAATTTGAGGGGAGATTATAGAAATATTACAGACAGAAAAGAGAATAATAATGAAGTTTGCGAACTAGAGCCATGTTATGACAGATAAACAGCAAGTCGGCATCATCATCTCCTAATTTCATTCCTTCATTTGGACAAACATAAGTAATATATAGCATTAATTACCCCATTTAGCAGATAGGAACCTCATTGGCTTTTTAAATGCTGCATTAAATACATAACTCATCGCTTCCCTCTGCAATTAACATCAGAACATCACACTCATTTCCATTTTAATGACTTCCCAACAATACGCCACCTTTGATGATAAGGCAACATAATGTCAACTTCATTCTGAGCTGGCAGTGAATGTGTAATGAACTTAACGTGATCATTAGTGCTGTTAATTATCTTTCTAATATGAGGACACAGATATGATTATGGAAACTGCATTCGCTGATGAAATAAATCTCGGGAAGGATTGCACTGAAGCTTGACTGAGGACAAAATCTGTCTCCATTTTCTCATTCATTACCTACAGTAGGCTTTAAAACTCTTTTTTTGTTCAATAAAAGTACATATCTCAGACTCACTAACTATGACCAGTGCTTTGTAGAAATGTGTGACTCTGGATCCAATGACTGAAAAGAGACTGCCTATAAGCTCATGACTTGCTAAATAAAAGGTCATAAGTTGATGATCCCGAAATTAATTAATGACTCGCTTGTTTCTTCATGAGGATGGATGGAAATACGAGTGGACTGGCTGACCATTGCTGATGATTTGAATGGGGTTTTTTTTCTCTTTCTTTTCAACACTCACTGCATGTTGCGGCTTAAAGTGAGGCTGACTACAGAGAGGAAGAAAGCTTCCCTCCCTCTTCTTCCCTGCCTCTCAGATGGAAAAACAATTCATCACCCTCTCTGATAGCCTGTCAAAGACTGATATGATAAGGAATAACATCAAATGAATAATGTTTTCATCAGATTGGTACCACTATAATTGCCAATGCGATTTCTGTGGGCAAGAGAAGTGCACAAACAAGAATACACACACTTTGTGGGTGTGAAACAGACACACAGACGCGGTAATTTCATGCCTGTGTGCCTGAGTAATATGTCCCTGCTCCCTGCTCCAGATGGCTCGACGTCTTAAGCGTTGTGGGGGAACTAATGATGTGGGCCACGTGTTTCAGGGGGAAAAACAACAATAAACGCGTCTTTAACCTTCAGCGGCAAACAGTGTGTTGTAGTGAGTGTTCCCATGGATAGGCCTAACAGATATCAATTACAATGCCCACTCAGGGGCAATCAGCTGTGATAATCCAAATCTATTTAAAGAAATAATCAAACATCCCTGCAGGGCTGGACAACACAGGCACAGTGGTGACTTTGGGATGAGTGTTTGGAGAGCCCTCTGGGAAGCACTCACACACCTGGGAAAAGGTAACAGCCCCATACTCCTCAAAGGGTGACAAGCATCAGACCCCCTCTGTTCCGAAACACTGATGTAACTTGAGAGAATATTTACCTCCACTGTTCCTGACTCTTGACCTTGTTTGCCCAAAGCAGAGCGGAGAGCACTGCTGATCACATCAAACGTGTTTAGAGAAGTACTCGCAGCCTTTTTCTTATGGGACTCTGAAAGAAGTTATCATAGACGAAATTAAAAGAAAAGCAGATGTGAAAATGATGGTAACAACATTCTGTTTGTTTCTTCTATCTGCATTTATTAACAAAGTGACAGATAACCTGTGTGTAGCTGCCAGGCTTTGTGTGCCATCTCTTCCCACAGAGGGCTAACTTCAGTCATGCTGAGAGGCGCCGTCTCCACAGTGTGGCTCGCAGAGATCTCCATCTTGGCGGTTTCTTCAAGCATGTGCTGCCTCTCCGATATGACTTTTGACCAGCATGCTTCTGCTAAGGAAACTAGAAGGCTTTCATCTGGAAAACACACCCAGACAAACACAGAAGTACTTGAGTGGTCAAGTGATGAATCAAAACTTGAAGGGGTAAAGTGATTAACTCCAACATTTTGAGCCTCGTACCAGTCATGTCTGCCCCATTGCAGAGACTTTCCGAAAGTCTGGTATTGGCGACAAACTGGCCGGATGAAGTTCTACTTTTGTGCACTTTTTGGGTCACACACCCAAAGCCTTCAGGATAGCTAGAAAAAAAGAAGTGTGATTGTTAAGAATTTCCCACTAGTCAAGTTTCAGTGTGTGCGTTTGTTAGTTTTGGTTTGCACCATTACCTGCCAGACCGTATCAGTAGCAGGCAATGAAGCACACAAGTGATGAAGTTCACATTTGAATTGTACGTGGCCATGACAACATCCCATCGATCCATAAAAGTCCGTAAAGTCCTGACAAGAACCTGTCGTTCTTCTTTGGTGCGACGCGGTTGAGACAAGAAATGAAGTAGGACTTTATTGGTACACGAGTAGAGGGCGGACACGATCTTCTCTTTTTGTGTTTGACCTCTCTCCAGAGCCTGAAAATATGCAGCAAAGTATGTGTTACAAATAAACTGAAAAAAATAAAAATAAAATTATATCAGAGCCAATTTCTCAATTCTATATTTAAAAAAAAAAAAAAAAAAAAAAAAAAAAAAGTTTAAAAAAGACTCAGCCTAAATCACATATTTATGAATTTCAAAGGTTTAATCATATCAAGTAACATTTTATCCAGGTGTCAGCGGGCATGTGTCATCTCACCACCACAATCTGATCTGCAAGGAAGTTCAGCAAAGTCTCAGAGTCTCCCAGGAATGACCCGCTGTAAACTGTCTGCAGCAAAGTCTTACTGAGAAGCACCACATTGTCCATCAATGTGCCGATCTGCCCGTCAGGCTGATCATTGTTGGAATCTGAGAGATGCAATCAAAAGGAGTGTGTTTAGGTTTATGCGCTCATGATTCATCTACCTTGAAAGGCACGCATTAAAAAATATTACCATGCGAGCTGAGATGAGTGTTGTTTTCTTCTTCATAACTGAGCATGTGTACGATGTTCATAACCAACTCAAGCAACTCGGTCTGAAAACGCTGCTTCTGCTCCAGCGATGAATCATCAGGGCAAAACTGAAATAAAATATTGCCAATAATAAATGGATTTGTACAGCTCATTTGCTTTTCTCCAACATTTTCTTTTTTATTATTGTGTCACACCTGACAAAGAACAGAAAAACCTTGTTTTATATTGTGACCATGTAAAATTTGAGCTTTGTAATAGAAAACACTTGTATAGAGGTCTGTTGTGCTTGGCCTTTGAGTTTAGTCTTTTTTTTTGCTTGAAGCAGAATAATTTCAGCAGCAGTTCCTTGGTCCTGCCTTGTTTTGTAACTGTGCAAAGAGTGGCACCTTCTGGAGAAATGAGAGGTCTGCAGTATCATCGTTGAGTGAGGAACCTCTCTCTTCTGGCAATAATATGTTTGTGTTGAACACGTGCGTATATTTTATTTTAGTTTTATTCAGAAAAAATATGGCAAATGATTGCTTTCACTTGTGTGTGATCTCACCTCGAGCAGTAGAACAAGAGGATGTGTGTTGGTGTTGGCAGACACGTTCAGAAGACTGTCCATTAGTAGAATACGGATGAAGTCAAACACTGGCTTTCGGGCTGCATGGATCTCAAACTGGTCTTCTCCTACATTCACTGACCCAAGTTCACTGACACCCTGGAAGATATGAGCAAACATGTCAATATGAATAAAACATGAGACGCGTGAAGAGTTTTTGTTAAACAAGAGTAGTAGACAAACCTCCGATACTTCCAGAGGGTACACAACCCCAGCGAGTGCATGCAGGAAGGTGGGTGATGCCCACAGTGGGTCTCTTGGACAGAGATTATGAAGGAGACAGAAGAACTGCATCACACTCGCTGAGAACTGCAACTCACGTGATGACACATCAGTGCTCAACATGTGTTTTTTTAAGGAACTGGGCTGGTAAAACAAAAAAAGAAAAGCACTGTCAAATATCAATTTCTTTAGATACGTAAATATACTGAAACTATCGAAAGATGAGTTTTTACCCGAGTGCTGATGACTTTCACCAATTCCAGTAGGATTGTTGCACCTTCTACACAGAGCTCATCGCTGTCTTCATGAGCGTCAATAAGTGACTGTAAGACGCCATCCAGAGGTTCCTATAAATGACACAAATATAAAACATTACTGCAGGAAAGGGAATGGAAACAGTGATTAATACTTAAAAAGAAATGACTCACCCTTCCTTCTGTTGTGGAACTGGCCTTCTTCCCCAGCAGCAGAGCAGCCAGGGCTTTATATACCTGAGGGACGTGAGAGTGTCTGATCAGCAGCTCCCGTAAAACATCAAAGCCCGGACACGTTGTGCTGCAGCACTCATAAGACCACGACTGGGCTCGGAGGTTGTCTGGTAACAAGGCAAGAAATTGGGAATAAAAGTTGAAGAAATCAAAATCACATTTCTTTAAAAAAAATAAAAATAAAAAAGTATATCTTGTAAGTCTTGCTGAGGTTCATTTTCATGCAAAATAATGGTATGAGATTTTTTTTGGTATTGTTCTATTTAAACTGCATCTGTACATATATCACTCCATCTAGTATAATTCCAATTTTTTCATCATCATATCCAAAAATTCCAATGTGCTGTCATCATTACTTCACGAAACGAATCACTTCTGTGCTTTACTGTGAGAAAATGTTCAACATATGCACCCATGACAGAGAAAGGGTCCTCCATGCCCTCCACCAGAGTCACTGGGAGCACGCCATCTCTGAAGCTGCTCTGCAGGCTGGGACTCGACAGAAAATGTGAAAGAAGAATAAGTCCCAGCTTCAAGGTGGAGTGGTGAAGGTGGGGCTGAAGGAAGAGCAGGAACCAATCATTGCCCAAGGTATCAAACGCTGCTTTCTGCTGACTAGTGGGGAATAAAACCACAAAGAACCAATCCAGTTAGTGTTCCTGTCATGGCATTATGGAAGATTAGAATGCTGGAAAAATACATTTTTTTGCTCTTATTTTGGTTAGCTGAAAACAGATGGGACTCACTCATTGATTCTGAGGCTGTCTGAGTCGAAGATTTCACAAAGCATTAACAGCATCTGGTTGCGTATCCAGATGAGGTTGGCTGGACCAGAACTGTGAGCTACAGCACAGAGGAGACAAGTCTGGGTCAGTGCCAGTAACAACTTGTGTTAAGCATGTGGACATGTTACGTGGTTGTTATATACTGTACCAGATGCGTCCTGGCAATAATCATCCTCAGATATCTCACTGATTTCAGTTGTATTACTGGAAGGAGGCAGTGTGTAAACCAGGAAGAGGCCAAGTCTAATCAAACACAAAGGCAGTCTTTGAAAAGAAATGTTCACTTCAGAAGAATCAAATTAATTTGGCAAATAAGAAAGAAATATTTTTGTATAAAATATAAAGAACTGTGATGAATCCGGGCTTGACCTGCGTAAATCCAGGGGGCTGAAGTGAGCCTTTAGGAGGGATGCGATCACACATGCGATAGCTTTAACCTTCTGAATAGTCACAGCAGGATCGCAAAGCTCAAAGAGCAGCTTTGGGAGAAGGCCCACACTGTGCATGATCGCTGCATTTGTGCTGTCACTGTCAGGGATACAGCGAGAGAAAAAGATCAGACATTAATATCAATCACAATCCATTCCCACAGACAGAAAATCAAATTCAGCAATCCATGTACGAATTCAGGCTTCTCTTCAGCCTCTGTGACTGATTTTGTTGAGCGTTCCCTTGACTATTTGTGGCGTAAACCTCCATGATATTGATGACAAGTTGCTGCAGATGTTGACAGAACAGCCAATAAAGGCTGTCAGTTCTAAACTAAATTCTCTTTATTCCATAACATACAACTTGTTGGACATGTGAGTTAATGATGAATCAGGTTAGGGTTGCTACGTGTTCTGTATGTTGTGGTCACACACTAATAACTATATTGAAGTTACCAGGAAGATTTCAGGGTTTCAGCAAAGTTGTTCAGAACTGCAAGGTCCAGAGCGTCAGATGTGCCCTGCCAGACCTGAAACAGTAAAGGGGCAACTTGATATTTCAACAATTTTCTTTCTGATGAGCTCCTAGGCAGAGTACTGTGCAAACGCTTTAGGCAGGTGTGTGTGTGTGTGTGTGTGTGTGTGTGTGTGTGTGTGTGTGTGTGTGTGTGTGTGTGTGTGTGTGTGTGTGTGTGTGTGTGTGTGTGTGTGTGTGTGTGTGTGTGTGTGTGTGTGTGTGTGTGTGTTGAGGAGAAGGGTATGAGATGAAGCTTTCAAATACAAGACTGACAAAATTGGGACAAAAAAGAAGATCCATTCCCTGCATGTGATCAACTTTTCAGCAAATGCTTGGGGCCTTACCTCCAGGTTGCACAGCAGAGCTTGAAAGGCTGGTGTGTTTTGTATGTAACCAGAGCCACAGCTCATTTCCACTGAACTGGAAAGATACAGAACCAACTGGAAGGTTCGGTGGCTCACCAGATTGCTCTTCATCTTAAGCAGGAAGGCGAGCAGCTGCAAGAGGAGCAGAATGCAAATAAATAAAATGCCTGGAAGTCTACTTTAACATCAACTAGCAACAATTTTAAAAAGGCACCTTATAGCCATCGATGCGGTTCATTTCCCGCTGCATAGCGGTATTGGTCTCCAGTACAGAAAGAAGGACTTTAACAGCTGCATACAAAGAGCTATCATCTGGTGCCATTGCAACAAGGCTGAGAACAACTGCAGGCCCACCGACATATAGAAAAGCATCCGATGCAGTCTTTGGATTGAATATCCGCACACCTAGAAAGAAGGAAGAGGAAAAGAGCTGAGTCCCAGTCAGTAAATAAATTTCCAATATAAACTGTTTTTCATTTATTTACCAAAACGTCCCATCAGGGATGCTCCGATGGTGCGAGCTGTCCCACCAAGATGCTGGCTGATGTTTCGAGCAAGAAAGACTGGGGTGGCCTGATCCCTGGATGTTATCCCCATCTGTAGTTAGACGCAATGCAAAGTAAGTCATTGCTACTTTTTAACAAACGAAAATAAAAATCAGAACATGAACGCCCTTTTTCCTTACCTCTTTAGCAATCAGTCTGCAGTCCACCTTATTGTAATCCTCTCTGATCTGTACAACAGTTGTTAAGGTAGAAATTGCTGGGTTGATGCCAAATGAGATCCTCTCCTCTGGGACCAGCTTGAGCGATACAGACTCTGTATCTGGATCAGAGCCTGAACAAACACAAAAACACACACACACACAGAGGCGAGATAGGGAGGTGAAACGATACCTGCATCACCAAAGTCAGCCTAGCCCTGAATTAGACAACAGTCAACATGTTTTCACATCGTACATCAGATTTGTTACTAATAAAGCATTAAATAGATATTAAGTAATTATATGCAACTATCTGCCAACTCACCTGTCTTGTGCAACGCCAGAAAATTTCCAGTGTATGCAGTGCCTTGTGTGTATATCTCACACACATCCTGAGGGCTCAAAGACTCTTCAAAAAGATAAGCAGGGCCCACTCTCCACACAAGAGCTGCATGCTCCTTCCAGAGAGCCGGTGTCCCGATCAGCCCGTACACATCAATCACTGCTGTGGGGTCCATGGAGACATACTGACCCGGGAAGGGCTGAATGTACTTCATCTGACAGAGAATAGAGAGGCTATGATATATAACGATACATAAACGCCACATTAGAAGTATAACCTGCTCAATAATTGGCTTCTCTTTCTCTCTCGCCTTGTCTTACTTTTCCAGAAGCTATCGCCTTGCCGTTGAAGTAGGCAGTGACCAGACAGCTCTTTTTAATGTCTTTGGCCATGACCACAGCCAGATGGTGCCACTGACCGGGGACCAACACGCTGGAGCAGCTGAACCTCAGTGACGTTGGCAGGGAAGTGGGAGTGGAAACTTCTGGCTCCATCATATCTATAAAACAAACATGAGGTAAGACAATCTCTGTTGTGTAAGCAAAACATTCAACAATCATATGAGTTTAAAGAAATCATCTGTTTGGGAAATCGATGATCGTGAAAGTGAGAAAGAAATATTTAATTCTTAAACTTCCTTGTGGAGCAATACATTTCACCAGGTTCATACAGGACAAACACTGACAAATTTGAAGCTTTTATGACTGAAATACTCATACCCAAGTATGTATAAGCTTCCTCCTCAGTGGAGATGACCAGACAGCCGTCATAGGCAGAGAAGGAGATCGACAAACAGATGTATTGCTGTTCAGTCCGAGACATGTGGCGCACCACCGACAGCAGACGGATCGGGTGGGAGTCACAGGCTGAGCTGAACCTGTTGATCTGGAACCAGCAGGCGAATGAGAGCCCAGCTGTGGGAGGAAAACCCCGGCAGTCTAACACACAAGAAGCAAATGATTAGTGTTTGTATTCTGATTTTGTCTCCAGAAGTGAAGAGATGCTCTTATTACACACCTCCTCCGATTCCACCTGTTGAGATCGAATCAGCGGTCACACCTTTCACAGTGGCCAGAGAGGGCAAGAAAAGACATCTGCAACATAGGAAATGAATGCACAAACCTTTAACTTTGAATGAAGTTATTTCTACAGTACATTTGTAATATTCCTCTCTGATATTTGTCTATTTTGAGTGTTTTTTTTTTTACTTGGTTGCAACTAATTATTTGTCAGTCCCACTGAATCAAAGACTCTATTAGACTTTGCAGGTTTAAATCATTATTTGGTAAAACATACTCACCCATATCCACTCTCGCTCATATCAAACTCTACAAAGGCAGGTGAGGAGGAAACTCTGTGTGGTCTGAAGGTACGTGGAGACGTCATGGACACCAGGCTGACGATTTGGTGAACGGGGATCGCAGAACCAAACGAAGCTGTGGACTGTAACAGGCTGAAATTCCGCTTCATCGGTTTCGCCGAAGATGTAGCATCTCCCTCTGAGCATTTATCTGTTTTAAACAGCACGATAGAAATATATTATGCAATCTGCTTTGATTAAAAGTCAAGTGACAGAAGCATTAAATTATGCTTGAGTTTGTTTAGGTAAAAAAAAAAAAAAGGTACCATTTAAAACTGGTGTGTTGATGACTTGCTCACATTCTGGTTGCGTTTGCTTGGTTGATTTCTCTGCCAAGCACATGAGAGGGTTTCCTAAACACAGGAATTTTCTATGGAGAAAAGGGGCAATAAATATGTTTCACATGCAGACTAATTGTTCAAACATTTAAAAAAAAAAAAAAGTTTTATTATAGTGACAGAAATGCATGAGAGTAAACTTTACATTCTAAATGACTGACCTGAAGTCTGAAGGTGTGATGGCCTGAGAAGAGAGCTTCTCCAAGATGCGAGTGACGGGTAAATGTAAAGGGTGGTTCGACGTTAGCAACTGGCTCTGACAGTGGTTTAGGAGAGTGGACACCAGCCCGCCCTCACACATTATCTGTCGGTTTCGCTCAGATTTGACCATAGCCTGGATGTGGTGTGCCAGTGAGACCTTGACCTCCATGGACAACTGAGAAACAGGGGAAAAAAAAAAAAAAAAAGTTAAAACTGGAGCTGTTACACAGTATGTAAAGTACATCCAACACTGGAAACTATCTACCAATCCATTTATCTTCTGTACTAGTTTATTCAACTTAGCGTTAGAGCGACCTGGAGCTGATCCCAGCACACTCATACACAGTTCATACAGCTACCAGCAAGTTAGAACCAATGTGCCTACCAGTGTGATAAAACAAACTGAAAAACCCACACAAAAAAAACATATGTTTTGGAAAAAAAGATACCAGTGGGTCTTTATGATTGAACACAAATGGAAGGAGAGTCATCATCACTCTGACTGCTCCTGGATGAAGGATAACCTGATCACAGGTGGACTGGCTGGAAATCAAACAAAAGACAGAAAACAAAGATGAATTAACTCATTTTTGATAAGCGACCATAAAAAAAACACCCACAAGAAAAATATGATAATCTTATGTTAGAAGATGCCACCTGTACAGAGACTCTGTGCAGGTTGCAGGGCTGCCCGATGTTGTGCTTTTTGAACATCCCCGTTTGTCCTCCATGGACGGAGGACTTGACCTCAGTTGAAAAACAGAGGATTCTGAATACACGCCATCAGACCTTGCAGATCCTTTTTGTTTTTCCATATCTTCATCATATTCATCTTCAGGCTGCAGCCGCAAGTTTAACTCATGAGAAGAGAAAGTCCCCTTGGCAAACTGGTCAAAATATGAGAGCAGCCTTATACATGTCCGCAGAGTGACAGGCAGGTCAGGTTGTGGCGTGATGGTGGGAGATGCAGGTGCTTCTGCCATCTCAACAAACTGGTGGAAACTCTTTTCGGGAGACTGGTTGCCGTCTGCAGTCTTGGGACGGGAGCATGTTTCTGTATCCCATTTCTCTCTCTCATGGCCTTCAGTGTGGAAGCAGCCCAGATGGAGCAGAGCCTCTGCCAGTCTTTCATAGAAACCGCCAGTCTCAAAGTGGTGTGCGTTTACTGTGTGGAGGTGGACGGCTAATGCCAGGATGTGCAAAGTGAGAAGCAGGAGGTTCACGAGCGACTGATGACCCAGGGACTTCCACACTTCTCCCTGTGGAGGATCTGACAGGGCTCCTTCCATGTCTGTCACCAGAGAGAGCAGTCCAGTGAAGCCCCCTGCAGTCCTGAAGGCATCCCAGCTGTTAGGGCTCTCCAGCACCTTCAGGACAGACTGAAATACATGAGGAAATTGTGAGATTACATCGACTGACAAAACACAGACAGATCTAAAAACATGTGTAACGAAGCAGTCTACTTCCTACACTTCTTGAATGAGTGTATTCTGGTAGATGTTAAGCTTTGCCCCAAGTCTTGGCTTTTAAAACATCATCCAAGACAATTAAAACGATGTCTTGAAAAATAGATGAAACATATAGATAAATCATAAATCATTTCTGGTAACTAGTTTTTGGAGGTGAACGAAATCACATTAGCCTTATTCAATTTAGTGAACTAATCCATCAGGTAGGTAATGTGTGAGACAGAACGCAGAGGGAAATGTGATTAGCTGAAACTGGAGTAATCACAATGGCTCTCAACACTTGCCAACCCAGGTCGTACCCAATCTGATTGCCACCTGCTATAACCACGTTAACACACACACGCGCGCACACACACACACACACACACACACACACACACGCACACAACACAGGTATACACACTCACACAGAGTGAGCCCACACAATATCAGCAAGTAAGTGATCTTCTTGCTGCCATCTATAAAAATGGACACATACAGTAGGTGTGTAACTTAGTTAGGCTTAATCAGATCTCTGTCCCATTCACTGATCTGATAGAGGTGGTAATCTTCAGAGTGCCACTGCACAAGGCTGCAGGCCTAATCAAATCGGTCCAGAGTTAACAGCTAAACCAGTTTTAGCAAATCAATCTGCATTTGTCTATAACGCAATCAGAGTCCCACATGCTAGGAAAATAAATTCACTAGCTTATTATTGTTTAAGTGCATTACAATTTGTTATGATCTGATGTAGTCTAAGAGTGCAGGTCAGCTGAGATCACAACATATTGTAGTGTAACAGGATGCATGTACCTGCAAGAGGTCCCACTTTAATCCAAATTCCTGCTGTGTAGAGGAGCACAGCGCTCCAATGGCTGTGCTCATGAATTCTTGAGGGTTAATCTCAGCCAGTTGTTCTAAAATACTCAGGGCGGGAGCGCGATACTGATCCGCATCCAAGAAGATCTTCACATAGGGAACCATCCCAACATCTCGCAACAATACTGGAAGACAATCACACATGTAAAACGTATTGTATGAACAGCAGTGTAGTTTCCATAAAGAAATGACAAATTGTTAAGATATGATATGAATTAAAAAAATTGGAAAAAAACCCAATCTGGAACTGTAATTTTGCATATACCTGTGTTTTTGATGGAACGTAATGTGAGGCTGGACACAAGTTGAAGTATACAACTGGTGAGCAGCTTTTCTCCGTCTTCCACACATGACAGTTGTTCTGAATCTGAGGAGCACAAAAAGTCCATGCTTGTATTACAGAGTACACGTCAAAGCAGATGAATGACACGTACAGGGCGAAGGGCAGGTTCATTTCTATTTTATTTATCCACTTTGATAGGTGAGGTACTTAATCACGTGTGATTTATGTTACATCACTCCATCTACACTTGTGTTTGTAGAACAAAGTCTGCATCAGAAGATGAGGAAACAAATATGCAGATTCATACTTATTTTGGGAGGAGCTACAACTCCAGCCTTCCTGAGGATCTTTGCTCTCCTGCGAAGCTCCCCAAACAGCATCTCCAGCAGACCCCAGTCACTGAGCACCTCAGTCAGCATACTGCTGTGCAGAGTCATCCTACAGTCCATTTCAGACAAGCTCAAATCAGTCAAAGTTAGACAATATTTAAAATGACATGATCAGAAAGACAAAGTTTAAGCAGTGTAGATTGAATTTTTTGTTTTTTTCTTATGCAACGTATTTCAATATTCTGGTTGTCATTCATGCACTGCTCACCTATGAAAACACACGAGTGCAACCAATCCAAAGTCTGCCCCCGACGATCCACCCGTCAGCGTGCCAGCCCAGCTCTGCTTCAGCACATTCAGAATCGCCCGTATCGTCTCATGAGGGATGTAGTTCAACTTAAACACCACCTGTAAGATGCAGAGCAATTCATTAAGATATTGTTTGCATGTTGTTGTGAGGGAAACGGACTTTACGGTCAAGTTTAGAAACCATACCAGTTCCAGGAGCGAAAAGAATCGTTTCTGGACAGGCGGGGGTTTACTCCACATACAAGGCGCCAGCTGGATCATTGACTGCGTCGTCCACTCTAAGAGAAAAAAATTGACTGTGTCTCTCTCCCATATTGTTTGTAAGGTTTGAAGAAGCTGGCAGCACAGCAGAGAATCCTGGGATCGTAGCAAGGACGCCTGCAGCAGATGGAAGGCAGGCAGATTCTTCACTGTTCTTCCTGAAAATATTTATAGAGACACAAAAAAGTATTAGTAGATTGAACTTTTTTAAGTAGGGTTTCACCCTCATCAAAATGTGGATATGCTGAATAGAATACAGTGTAGAAGAAGTGGGAGATTATATTTTGCTGTGATACTTTACGATATATAATCTTGCAAAACAATATCAACTTGAGGTCATTGGAGTCACAATAGGTTTTGAATTTAATACTTGATGTATCACATTTCGTTCCTGCAAGGTCGAACAACCAATAGTTATAGAAAAATAAATACAAGCTAACCAGTTTACACATGAACAAATAGACTGAAAATAAACAGCATTACATGCATGGATGCAAAACAAAAGCACCATAATCTGCCTTGATAGAGTTTGTTTGCTGGAATGTCAAAATATTTTGAGGAGGTCTTAGATTTGGGTGCCAAAACATGCTTGCCTTTGTCGTGAATTCACATATAAAGCTGGTTAGTAATAGGATTCATTCTTATACGAAACCGAAATTGTATCAGAACCAAATAAGTTCAGCGTGAAACAGTCCCGCGTCCCACTGCTGGAAACAGGTCTGCTCCTTGATGTGATAGATGGCTGCTGAGCGTGTGTGTCTGCGTATTCGTTTGAATGCGTGTGTTTATTGCGGACACTATTTATGAGTGTGTGTGTGTGTGTATGATAGATGAGTGGTTGCTGTAGGCCAGTGGTGAATGGATGTGGGGCATCCTAACAGAGTTAGAAGGGGAGCCTCCACTTCATCATCCCAGACATAATCACCTCAGCTTCCTGTTAACCTGAGGGGTGTTGTGCGCTGCAGCGGGGTAGCGGTAGGGGAGTGCGGAGTATGTGTGTGTGGGAAATCAGGGAAAGGGGGTGTTGTGGTTTGGGTGGGTTATATTAGGGCATAAGTGCAAGGGGGGGGGATGAACTGCATGATTCTTTTGGAGGGGAGGGGGGCATTCCCCTCCCTGATTGTATCTTTGCTGAGCCAGGCAAGTGATATTAATTAGCTAGTTTGTTGTGCACATTTGGAAGGAAATATTCAGGGTTTATCCTCACGGTGCAATCAACTACTGAGAAATAATTAGTAAGAGGTGGCCAGAGAATAACAATGCTGAACTTATTGTGATGGCTTGACCTACCTTTGGTGAGGGGCGGCTCGAATTTAAAAGCCGGGGGCTGGGGGTTGGTGACACAGAGAGCCACTTTCAACTCGGTCTTTCCAAGCAGAGTGAAAGATGCGATGAGAGCCAGTAACTCCTCCACAGGCTGAAACTGATCCAGGGGAACGCCTTCTTCACAGCTTAGAACCATATAATTGATAAAAGACCAAAGAAAAGTTAGATGCACAATTGATGTGAATATTCTTGCTCTATTTCTAACCAATTTGCTATAAAACTTCTTGTAATCAATGGTTTAATCGCCTCTCTTAATTCTTTCATGCAATGTGATGTTCTGATGTGTTCAACCTTACACCCCCCCCCATTGAGTAATTGTTTTCCTGATTTTGATCTGTAATCTCACCATTTGAGAATATTCTCAAGAGCCTTGTATCCATTATGGGTGTCAAACTCCACAAAGAGTGCCGGATTAAGGTGATAAGTGTCTCTGATGAAGCTAAATACAGCCACAGCCACTTCCGCGAGCATCGATCCCGACACATCATCACTGATCTGCAACAGGTTCTGGATGCAGAGACGTACACAGTTCTTGCCTGAAAATAAAGACAATATTACTCTTAGCTTTTGAGTCAGAAATACTGCCCGAGGCATCATGTGAAACATACGTCAGTAGGTCACTCTCTGGGAATGTTACTTGAATCGCCTCATTATGGAATCAACATTTCATCAGTCCAATTATCTTATTTAGTAACTTGTATTTATTCACATTTATTTAAACTAAAAACTGAATATTGATAATCATTTCAAATGATATTGATTACAATGTAATGCTAAACATTGCGACGCACTACACACATAAAGCTGGTACATGTTTTCAAACATATGACTAATGCCTTTAGTTTAGTTTCTCGCTTTATTTTAGGTGTTCTTTTGCAAATAGTACATTATAAAATTAGACAATGATACTCAGTAGTGTGTATTAAATATGACTGTATTAAGAATTCCAATGAGGAGTTCATCCAATTCAACCATTTTTTTTATAAGCTAGGAATGTGGAAATGTGCGATTTTGTCACATAAAGGCATTTTATGCCCCCTTTAAAACATCAAATAACCTTAGGTAGCACGGTTGGGTTTGGTATTTCTAAATGCCATATAAAGGGTTAAGAAAAACTGTTCGCATTTCCAAATAAAATGTACTTATTCACTTTATATGCAGAATTTTACTGATCAATTAAAAAAAAAAAAAAAGTCATCTAATTGAAAGTCCTTTTCTAAATGTAATTCTGGGATACTCTATTGTAACTGAAAGACCAAATTCTAATACTAAAATTGAGAGCCAAAATGCTTAGAAAATATAAACTTGACAGACATGTCACTCATCACCTCACCGAGCAAGCTTGGCACAGTGTTGCTTGTTGCTACAGCAGAAACTGCTTTGAGGACACGGGAGGCCTGGCGCCTCCAGGAGGTGCTGCTCTGATCCCACAGGGAGGTAAGACCAATGATTAGACACTGCAGTTCCTGAGTTTCCACCAAACTCTCCACATTCGATGGCAGTCTACACAGCTGAAGTAGAACCTAAAAGGAGTAAAGACAGTTTACTAAAAACTGAAAGGAGAAAAAGGACTATAGGTGCGTATTATGCAACAAAAAAATAAACACCTAATGAGTAAAATTTGAATATTAATGGCTCAGTTCAATAACAATTTACCTGTGTCAGTGGCTCCTGGAAGGTCTCTTCGATACCAATGTTCTCCTTTTTAGCCGGAAGGCACACCAGCAGGTACAGACTTTTTACCAACGCAGCAGGGAGACCAGGGTTCAGACAGGACAAGATTTCCTACAAGCACACACACCAATGTTGAGACATTCACTACCCTCCAGAAACAAAGCAAAAATGACCAATAATTAAAAACGTATTTAAAAAAACAAAACAAATGATAACCAGTTCACCATCATATATGAAGTGTAAGCATGGTGTATATACTCCTGACTGGGGAAGGTTACAGTCAGTTATCACTCACTGTGGTGTCTGCTGTGAGCAGCAACAGGGATTTCAACAGCAGCCATCCGAGAGTTTCTTTTATTTCACATTTACTGTCCTCACAAGGCCTTCGGAAAAACTGTACCACCTCTTCACGGGATCTTTCTGAGAACGTAAAAAAAAAAAAAAAAAAAAAGTTAGTGAGCCTTGGCGGGAGTAAAGTAAAAGAGGACAAAAGTAAGTGAAATTGAGAAACGCTGTGACAAAAATATTCCATGCCGTCACAGAAAGGACAGAAAACTGAATCTTAATATAGACTGCAGTCGAAGCATGACAGCGTAACACTTAACTTTCAGAACACGAGTACTTTATTTCTATTTTGGAATCAAGTAGAAAAGCTTATTTTCTACAAACATGAAACACGAAAGTGCCCATATTGGATCTTTCAAAGACCATTATAGCAGCTGCATTACAAACTACTACTAAGTATGTATAGATAAGTTTCTTAGTCATACCCACAGAGCAACATGTATTTGAACAGACAACTATAAACCACAAGCCGGGGAGTATGAGGTGGGAAAAGGAGAATTTGATCAAACAAAAAAAGGAATCAATATCATTTCTTTTAGCTTTCAGTTTTCAATAACATGGGATGTCTTTAGAAAATGAGAAAAAAGAATTTTTTTGAAGCACAAAACAAAAAAAGCAGAAGTGGGTAAAAAGGGCAGAAAGTCCCTCGTACTCGAATAAAAGCACCGTTTGCTGATGTGAGCTGATGTTGGTACCTGCAGGCCTGTCTGCCAATCTGTGGTGGAGATTATAGATGACGGTGTCAGCAGTCAGAGCTGCAAGCCCTTTAATGTCTAAACCTTCAAATCTGCCACCGTCTTCACAGACCTAGGATCAGAAGAGTGAGATTTCATCAAGTAATACTGAAAGCATAAAAACACATTTTCAAATGTTAAGATGTAGAAGATACTGAGAGTGATATTCTATGATTGCGCTGCACAGTCTGGTTTGTGTTCGGTGGACGCAATTTATATACCTCGAAATAAAAACACAATTTACAGCATATTTGCTCAATAAAGCATTAAAGTTTCAAGGCTGGTTCAGGTGATTAAACTGCATGTGATGGTAAATGTAATGTCAGAACACACAATAGGGTTAATCCTTGTTTGTTACGTCTTTGCTATAAATTGCAGGGCCCTATTGTAGTTGGATAACAGCCTTTGCTAATGCACAATGCAATAAATAATGGAAGTCATTGCATACTATACACTCTTTTCAGTTCCGTAAGAGGATCACATTTCACTGAGTTTGCTGTTCTTAAGTGAGACCCAGTGTTCTGGTCAAATCTCTGGTCATGAGGCTTTTACATACACCAGCACACACACACGCACGCACGCATACACACGCATGAATCAAGCAGTGATTATGACCACAGCTCTAAGTTCAGTCACTGGCTTTGTACAGACACACGCACGCACATTGGCACGCTCGCAGACTGTTGTGTGTACATAGGTGAAAAAAAATTCTAAAAAGATCCCAGGTTTCCCTGGAGTTCTTACACAAGTCGAGTGTATAAAATGTTAATGTTCCATGTTTACAGTTTATCAAAGGCACGTTTTGGCTTCGCGTGACAGCTCAAGAGCTGCAGAGAATTTCTAAGAAACGACATGCAGATTTGCTTCAATGACTGTTCATGATGGGATCAGATATGGGTCCAACATTCGACTGGAGCCTCCGATAACATTTTTCTTGTGGTTTGGATCAGTTCTTGAAGCATCTTTTTAACCTTTTTAAAGCCAATTATCAATTACTGTTGACATTCTGCTTCAAATTATCCTGAAATGATTTAATTATGCTGCTCAAGCTGATGGTGAAGTTAGAAAACGTATTTTGAGAAAAACACAAGTACAATCAGCCCTTTGGATTATTAAACTGGACAACAATAAATAAATGAATGAGAACTTTACTTGCACATATTGTAGTCTCTGTGTTACATACCTGTATGTAGAGAGGCAGGACTTTGAGCAGACGGTCCTCTATATGTCCCACAGCAACAAGGTCAGCTTTGTGGTCAGGACTCGGGTATTTGTGAAAGGCCAGTTCCTGCAGTTGCTCCCTGAGCACTTGTGGGAGCTGAGGGTTCCTACAAGAGCCCTCCACTTTGTCCACCTTCAGCTCAACAGAGACCGATAACTCCCCCGAAGCACTCAGCTCCCCAGTTTCCTTATTGATCCTCTCCCCTTTCACAGTCTGATCCTGGAGGAGGAAGCAAATGTTTTCAATAACATTCCTCATAATTGGCAAACAGATAGGGAGCATCATGCTCACAAAACTGTTTAATCATATTTCATAAGTCTGACTCACTCTCCAAAACAAAATGGGTCCCAAATTAAACCCCCTGTCATCCTTTCCAGGGCTCACTCTCTGCACTGAGAAACCACTAGACAGGAGACCAGACCACTGCTAGTCATGTGCGATTCTCATTAAGTGATTATCATATTCTGCAAAGGATCCGCATAGTGTCTAATTCAGCAATTAGAAAACATCTAATGGAAGTAATTACCAGCAATAAAAAGTTAAATTCCTTTCCTAGCTACAAATGTGCCATGTCAATGTTTAACACTCTTTAATGTAAATGTTTGTTTTTCAGACAGGAGCAGTCATTGTGCCACTGTGCGCTGACTGTACATCCATCCATTCTCCACAGTCACCTTATCTAACTTCATCCAACAGCTGAGGGCGAGAGCCAGTTCAAGCTGGCTTTTAATGAAGGACAGTTCACACAAATCCCCCACCCATGGACACTTTAGTGTCACCTTTACCAAACATCCCTGTTCTGGACTGTGGGAAGAAACTAGTTTACCCATAAATAACAAATACACAGTAAGGACATGTAAGGGCCACACGACATACAATTAAACCTGGAACGATAACAACCCCCTTTGTAAAAATGACAAAACACTGATTTATTATACAGAACATAAATGCAATAAATCAGGAGCTTTACTTTTTCCAAACTGAACATCCATTTTCCCAGCAAGGGCTTTAAATGTTTAATACAAATTGAATAGAGAGAAGCAATGTGCAACACAAGTGTTACATTTCTGTGTCACAGTAAGAGAGGAGGTGAGGATAAATCCCACTGTTAAGCAGACACAATAATAACAGTAATATCATATCAAATCATCCTCTACTTGGAACCAGTGGTGAACAACAAGGAGACAAATCTTTACAGTCAAATTGATCACTGATAAGCCTGAACCAGTAAATGGAGTTATGACTGTAAGCAGAACTCAAGGCGACTCACATTCCAGAGAAATTCATGAACACTCCAAGGTTTCCCCACATGAGAAATATCCTGTGTGGAATGTGATGAATGCAGAAACGCACCCAAAGGTGCTCCTACACTGGAGAACTCAAAAAATGTGTGACAGCCTCACAGTCAAGTGCGACCGAGTGACAAATGTGTGAAGCCCTGGGAACAGTGAGCCACCAGAACATCAGGAATCTTACCTGGACGCCAGTGAGAGCCATGCCCCTGGCTCTAATACCACGCTGGTGTCTGTGCGTTGCTCCTCCACCTGAGTGAGTGATCTGCCTCTGCTCCCATGTCAAAAACAAAAAAGACACGCAGAGGCCTGCCAAAGCATGACTGACGCCAACTGTAAGGACCTTTCTGTGAAACTACCCGCCCCTTTCTAATCTGCACCAAGCAGGCTAAACTTTGAACAGGCAGAGCAACTCAGATCAGCTGGTGCAGGTCATGTGCCTGCTTACTTCCTCAGAGAAGCAGAAGTGAAAAAAACAGTTGTTAGTCTGGTTGGAGGAAGCCCTCCCACTGCAGCTTAAAGAAGAGTCCCGATTCTTTTTATAGCTGTGTCATGTAAGGCAGTAATGCCGTGAATCACACTGACAAGATCCCATGATTCACCAAAGTAAAACCCACAAACCTGGCTTGAAATTATTGGTTATTGTCCATAAACAGATCTGACCCACTGGAACAGTTTGTAAGAACATTCACAATTTGTTGATATTAATTCATCTGACAGTAATTTACGTTTAAGACAATAAATCTTAATTCAGCACTTCTGAAAACCAGGATTTTAAACAGAGCATAACTACATTATTTAATTTATTGACAACAACAATAATAATAATTATAATTATTATAATAATAATAATACAGACACAAAAATATATATATATATATATATATATATATATATATATATATATATATATATATTATATATATTCTTAAATAATATATTCAGTCAAACGTCTTGGATCTCGTTGTTTAAATGACCCGAGAAAACAAAACAAACTCTTAAAAACACAAAACCCAGCCAGTATTATAAATGAATGTCATACATTGTTTAAACTGCCGTAAAGTTTATCGAAAACTAGTGTATTGATCCAGCACAACTTTCCAGATTTGATTCATGTTGGGACTTGGAAAATGGCAATCATAGATAAACATTGCCATCTGGTGGAGACTGTTGATGCAGCACTGTTTCATGTTACCTTATAAATTGTCGCGTGTTGTGCTGTCTATGTTTATATACTTCACATTTATATACCGTATTTATATTATACGTACAATTTGTCTACGCTTTACATTTCATTCTGATACAAAAAGGGAGCAACACCTGTAATTTCATTATATGCGACATTTATAATGACAACACATCTATTCTACTCTGTTCTATTCTATTCTATTCCGTACAGCACTGTGCTGACACCAGCCAAATCCACTACTGTAGAAAATGCCAAAAATTGCAATCAATTTTTAGAACGTCTCAATCAATAAAACAGATTTTTCACTGACTTCTTTCAGAAAAAGAAATATAGACGTGATCAGACATTAGCAAAAAGACTTTATTTTCACAGTGAAACTGAACAAACTCATTGTTAAAATTGTCATCTGCAACATGAAAAAATACGAGTAGTATCATATCATAATTAATTCATATCCTTAACTGGAGTCCTCAGACGCTTATTTTATTCACTTTGCAGGCATGTCCCACGTTATTGGTGTAAGGTAGTTTGACAGAGCTTTGGCTGAACTATGTAACCCACCGTGTTACAGCTTTCACGGTTTAGTGTTAACTAACCTTTGTAAATTGGCAGCATGTGCAATGGATACACTGACGACGTTAATCCATCTGGAATTAAAAACTTAAAAAGGAAATGTCAAGATATTGACGTCCATGTTTTAAACATACAACGCAACATTTTACTAACAAATAATGCCTACGTCTTAATGCCAACAGATTGTGTTTTGTAAATTAAAAAAACAAACAAACAAGTAGGCAATTAGATCTCGTCTCTTGAACTGCTGAACCGTCTCATCGCCATGCCTGTCGAGTCGTATTTATACAAACCACGTGTTTTGTCAGCGCGCTGACGTTTACGAGTCACGTGACCGGACTCCCGCCAATCCGGTGTCCAGGGCGTGGTCTGCTTCAATCAGTTTAGCACAACGAAAGCCTCCAGTTACTTTGCAAGGAAAGATGATCTCCCTGCTCACTTTACATGGTGATGTCGTCCCTTCTCCTTCGAGGAGGTGATTTTTGCTGCAGGTCGCTGCGTCTGTCGGCGGAAACAGTAGAAGGCCTGTGAGCTTCCGCCACCATGCATCCGATGCCCGTGTGCTCCGTGAGCGGTGGAGACATATTCGACTGTATACAGAGAGGAAACATTGAACAGTGCATTCACTTCGTTCAGAACGATCGTTCAGTCCTCAAGCAAAAAGGTAAGATGGACAGACCTACAGCATGAGCTCCTTTGGTGTGGTCAGTGTTTGGTTTTGTTATTATTGCATCTAGAAATAAATAAATAAAAATGTGTTAAACTGGAGGCCACGACTTCCTGATGTGTTTCTGTCAGCAAGGTTAAGCGTCTTCCTCTCTTGTTTTTTTTACATCTCCTCATAATAAAGCTGGGAATATTCTGACCGCAGTGTTCGCCAAGAAACTGTGGCATGAAATCCTACACAACCAAGTTTTCTCGATGACACTGTAATTGCACTGAACACAGCGGATCATTCCCCCCTAGTGTCCTGGTGTGATTTTGTCTGAATGCCAAGGGGAAATCTAACCCCGCAGCAGCACCTCTCTGAGACGGCCTGGCATACATTCTGTGATGGAGAGATGGACAGATCCTGTGACAAGGCAGTACAAAGTCACATTGTGCTGAAGGAAGTCTGAACCCAACTCCGCTGGGTTTCAACAGTCACCAGGCTGACAGGCCGTGCATTTGAGTCAGACATATATTGTTCACCACAGAGACTGCAGATCAGCTGAGGTCAACATCGCCAAAACCCCCATCATGATATCTTTGCCTTCATTCAGGCTGGGGCGGTTTCACCCCGCTTCACTACGCTGCCCTGCATGGTAACCGTGCCCTGGTTGACCTTTTCCTAAACACTGGAGCTGATCCTAACCTGACCTGCGATGCAGGACAGACTGCTTTTCATTTTGCCTGCAGGTGAGCTGCATGTTCAGGTCATGCCAATTGTTCCTGAATGACACTGTTCTTCACTTGTAATCATTTCATGCGCCCATCAGGCAAGGAAACGTGTACATCATACATCAAATGATGCAGTATGGAGCTGACATACGTCTCATTGACTTGCAAGGAAAAACATCCCTGCATCATACAGTTACTGGTGGTAATATGTGAGTGGTGGAAATATCCCAGTACACGTTTTTTTTCCCTGTATTAATGTCCCTGCACTGTGCAGTGGATTATGCATGGATTAACTGTGAGGTTTCTTTCCCAGAATTGCTGTGCACTATTTGTGGGAGACGGGGATGTTCCGCTTCTCGGACACAGACATGTACCAGGTGACGCCTCTTCACCTGGCTGCATCCACAGGCAACACGGAGGTGGTTCGATATCTGCTCAGAAATCAGGTACTATGTTGTCTTTGTACTTAATAATTCCAATTGTCCAGTTCCCAAATAAATATCATTTACAACGGTACCTCTTGTTGCCATTTACACTAACAATAAACATTCAAAAATATACTTAACTGTTAATAAATGTGTGGCAAAAGGGCAAACCAAAGCACAGGGCAGCCGTTGAATAGGTTCACACATTATGATGGTCACAATCAGAAACTTTGTTGTTATTCGCCTTTAAAGCAACAAAACTAGGAGCAACACTTAAATAGTAAAAAGAATAAAAGTGAGCTTAAAAATTAATAATGTAAAAAAATGGATCAGTTTAAAGCTGACTGTCCAAATAAGAGCTGAATCACACTTTTACCAGTTTGTTGGTCTTTTTCAAAACACAACTATTTAAATAATGAACACAATACAGTGATTGTTTTGAAAATGAACAGCTTACTGAGATTATTGATAGACTTCGATAAATAAGTCGTATGTGAGGTGTATTGTTTTTAATATGATATTCTAGTCTTCTTCAGTTGACATGTGAGCTAAATAATTGGCAACATCAAGTGCAACCACAATAGCACAATAGCAAACACACATGCAATTAAGATGTTTTAGCCAGTCTGGATATGATCTAAGTAAAAAAAATCTTTTTTAAAGTTTGCACAATTTCATCCCACAGGAAAAATCCACCGATACAAGTATCAGGGGTCAAACTCTCCAACACTTATTACACATATATCACCGTGGTGAAAAGATTAGTTTGTATTTGTAAATTGTGTGTCAAACATACCCCTTGAGAGGTATCTAAACAACAAGGTAATTAAAAGAAAAAAGGGATTAAAATAGGCAAAAGTTTTGTGATGCACGAGCAAGTGCAACATTACCTGAGACGTGTGAGCTCCACATCGACCTCCACCCCCATACTCTGTACATGTCCACACTTATAGGCACTGTGTGCATATATTTTTATAATTTTTTTTATTATATTGTATTTTATCTGCTTTTTTTAGTTTCTGCTATGTGTGCTTCTTTCTCTTTACTATCCTGTTGTACCACTGCAAATTTCTCCACATGTGAGATAAAGGGATATCTTATCTTATCTTTGTTGGTTTTTTTTAGCGCTGTGCAGTGGATGCAGTTGACCAACAGGGGGCAACAGCACTTCACGTTGCAGCAGAACGGGGTGGAGTGGAGGTGTGCTGGACACTGCTGCAGAGGACAGGCTGCAGGATGCTCCAGGAGAAGAATCACAGCGGCCTCACGCCACTGGATCTCTGCAAGCAGGGGAAGACGTTCAGGTGAATCGACTGTCAGTAGAAACCTGGACACAGTAAAACAGACTGACGGCGTCCTGCGTGAGATTTGAAAAACACACTTTAGCGACTGTATATTGACCATGTTTGCTTTTCTAGATTACTTCCCTTCTCTTGGGATTATGATGCTGATTAATACTTTGTTGGATTTTTCTCCAGACATCAGCAACTCACCAAACTACTGAGTCGGTACATTAATGAGCCTGTACACCACAAACCCCGAGAGTCTCATGGTAAATATCACTCTGTAGTCGTCATTATTTACCCAGCAGTTAAAAATAGAATTGATATCATGATTATGAACACTGTTATGATCAGCATTTCTCAACCATCATGTTTTATGTTTGTGTACTAGTTTAATATGGATTTCATTATTTGTTATATGTTGTTCCTCCTCAGTTTTATACTACTGGACACTTCTCTTTCCCACCCTGAGTGGAGCCACGATACTGCTGATGGCGGCCATGTTGGGAGGCTATGGGGGTTTTATTTGTGGTTTGCTGTTCCCTTGGCTGGCCAGAAGCATTTTCACACAGTACCACCGTATGACCACTTACCAAAGGTTGGAAGGGAAACTGTTGTGTGTGTGTGAAATGTTGTCGTAGGACATATTTTTATTCTCTGTTAAAATATCCTAATTTTTCTTTTCAGGTTGCCTAATCCGATATACATGGGGACTCTTCTCGCTGGCTTGTTTCATTCTTTGCTCTGCTTCTATGGGAAGATGGTGCCTAATATCCTTCACAATGATATCATGTGTTCCACCAGAGTTCTTGATGATTTTGTTTTGAAGTTTGGCAGGATGGTCAATGATGGTTGGTCTGTTGCTCCATAAAAGATTTTAAGGAAAGAAGAGACAAATCTTGGCTAAAGGCGAGATTCACTTTAAAAAAGAAAATTGTAAGATTGTTGTTCCATGATGTTTGTTAAATATAGTTGACCAACCCCAGAGTTATCAAATATTTTGGTCTGTCTTACAATGTTAGAAAGTTATTTCTGGATTCTCATGAAAGTCCTTCTAAAGACTCTTGAGTCTTAACGCTATCATCAGATCAATATACCGGTATCTTCTTATGGAGCATATTCCAATTAAATTTACAGTCATATTTTGCATAGACTGAGTCCTTATGGGACACTCCATAAACTTTGCATATTCAGAATGGTCTTGTCCAGTTTTTGTTTTTTTCATTGAAATTATGAGGATTATTCCTTAGCCTTTTGAATGTGTGTTGTCAAGCAGCTTGTTGGCCCAGCTGTCAATGTTCCACTTCTCCATACTGCTCGGTTTGTTCTGTAAGGTTCTGATTCAGGACCCCGGGGCGCTGGACAAAGCCGACGCAGACCCTCGATACACGTGTATTGCAGACCTTGTGGAGAACAACCAGAGTCCTCAGAGATTCTGTCCATACTGTGAGGTAGGATTTATAGTCAGATCATACTTCAATAAGCCACGATGCATTACGAGCCGCAAATTTTAGCCTGAGATTCTTTAGCCTGTTTGGCTTAAGACCAAAGGATCAAGGTTCAAATTGCACTGCTGAAAAGTCACCGTCTCTTAGTAAGGCCCTTCAACCCTTCAACCTGGAACTGAACAGTGGCTGTCCACTGCTCCTGAGTGGTGCTGATATACTCACACCAAGATCACAGATCTTAAAGGAACTTTTATAATGTATGTGAAAAATGAATCCAACACGTTGACCATATGTAAGGTCATTTTAAAGTGCTGTGGAGCTTCTCCACTTTAAATGTAACTGGTATCTTGGAAAAACATGGCTATAGTATCGAAACAGTTCAGAAGAGAACGTTTCATTTGATATTCATTATTGAGATTTTTTGGTATAAACAATTTTTAGAGTCAGCGTATGCAACACTTTCTTAACTCCTGTGGCGTTGAGTTTGTGTGCAGACAGGATGTGATTTCCTGAGGAGCAGCTCCATATCAGATAACACCACCTTTCAGTTGAATACGACTTATGGTGGGAAGTCAGATTAATCTTCTCAAATCCCAACAATTCAGATACAGGCTGGGGAAAAGGCTGGTTATATCTGGAAAAGCACCCCTGGTTTTAGCTCCGAGGCGACGTTACACTGAAAGTTACTTGCGTCTTTGTGTATTTTTCTCTTTCGAACTTCCTTGTTTCTCTGTTCCTCACAGTTATTTCAGCCCGACTACACGAAACACTGCAAGCTGTGCGAGCTGTGCATAAAAGACTATGACCATCACTGCCTTTTCCTCAACCGGTGCATCGGCCGGGGTAACCACCGGCTCTTCCTCCTCTTCATCCTTGCCATGGCGATGGCCCACCTTCTGTTTGTGGCCACAGCAACAAGTTACCTAGACAGCAAGATGCCAGAGGGCAATCACAGTTTGAGCCTGTGGCTCACACTGCTGGGACAGGAGTTCTGGGTCGTGGTCATGATGGTCATGAATGTACTGACACTCCTGTGGGAGGTGTGGCTTCTGACTGAGCAGTTTGAGGCGATCGCCACCGGGACGACCACCTACTTCAGACAGTGTGAAAGCGCGGTACGACAGAGGTCACGGGCACAGCGTTGGGCTATAGTGCTGTCATTTCTTCTGGAGGGTCGAAGACGGATGGGCAGCGGACAAAGTAGAGGGGACAAAACTGCCATAGACATTTAAACATCCCGTCGGTTGTTGGAGTGCTCTTTGAGTTACATATATTTATGTATTAATGGGCAAAACACAAGTAGGGACTGCATGTATAAAATCGGATTAACATTTTTGATGGCTAAATATTTTTAAAACTTTCACTTGCTACAAAACCATAATTTTAAAAAAAAAGTTCCAATTTGAACTGATATAATGGCAAGATAATGTGTGAAACCTGTGGAATCTCCTCGTATTTTTTTTGTATTGATTCATCTTATAATGTGGCCTAAACTACATCTACTAAGTCAGAAGGCGGTTAATGTGTCTCACCTAATGCCACACATTATTCACATTATTGAACATATCCTGTGAAGCATGCACAGTTCTGGTGGGAATAGTAAATGCAGGATTAAGGAATTGGGTATCCTCAACTGGAAAAAGATTGCAGCAAGGTGTAGAGGCACTCACACCAATAAAAGCACTCAAGCTTTTTGTCTGCGCAAATGACAAGAATCAAACTGATGGGAAACATACCATGCACAAACAAGATCTTTGATAACCAACCAGTAAAAGAAAAATGGGACTGCAGAAGATTACTAAGACTTTAAATATTCACCAGGACAAAGTTAGACAATTTGTGTACAAATGTAGACACTTTAGTACTGTGGCTATGTACTACTACTCTGATCACAGTATGTGCAAAGCCAAATTGACACCAAAGATAGAACACGGGATGCATCTGAATAGGGTTCTTAAATGTGCGTGTTGATTCATGACATTCTTGAGATTCTTTAAGCATGTTTTTAACTGCCAAAAGAACTCTTCCAAAAATGTAAATAATTTGTGAAGTTCACAACTGAGCATTTCGATTAGTTCGATGTGTGGAGATGTATAATAGAGCATGGCAGCATTCGTAACGCATTGTTGATGGTTAGATTCTGTGACAGGGTGGCATGACAGCATGACCTTCCCTCGGTTGGGCTCTCTCTAGATCTCGGCGCAACTCTATGTCATAGAGCCCAACTATGCATGCTAGCACAAACATCCTCTGGATCTGGAGTGATGTGAACTCTTCAGCAGCTGATGGTAGAATAATGGGGGGGTGTGAAGCCATATATATATATATATATATATATATATATACACACCCAGTTGTGGACCTGGCTTGTTACCAAATGCTCCCGATTAGCAATATTCTCGACAGATTAGTGGCAGTAAGCGACGATGCTCAATGACCGTGCCTAATGACTGGTGAGGATTCGCCACCGTTTCGTGCCATTATCTTGATAACACATGAAAACGGGTCGCGACTGTCCTCGACTTCTCTGCAGTACATATCGGATTCACTGGTATTTTCCACCAGCACTGTGCACATTTAATTACTACATTCAATAATAATGTATTTGTTTATACATGTTGCATTGTTATTGCTGACTAATACATGAAACAAGGAATTCCAGGAGTTTAACATACTTATTTGCCACTTTATCGACAGCTGGCACTGCTGTTGATGCATGCAGAAGAACAAAAAGCTTCAAAAATGCATTTGCAAATGCAGATCTAACATTTCACACTATTTCACTTGAAAGCGGGGGGGAAAAAATTGAGTTACAATACTAGACTGATATCTTTTAAGTAATTATTTGGCACAGAATAAAGGATAGTCACCCTGGGAAATCTGTTTTGCACTTCTTGGGGTCCTGCATGCAGTCAAATTATAAATAGCCACTCTCGGTCTACAGAGTCTTTCGTGTCCAGTTAACTTTCTGATAATGTGTCCTTTAGATCCAGTAACTCTGTAATGCCATATGACATCATGACTTGAATGTAATATTTTGAAAAATCTTAATATATTTTAATATAAAGTTAGAGGTCGGGCAGATTATCCATAAAGTGGTTTAAAGGATAACTATCACTAAGAGGTTAGATGTTCGTCTAGATTTTTGAGACATCACTAAATACTTTTAATAGAATGTTACTGAAATACACTTGTTGGTTTACGTACGTCAGCATAAAATACTGAATATTTCTCAAAGTGTGGACGAGCAGGGATGGTGCAACTTTGAATACACAACTGCCCACATCACACCTGCTTTTGTGGTTCATTTTAATACATATCTTTAAAAAAAAAAAATTGCTTTAAATAAATGTTAAAAATGATGTAGATCAAAGTTTGTGTAATCAGAGCACTAGTGAGGCCTGTGAACAGCGAGTGTTAATGGTCAAAGGCAGGCGCACTGAAAAGACTTTGTTCTTCACCTAATGTCTTTACCTCTCCAACCTGGTCTCAGTCATTTTGTGTCACGACACTTCCTCTGCTCTCACTAATGGGACATGCTCTTTTCATGCCTCCAATTACACACAGTCATTTCCTATGTGTCCCCCGGGACCATATTTCTAGATTATAGATGATGTGCCCCACACCCTTCAGAATCTGGTGTGTCTGGACTGTGTGAGTGGCTGCGTCATGTGATATGATTTACTGTCTACTGTACTGCCTGTTGTGCGCACTGAGTGATTAAGTTGAGCGCATGTTAGCCCGTGAAACCGAGTGCTGTTACTGTATTTCTCTATCACTGAGTGTCGTCGTTCTTTGCCGGCTGCCACTTGTTGACGTCCACTTGTATTTCATGTGTCCTAATATATTTTGTCTGTGATGATTCCATTTCTCTAATTCTCAAGATGAGACCTCATTTGTGCCATATTTTTATTCTGTGAACTATGTTTAAAATGGACATTTTATTAAAAAAAATAAACAAAAAGAATGGCCCATCTTTTTTTTCCCCCGTCTCTCTCTGAAGTCTTCACACCCAATGCTTATGATCTCATCTCTTAATTTACATAGGCAAACTACCAACTGCCAGAGGGCTGAATTTCTTCTCGTTACACACTAAAAAAAAGCATATAGTAGCCACATCGGAAGAAGAAACACATTATATAGTTTACAAAAAGTCAGCAGTTTTCACTTCTCCATCAAGACGGCTCACTTCCCTGAGTGAGAGACGAGCTACAAATTGTGAAGAAGAGGACTGCAGGAGAAGATCCTGCACCTGTGTTTTATTTCACTACCTGTCAGAGCAGCTGCTTCACACTATGTGATGTCTTGTTGTGTGTGTGCTGCACAGAAAGTCTGCTTCCAGGCTCAGAGCTGTCCGGCTTGCCCGGCCGAGATGACGAGGCAAGTTGTCCCATGACCACATTTAATTCCTTCCTTTTATCAGAGTTTGTTAACGTCAGCGTTTCTTAGAGATACGTCATTGTTGTTGATGGACACTATAGTAGTTCATTCTCTTTTGGTATGTGAATGTCATTTTGTATGCTTCATGGGGACTGTCTAGGAAGTGGAAGACTTGAGATTTCAGCATTGTCATTGTTGAACCGGGAATGTGTATGTGTGTTTGTGTATGTGTGTGTGTGTGTGGGTGTGTGTGTGAGACATGCCTTTAGAAATGGCCCCGAAGGAGAAGGATACCCTGTTCAGCTGGATTCACTGCTATGAAACCATCCAGGACTCATCTATTCTTTGACAAACCAAAGAGTTTGGCAGGTAAAGTTTAATTGTTTGTTTACTAAGTAATGTAGTTAAACTTGTATCAGGCAAAGAGATAGTATGTTGTGTTTGTGGTTTGTTAACTGAGCTCATATAACAAGAACGTCTAATGGCCAGATTTTTTATCCCATATTTCTCTGTGTGATTTCTGTTCTCTCTATGAAATAATAATACCACTGTTCCATATACAATGTTGTTTACTGGTTTTACTACAATAAAAGCTTAACTGCAGCAGTGTATAAGTTCTCCCACATGTGAGCGAAGGAGCACAACTCCGTCCTCCCTTTAAGCCATCTTTATCTTTCTGCACTGCCTTTTAGTCTTTTCCTGCATCCTGGATATTGGAATTTATCAATGTTTCTGTCTTCGGAACCAGCAAAAACAAGAATATCATGTGCTTGAGTTTTTTCAGCTTTACATTGTGACTGAGAGGAATCTACCCCTCAACTAAACATTTGGTCTTGTTAAGTCTGTTTACCAATCATGAGTACTGTACACGCTGTACATTTCCATACATTTGCAAAGGATTAGGCTATTGTATCTAAAAATCCAGGCACCAGAAGGGTATATTACATATTTTGTTGATTTAAAGTTTTTAATGAAAAGAGGAAGAACAAACCCTGCAGCAAACTTGTATTCAAAACAATATTTTTTTTTAGTAATTGTCAAATCACTGTCTTGTAATGCATCACTGTAGAAAACAAAACGCAGTAATGGTAGCATGTGCCAACTTTTCAGACCCTACATGAAGAAAGGGTTTCTGTAACAGACGAGTCTTTCTGTTTTTCATTTAGGAACTTTTACCCTCCTTGCAGATCACATCATTTTATGCTGTTTTCTCTCATTCATATAACATCATGTAACAAGGCTAAAGTTTGTTTTGGTGATCAATAGTTTTTATCTATCTTTTGGAACGTTATTTAGATGTTTCAGCATATCAATTAACTGCATGACACCTATTTGCAGAACATTTAGTATTTTTCTTCAAATGGATTTTTAACTCTTTCAACCTTCTTCTCGAGATTATGATTCAATAATTCACTTTTTTTTTTTAAATTAAGATATTTCTTTCAACCTATTGCAACCCTTTTGTAATGAATAATGATGTGCCAGGTGTAGTTTTCAGAGGATTCTTTATTCACACTGAATTATTGCTGCACAGTGGAGTGACGCTTCACCACTTGTGCATCAGCTAAACCTTCCTACATTTTACACAGTGGAAATTGCAAATTGTAAATGCTTTGATACCTTTTATGGTCTTTCCTTGTTTTGTAAGCAGGTTCATTTTCAACTCTTCAGCTTGGAGAGAGCCGCTATTTTTCAGCGTTGCAAATTTCCACAGATTTCCAAACGTCTGGAGATATATTCAGTGGACAATTTATTATGGGCATATTTCTACATTTGCTCCTGGTACTTTTGCAGTTTCCATCCATCCACCTTCAATACTGCTTTCTCCAACTTGGGATCATGCAACGCTGCAGCCTATCCCAGTATGACTATGAAGGCTGGGTTCTCCCTGGACAGTTGATCACAAGGCAGACACAGAGACTCGATCCTGTTAAAAAACACAAAGAATTTATTAACATTTTGACAATGTCCCATTATGATGATTACTATTTAATTCCATTCATTCTAAATAGAAAAGAAAGAAAGACTTTGAACCCCTGTATGTTTGACAAAGACATCCATGCAATTTCTCATAGATGTCTCAGGTAGGGTAATCTTGAATCGAATTGAATCAAGTCAACCGGATTTGGCCATATGTCTTTTAAGACATTTTGCCCATTTTCCAAGTAACTTCATCAGTTCATCATGCTGTTCACTTGACTAGCCTGCTAGTCTGGACATAGAACAGATGCAAACTGATGATGCAGTCTCATATCAACTTGTGCTGCATGTAACGTTTTGTATTGGCAAAGTCACTTAGATGAAATGCATTGATCTGAGGTTGTACTTCAGATGTAGATGTGACCATAATCCAATCTCCAAGAGCAGTTGGTGGATTGCCTCGGCTGTGGAGAAACGAGGGAGTCAATAAAAAGAAATAGGTGACAAGACAGAGGACACATAGCCGGACATATTTATAGATGTGAGAAATTGATACTGAGACTGTGCAGTAGAAGGCGGAGAGAGAGAAGGAAAAAGAGAGAGAGAGAGAGAGTGGGCAGGGCTCTAGGTATGTGAGAACAACAGCATGCTGGGCAGAGGGACAGAGACAGGGGAGGCAGACGAAAGGGAAGCCAGCCAGAAGAGGAGAGTGTGTGGTTAGGTGCATGGAAGTGTGTGCATGTGTGTGAGTATGAAATCAGATGGAGTCCATGTGCAAAGACTGTAAGCAACAGAAGGGGATGCACGAGGAAGATGAGGAGTAACAGGGCGAGGCAGCGGCGAGAGGTGCAGAGTGAGTCTGTCTGTGTGTGTGTGGGTGTGTGTGTGTGTGTGTGTGTGTGAGAGAGAGAGGGATAGTGTGTGAACAGAGGGATGCAGTCATGTCTCTGTGAATGGAAGCAGCACAGCAACGGTAACCATGCTGAGCCCCAAGATAAAACAGGCACGCCGGGGTAAGCACACTCCCTCCTCCCCTTTCTCCATCCCTCCTCTGTGCTTTCTATTTCATATCTTTCTCTCATTAGCTGTCTTGCTTTTTCCCTCTGTTCTTTCACTTGCTGTCGGCAGTGCTCCTTCATCTGTCCTGCTGTCTTCAATATGTTAAGCTCTCATTGATTATGACATCGACAAGAGGATGATGCTAAAGCTGCATCCCGGTGTCTTTCTGCATCCCAGTGACCAGTGTTGAGTTCGAACTCTGCCCAGTGCTCACTAAGAGTTAACAGGCTCCACTACAGGATGATGTAATGCATCATGTCTCCCTCAACCAATTACACCATCTTCATTCCTCTAAGATTTTATTCTGATGGAGAATCTGTCTGTTGTACTAAACATGGCTGCTGGACAGATCATTCTCCCTCCAACAATGGTCTGCATCCACCTGACATGTTCACACCTGAGCCACGAGACTCCTGCTCTGTTCGTTCCCTATTTGGTTGTGTGGTTTTGGGCAGGTGACAGACTCTAGATGGGATATATCCATGACCCTCTACTCTGGTAAATCACAACAGCTGACTGTCAAACATAGTTCCTCTAATGCAGGGCAAAATCCATTTGTGACTACCAGAGTTGGGGCACCATGTATACATGCCTCTCACATGACTGAGTGAAGATGAATATGGAAGCTGTAAATCTGAGGACAGTTCCTGCCACTGATCTTATTTTGATGCAGAGTTTAAATAATTGCCGCACTCTTAACAGCAGGTGGTTACTAGATAACACAACATGGAGGAGTTGGGACAATTTGCCACCTCACTACTGTGGATGAAAATGGCTTCAGCAGAGCAAAGTATCCCCTTATATTGGCTTCAAGAACCTGCATAGACATGTTGTGCTAACTTATCATGGACAAGGATCATAAAACATGATGGGAAGTAGAAATGTCTCCTCTTTCTCCTTCATGAACACAGTTACTGGAGAGTGCAGTGGCCACTCCGGTTTGCTTGCCACGTCTTGTGTGCTTGCCATCTCTCATTTGCTGTAATGGTATTCTCCTTTGATTAGATTCGTAGCTCGGCTCTCCTCTGACCCTTTTATGCAGTATCATTCAGGACAAATTCAAACAGCATCGCTGAGCTTGATGTGCCTTGAAGAGCTGAAGCATCAGACCTGAATCCTGAGCCGTTTGAAAGCGTAGAGTTATCATATAGAGATATCATAGAAGACATTACGCCTCTATTATCTTTATGACAGTTTGACTGATTAAAAGAAAAGTATACTTTCAATGAACTATGGACTTTTTTCAGCAAGACAATCTTTTTGTAATGTAGTACAGATACAAAATTACCAGAAAAATGGAATGGCATTTAAACACTTCCATCATCAAAACTTGTACAAACAACAAAAACTATTGTACAGTACTGTTATCCATAGGCGATATATCACAAATGTACAAGAATCATATATCAAATTAAATGCATCATTTTGGTGCCATTGAACATTTAAACTTTAACTAAATTACCCTTACATTTTATTTTTCGATGCTTTTGATGTTCTGCACATCCACATTTCAAATACATAATTTTAGTTGTTAGGTCTGACAGTTATTTTAGATCATTCAGAGTATTGATGATCTAAATCAAAAAGAAATAAGCTCAGTATGAGTAGATACAATACAATGAATTTTGAAATAATTCATTCCAATTGATTAAACCTCCCAGCTGTAAACAAATTAGTTGAACTCCTTTTCTACCCTTGCCAAACAGCAAATCGCTTAGAGCTGCAGTAATACGTCATTAAAAATTTATGTAAATATATTATGATCTGACACAATGAACACTTTAACTTTCGACTCCTCAACAGTGGACATGCAGTCAAGGACATCGGCTCTGAAGTGGTATTAAACTGATTCACTTTGAGTTGTTCAGGTTTTCTCATACCTCTTGTACATTGTAAGTAAAACTATTTTTTTTAATCTAGTTCACATGCATTTACAACAGCTATTCATTTGAGCATTTTCTTGTTTTTTCCAATAACCAATATGTGTCGTCCAAGATTAAATAAGATTAAACAAAAATAATCAACTTTAGCTTCATCGAACAATAGTTTAAACCAATAGAATTAACAAAATGCTTAAACATGTCATAATGAAATCAGTAAAGAATTTGTGACTTTGCTTTTGATATGAAGCTGTTTCAGCTTCATTTTTGAATGCAGAGTCCATCTTAATGTCTTAATGTAAGAACTAAATACATTTTTTTACCAGCGCTCACTAGATGTAGTTCCCACGAGGAAACTTATCACTAACCTAAATGGTCTTTAGTAGCTATATCAGGAGTGTATCTAGATAGTTATTAGGCGCTAGGGGTTCAGGGGTTACCTGGAGTTGTGGGGTCCACCCCAGAATGATTAAAAATGAAGGGCTATAGATATCTCTTTTTATATCAAGACTATTAATCTGAAACAAACTTGTTAATGGTTCAGTAATTGTATTTATTTCTTTATCTTGCTTTTGTTGGTTAAATTAACTTATTTTCATTGTAAAGAAGGTCCATATGGCTTCTTGCTTTTCCACCGTCAACAATAACATGTTGGACCTGTCCGCTTGTCTATATTCTTCTTTGTTGAATACTCAGCTAAGGTGTCCCTCTTTGTTAAATATACAAGAAAACAATAATTTGATCCTGTTGCAGTAATCGGTCTTCACCAACAGTAAATTATCCCCTTGTTAGATTTTGTGAGAGGTATAAAATATGTAGTCATGTCTGCTGTATTTATAGAACCTTCTGAGGTGGCTTTTGCTGTCAGCACGCTGGTCTGTTAATGCATCCTGCACGTGGTCACTTTGCCTTCTTCATTGCCAGCAATCATGACTCCACAAAGGAAAGGCACACGAAAAGGTAGAAACAAAACGAGGAGTCTGGACACAGCTAATAAGCAGGAAAGAGCAAAAGAAAGACTTGGAGAAAAATGGAAGAAGAGATTTTGGTTCAGGTCTTTACAGATGCCTTCCCTGCTGTCCTCAGCAGAAAGTGAGATGCAATTAACAGGAAGAAAAACGCCATTGATTTCTCTCTTTTCTCCTCCACCTCTGCCTTCTGTTTATCTCCCTCTCTCTCTCTCTCTCTGTCTCTCCGACTCCCCAGTGATTGCTCTACTGTGGCTGTTTTTGCTCTATACCTATGGCACACAGATGCTAATATATAATCTATAACTGTAATCAGTGTGTGCCAGTTAAAGTGTAGCCCGATTAAAAACAAAACTCTACATTATGTTTTTACTGTCAAATTGCATAAATATCTATGATGAAGTACGATGACATGAAAAATACTATACACCCTCGTTGATATCCAAAATATATAATAAAATATGCTGCAATAGATAGTTGGATTTCATTTTAAAGCAGAGTATCTCTGCTGCAAAATGGAGGCGTTGCCTTCGAGGAACTCTGCATGCATGGTCGAGCCTGCAGGCTTATCTGTACCCAAATGGGACTTCTGTGAATAATGATTGTGTATCCTCTCTTATAGTATCAGCTAAATAAGATGGAAAATGTCCCAAAATGACACATATTCACTGTCTTTAACTCACTCCATTTCCTGTTCCCTCTTACACTCATTATTACCCTCAAAGGTCAGTTTCCTTCACTTAATCATAATGTCTGTATCCATGCAGCACGATCCAAGAGCATGGTGCTTGGAGAGCTGTCCCGGCTGTCCAGGCCCTGTTCTCCTCTGGATCAGGAGAAGGCGCTGAAGGCTGGCTGGCTGAAAAGACAGCGGAGCATCATGAAAAACTGGCAGCTGCGCTGGTTTGTCCTGAGGACCGAAGCTCTCTATTTCTACAAGGACCAGGATGAAAGCAAGGCACAGGTGTCGAAAAGATTATGTTTACAAGGGTTACAGGGGGTCACCTATTGTAGGGTTACTGTGTCATGTATCTGGATTCATTTTGGTTCAAGGCCAAACCATTTTCGTGCTTCATTAATCTAAGTGATTTTTACCAAGGGCCAGTCAACTAATTACATATATTCGAACCTTGATAACAAGGTTTTCACTTTCTTAAATCAGCTAATAACATCAATGTCAGAGCCATTCTGCAAGATTTTGAAGCCACAAACTCTACATTATGTTTTTATTGTCAAATTACAATTGCATAAATATCTATTTCTCTTTCATTTAAAAATTAGCCTCCATTAGAGCATTTCCACATTCTCCATTAGAGGCATTGTGTGTTATTATTGCCCTGACACACACTGATAATGTGGTAACTAGCTGCCCTGTGGTTCTGCAGTAAGCACTTAGTATTTGACCTTTAACCCTCTCTATGCTGGAAAGATCTGAAATACAAGTGCATCAGGAAGCACTGGGGGGATAAGTAGATGAAGAGATGTTTCCCTGAGTCATCCCCCCCTCCATCATCATTACCTTCTTCAGTTGGATAGCTGCCCGGAGTCCGGCATACTCAGAACTCTAAAATGTTTAACATGCATTACACGTCCGACTGAGAAACCACTGCCCGTCTACCAGTCTGTCTATCTCACACCTTCCTTGTCTTTCTCCTGCAGGGTTGTATTCCTCTTCAGGGTAGTCAGGTCAATGAGGTCCCTGCCAATCAGGACGAGCCTGGCCGCCACCTTTTTGAAATTGTTCCAGGTGAGCTGGCCTGGTGACAACTCTGTTGTGTATGACCAAGCGGATAAGCCTCGTTCAATTGATGCTGAGCAATCTGTTTACTTCAGAGTGCCAAGCAGAAAAAAAAAGCTGTGGGTTCACTAAATCTTTTGTTAATGTCTTTCACAAAAAGACAACCAGAACAAAGCTGGACGCAGATTCGGAGTGAAGTTTGGTGATATTTATTTTTATTGTCGCTGGAAGTTGTGACAACACTTTGCATAGAGCAGGTAATATTTTCTGTGTGAGGTGGGTTGACCCAGAGTCAGAATGATGACTTGCTAAAACCGACGGAGATCAATAACTATTTTTGAGTTACGTACATGAAATATGCAGAACAGTAGAAAGGATTTTGATTACCGCAGCCATCCATCTGATAGCTCAACAACTGTTTCATGATTACAGTCAGGAGAGCCGATATGAGCAGGACATAGATCAGACAGCTTTAAAAGAAAGAAGGAAAGATCAACCTTCTGTAAATCAGTCCGTCTCTGTACAGTTGTTCCCAAGATTTTAACATCTTGGTGTACTATTTCAGTTGTTTTGGCCTGAGTAATGACTGATTCTTTGGTAAACATACACGACCATCCCAGATGCTCAGAAGGTCCCTAGCTCATGCAAACAATAACAACCCAGGCATTTCTTTGTGTGCCTGACCAACACTACCATGTCAGTTTATTCCACAGTTGCATGAAAACCAACTTTGATCATCATAAAGCAATTCAAGATGCCCGTTCTCGTGAGCTGTTCTCGGCATGCAGTTTTCTGAATAGGGATTTAGAAATTTAGAAATCACACCTATGTGCTTCAAAAATAACTTATTGATATAAGACATTTATAATTGTAATACTCTTTGTAAGCATGAGATAGTGTTGAGTGTCACTACATTAGGTTGTGGAATAACAGAAGAGAAAGACACAAAGGAAGAGAAAACAAAACGTGGGCAGAAAGAGCATGAGAGGAATGGTGCAGTTGCTGGTATCTCCTGGGAGTAGTAGTCTTTCTGGGTCGTTTCTCTCACAGCCAACACACTACAGTATGCGCCACGGTAAAGGACTCGGTAGTAAATGCAAAATATGCTTTCTAAACAAATGCAGTTAATACCAAAATCACATTCAAAGACTTTTGTCTTAAATTCAAAATGAAGATTATGCCCAATTTTGAATTTGTCCTTTCACAACAATTTTAATGTTGTTTTCACTTCTTCAAAAGCATAAATTTCAAATTTCAAAGATATCTAATAGTTCAGTCAAAGCTGAGCTAAAATGAACTACAGTAAATGTCAAAGCCAAATGTCAAACCGGTGGTATCAAACTGTGTGTACCCAGTCAAAGGAAAGGCTGAGCTGTAGGGCTGTGTCTTTGTACTTTAAAAGGGATGCTCGAGCTGATAAGATTATTGAAAATCCGGATGCAGCTATTTCTAGTTTGTAAGGCTAACTTGTTTACAGATGTCACAATAATTCAGAAATTACATTTTGCCAAAACGATATGTGTTGTATCTATGATTTCACAATTGAAAAACACAGTTGTTTCGAGGTCATTTCGCCATATTTATTTAGAAAGTAATGATATATGTTTGTGCTTCCAGGAGGAGCCGGAGAAAAGGATCGGACTGGTGTGAGCCACGAATCATTCCTGCTGATGGCCAATTCTCAGAGCGATATGGAAGATTGGGTTAGAGCCATACGTAGGGCCATATGGGCTCCTTTGGGTGGAGGTGTGATACTTTGATATACTGTATATGCACACACATTCCTCCAAGCTTGACAGAGAGGATTTTATCCTCCCGGGTACACACAAGAATTATGAGATGCTGTTATTGACCTGCTGTTCCTTTTTTTGCGTTGTGTGACTTCAGGTATCTTTGGTCAGCATCTAGAGGAGACGATGTTGTATGAGGCTCAGTGTGGCCCTCAGCGACTGGTCCCTGTGTTGGTTGAGCAGTGCGTGTGCTTTATACGCGAACATGGACTGAACGAGGAAGGCCTTTTCAGGGCTCCTGGACAGACCAATCATGTTCGAGAACTGCAGGATGCTTTTGACCGTGGAGAGAAACCTGTTTTTGATAGGTGAGGCAGCGGGAGGTGATGGTTTATATAGGGCAGCATTAAGCCCTGTGTTGAACAGAACTTTTTGACACGCTCGTTCTTTCTCTTTCAGTTCCACAGATGTCCACACAGTGGCATCACTGCTAAAGCTGTACATAAGGGAGTTGCCAGAGCCTATAATCCCATTCTCGAAGTACACTCAGTTTCTTTCGTGCGCTCAGCTTCTCACCAAGGATAAAGAAACGGTACTTCAATATCAAGCTGAAGTATGACTAATGTGTTTCAAACGGTTGTCTTTGAGGTCATATGTTGTTTGTTTGTTTGTTTGTTTGTTTGTTTGTTTCAGGGTGTCATTGAACTAGGCAAAAACGTGACATCCCTTCCTCAGGTCAACTACAACCTCCTGAAATACATCTGCAAGTAAGCACACAGTTTCCTGTGGTCTAGCAGTCGTCACCGATGTGACTATGATGGAGTTCATTGTTGCTGCCTTTCTATTCACTGCCTCACAATTGATGACTTGTCAGCCTGTCAAACCAGAAAAATAACACAAATTACACCCACATCTTGGCCATCAAGGAAGAGTGACATCACTGCCTCTTCATGTTTTCTTTGCCCTCTTCGTTTAATAAAACCGAGGCCTAGCCCACACATCAGCTACAATTATGACTAAGTCCTCTTATCCAGTAGTTTTATTTTCTCTGATTTAAATATGCAGCATTGATACATTTACTGATTTAAATTCTGTTATGTGTTCCTTCTGTTCAGGTTTCTGGATGAAGTTCAGTCTCACTCCAATGAGAATAAGATGAGTGTTCAGAACTTGGCTACTGTGTTTGGACCAAATATCCTTCGGGCCAGAGTGGAGGATCCAGTTACCATGATGGAGGGTTGGACATCATCTCCACATATTTTAACTTGCAGCCAAGAAACATGCTTTTGAATCAACGCCATGAGACACCTCATGTACTGTGTGGTTTCTTTCTACCAACAGGAAGTTCTCAAGTGCAACACCTGATGACTGTGCTGATCAGTGAACACTCCCTACTTTACCAACGAGAAGATCCAGACACGGAGACTAAGATTGCACAACATCCAGAGATCCAGCGGTGCAAAGTGGAGTGGCTACCACAAGATCGTAGTGACCCCCAGCTCACTGATACAACTTCTAAAACTCCTCAAGAAAAACTCCAGTCTTCAAGCCCCTCTACTGACAGCCAGCTTAATGCACCGGGCCAAACATCAGAAAACGGTGAGGACGATCAGACTGAAGGGAAGAGCAAAAGTAAGACAGAGGAGAAGGTGGACAAAAAAGCAGACAGCAAAACAGAGTTGAAAGGTGGAAGTGAAGTAGCTGTTAGCCCCAGTAAACAGTCCAAGGCACTACCTTCCTGGAAGTGCTCTTTCAAGGGCAACGCAGCCTCTGGGGGGCCAAGGGGGAAAATTGGGGGATCGGCGGGGGATGTGTCAGCAGCTGGCGGGAGCAACTGGCTGATGAATGGCCTGTCGTCCCTCCGAGCTCACAGGCGAACAACCTCATCGGGTGAAAGACTAAAAGACTCAACGCTCTCCCTTAAAGAAGCCACTCTTTCACTAAAGGACTCGCAGAGAGACTCTGATGATGATTCCACCCGAACACCCTTATCTCACGGAGCCCTCCACAAATCCCACAGACTGTCTGCCTACGACAATGTTGCCCCATCCAGTCTAAGCTTGCCTGCTGAGGCCTCCTCCATCTGGACATCCTTTGAGATCTCATTGTCAGAGCCGGAGCGAAGCCAAAAGGCAGAGACATCAGAACATTGTGAGGAGTTACCCAGAGAGGTGGGGGACAGTCCCGATACTTTGGATCAGAGCGGAAGTGGGAATGAGGACGATCTTGAAGAAACAAATGATTTCCAAAGCATGCTGACCGAACTCAAGCAGGAACTGAAGAAACAGAGGGCAAGTTATGAAATGAGCATTTGCAAGTAAGTATGAGACACTTCTTTTAAAAAAACTGGATCAAATTAAGATAAACTATTAATTGTTTGTTTTTTTCTCCTTTGAGGCTGGAGGAATCCTGTTCCAAGTACAAGTCGCAGGTAACCCGCCTTGAAGAAGAGCTGGACCAGGAAAAAAAAAAATTCAACATGCTGGAGATCCGACTCAGGAACTCGGAGCGGGCTCATCAAGATGCAGAAAATCGAAATGTTCTCCTTCAGCGAGAGATGGAGGAATTCTTCAAGACCCTTGGAGATCTGACCACAGGTGCACCACGGATCAACTAGTGTTGACCAACCTGCCTTCACCCGGTCTGTCAGTGGAGGAGCAGCTCACATACTGGGAAGACCAACAAGCCCCAAAGCTTTGAAGACCAAATACCTCTTGTGCAGTACTAGTTGCCACCCTGCCCTCTTTAGTATGGCCGTCTTGTGCCTACAGCGACCAGCACCGGTGCCAAATGGGAACTCCTCTGGACCAAGTACTTCTCATTTTGTCATTCCATTAAAAAAAAAAAAATCCCTATCATACACTATAGGCTATGTGGTGAATCATATATAGACTAAATTCCTCAGTTTGACACCAGAAAAAGCCTTATTAATTGTACAAGGTATTTCATCTTACATGTGATGTTCAAATAAAGCTTATCTTAACATTTAAAACTACAAACAGAACACAAGCTTGACAGTCAAAGAAAGAACAAAATGAGACATTAAAATTCAACTCTTTTATTTGCTGGAGTTGACAGTAGATAGTTTCACATTCTGATGTGTATAATTGGTCTGTTAGTGAGGCAAATTCAGATTCAAACGCAACTGGCTTTCCCGAAACACACCAAAAGGTTCAATCTTAAATGACAGCATGTGGCCAAACTATCGGGAGATACTGAAGCATCATTTTAAATAATGTTGAATGCTTTTCTCCTCTTTTATTTCCAAAAGTACCTGCACTAATTCAAAATATACTCAGAGAAAACTCATGCGTATTCTATTCTATCGGTCGTACTTTTGAGTCTATGGTGGGGGAAAACCACATAAAAGGTAAACCACAACAGTCAGTCGAGGGAAGATTGCCAAGAAAGAGTCAGGACATGCATCACAATCCCCAAAGTGCATTATGGGAGTTGATGCTAGGGGTCACTGTCTGGAGTCTCCAGCCATGACTATAGGTACAGGGAAAGTTTTAGGAATAGGAGCCATCTTATACATCCAATGGTTACCATGGCAGATGGCAAGGACCCGTTTTCTGACTCCCAGAAAACATACAAACATCTACAGTAAAATGTACAGTTTGATCGTTGTCTATACTAACCCATGAAATATACTGCGCAGAAAAAAAGAAACAAAATGCATATAAATAGTAGTTCTGAATGAAATGTACATTACATACAATAGATACAATGCCTCCTAGCTTGAAATAAATAAATAAATAACGGTACAGAAAAAAGTCTTTTTTCGCATTATTTTCAAGTGATGTGTGCCAAGATATACATACTGTATTGTCAATAGCTGTGTGTTTGAGTGTGTGTATGTGCGAGGTAGAACTCAGAAAGACGCACCACGGAGCGGCGGCATATTTGCCACAGAGAGGACTAAAAAAAATAATCACTGAACTGAGTAAGGACACTTAAAATAAATATCGTATATATCAGACAGTGGTAAAAAATGTCTGATAAAAACCTGCCAAAATGATAAAGTGACCAGTATAGACCTCGTCTCTGGTGACAGGCCCCCTAAATACAGCACTCGTTCCAGTCAGTTGGGTGGCCTTGTTACAGCACTAAAATGAGCATTGGCTCTTTACTATTCCGCATTTCTATCTAATTACATTCACCCTGTATTTGCTCATCCAACAGACCAACACTGACAAATTACATCTAATATGTTAGAATACAGTCGATTTTTACTTTGAGAGTTTAAAATAAAAAGAGAGAGAAAAAAGGACATTTCATGAGAGCACCAGACCCTCAGACTGCACACAATCAGCAGATAATATAAAAAAAGAACTATGTTGACTTGGATACACCAACAGCTGCTTTCTACAAGAAAGTTGAGGAAAAAGTCAAAATAAAGTCCTCCAAGTGTGCTATGGTTTACTGTTGGGAAATTCATTCAAATGTGCCAAAAACTATACAAAAAGAAATGTCAAATGAGCAATTCAAAAAATATACTCAACATAATATTACAGTGTTAACATTGTGGGTTTTTGTCATTTTAGCAACAGCTAAAAAAAAAAAAAAAACACAAAGTGTAAAGTCCACCCAAGTCCCTTTCTTCCATAACATACACCACAGTTTCACATCAAAACATACTTCGATTCTTTGCAGCAAAAATACAGTAATAATGATACATTTCAAACCACCATCATTTACAGCAGGGAAATAAAAAAACAACTGTACATTAAAAGCGCGGTTCTAAAAACTAACATGATCAGTTCCATTGGCCAAAAAAAAACACCTCTTCCATCACATGTACCGAGGTGAAGAGGTTTCGCTTCATGTATACATGTGTGAGTGCATGTGTACGTTATCTGCAGCAGGCCAGCGCACCCAGAGAGGTGTGGCTGTCCAGGCTGCTGTCTGTTTCCGAGGTCATGGTGGGGTCACTGCTGGGGTCCGTGGGCTCTGTGGACATGGATGAAACATCGTTGGCCGAGGAGGAGGAGGAAGATGTGGGCTGAGGAGGACTGTCAATCACTGCTGCACCTGTGCTGCGAAAAACACACATCAACGAATAGGTTTCATTGGAATACACCAGAAACAACCTTTGTCCGACGATGAACTTCAATATAAACAGCATTTAAAACATAGAATCCCAACGAAAAACTGAATTCGACATAAAAATCTTTTTTATGATTCAATCCCACGCATTTTATGCATCCGAAAAACTAAAGTTGTGACACGAGTTGTCACTTCCACGCTAAACAAAAATAATACTGATTAATTTCCCCTCATTGAAGTTTTAGAAATTACTCACCTAAAGGAGCTGGTTGTCCCCGTATCACTCCATTCTTTGTCCATTCCTCCCAATCGCTCACTTCCTTATAAATCAAGTCTAAAAATCAAGAGGACAGGAAAATGTGTGAAGCTCGAGGGGGATATCGTCGATGCATGTATCACAGAATGGGATGGCCTTCCAGCAGGGAGTGTATCGCATACAGTACAGTCAAGACAGCATCGAGTTTCTAGTTTGGATGTTCTGTGCCGCTGTGACCCTGCTAAAACTGATAGATGGCTCATTATCACCTGACAAGCAGGAGGATGAGCTCATCCTCTTGCAAGACTGAAATTGATATTTACCGACAATCTTAAGTCTTCCCATTCCAGCAGAATCAGGTCACCCACAGTGGAAAAAACACTAAATGAGGGGCTTGAGCGGGACATTTAAAGTCATGTAACAAAGCCTCTGGCATTTACAGTGCTGCTCAAGAGCTATTTGACAACTATGTCAGTGAACTATTTTCAAAACATTTTCATCGCACTGGGAACTCATTTGAACATAGAAAATGTAGGTGATAGCTTTAACGGGGGAAAAGCTGTTGGATTTTGATGGACAAAAGCGGACTTTACTCATGTTCACAGGATCAAACCAAGCAAGGTAAAGCATCCTGCATGTGGAACGAACTTCTGAGTCAGTTCAAACTGTGAGTGTATATAAATCAGGGCTTACAACACAACTGTGTCCTGCAGCTCACCAGAGTGGATATGTGACCTGCTGAGAGGATCATGGAGCTACTGTTTCTATATGTGTCCACTATAACAATTGACTATCTCACATTTTATCCTGGTTTTAAATCATGTTTTCCTTTTAAAAATGTATATTATGTTGTCAAAAATGTATTGCATTTTAGTGATTAAAATGAATTTATAATTTTTGGTACGACGACTTCTAATGTAATGTTTTGTCTGAAAGCCTTAATAAGCCAGTTGACTTGTAAGAGAGAGATTACATTTCAGCTGCTTCCTTCCAGAAACGTCACACAGCTCATGTGATCCACATGCTTGGGTTTGCCACGGGCTTTATGCGGGATGGCGTTTCTGATGCAACCTGAGTAGTTGGAGGTTGGGAGCATTGCTCAGGGACCCACAGCAGTGAACCATCAACAATGTGAGTCGAACCAAGTTTCCCTTACCCAACGTCCACGTCGGCACTAAAAAGTCTTAATTACTCAGTGATTTACAATTCTGAAATAGTGAAAAGCCATTAAAAGGGTAGCACATTCTACAATTGGCATTGATTCTTTTCTGCCTTCTAATAGCTAGAATTGCTAAATATGGCAAGAAATAGTGACGGCCTGTAGGCGGTCTCTTACCCTTCCATTCCTCCACAGTGTGCTCCCTCTCATCCAGCTGTTTTTCCAGAATCTTTGGAGGTGGCTGAGGAGGAAATATTGGTCTCTTGTAAGAGTGACATCAAATGTAAAAAATAATCTCTAGTGACATGTTTGGGAATCATGCAGCTGAATGAGCGATTCACTTACTGCTTCCACTTCAGCTGGATCGTACCAAACATTGATGTAGGGATGCTGCAGAGCCTCGTCTACAGAGATGCGCTTGGAGGCATCAATCACCAGCATCTTGGATAAAAGATCTCGGGCTTGGCTCGCTGACGACAAAAACAAGCCGATAAGAAGCAACGCTATTAGTCACAAGTCGGCGGAAGCGATTTGATAAATGATTTCTGGATGGTTTCGGGTCATTCAATGACCAGCAAAAACACTACCTTTCAGTTTGTTATGATCAGAGTCTGCGGGGAAGAGCACATCGGGGAAGAGTTTCTCAAAGCTGTATCCAGCGTAGCGAGGTCGGTTTTCTACGTAAGTCCTGACCGACTGGTTGAGCTTCATTAGAAAATCCTGAGATGGAGTGCCTAACTGCTCAATTACCTTGTTCCACTGGTCGATATCTGAAGTGCAAACGTTAAGGAAAATGGCCACACATGCACAGCATCGACTCTCACACAAGCACTGTAACACCAAATAGGGCAGGGTGACATTTTTCTTACTTTGAAGGCATATAGACACACGCACCATGTGAGCCATGGTGATTCAGTCACACTTCTTTCTTGTGCAGTCACTATAGCACCACTGAACAAACTCTCTCAGTAGCTGCCGTCATTTTTATCCGATTCTTCTCACAACAGCCATTTTCAGCAGAGCAATGAGGGAGGTCATGTTTGCCAGGCGCAACAGCAGAGTGACACTGGGGAGACTCTCGGCGTGGCGGAGATCTCTTCACAATGAATGAAGCGATGACACTGGGAGTGATCGATGATGGGGAAGGATACGATCAGACCCGGGGAACAACACACTTCCCCTGATCATCTCGGCCACAATGCAGCCCACTGACCATACATCGACTGGAATCGGACAAATAGATGACGGGGAGGTGGACATGCAAACAGAACAGAGGAAAAAAATAAATTAAAAAAAAGTCACAGGAATGACAAGCTGCGTCAGAGGAAGATGAAAATGGAGGACATGCAGCAACAGATACGAGATGGTATGAGAGAGTATTGGTGAGATTGATAGAAGTAAAAAGAAATTTTTTTAAATTGACATGCTGACAGAAATGTACCGTTCAAAACAGGCAGAAAAAGACATGCGGCACTCAGCGAGATGAGCAATTTCCCTTTGTCTAAAGCAAAATACAGCCAGAAAATGAGTGGGGGAAATTTCTGACAGACAGCAAAAGGCACGAAGAATTCTGAAAAAGTGTTAGTATTAACAGCGAGGAAGCATTTAAAAGACACAAGGATACAGTCCCTTCCTGGAAAGAGGATTTTATGGCGAACCATTTCCGCCAGTATGCAGCCCACAGACCATATGTCCACTAGCAAAGTGGAACATGATAAACAAAGCCAATAAGAAACGGGGAGATTTCAACATGTTAGTTACATATAAGTGGCTGGTTAGAAAGCATTTCGTCACAACTTATTTTAATTATGTGCTGACACGCCGTGCAGTTGACAGAGGGTTAAAAGCCAAAATTATCATCAGGTTCTTGTGTATAAAAAAAAAAAAGGAAAAAAAAGGAATTAAAAACGTGTAGCGTTTTATGATGGAACTGCAGTTCATTTATGTCCACTGAAAATCAACACTGCAGATTACAGAACAAAGCCGATGGATGACTCACCGTTGGCTTGATAGCCCATGCCCAGGATAACCTCTGGGGCTCGGTAGTAGCGCGTAACCACATATGGTGTCATCAGGAGACCTGTGGCTGCTGTCCGAGCCAAGCCGAAGTCCAAAATCTTCAGTGTACAATCAGACTTGACAACTATATTACTGGGTTTGAGATCCTGCAGAGAACACAATAAACACATATCTATGTCAACATGGTGAAGTGACATTAAGAATCACAAAAAAAAGAAATACAGTGATCAAACTGGTTCCACGTTTCAACGTATTGACAACTGTACTATTCAAATATAGTCACAAGTCCGCTCACAGCCTGCATCGTGTTTACTGAGGTATTTTCTTCATTTCCAGACAAATCAAATGGCAATTTACAATATTGATTTGTTTTTCCTCCTGATATTTGGGCTGCTCCTTTCTTCTGACAGAATAATGTTTAATGTCGTCTTAAAAAGGCCTTTGCTTTACAGAATTTTAAATATCGAGCCATTACTGACTTATCATGAGGAATAACATTTTTATTGCCATCATGTCCTTTTTCTGTAGTAAGCCTAACTAGATTCATGTTTATAACATTCAAGGTTAATTGTTTTTGTAAATCACAGTAAGTACACTGCCTATCATCGATTCACATAGAGCAAGGTGATTTTCTTCCACCAGTCACAGTGGAGGGGATGATAAGTCCATGACAGCACACATCAGCTTCACAAAATCAACTAAAATTCAACTAGTTTTGCTCCAAACAGTTTTAATGAAGCTTCATTTAATTTGAATTTAGCAGTCAAAGCTTTCACATGTTTTTCCTGTTTGGTTTTAGCAGCAATAATAAACAGTGTACATTCGGAACAGGCCACCAGTCAGTCACAATATAAAGTCACCAATTAGCCTGAAATGTTTATAGACTGAAGAAAATCCACTTGTGCATATTGAGAACATGCAAACTCCACACGTAAACGCTCCCACTGCATTCAAGCAAGAGATATTCACACTGCGAAGCGAGAGCACTAACACTACACCCCTGTGCAGCTTTGCGCACTCTAAAGTGTGCCAGTGAACCATCACGCCTTGACCTTACGCTTCAGTGTCACATTATCGCGGCAGATTTAACAGTTCGCCTTCAGGACACAAGTCTGGCTTTAGCTGGTGTATTCGCGGCCTGCTCATGCTCACCCTGTGAATGATGCCCGCCGCGTGGAGGTGTTTGATACCGCACAACATTTGATAGAGCAGATAGGACAGCCGCTCGTGATCCAGCTCCATCTGAATGACCTGGCACAGGTTGGCATCCATCAGCTCCATCACCAAATATCTGATGGAAGAGAGACGTTTTATTTGTTGTGGCTAAAAAGCATTTCGGCAAACACACGTGAGGAGACCGCTTACATTGAAACCACATGCCGCGTGTTTATGCAGTACTTACACATCTTGGAAATCTTCTAGTGATTTTTGTGGCGTGAATACATTTAATAGGCCAATAATCTGTGAGCACAAAGCCACATGAATTACAACACCGTTGTGATCATCATCATCATCATCATCACCATCACAAACACAAAGTATAATATCAAAGCATTGCAATGCAAACACAAAACAGCCGATCTCTCAGTGCCGACTGTGATGAATTTAGAAATATGTGCACACTTACATTTTTGTGATTGACACATTTCATTAGGACGAGCTCTCTGAATGCCCTCTTGGCGTGGGTTTGATTTTGAAATGGCCGACTCAGTTTCTTGATGGCGACATTTCTTTCAAGGACCTGGTCATAAGCAGAGCTGGGGAACAACATCAGCAAATATGGTCAGAAATAAAACATCAGGAACCCTGAAACAACACAGGTTATGAATACTGAGGTTTAACAGAGTACTAAACTGTTTGTGTTAAAAATAAATAAATAATAATTAAACAACAGTATATTTTCAGTTACATCAGAAACAGAATGTGAATTTAAACGTCAGATTGTCAGGCAGAAAGACTCACCACACGATTCCTTGTGCTCCTGAGCCAATGGGTCGCAGATTCTGGTATCGCTTCAGTACCGTGAATGTTGAATCCCCAACATCGAGGCTGTAGAACTCTTTTTCTTTCTTGTTTTTGTTCATGGTGAAATCTTCAATTAGTGTTTTCTGTGCATCCAAAAATATCCTCTGTGGAGACGAACACAAGTCTTAATTCTTGTGCGATACAAGAAGTACACTTCAGATATCACAATGGCTCCTGAGCAGGCTGGGTAGCAGCACAAAAAGAATGAGATGAAAATCCCTGCTCCCAAGAAAGCAAATTAGGATTGAAGGAGAAACGACAGTTCTGATTTCAGACTTGAGTCGAACACTGCAGTTCTTTATCTCAGCGACTCAGCAAACACACCGGGATGGAAGATTTGATATCATCAGCCGTGGTGGCGGCACAGCAAACCACAGGGAGGCCTACTCCATCATCTGAAACATAACTCGCAGAGTGGCGCTGTCACACTGGCAAACCAAGCATGGTGATAAGTCCTGTGAGTTTGGATCCCGGCCGAGGACTCCAGCTCAGTTCTACAAGCAGGTCCTCCACAGACACATGTTAACTGGGTCAAACTGCCTTAAGGAGATGCTAAAGCCAGATGAGACATGCCACACAAATGCCAATTTGAGTAAACGAGGGTCCCAATACCACTAAAAGGAAACACCCACTTAAATTCTAAAAAAGGAAAAAGATCAAACAGTTTCCTTTAGATCCCTTCATTTCTTACATAAGCATCGGAGCCACCCTCCCCATTCTTCCACTCTGCCGACACACAGTCCATATGAGGGATATAATTGCCAGAATGAAGTGAGTCAGCTCTCCTTCTGTTCCTCCAACGTCACAAAGACGCTCATAACATCCTCCTCCCTCACAACATGAAAATAGACATGCTGAGACTTTTTATATTTCAGACAGAAAGACAATTGTGCTTATCCGAGTTATGACGAATTGAAGGGCACTCCATGTGTGGTGGTGTCTGCGGTTCTGTTGCGCATACAGCATTCCCTACAGACGAAGTAGGTCATCCTTTCCTACAAGAATGGCTATCTGTGAGAATCATTACGGTCGAGTAAAAGCAGGGAGGGAATCTCAGGCTCAGTTTTAGTTGCCTGAAATCATTTGATGCACTATATTCCAGTTAGTCATACAACATGTTACTATGGTTGCCACTGCTGTGAGATAACCAGTATGGATGTCTAGAGCTGCATGCTGCATCAACAAATTCCACTGTAATCAATTTCTAACTAATAGATTGCAGTTATGTGCCAGCTGCAATAGTTCCAGAGAACACAGCTGCCACATTAGTAGTCTCCTACAGTACTCAGAGGTCTGGATATCATGAATGAATCCGATGGCAGGATGTTGTTATACATCTATTGTTTTGTGCAATTTAATAAATACAGGAGGGTCCTTCCTATAATGCATCGCTTTCTAATGACTTGTGTGTTATTTACACAAGCAGCCTCAGCTTAATGGTTTAATGAATGGCTTTCTGAAGCACACTCAATGTGCAATTCAGCCCCCAGCAGTGACTGTGACCATGTTTTGAGAAAACAAACACACAACAACATTATTTCCTACAAATTGTGGCAGTTTACACACTGCCTCGTTATGTATATCACAAACAATAAATCCATCGTCTAATACTCTTCTAATGTATCAACTGTCATTATCTAATGAACACATATTTTATATTCTGATGTGTTTGATATAGTAAGGTAGTGCGAAGTGGAGACACGTTTTTTTTTCCCCCTATTTCACACATGACAGTAGCTGGGAAGAAATTGCATTCACCCAAACATAGCCAGGAGGACCACTATCGACCCGTTATGCATCTTCTCTGTGTGTCAGTGTGTTAACCTTGGCCACACGACCCCTGCTACTGTCCTGCTGGTTGGTGAACGCCTGCATCAGAAATGATCCGTGAATCAGAAAACGCCGCTGCAAGTATAACCCGGGTTACGTCGGACAAGAAGACATGATTACACCGGGAATGACTCCCATACTGCGATATGACAGGACGCCTGGCTAGTGAGACGCGGTGCGCAGTCCGCGGTGAGACCTGCTTTTGTGTCGATATGAAGCAAAACGCGATCCGGTCACAACCGATCGACATTAAAAACGGTGGATTCAGGTTATAAGCGAGGTTAAATTGTAACACAGCGAGTCCTTCGAATAATCGCAGCGTGCAAAGGGTCGACTTACGACCCTCCCCCACAGCCAAACAATGAGCACGTCTCGGGAGCAGAGGTGCGAATCCCCATCTTACCTCCGTCACCAAACCATCAAAGTATCGATCCTCCGGCGGTCCGACGAGCGGCGAAATGTTCCGGAGCAGCCGACTATTTCTTTGAGCCGACGTCGAAAGATTGATTTATTCCGTTGTGCGGCTTAAAAATACATGACCTCACCAAATTCATTGCCTACGTTTCCATCTGGCTTCTACTGACAGGCCGGGACGCGTCGCGCAGTGCGCACGGGGCATGCGTGCCAGGAGCGCGTCACTCCTCCACAGAGACACACCCACCGCCTCTTCCATCCATCCTTCCTTCCTTCCGCCTATCTATCTATCTATCTATCTATCTATCTATCTATCTATCTATCTATCTATCTATCTATCTATCTATCTTGTCCATTAGAAATGATATCATTCATTGTAGGGGACTAACACTGGCCTTTCTCTTTATGAAGCCAATATACTGAAAACAATTAGTCCCCGATGAAGATAATAACTGCATGTTTATCCAACGGCGCGTCATACAAGTCACAACTGGCCTGTAAACATAGAGGGTTGTCCTTTAGCTCACATTTTTCTCATGGTACCTTGACAAAAAGAATGATAGATGAAGTCCTATATATATGTATGTGTTTTTTCGGATCACTGAGCACACAGGTTAAAATGTCATACATGCAGTTATTTTCTTTCTGCAATATAAGACATACTGATCCACAAAGGGACAGATATGGATTTTCTTTATTTAGCTCATCTCTCTTTGCATATGTCCTTTTCAGAACAAGTCAGTTCAGCAATTAGTTTCAATACAACAACACAATTCTTTTCTTTAAGTAGCAAATTGAAATGATCAGAGATGATAATTAGATAGTGTTTAATTGGAATGTTGGGAAACACAGCAGCAATAATATAAAATATCGTATTAGTAAACTACTAGAATATTTTGATTGACAGCATGTTGATAAAACTAGAATTCTTTTTTTTTTTTCATTTAAAAATTATGTTTCCGGAGTAAGCAGTGATGCAGCAGAGCTTACAAATCCTAATGAATAAAGATATTGACCATATTTGCATAATCCGAGCAATATTTACAATTTTCCGCGACAAGGCTCTGAGGTCTTATCTCCTCCCCTTTATACTACGGATAATTTGTGGATATGACTTTCAAAGGCTCTGCAGAAACCCACAGAATAGTAGCTGTGGTGAGGGTACCATCTAGAGTTCATCCATACGCTCCAACTGCGTCCACGCAGTTGTGCCTCCGCGAAGGCATGTGACTGAACAAGGACATGATCGGTAAATTTACGTTACTGAGTGCTTTGCTTTCTCCTGCAGCCACCTCTCAACCCTGGATGGTTATTTATCCTCGTCCCTGCGCAGATACCCCGGGGCCTGCGGAGCCGAGCTGCGCGTAAAAAAATTTAAAAAAGAAAAAAAAAGAAAAAAAAGAGAGAAGCTCTGGGCAGCGGCATGGATGAACGTCCCAGCTCCGACACCAGCAGCCAGACGAAGCTACTACGATTTCTTACCCCTTGTTCGAAGAGAGCCCGCAGTGTTATGACCATTGTTGGGGAGCAGCCCTACAGCAGCAGCAGCAGGAGGAGGAGCAGGAGCAGGAGCAGCGGGCTTCTGTCTGCCGCTTTGGCCGAGATCGTTCGTCCTTCCCAGGCGTCTTAGTAGCGCACCTCCTCGGGGATCCACCGCACCTTTGGGCGTCAAACGGATTAGTTAAATAGGTGTATCTGATCTCACGCCACGCGCTATTGGTGGTTCTGATCTGTTCGCTGTCAAACCTCGGAGCTAATCCAATCAAGTGTTCAAAGGCAAGAAGCTGAGAATAGCGCCAATTACAGCAAAAAGTTTCACATCTTCAGCGTGGCGCTGGTTGGCAATCGAGCAAATGAACTGGGCACCATGAATCGGAGGTGTCATTGATGAATTACCTGCCAGAAGAGAACAGCCTTTTATTGCGGGGACGTCAAAACAGCAATGCGATGATCACAAGGATTACTTTGGATCCGAGGTGGGCGCACTGAAGATAACGAAAAGGATCAGCCCGCTGACATATAGGTTACATATGGTACCAGGTAATGCTTCTCTGCACTCTCTGTCGTCTTCATCTCCTGCTTTATAGTCAGTGGAAATATGTGTCTTCGTGATAAATGTGTATTCGTTACCCGGGGATTTAAGATCAGACTTAACATTCACAGGACTGTAAAGAGGTTTACCTTTAAAGACACAGGAGCTCTCTTCACGTCCAGGCCTGTGAAGATAAAATCATCTTGTGTTGTTTACTAGAGGCTCTCTGTACTGTGGTTTCATGAACTGAACATTTGGTAGTAGGTCAGTGTTTATACTGTTATAACTCATTGTTCGAAATACACCGATGTAAAGATGTATTATTGGCACTGGGTTGGTATAGAAATGCAGTATGAAACCTGAAGAAGCATATTGTCCCGAATTCCCCTGAATTCATCTCAGCTCTTGTGTCTGCCTCACATCATGTGGCTGTCTGCTTCATGTTTCAATAAGTAGGTTTGTATAACAGGGCAATAAGCTGAATGGTGGACTGCATTAATCATCAGATCATAGCAGGCACTAGATATAAGAAACGGAGTATATCAACCAACCAACAGAGTGTGTACACGTAAGTGTGGGGATATTATTAGTTTTTATGCAGCGTTTGTTTCATACAGGAAGACATCTTCTCATTTTTATATATTTTTATTCTGTATCTTGTAGCAATATCTACATTTGGTGAATGCATTTGCTCTGATAGAAACTACATTACTGGGGTAGACAGAGAAGCCATAATTGATCCCACCAATCAGAGCACCAACATGTATATATGAAGTTGTTACATACACAAATCAATTCACATTTTCTCTACAGGTATCTTTGTCTTTAATTAATCCAACTTCAGTCCACAGGACAACCAATCTCCCGGGTTTACCTTGTTTTCTGTATGTCTTTATATATAGTTTTCCCAGTCCACTTGTCGGCAGACTGCTTTGAGGGGGGACAGCTGCTAGAGTTTGGTCTCGGCTGGATGGTTGAGAGCACTTGGCAACTGTCCCACTTTCTTCTTCGATCTCTTCCACATCATAACAAACCAACATGTACCTCTCATCACTGTGCTTATGTAATTGCTGGTTTACATATTCAATTTGACTGGTGTATTTCTTTCAGCTACACTTTTGCTGATCATAGAGAGGGATGGGTTTTCTTGCATCAGTGAGGTCTGTTAAAACCAAATGTTGGAGTGGTGAAACACACCTGTGATGGTTGGGTTACCACCCTAAACAGTTAGACAACAAGAACATGTCCCATGTAAGTACATTCAGTTAAACTCACAGGGACACAAAATTGTTCATATTTATGATTAGTTAGGGCCTAAAGGTGGCCATCAGATAAAGACTAGTTGTAGATTTCCTTAATTTATTGTGGCAGTTGTTCTATCCTGTAAAGAAACTACTAGTGAAAATGGCATGTTTTTTTATGTTGGCCCTTCAGGTCCAGTTTAAGTCAATAAACATACAATCATCTAGTGTAAGTCATTACATGGACAGATAAGATGATTGTGACACACATGCTAACTAAAAAGATTAGATATAGTCAAACTGACATGATATTTTGGTCAAGCAGATGAATAATTACGAGAAGAGACAGCTCTCCAGTGGTGGTAATACCTGCACAGTATGTGACAACAAGCAGACATGTGATCATGACACTGTTGCTTTGGTTGCAGCCACAGCTCCCTGACCTCAGGTCAGAGGAAAGCTTGTTACAGCATGGGGCGGGGGCAGAAAACTCGAAAGGCAGTGAGACTAATGGACAAATCTAATCAGAGTTCAGTGAAAAGAATTGTAATCTTCTGCATTCTCAGAATTTCCTCTTATGACGGGCTGAAGTGTTAATCCCCTTGACGATATTAAGACATGCAAAGCATCCTTTTTACTTGTGATTGTTTGTTTTCTCGGTCAAGCAAAAAAGATAAATCTGTCTTTGTATAATGGATTTTAGGCTGTGTTCATTTTCAGTCATGTGTGCTTTGTACTTTTCAGGGGCGTGTGTGAAATGTGTGCAGAATGAGCAGCACATTTGTTACATTAGCTGAAGTTTTGGAGGCACGAGGGGGACCTCTGCTGGAAGAGGAGGTCTGGTCCCTGCTGCTGGGCACTGCAGAGTCTTTAGTGGATGTCTCTTATAAGGGTAAAGCTTATAACTCCCTCTTATTGCAGCCTCACATCCACCATGCCTCAGAGGTGTGACCACCGCAACACAATATTGCTGTGCAAACATTACATATCTCATATCTTATTACTGTTTTACTCAATGTGACTTCTCTTTGCATGTCTATTAGCAGCAATTTATATATTATAAATATTATATCCATATATAATATAGGAATGTAATACTGCTTCCTTCCTTTTTCAGGTCATAACAATATGTGCAGTATTATAAGCCCCACCTCCTTGCTCCTGTCAGCCACTGGAACCTTAGCATTTAAGAGCTGTGGCCTATCAGATGAGGTATCCACCTTCACTGCTCCAGAGATGCTGCAGGGCCGTGCCAGCTCAACCAAACCTGCCACAGAGAGGGTCAGTGTGCGCATCCTCCTACCTGTCCTCACACCTCACATTAACATTCATTTAGATATTTATTTTCGAGCACTCCAGATTGTTATTGTGCTTATCAATGACATTGAAGTCTCAAACTGCAATCCACTGCTGTCATAAAATCTTTTGTCATTTACATCTGAGTGAAAAATCTCTGGATGTCAGGAGTTGAAGGTCGACCAAGGTGTAAGCCCGCCATCTAGTGGCTCAGCCGAGGAATCACTGCCCTAAAAGAAAAACTAGAACAGAAGTCCATTTGGTTCAGAGTCAACCTTCAAGGTTTACTTAGATGAATGAGAAGCTACATCAACATTTGGCCTTAAGAACTGGCACACAGTACCCTAATTTTCATCTGAAATGACTCCTTGAAAGCACAATGACAAATTTAACGTATATGGGTGCCCTTGCGTCATGCACATAAATAATACGCTTTGACATATGCTACATGTTAAACAATAGAGATGATTATGCAACACATAGTTCACTTAGTAGATATGCTAAAAAAAATCATATACAATGATATTTCCAAGTACATAAATGCATTTTAGAAATCACTTAAAGAATAATTCTGTGGTTTAGCTGCCAGAAGAGTTGGGATATTTTAAAGATGTTTAAGATGTAGCACTCCTATTAGAACTGACGTTTTTTCCCGACAGCTGAATTCCACAAGTATTGTACTGTGAAGTGAGTGACTGCACACATAGCTCACGTCATGTCGTTTCGCGTGTAGTATTGGACATATTGGAAGATGAACCTATTATGTATAGCAAGTTTAACCTGTTTTTATTCATATTGAGTTTTTACTCAATTATTGCATTTTATTAATACATCTTATCTGTCATGTAGTGAATGGATTCATTTTGTTGCACAGATGCTGGTGTACTCACTGGGCATGACTCTCTACTGGTCAGTTGATTTTCAACTACCTCAAAATCAGGTGAGAGTTCCCCAGGTACAAACCTGGAAATGATCTCTTTCAGTCCCATTAAGGCTCCACATCACAGGTATGATCATTATTTCTGTCTTTCATTCTCAGCCAGTCCAGTTGAGTGACCATCTAAACAGCCTCCTCCTTAGCATGTGCGAGGATGTTGCCCACCGCCGAATAAATCTCAACTGCATCCTGGAAGCCTGCGAATCTCAGCTCAAAGCCTCCATCCTGCTGCCCCCCGCCAAAGTCATCAGGCAGCTGGTGGAGGAGGTTTTTCATGAATCAGTAAGTCTGGATATCTACTTATAGCATGGTTCCTTTCTGCCAGCATTGTGGGGTCTCTATAGCAAACTGTGTGTGTGTGTCAGATATTAAAGATGTTGCATGAATTGTGAGAATAAAGGCTTTAAAAAGCAGTGGTTTCTGCTCCTCCAGTTGGACCATGGCTCTCTGCCAGACAGTAATGTCCCCCTGAGTGGCAGGAGCCAAATGATCAGAGAGAGACTTCATGGTGAGTGTTCATGAACATTTTGATGCCATTTAAATGTGTGTAACATCTAAAGTTATACGTATACAGAGAAAAAGCCCAGATAGGATGTTTGATGCTAAATCTGAACCTAATAAACCTTATTTTATTCATATCAGGGTTTTTTTGTTTTTTTTTCTTTTAAATGTAATGCATATGTTTAGAACACTTTTGTCATGTGCCATCTTAAAGTTTCCAGAAAATAGTTTGCAGTCATTATTCTTTTGACTTGAGACAGTATGCAGGTCAACAGGATTAAAATCTTAACCTAAAGCAAGCCCAGGATTAGGCTCCTGCAAGAGCCAATAATCAGATAGTGAGTGTGGATGCTCCAGGCTAAACCTCCCACCAGCCACAACTCTGTCCAATGTATGCATGTCTCTGGGGTGAAAAGTGACAGCCACGAATCAAACATTGCTACCATCTTTTATTTCCCAACTGGCTCACAGGAAAGAGAGGGCAATTTTCAGACTTCAGTGAAGGAAGCACTGAAGGGAGAAGATATTCAACAGACTCTGATTCAAAGTCAGGTATGTCGGCACAATAAGGACAAAATTGACACTGAAACTGTCACAAGGCAGGAGAAAGAAGATCTCAGAACACGATGTTTCAAGTTTGTGTCTGAATACAACATGTAAGAATTATTCAAAACCAATTTTGATAACCATGTTTTCCAGCAGTAACACATCTGTTTTCTGTCTTTTTCATAGGGAGTTTACCTCAAAGACCTTGGAGGCAAAGACCAAGAAGCTCTCCGACACCTCTGTATCAGTCTTCTATAGACAGGCAAGCATACATGCAAACATCATCAGTATTGTCGCTGTACAGCTTCATCAACTGTTTACTCTCCGTGCATGCATGGCAACGCACAGAAACGCACCCATCGCTCCTTTTCTGTTTCTTTCCTTTATTGATGTGCTCCCTTTCAGGGGACATGACATTCTTTCATTTTTTGACTTTTGCAACTTGTCTGCACAACTCAATCCCCGCCCTCCTCAGACTCCCTCGTGGCGTTCGTCACAGGGACAGCAACTGCAGCTGGCTCGGGAGGAGTCCCCACCATGACATCTCTCCAAAGACATCGGGCCGATCCCACAGTCCTTCCATCACTTTTAGCGAGTCCTCGCTCAGTCTGAGCCAGAGAAAATCAAAGGTGAGGCCAGGGACTATTCAAGCCATCTTTAGTGGCATAAATGGAAGGGGAAATATTTTATAGATTACTGAAAATGATGTGGTTGTTTTCATGTTATCACGGGAATATGGATATGTAGTTTTCACTTCCATTAGAATGAGAGGGAAATAGATGAAGGTGGAAGGGAGGGAATTTGACTTGTAAAAGCACAATTGTGAGATATAGAGCAGCTTTAAACTGTTTTAAAACGTATCTTTTAGGCACTGGGTCCTGAATTCATCAGAATGGCAGACGAACAACAAATTCTTCTTGAGCTTCCAGGATCTATTGTGGTAAATTTCTGTTAAAACCATCGCAAATATCTGTTTTTATCACATTATTTTCACTTGTCTTTTTTTGCATGCCGAATTCTGTCTATTTGCATACTTGCATGCAGTGTCTTTATATTTGTGTATTTGTATGTGAGTGTCTGTATGTTCTTTATGTCCATGTGTGTCTGTGTGTTATTGTGTGTGTGCACCACAGTCCAGAAAGGGCCGTTCATGTTCGTCTCAGAGAGAAGTGACTGTAGTGATGGCTAACGGACAGTGCGTGGTGGTTCGCTGTGATATTAAGTCCAGAGCGAGAGATGTGTTTGACATGGTGGTGGCTCACGCAAACTTGGTGGAACACTTTTACTTTGGTCTTGCCTTCCTAGATGGTAAGAGCACTTATGATATAGGATCTAATGTCTATTGTTTAAAATGATTTTAGAATTGTCTCCGTAGTTGCGTTTTTAGAGAATCTAAATATGCCATTTTATTTTCTGACTAAATATAGAAATATAGAAACAGTGAAATGTCTATTTTGTTCCTGTTTTGCTGTCTTAGTCACTTTCAAAGTCTGTAGTTATAAAGAGGTTTTTCTTTGGCATTCTGCAGATGATGAATATTTCTTTTTGGATCATGAAACAAAAATCTCCAAAGTTGCACCTGACAGTTGGAGAAAAGGGCAGATATCCTCCTTTTTGGTGTTTCTCCGAGTCAAATTTTTTGTTGACGATATCGCCTTCATTCTGTAAGTGCAGCAGTGATCTGGTGACTTACTCACGTGCAGGAAGTTCATTCATTGACATGGACAGCGAAGAAAACACTAACACCTCTTTTTTTAATCCCCTTTCCCCTGCTTGCCAGGCACAGACTGACTCGTCACCAGTACTACTTGCAGATGCGTAAGGATATCTTGGAGGACAGACTGTACTGTAATGAGGAAACAGGCTTGTTTCTGGCAGCTCTTGCTCTACAGGCTGAGTTTGGTGATTATATGCCAGAGGTACAGTAAAAAAAATCTGAAACTATATATACGCGTTTTTCTTATAAGTGCATGTCACAGTGGCAGATGTGGAACTTTGTTGTGTGTTTCCTTTCAGTTGTACGGTAAGAATTATTACCAGCCAGAGCATTATGTGTCCAAGAGGATGCTAGAAAAGCTCGCCCTGCCTAATATCAAGGAAGAGTTGCCAAGACTACATGGAAGTCACGCCCAGATGCTGCCTGAAGAGGCAGAAACAGAGTACCTCAAGGTAGCTAGATCATCACACATTCTCTCTCACGTATAGAAAAGAAAAGGTTGCATTAAGTTCAGAGAGATGATGTGCTGCTTGGTTAAACTGTTATGTGTCTTTACTCCATCATACATTTTAATATAGAAATTTCAAAGTAAATACGAAAGGAATTAGTAATGCACCGATCCACCATCTTTCACACAAAGACTCCTGTGCAATATTCCCATTATTATGTACCGATATTTTGTGCTCCTTAGATTGCCCAACAGTTACCAGAGTATGGGGTTATGTTCCACCGTGTTGGGAGAGAGAAAAGGCCAGTGATCGGAGAGTTGGTTTTGGGAGTCTGTGCCAAAGGAATCATTGTGTATGAAATGAAAAATCATCTGCGAACTGTCACAAGGCGCTTTCTCTGGAGGGAAACTGACACCATATCCACAGGGGTAAAAAAAAAAATACCTTCACATCACTCATATTTTTGCCTCGCTGTGAATGATATTACTCAGTTCCGCTTGTTTTGTTTGGAAACTTAAAGTAAATGTGGAATGACTTGCATCTCTCTTTCAGCGACGCAAGCTGATCATCGAGTGTGGCGGGCCGAGCGGGAAAAAGCACGGTTTTGTTACAGAGAGCTCAAAAATAGCACAGTACCTCCTGAACCTCTGCTCAGCACAGCACAAGTTTCACAGCGAGATGACGTCGCGCCAGCTCAACCACACCATGATACCAGGTATTTCTGTGGCTGTACACACTGTGCTTTAATGGAATTTAAAGATACACTCACCTTCTACACTCATTTGATCTAAATCCAGTTGCTACATTGCTCTTCCAGATGAAAACATGGACAAGTACATGGCTGCCTACCATAGAAGCAGCGTGAGCATGAAGCGGATGTCATGCTCAGAAGGCATGTTGAACCACGTCGGTTTGACACCCGGTCAGCAGGACTCACTCTCCAAGTCCTGTGACGACCTGACTGCCAAGCTGGAGGCGCGGCTCCGCCAGCAGAGAGAGATGAGGAGGGAGATGAGCAGAGAGCTGAACAAGGACCACCTTGCTGAAACAGGATACCTCAGGGATGTGAAAGACCGTCAGAGTTGGAAGTACGCCGTGATGATGATAAGATTCATAGGATATCACCACCAAAGGGATCAGGATTAAGCTAAATGGAGCTGTGCATTTTTGTTGTAGCACTCCAGAGTCAATTCCCAGAATGATGTCCAGTGTTTCACTACAGAAGCAGGACTCTGATGCGTCATTTTCAATACGAGGTGAGTTTGTCAAACTTTGACCGATGTTAAGCTTCAAGGCTCCTGAACACTTTTAACCCTCTTTGGCAAAGAAACAATTCCTATTTTGATAATAATCAACAATCAGTCCATAAAATGTATTTTATTGCTAATACTTTTGTGGTGACAGGGATGCATCTGTTAGTTTAAATTGTGGTGGCACATTTACTCACAGATCAACACAGTAGACCTTGTCTTTACCATAAACCCATCAGGAGGCAGCTTTCAGTGCTGAGTCTGCATGTTTTCCACTAAGTCTCAGGGTACCATTCCAGTTACAAGGTGTGTGAATGTGTTTGCTGATGTGATCTTATCCCATGCTCGACTTCCCCGTGGCTCCGAGCATGATAGTAAGATACAGAAAACATACCCTTTGACCCTGTTACTTCGCAGTGGCCCATTTATCATGCATAATATATGTGCTTTGCAGTTGATACACCCACCCGGACTCCACCAGAGAGAGAAATAGTCTGTGTGAGTCTGAGGAAAGATCCTAAACTGGGCTTTGGTGAGTTTATTAAGCTGTACTTATCTGTGAAGTTGATGCAAAATGCATGAGCGGAGTGCCACTTGTGTGATTCTTTAGCGGAGGACTTTTGTCTTCACACCCTCTCTGGTCCTGTTTCAGGCTTTGTGATCGTGGGAGAGGACAATACAGGTAAACTTGACCTTGGGATCTTCATTGCCTCCATTGTGCCTGATGGGCCTGCGGACAAAGATGGACGCATCAAACCCGGTAGGAAGTGGGGAGGTGGAAACACACACTGGTTATTAACTTCACACAGAGACCTGCATTGTGGCTGCACATGACTCACCTCTAACAAAGATGTGGTGATAAGTTGCTGATTTTTTTTCAGGGGGCCGTCTTATTTCCCTGAATAAGACAAGTTTAGAAGGAGTGACGTTTAGCGACGCTGCGGCTATCTTACAGAACTGCCCTGAGGAAATAGAGCTCATCGTGTCGCAGCCTAAACGTAAGAGTCGAAAACGTGACTCTGTTTGCACACTGAGGAACTTAGTATTGCCAGTGTTTATAGATCTTTATGTGGTTATGAAAGGTAAAGATTACATGTGCACTGAGGTCTTTAATTTCACCTTGGTGTTTTCAGAAACTCTGAAGGACAGACACAGTTCCTTCAGTCAGAGTACACTTGGTTTGGCGTTGGAAAAGAGCTTTGGGTCACAAACCACCCTGAGTGGCTATGAATTCCGCCCCGCTGTGGAGGAACTGGAGGAGGCCATCACACTGTCCCATATAGCGACTCCAAAACAGAACAGGAGGCTTCACATTCCAGTTGTGCGAATACACGATGCTCAGGTGAGAACCAGCACTCATCTGACAATGCTTGAACTTGAGGGAGTTTTTTTATCCACAGATCCCAGGAGTGTTAGAAGTTTTTTGAGTTCAACAAGCACACATTGTTTCACGGGTTATAAACTCACAAGGAAACTAATGACATATGTCTATAATAAACAAAATCTCATCACTCATCAGTATCAGTAATGAACTAAAATGCCTCCTCTCATACGTTTCATAAGGTGATTGGTTACCATCTGCAAGTTTCTGTATCATTAATCCATCCATTTCAGTAGAATACCTTTTTATGATCCATCTTCTGTACTGGTTTATCCAACTCGAGGTCTCAGGGGGTCTAAAGCCAATCCCAACTGACTATGAGTGAAGACATAGTTCATCACAGGGAAAACACAGACTTATATACACTCATATTGTTAACTATATGCACACCAGGGGACAACATGCAAATTCTGGGTCTGGTCAGGAAAGCCCCCTGACCAGACCCAGATCGGTGATCTGTAGTGTGAACCACTGCTCCACCTGCAGCATCATTACAACTTAAAATGTTTGTTTTTTTCCTTTTGAAAAATTGTGAAAAACTATTTGATTAAAAATTGTATTACTCCAATTGTGTGCAAAGTTTGTGATCAAAATTTAGTTTCAGCTTTTGTACACACACACACACACACGCACACACACACACACACACACACACACACACACACACACACACACACACACACACACACACACACACACACACACACACACACACACACACACACACACACACACATACACACATCTCTTAGTACCCAGTTTGTACCTGTATCATTTAGCAAATTAGTCCAAGTAATTTTTTGGACTATATCTTGTGCATGTTCGTCATATGTTCTGTGTGTGAGGTAAGGTTATGATGTTAAAAATGTGCTATTTTTTGTGTCCCTCTAAGGATGCCTGTTCCAGGTCGCCGTCCATCTTAAGCCTTAAAGCAGCAGAGCGGTTTGTGGTAGAATTGAAGAAAAGCAGCGGCAGCCTTGGCATGAGTGTCGCTGTAAGTGGATGATTTTGTTTTTACAGAAGATGATTTCTCCTGGTGTCCTTTGAACTATAAACTGTCATTTTCTCAACATTCTATGCAAATCATTTTGACAATGGAAGAGTGAAAGATTCAACAGTTTGTGCATGTGCATTTAATCACTGATTACATGTCTAAATACAATTAAATAATATAAATACTCTAGTTACTTCACTGCGTCATTGTGTGCCATCACAAGTGCCATCACAAATGCATTGTTAGGTTTATTTGACATGTGTGACTCACTACTTCTCTTTTTACAATTTTTTATATTAAGGGAGGATTAAACACTAATGTGCGATATGGAGGCATTTACATCAAGAGTCTGCTAATAGGAGGTGCAGCTGAGCAAGATGGGCGCATTCAGATCGGTAATCATTTTGCTTGTATTTTCACAACATGATGACTGGACAAGTTATGCAGCTTTCCTTTTGTGTGGAGTGTTTACTGAACCTTTTATTTATCAGGAGAATGTAGTATTTGATGTAAATGCCATTTATGTGTGATTTTTCATCCGAAAATGTTGGTGGTACAATATTATCTTAGACTAAAAGATTTATCTGATTGTCATCTTCAACAGATCTTAAAAAGATTGAAAAATAAATGCTGCATGTGTATTAAAATGACTGGAGATTGGTTAATGGTGCCTAGGGTAAACAATCTAAAACAAGTCCCCCCCCCCTTTGACGTGGCTAATGATGATGAGCTTTACATTTGCGCATATGACAGGTGACAGACTGCTCGAGGTTGACGGGTCCAACCTGAGGGGTGTGACTCACCAACAAGCTGTCGAGTGCCTAAAGAAGACTGGGGAGGTACACATAAACACACACAGGCATTCTTATTGATGATATGATTACGATAAGGCTTCTGGACCTAATTTCAGATTCAATCAATGCATGTTTGCTAATGCCAAGTACTTTGTAGATAGAAAACTGATATGGCACATTATTCTATGTGCACGTTTTGGTAGTGTAAGTCAAATGGGGTCCATCTGTCCCCTGTAGGTGGTGAGCCTGCTGCTGGAAAGGGAACCCACAGTAGTCTTGGAGCCCAGACCTGATTCACCCTGCCTTCCGTCGGTGCACAGTTCGTCACAAACACAGCCCCCCAGGACTGAGGTCTCCATGGAAACGACCTTGAGTGGTCGAGCCAAGGACTACAGCTTTGTAACTGATGGTAAGAGGGGAGATGAAGGGGTGCATACACTCACAAAAAAAATAAAGAAAGAAAAGACAGACGGTACACAATACTCACACACACACACACACACACACACACACACACACACACACACACACACACACACACACACACACACACACACACACACACACACACACACACACACACACAGCCCAGGGGTGACTGTGAGTCATCTGACAGCTACATTGTGGTTGCTGTCAGAGTTATCCAAGGCTGATGCCGCCTCAGTCCCCTGAGACAGCGTGCACTGAAACCTTGAAGCTGCCTGTTTGCTTCCTGAGCTTAGTGAAAAGGACAGTTCATCACCTCTGCACTGGAAATGGTGGAAAGAAATGTGAAGCTCAAAGTAAAAAAGAAAAAAGGTTGTGATAGAAAATGTTCTGAAAATATAGTAGTGTTCTGGTTGAGACTGATGAATATTTTCTGGATCCTGATATACAAAATTGCAATCAGTGTCAGAGATTAAGGATTACGTAACCCACTTTTTAATGGTCCAAGATTCTCTCTTTCCTAGAAAACACTCATGAAGTCATGCTGAAGAAGAGTCTGTCTGGCCTTGGATTCAGCTTTTACATCTCACATCTGCACTCGGGGCCAGACTGTGGAAGCGTTGTCCGCATCAAACGCCTGTTTCCAGGTCAGCCAGCACAAGAAAGTGGTCTGCTGCGAGAGGGAGACATCATTTTGTCAGTCAACAAAGAGCCTTTGAAGGACCTCTCATATCAGGTAGGGATCTCTTTTACACCAGGGATTTCCCTTGTTCATGAGTGGAGTCGAATGTGTGTAAGTTCTGTTAGATTTTCTTTTCTCTGTCGGACACAATGATGAGATGAACTGTCAGTACAAAAAAATCAGTTTACAAGGTGATCAATATAGCCATTCTCATCACTGAGGGCAGCAGTACAATAGGTCATTACCTCTGTTTACGAATACTTGTGAATGGGCTCTTGAATGTTTGAGCAGCACTAGTGCCCTTGTTCTTTGTTCTTAAGATCTTGGCCACGTCATTGCTTCACTAATCCTTTAATCCTATACTACTGAAAATAGCAACTTGGTTGTGTCATAGTGTTACTACTTTCTAATCTTCAGTGCCCTGCCACGAGGCTGCAGTAGTGTTAACACAGGTGCTTTCACATTGGACGTGTTGTGTCTGTTTGAGCTTCACCCAAACACATGTGTGTTTTTGTCTTAGAGAGTTTTGTTCCTGTTGCGTGGCGCTCCCTCAGAAGTTCATCTATCGATCTGTCGGCCGAACCCTGGACTAATGTATGACGCTGATGATAACACACTGGTAAGATAATGTACACATAAATCACTGTATATTTAGTAAATCTCAAGTGAGAATGTCAATTCAGACAGACTGTGTCATGCTTTAGAGTCCAGGACCCCTTCGTGAGGTTCGATCTAGGTCACTGGACATCAGGCTGGGGGAGGACTACAGCCAATTACTTAAGTTTCAGTATGACAACAAAATCCTGACCCAAATGCAGCCGCCCACTCAGGAAGAAGATCTGACCGTCACGACAGAGAATTACCCGGAGCAACCTGCATCTCCACCTCTCCCAGAGAGTCAGGAAGGTCTGGAAGCTCAAGACAACAACCAGAATCCCCCATCTCCCCCTCGCTCTCCACCCTCTCCGACTTCCCCTACTTCTCCTCCATCACCTGTCTCACCAGCCTCGCCAGCATCGCCTGCCTCCCCAGCTTCACCTGCCTCGCCTGTGTGTGGCTCTCCAACAGCTTCAACAGAGCCCCAACCAAGTGATGAGAACCCTGAGAAACATAATCAAATAGAAACAAAAATGAAGAGCAAGGATGATGAAGAGGAAGTTGCAACAACATCAAGCTCAGCTGTGGCACTCATGGATGTTTGTCCTAAGACTGCTTCAAATGCTATATATACCAGGTAGGTAATACACAAGACATAAAAACACATGAACACATGAACATGAACACCAACGTCAGGTCAACCTCGATGACGTCTCAATATTTTCCGATGTCCACCATTTTCCACCAAAAGTACCTCTTCTTCACACTATTCGACTCCTCAGACTGCAAACTCATCTGTAATTGAGAATCCATCCGTCTGCATCACTTTACCCAGCTCAGTGTCAGGGGGCACTGAAGCAGTATGCATAAACTTGATAAGTGCATTAATTAGCCATGGATTAAAGTAGGAACATTTATCACTAGCATTCACTGGGGACATTGTATTATTAGACGATGCAACAATTCTGGTAGCTCAGGTATTGACCCGTTATATTTTGAGAGTTGCACATTTTATTTGAGGGTTCATCACCCACAACGTCAGCAGTGAGCGTACGCCATCTGTACCTGCGGCCACCTCACTGTCAACATTGGCTGTGCCTTGAATGATCCGTATGTAAGGTTTGTGTGCACATTGCATGATGTAGCATGTCGTGTCAGACTTTATTACACTCTTGCTGGCTTGCTCAAGATAAGCTTAGCAGTCTATTACAACAATCTCAGTATCTTGCAGACGGTCCTATGACAATTATTGATCCTTTTTTTAGTGATGAGAGATGGAAAAGGAAGGAGTTTGCTTCAGATGGTGCAGGGATGATGCAAAATACTACATTACACAACCACAAACATGTTTGCATCTATTTTTTCCTTATAATGACATGGAGTGTAAACTGTACCAGCTGACCTGTTTGATGTGTACCTGCAGTGGAATCAGAGAGGAAGCAGATGGAAGTGTGACATACTGCCTCATGGGAAATGGATTGACCATCATGGCAGATGAGGAGTACCTGACCATCAGCTCCACACTGGAGCCTTCTCACAACCGCCCCACCACCTACACGCCAACATCCAACCTCACAGGCCTCGGCAATCCAACCTCCAACAACTTTCAGGGTCCAGTCTCAAACCCTCACGACTCTACCTCCGTCGTCTCAACCCTCACCCTCACTTCTGACTCCCTAACCACGTGTTCCCTGGGGCACCCACTGCAGCCGCTCACAACACAGCCACCAAAAACCAAGCATCACCTCATCCAGCAAGGGCTTCTTCCGAGTCACTATAAAGCTATGTCGAAGCACAGCCGCCCTATGGGTCCTCCGCCTCAGCCGCCGCCTCCGCCTGTGACTCCCATCACCGCCCAGATCATCTCCACTGTGCCTCCATGTGTCGCTCCTTCTGCCCTGACGCTGCCGCCCACCATGCTGCTGCCACCTCCTGTCCAGATCCACTCACAGGTGAGAGAAGAACCTGAGAAGAAAGTGAGGGAGTACAAGGATTATGATGATGAGGAAGAAGATGAGGAGGAGGAAGAGAGTCGAAGAAAGGTAAGGAGGTTTACCTTTGCAGGCCCTCTTTTCAAAGCTTTACAGTTTGCCGCTTTCTTGACAACAATTTAGAAAAAATGTGTGGCCTTCAGACAGTTATGAGCATGAGCACACCACAATACATGGATTTTGTGTTTATACATGTTTTGAAAAGTTTGAAACAATGTTTTTTGATTACAGTGATATAGTCAGAAAAGTGACATTTTATTTTCATTTGTTGTCATGGTATGAATAAATGAGAAAATGGAAGTCCAAATTTTTTTTTCTAATTCTATCAATCTTGTATTTGCAAAATATAACTCCATCTTAATTTCTAAAATAAACACAAGTGCCTTTCATGGATAAATAAATTCTATTGAAATAAAGAATTGTTGTGATGACAAAAATTGTCATTCAGGTCAACCGAAAATAAAGCTACAAAAAAAAAAATAATAAAGCATCTGAATGTTACAACCCCAATTTCAAAAAGCTTTTGACTGTGTGCAAATGTAAATAAAAACAAGATGGAATGCGTTTGTAATTCTCATAAGTCCATAGTTTGTTCACATAAACACAATACATGTAGAGAGTTAGACAGATATCAGTTCAATTTGAAATACGGGCTCATTCTGACATTGATTTGAAGGAGAAGGTTTAGTAGTTGTTTTGTCGTCTGACAGGGTTTGGTGAAAGAGTTTGAGTTGACAGTGGTCCTGACAAAGTCCAGGAATGGGAGCTTTGGTTTCACCATCACTCGCAGCAAACTGGACAACTGCTACTACATACAGGAAATACTGGACAACCCGGCGAAGTCGGACGGTCGACTCAGGGCAGGAGATAGACTCGTCACAGTAAGCGCGACACAACTTTACTGCATGTCCAGTTTCTTAATGCAATTAACTGAAAATGTTTGGGTTTCCTCCAGGTAAATGGACATGACGTTACCAGTGTAGCTGATGATGTTGCCATGACGATACTCAGGTCTTCTCCAAGAAGGCTGAGTATGACCCTGGGGCGGGCGGTCACCAACCTGGTGGCGCCACCTCCTTGTGACAGCCTGCCCGATGTTGTGCTCTATAAAACACCTTCAGGACAGCTGGGTGAGACATTTTACAGACTTTGATACATTCTTTAAGCTGTCATGTCAATTATATAATATACACTTGATATATTAAACCTGCATGTATTTAGTTCCTAATTCTCCTGCTAATATTCAAAGCCCCTTGCTGTTCATTACTTATTTCTTAGATTACTTATTTATCTCACCAGGTTGTGACAATCATGCAGTCCCGCTCATTGTTTTTAGTGTTTGAGTGCCTCATTCATATTCTAGTCTTCATTACGTGTCTTTGCGCTCTCCAGGCATAAAGCTGACAGGCGGCATTGGCAGCAAATGGCAAGGCATCTACTGTCTGGAAGTTGTGCCGGGCTCCCCGGCTAGCGAGGAGGGTAGCGTTCAACCCAATGACAAGATACTGTACATCAGCGGCAGGTGCACCCTGGGAATGACCCTGGAGGATGCAGTCAAGGCTTGCGAGATCGCCCCACGTAAAGTGAAACTTAAAATCATCAGGTGTGCGAGCCGAGAGAGCTGTAAGAAATCTTGCTGTTTCAGTTCATGTTAGGTTTCTGTGACTGAGTCTGTTTTCTTTGTCTGTCATAGAGAAGAACATCCAGTGACCCCCAAGGCAAAGTGGAATGGTGAGAGCTTCTGAAATGGCTTGTGGACGGATGGAGTAAATCTTCATTGCTGTTAATTCATTCTAATAATCCAAACATCACTAATGTCAATCATTTTTTAAATGTCATATGTGTTGGTATTTTAATATTCTTGACTGGTTATCATAAATGTCAACTAATGCTTAAACCAAACTTTATTTGCTGATAGGAAGAGTGAATAATGTTTGTTTTACTGTCAGTTGTATTGTGTTGTGCAAAGAAGTACTGTGTATTCAAACAGTAACACATTTTGCTCTTTTTAGAAAAAGCAATTAATTATAATTTAATTATCGTCAATTCTATTCCAGTTATGAAATACCATCAACTTCAGCTTGTTCAGCCATTTGTCAATGCTGTTTGGAAACGCTACCCGCTCGGCATGCGCTGATGATCTGCCTAGAAACCAGATATACTCATGCTAAACTCAACAATGATAAATGCAGTTTAATCATTGCCAGAAAACACCTTGGACACAATTCATGCCCCCAATGTTAGTTTAGTTCATGTGAAGCAAAACATGATTTGCTTGAGCAACCTGTGGGTGTTTTTCCTTCATCAGGTCTTTTTGACTGGAAAAAGGACAGGAGGTTTTTTGCTCGATTTGAAGAGTCGGTCTCACCTGAGAGAGAGTCTCCAACAGAAGATGGTAAGAAGAAATTTCCTTGTCAGTCTCGTCTGTTCTTCGTGTGTTTATCTACTCCAAACTCTCTCTATCAGCATTTTCTATCAGTACCACTTTCACCTGTTGTCCCATTGTCTGCGTGAAGCCAGAGCTCGCTGCTGACAGATAGTTGTCTGTGCAGCTGTGTGTGTTTGTGTGTGTCTGTGTGCATGCGTGCGCGTGAGTGTGTCAGAGATCTGAACGCTGAAAGACAGATCCTGGGCTCTCACAGTGGGGGATTAATAATTAGCAAGCCTCCAGCCCTCCACTGGTGTATTAGACTGCAGGACCAAAGGCATCACACACACACACACACACGCACGCACGCACGCACGCACGCACGCACGCACGCACGCACACACAGACACACACACACACACACACACACACACACACACACACACACACGCACACACACACACACACACACACACACACACACACACACACACACACACACACACACACACACACACAGAACCATACAGCCAGTGGTCCACAGAGCAGGTGGTTCAGTTGCCCGGTGACAGTGCACGGAGTGGTAAGGAACAGTGAGGAGGGTCAGTTTGAAAAGATCAGCCTTGTTCACCTGTCATAGAAGAGACGCACCCATCAACACTCTTTCAAAATGTCCGGAGACGTGGGAGGTCGGTGTGTGTTGTTTTCTTTTTTTTAATGTGCGTTTGTCCGAGAAATTTTCTTGACTGAAAGTGGTTGTCGGGATGAAAAATGGTACAGTGGATTTCCACACTGTAATTATTTTACATTGGCTTCATCTGTATTTTTTTTATTTTTTTATTTTTTTTAAACTGTGGATATTTGTGTACTGCTGATTCAGTGATAATGTTGTTGTTTTTTTCAGCTGAAGCTGTTTGTCGGACTGCTGGAAATTTCAGATGTCTCTCTCTCACCCAAGAACAGAATGTAAGATTTCAAACACATTATTACTTTATTACTATATATTATTATTAATATTGTTTTTATTTAACTTTATTGAACTTTACTGCCATTTTTCCTTCTTTTTATCCACATCTTCCAGTGTTTGTCTTGAAACAAAACTGTAACACAAGTCTCCTTTGTGCTACTGTATGAATAAATTGTCTATGTAGAGTATGGGTGGCTTTCTTCACACATTGTGGACAGTTTGTTTACGTAAACACGAATAATAGAACCAACAAAAACGTACTGTTACTTGTCCTACACTGATGTTTCATTGAAATTCTCTCTTTTTTTCAGAGTTGCATCATGCAAGTGGAGTTCACAAAACCAGAAGGAGGAGGCCTTGGCTTCGCTTTGGTCGGGGGAACAAATGGCAGCATGCTCAGGGTGAAGGAAATCTGCTCTGGTGGCGTAGCTGAGCAGGATGGTCGGCTGCGAGTGGGAGATATCTTGTTGGAGGTAGTGACTTATCATTTATCTGTACTGTTTTGTAATCCTAAGAGTGGGAACGACATTGATATGTCATGGTGTGTATGCCAGGTGAACGGTGTGATCGTGTCCGGCCTGAGTCACAGCAAAGTGGTAGATATCCTGCGAAAGGCTGAGGGAACCGTCCAGCTCACCATCTGCAGGGACATCGTGCCCCTGACTTACTCAGAGTCACCTACACCACTCAACATGTCTGCTCATACTGAAGCTATTTTAGCCGAGCAGCCAGCTCCCGTGTCCAGCCCCGATGCCTGCGCCTCACCCGACGTCATGCTGAATAGACCAGTTGATTGCCCCCCGGGTATGAAACCTGAAAACCTTCTTTTGTATTATCAACTGTTTGACGTCCATGCTCAATACGCCATTAGTGGAATATTCTCTCAATCACAAATGTTTAATTCAATGGCAATAGTGTTGTGTTATTCAGAAGCTTATTTTTCCATCTAGTCAAATATTGATTGATGCATTTGTTGTTTCAGAGGCAACTTTAGACCCTGTGGTGAAAGACGCTGATGTTGTCCTCACGCCACCGCCTCCCCCTCCTCACAGGGTGACTGTGGTAACAGATGAGACTTCAATTATAGAGGTAACATCTGTACTAACATGCCTACCTACATGTAAACCACAGTAGGAAACTAAATATTCCTGTTTAAACTCCTCCTCTTTACTAACATGTACTAACATCCTGCTCCTTCTGTCGGGCTGCTCCTGTGTGGAACAGGAGAGCTGTAACAGCACCCCTTCTCATCAAGCTTGCTGTCCATCCCTCAATGTCACTGACATGTTGCATGGAGCTTCTGACAGGTAGTGACACCCCAAACTACTCCTATTCTGTACTGTGCACAGCATCCCCCACTTGTCTTCCCTTTGTCCACTATCTCCCCCTGCTTTTTGTTTATGTGTGCTGCAGTTCCACTCTTTCCCATGGGGAGGCAGCAAAGAGCAGTTAATAAAACTCAACTCATGAGCGATCATGTTTACAAGCTTTGCTCCCCAGTGAGACCAAATAGTGTCACAGTTAGGAAGTGTTTAGTGCCGTTCTCTGTAGCCTCAACACAAAAAGTGCAGCATAAGTGAAAAAGTTATTTTAGCCTCTTGTCTATACTGTATTTTAGGTGGAAAAGTCGCAGGGAAAGGAAGCTCAGCCTTGCATGATTTCATCCCCTCCCACCGAAGAATAAACATGGTCTGGTCTCACCCCTGCCCCCTGACTCCCCCAGGAAACAAATTGTGACCAAACTTTTGGACCAGTCCTGCAAAGACATCCTGAAAACCCAGTCAGATGGCTGGAGCAGCGAAGAAGATGATGTATTTGACGCCACAGGTCAGGAAATGACCTCACTCCCAACAGGTTTCTAATCCTTGTCTCTACTTCCACGGTTGATATGCTGGAGTGATTTCTTTCTTTCTTTTTCTTTTTTTAACCAAACCAATCAGTAAAATCAACCTCTGTGCCTTCCACCTTTGTGTCCACAGGCCCACCCATAGTATCAGAGGAGGAACTGGCCAGTCTCGCACTCGTTACTCCAGCTAAGAGCAGCCAGTATTCAGGTTCCAGGGTCAAAGCTCTCATCCAGATTCTGCAGCATCAACTTGACGAGGAGGAACTGGTCAAAGAGTTCATGGTGTGTTTCTGTCGCGTGCAAAATAGTTAATGCACCCACTCACTGAAAAGTGTAAATTTTAAAATGGCTTTGTTGAACACTAAACCTAAACAATCAGCAGTTAGAGTGACATTTATGTGTCCAGCGTTGAGTCAGGCATGAAAAATATTATTGAACTATTTTCTGAATTTTTTTTCTCCTGTCATCTCAGGCCCTGGAACATCTGAAGCCCTCTGACAACTGTCTGGTGGGAAAAGCCCCCGAGAACCGAGACAAGAACCGATACAGAGACATCCTTCCCTGTAAGAAGCTTTTTTCCACCTCCTTTAGGAAGAACTCACTTCAACTTTCATGATTTCTATAAAATTTGTATAGCATTTTCTTTTTAATTTTTTCTTTTTTGGGGGGGATTTTTAGTGACTGGTGTCCTAAAGCTTGTGAAAATCTGAAATACCCTGACTTGGCATTTGTAAGCGACCTTCTTTGTTCGCGATTTGTTCTGAACTCTAAGGTCTTTACTGAAAGGATCAACAATGTTTGTTCACAACACTTGAGTAATTTCCACTCAACAAATCATTCCCCACATAATTATCAATAACTCACTGAAACCCCACTTGTAATCTTCCCTGCCAAGTATGTGAGGATTAAGATCCTAGAATTTATGCTTTTAATAAAGAAAATGATATCAAAAGCTGTAAATCCTCGTGGATTTAGTGGGTAAATACACTGAGATGGAATGAAAAGAAAAAGTATGTCAAAGATGTGTGTGTGTGTGTGTGTGTGTGTGTGTGTGTGTGTGTGTGTGTGTGTGTGTGTGTGTGTGTGTGTGTGTGTGTGTGTGTGTGTGTGTGTGTGTGTGTGTGTGTGTGTGTGCTATTCTCCAAAAGATCAGTTTTAGTCACATTAATAGTGTAAATGTGGCTCAAAACAAGTATAAAAGTGTGAAGTCTCTCTGAAGGACATTTAACCTGCTGTTTCTGTTCTTCAAACAGACAACTTTAAACATGTCACTTGAATAAGGTCATGGATGTGGAAGGTATTGCTGCGCTGAATCTGTTCTGTCATCGGTGATATCAGTTTCACTTTCAGTCATGAGGCCAAAAGGTCTCCCTGTCACAGACATCTCATTCAATAGCCATTTTTTCCAGGCATGGTCAAGTCTTCTTTCATGCGCTCCATCTAATAAAGTCTACAACATCGTTTTCTTTCTCACATCTGCCACAGATGACGCGTGCCGACGGATACGCAAAAAGATAACATCACATTATATCTGTAAATGTTCAAGTCAGTCCTCAGGCTCAAAGGCAATCATGTAAAAATGTCAACATACAAATAAAACTAACTTGGAAAACCTGTAAAAATAAATACTCAAGTGAAGCAGATTGAAGCTGCTCTTAAGTGCATTAACAAAGCGTCAAGTATTTTGTTACTTCCCTTCTCTGAAACACAGACACATGTGTGCATGAGGTATGTGGAGGAGCCTTCACTTCTCAAACTGTCAGAGTGCTCCGGGGTAAAGCAGGTCAGAGTTGAGATGAATGGGCGCGATGAAAAAAGTAGCAACCCCCGAGTGGAATATCACTGCTCCTCACCTCATGAATTGTGGTCTATTACAACTACAGTCGGTGTAAGTGATCCATAAAAAGAGCATGTTATTCACCAATCCAGTTCCTTGCTTTTAGTCTCGGGCTGTTTAATTTAGAAAGCCAGAGTTTCAGTCTGTGGCTCCTTTGACCTCAGAAGCAGGAGGTGCAAGACTAGCCCAGAAAACATTCCTAATTTCCTTCACTCTATCACTTCTCTCATCACCAATAAACATCTTCACAGCGCGGTCTTGTTGAGCTCCAGACCTCAGAGATGTTGACTTGACTTTATTTACTGTACACATAGTTTGCATGCTTGTGGTGAAACAAGTCAGCAGTGTTTCTTGTCAATGATCAAGAAATGGATTAATGTATCAAACATTTAGAGAGCATGACGAATGCATGCTGTTTAGGGGAGGATCCTGGAAAGTGCAACTTTATGTTCTGGTTCCAAGATGAATGATTATACTGAGAAACACATACACAGAGTTCAAGGTGTTTTATTTTGCTTTTCCTTCCATAGACGATAAAACTCGTGTCGCCATTGGAGAGAACCAGGACTATATCAACGCCAGCTACATCCGTATGCAAGTTGGAGCTGAAGAGTTTTTCTACATCTCCTGCCAGGGCCCTCTGCCTGCCACGGTGCAGAGCTTCTGGCAGATGGTCTGGGAAAACAAATCAGACGTCATTTCTATGATGACACAGGAAGTAGAACGAGGACGGATCAAGTGTCACAAGTACTGGCCGGAGAAGTTGGACGTGCCTTTGGACGCTGGCAGGTACCAGCTTCACCTGGAGAACCAACAGTACCTTGAATACTTCCACATCAAAGTCATTCGCATGGTGGAGAGAGAGGTGAGAGGGGAGCGCACGTCTTATAACAATACGATGCATCATATTGTGAAGTTAACAGGAGTTTTGTAAAAAAACATTAATTAAGAAATGTCCTTCTAGACTGGAAAGACACACCTTGTTCGTCACTTGAAGTTCACACACTGGCCAGACCACGGCGTGCCACAGTGCTCTGAGCAGCTGGTTTGCTTCATCCGCTACATGAGGGCGATCCACCACAAGGGGCCGATCACTGTGCACTGCAGTGCCGGCATCGGACGCACCGGTGTTCTCATCTGTACCGACATTATTCTCAACCTCATTGAGAATGATTTGCCTGTGAGTGGAAAACAACTTTATTATTTTTACTAAAAAATCTTTTGTGATTATATCAATGGCGCCAGCACATAATGTAAAAATAACTCAAATGAAAAATCTAAGAGACTGGAAACTGTTTATCTACAGCGGAAGTGTCAAGCTGTTGGCTCAGGAGCCACATATAGCTTTATTTTATTTTCCTAAATGATAAATACCAATACCTCCTACAAACACAAAAACCACAAATATTCCTCACATTTATACCACTTTTTCTTTCAGAAATTCTATTATGAACGACACAAAATTGTATTTTCATCGTCATATCAGACTGTTATGACTAATGATCCCAAAGGCCTGACCATTGTCTTAAATTGATTAATTCAGTTGAAAACACTAAAATACTTTTGTGCTATAGTTTATATTAACTGCTTATTTTCTTTAGTGTTTGCATATTTCCTCAGTACATTAGAATGGTAAACATGCTACAACATACCTTATATATATTGTTAGGACCTCACTTGGTGTAGTAAGTCATCTTCCGGTCCCTAAGTTGACGGTTCAATTCCCCATCGCGACCCGTTCGTACATTGAAGCGTCTTTAGGCCAGACAGTGAATAGTTGTCTGTGGTATAGGTGAAGTCATTTGATTATATATTATATATATATATACAGTGGCAAAGATGTACCAGATATGGAACTATAAGCTCTAATGTTATTACTAAAAAAAAAAAATAGAACAAGCTCTCCTGAATATTGTCGTTCTGCCTAACGACCTTTTGTCTCTTTCTTTAGATTAATGTTAGCAACGTCGTAAAAGAGATGAGGCTTCAGCGGCATGGCATGATTCAAACCAAGGTCAGTGCCAACACAAAGAATTGAAGTTCTCTGTTTTTAAGAGAGAAAGATGGCCCCAAATCAAGATGTATCCTTTGTCCTTCTTGTTTCAGGAGCAGTACCTCTTCTGCTACAAAGTCTGGCTGGAGGTTTTACAAGGGATTTTACAGCTTCACGGCAACCAGTGGCAGCCAGAGAGTCCCAGAGAGCACAAACTAGTTTGAATGTTTCCACATTTCGATTCACTCACCTGTAAAGCACGGGCTGTGTATTGTTTGACCATGTGCAGTCTAATGCAGCATAGCGGTACACTGATGATTACATTTTGCTTTGACTCTTCTAAATTTAGTTAGCTAGAATATGAAATCTATACATCTCCGTTTTGCTGCAATGATTCCAGTTTTAACATTTTGCTTCTGTGTTTGTTCTCGGTGCTGTAATTCAGTTTATTTTAGATCACTGAGGTTGTTTTGCCTTTACAGGTTTAGTGATTCTGCCTTCTGTCCCAAGCATCTTTTTTTTTTGGATTATTATTCTTATTATTCTTATTATTTTGTGTCACAGCTTGATGGTTATAGCGTCTTTATTTTTCTTTGTGTCATCTTGAATTTTCAAATTGCATTTATTCTTGACTGTCAAACTTGCATGGAATTCAAAATCTGATAATACATGTTTTATCTGCCAGCAGTGTCATCAAAGTGCACAAGTGTAAGATCATCATACCAAAGTTTGTGTGTTTGAAACGTCGCATTTGATGAAGTATTGTGCTATCATTTCATTTAAGTGCATTTGTACCCTGTAGAAAGGGGCACTAGTGGGAAAAAAAAAAAAGATTGACTTTTTCGATTCATCATCTAAGGAAATGAGAAGAATCAAGTGCCTTGGAAAGACACACCCCACTTGCTCCTTAATGAGCGCGGGCCACTTGTGGTCAGCGACCGGGAGCAAGGAACTGATCTGAGAGCACCTGATGGTGATTCAATTGACTGTGCAGCTTTCAGTCTGTCTGTGGTTTGAGGAGAGCGTTTGGTTGATCCAAACCAGAGGAGGATTACATCTCATCATTATTTACTTAAATTGTACCTTTGAAACCGTGTGATTGATTGCACACCGCCTCTTTTGTTTTTGTTTTTTGTGGGATCATTTTATACAGAACACTATCACAAGAAAAGTTTTATTACACATAATCACAACTTGCACATCCCAATACAGATAGAGAATGCGGCCACATAATAACAAGTATTTGAAGAAATTCACTATTTTACTAAAATTTGGACAAGGTGTTCATGCTAAATTCTATATTTTCTTTTTGTAAAATGTACAAAAATAATTTCAATGTAATAAAGATGATTAGTTGCTGGGCTTTTAGCAGTAATTTGTTATGTGACAACATCCTTTATCTGTATTTCATAGCTATTTTAATACAAATCCAGCCAAAAATGCAAAAAATATGAAGAGGTTTACAAACTTTCCATTTGCCACTTAAGAAGTAACACAAAGCAACAGAGCTACATCTCACAAGTCACAGATAAAAGATGAATTATAGCTGCTGGTTTAAACCTCAACCTTTAGATGTCACTGCGATTAAGCGTTGCTCATTTAGCTGCTAACAAACCCACACCAGCTCTCCTATTGCATGCTGAGTCCTAAAGTACAGAAGCTCGGAGTTTGACCAAGTGACTTGAACGTGATCAAAATGTGGAATGTAACACAGCAATACTCTCCACGAGGGGAGGGGAACAGAATGTCAACCTTTTACCCAATAACATCTTCCAAACTGTTTGGAGCATGTTGGGAGGACGTGCAGTACTGTACCTTTGCCATGTGATTGGCCACACGGAGCCATCGGCCTCTGTACTCATGTATGCAACATCTTTTCACTCAGTGCTGGTCGGCTGGCCTCCGGGACAAGCTGACCCTCTGTTTGTGTGCAAGTTCATGTTCTCTTTGAGATCCTGCTGATATGTTTTTCTTCCTGAGATCTTGGAAAATGACAATTGTGGGGGAAAGAAAAAAACAAACAACAAAGCACATTCTGCTTTCATCTGTGAAAATGCATCTTGTACAGTCGAGCAAGTGCTTATGCGATAGCATTGTGAAATGTAATAACCCTTAATTGCACAACTGCTTATTTATGCTGAATTAATATCTTGTCACTGTACCAGCCACTATGTAACCAATAACTGAGAACAATGTAATACCTCTCTCTTTAATTAAAACCTATTCTGAAACTCGTCGGTGTGTTATACAACACATTTGCCCCATGACTCTGAACACAAAATAATTCAACTTGAACAACAGAGCCGAGCAGCAGAGTGGGTTTTCCCTGACGGCACACACAGAACAGAGAGCCTAGAGGCGGCTCTAAATCTAATTCCACCGCGCCCCCTCTCCACTTTTTACTGCAGGGTATACTCCCTCTCGGGTTTTACTGCAGGGTAAATAAGCTGGTCTCACAGGGGTCTTTTGTGACAGCATGGAAACCCCTAGAAACACACTGCACGCTCCGCACACACATAAACCTGATGCTGAGGAAGCCACAGAGCAGATTTACTTGCTCACTTTCTCACCATTTTCTCTCTCACTGACCTTGTGCACTATAGCTGCAGCTACACACATGCACAATCCCCCGATCACCCATTATCCTTCCTCCTACTTCTCCTTGCTCCTCAACTCAGACCTTGTTATAGCTCTAAGTTATGGCAAAAACAACAGCAAATCAAATTATCCAGCCCCTGTCCCCATTAATAGATGGATCATTTTAGCAAACCACAGAAAAGTTGCCCGCTGGCCCATTAAATCATAGGTGGAATTAAACTTGTTGGACTTATTATTGTAAAGCTTTTGAGCCTCAATGTTAACTGATAGCAACCATATCAAAAGAAAATGACCACTGTTGGATTTGAATTATTCTCCTCTGTCTTATAATGTATATAACGTACAATAGGAAAATAGATATGGAGAGCTGAGAACAAAGTTGGCGGTAAAGTCATTACCAGAGGACCAATCAATCAGCGTGATTTAGAGCTCTGGAAACGAGCAGAAATGACATCATGAGCTCTAAATTCTCTTACTCTGGTGTGCTAACAAAGACAAAAGCTCATATTCTTTCTTTGTGTGTATTTATTAAAAAAAGAAAATCCACTGGCACAAATATGTAAACCGAATCCTTTTATTGTTGGTTCTATTCTTCAACGCCAAATTTCTTTGCAAAAGGTTAAAACGGTGCGTTAAAAAGATGAAGAGATGAAGATGAGGGCATGCACTCAATGTGGGATAAAGTGGAGCTGCATTGATGGTGTCGCAGAGAAGGAGACTGCTGACGCAGAACAAAAACCTTAAATCAAAGCTCTTCATGATGAAATACTTGTGCATCACTTAACATTCAAGTCAGCGTTTGTGTCTTGGATTGTCGACACTTTGGAATTCCAGGAGATTTTAAGAGAAAAGTTTTATGATGAGAGATAAGGTTTGAGTGCACACCATGCATCAGTCATAATGACGCCTCCGACACGTCCTCTAGAGTGGAAGAGGTTAAGTATGACCCCTTCCCCCTGCGGTCCATCTCAAGAGGGCTGAGAATTATTACCCTGCAGGATGTTTTCAAAATAGGCCCCGTCATAGACGATTGGGAGTCTGAGAAAAACAGAGGAATGAATTCCAGCTTGTGTTTCCTCATCAGCCAGAAAGATTAAACTTGCACTGATAAAGGACAACTACCAGAGACCTTAAGAGCATTTTGTGGGAGCTGGAAGATAAGGTGGGTTAGATTGGGGCCTGCAGTATTCTGCCAAGTGACAGAAAGCAAAATCAAGACAAGTTCTCATGCTTTTTTAAATTATTCTTATAACTATCCGCTGTTTTACAAAACGCTCAGTGAAGTTAATAACACAATCATGTCACTTTGTTTCAGCTGTGGTTGTTTCTAAAGCGCTCTATAAATAAAGTTGAGTTGAGGAGAGTTATTGGCAGGCTAATATATCTAAATACTTATAGTTGCGCATTGCTTCAGTGGTGAAATGATGTCCCATCATGCTTTGTGAGGGGACATGTTTTCAACTTCCCATCACACTGTTTTTAATGCAGCTGCCCACTCCAGGACTGCTGTCCGGTGGCTCTCTGACCCCGATGAGCATCTCGCGGCTGCAGGAAGCATCACCTTATACATGAAAACACGTCTAACTGACTAATGTATTGACTGCTGGCTTGTGAAGCGGCAGACGTTTCATGATTTGGCCAACTTGATCTTTGCGAGAGCAGCTTTATGTTGATTAAAATAGCAGCATCAGAGCAGCAATGGAGAAAGAACAAAGTCAAAGTAGAACAAGAGCAAAAAGACACTACCAAGCGCAGCAGATGGGGACAGGCTCATGGCTTCCCTTTGACATTAAGTACGATTTAATATGAAAATCATGCAGAAGCTCCTGTTTAACACACAATTGATGTCTGTAGCATCTCACTGTTTCTGCAACAGAAATAGTTGCATTATCCTGCCGATGCTCTTCTGAACTCAGCCGAACTGTCTCCGTGCTCAAAAATGTGTCACATGATTTAGTTTCAAGCAGCAAAATAAATTAGCACTAATGTGTTTTCTGAGTTGTTGTTGACCGTGGCCTTTACAAGTCAACCCCATACGGCTCCTCTGTGATGACAGCCCACTGACGGAGACACAGAGAGCTATTCATCTGCTCTCTGAGCCGCATGTCACTTTTTGTGGCTTTCCAAACTTTCAAAAACCACAGACTTGTCAAAGAAAGGCGATCATGATTATGGCGTCCTCTTCTACGGTCACATGTAATTATCTTATGCTGGTTATTTGAAGCGTTAGCTGGACTCAGCACCGGGTTTTCTCCTGTGAGCTGCAAGTGGTGTCTCGAGTTACATCTGACGCTGCTTTGTGCAAATGATTTAATTTCATTTTCTGGTCTGTCCTGATGTGTGTGTTCAGTCTGAAAACTAATACGTCACAAGATACACACCACATCGCCACAAAACCTCGTCTGTAGTTCTATTAGACGTGCAAAGGTCCATGTGCATGGTTCCAGTAAGAAATAAATACCAGCCACATCACAACAGTTTAAGATATTTTAGACAAGATTTAACTCAAAGAAAACACGAGTCTAAAATTATTAAACGGAACAAGGTTGTGTCCGCTGGGTTGCAAAACAAGAAGTTCATGACCATTGTATTTGGATTAAAATGATAGGACCTGATTGATAAAAACAGACCACACAAAATGTTTCATGTGAGTAATTCCACAAAATCAGACAGAAACAATTCTTTGTGGTTAGATTTTATAGGTTGAATGAAAGAACAACATGCTGAGGAGCAGGTTATGTAAATGTTCTCATTCAAGTGGTGGTAATTTGAGTTTACAGGCGATCTATCATAGATCGAATCCTGCTTAGGATTTCATCGAAAATAGAAATGTGTCACTCTTCCATGTACTTGTTTAAATCACCCATTGAAATAGCAACAGAGTTATTTGTTTATCCTGTTTAGACATGCCAGAAAATTGTGAGCAACATTGTATTTTAACCGTTTGGTTTGGAGCACCAAGTATTGAATCCATCAACAGGATTCAGAAAAGGTCTTTTCCGTGACCATAATTCACTATAATTATCTTGTGACCTCGCCGAGCGGCCAGAGTAAATGAGCACCTGTCAATGGACATAAACTTTGGGTTTTTTTGATGGTCTTTAGCAGCGGGAACAATGGCACATATGTGCCACAAGACATTAAAACTACATTATAGTTTATTGCTATTTCAGAAGAGTCATTGGGCGAACAAAAATAAATAACTTCAGAATGTGCTGAACATAGATTGCACATAACAAGCCCATTCAGATCTTCCACTGTTTAAGCAGCCTTTCAGCAGCAGTTTTTCACATGTCAATTTCATGGTCATCAATGATGGAATATTTGGTGGATTTTTTTTGCAAGATGAACAGAAAAAAAATGTAAAGTACAGCAAAAAAGGCTCCTTGTAAGCCGAATGATCTGTGTCACTGAGTGGCAAGGACGATGTTCTCTTTGTCAAACTCCCTCCTAAATCACACGCCACATCAGAGAAAGGTTGATTAACACCTGCTTTCAATTAGGTGACTTTCCCATCAGGCTTTGGGTGTAGGGAGGTTGAGAAGCCTCATGCCTCGTCACGTCGAAGATGTTACCGAATTAGAAAGCTATTAAATCACAGGAGCAGACGCACGGCGTTGCGAGGGGCATCGTTTGTCTTCATTTGAGCCGGCCCTCCATGATCATCTCCACAGGGGCGGCTAATTGAAAAAGGGCTTCAGAAATGCGATTGTTAGCAGCGATAATAATTTATTGCTTTCAGCTTGTGGAGTCCAGGGAGTCATTTGTATTCATTAGTGTAAATTCAAATTATGTTTGCGATTAAAATGTGACTTTGACAGGCGGAGGGGCCTCAGACAGGGACAGGCGCTGATGAGACCTTTGCTCCGGGTCACTGCCTCCCACATTTGCCGCTTGCTAAATACGGGCTGGAGGAGCCTTTTTAGCCTCACCACCATCAATCTGTGTCTGATTCAAGTTGAGACGTTAGCTTTGATGGCCTCGGCTTGGGTGTCTCTGTGCACGCCGAGTGCATTTAGTAGGCAAATTACCCTACCTTCTGAAAGACAACACCAATCACACGTAAACACTGGCGCTGCTCACTTCAGAGTCGTTCTCCTCTCTTCTCTTTCTTTTAGCCAGTAGGTGGTTATTATTTGTCATTCCTGACTAATATTGACCAAGCTTTTCTCTAAATGTCAGGCTGGGATTTCTTTGACATCGAAGAGGAGATGGCAGTTAAGTAGGTCAGTGTCACTATGATGAACATCAACCATGGCGGGTCAGTGACTGGGCTGCTCTTCCACTTGCCCGCCGCCTGTCACAGACCACTGAGCCAGGGGAGGCAACGGAGCTGAGTGCTCCTTTATTGAAGCCCGGTAAATTACTCCAGTATACAGGCTGTCACCACATAAAGTGAGGAACTTTATCAGATGTATACTGCCAAAGGTCATATTTTATTGACCTGACAGGTCTCTGGCGGGGGCCTTCTGGAGAGGCTGACAAGACTGGAGCAAATGCTCACGTCTAAAGGCTGTTCATGTTGGACACGGAAATGTCAAGTGAAGCAGTTTTGAAGGCAAGAACACCCAAGATATTTTAGATTCTATACTCTATTTTTTCATCTAAACTCAAAGTCATACAATTATCTCGTAGTGATATAAAATACTATTCCAAGTCTGTCAGGTGTCAAGTCTGTTATCGAGGACTGCATTGTCGAGACTCTTCCGGGTGGACTTTGCATGATCTTCCGAGTCTATATGTTTAGGTTTTCTCGATTTACTTTCACAATCTAAAGATAAGTAAAAGTAGCACAAACAGTGAACAAATCAGTAACCGTCGTTGTTCGGTAACTTGTATTTCATTGTCACAATGCTTCTTAGCAGTACCAATTCCAGTATTGGAAAATCTCTTAATTTCCCCTTTAAATGATGCCAGATTTGTTAAAAAAAAAAAAAAAACATGTGTTTGTGTGATGGGTACCAGAGTATGTATGTGGCAAATGGTGATTGCAGAATTGTGTATCATCCACACAGCGGTGTGAGACGAGCCTGGTAACCCAGAGGTGTCAAGCTGTAGTGGAGGTCTATGATTCTACCACACAATAAGGCTCCTGTGGTTGAATGTATGAGTAAATACTTGAATTACAAATATGTCTCATTTCATATTTTAACCACATTGAAGAAAAAAACAGTCAATAGCAGAATAAGCTATTTGGCATTGGCCGTGAAGATTTGACACATTTTTCATGGATACAACTCACATACTCAGCTCTGCTGCTCACTCTACAAATTCACGTTCCTTATGAAAGTAAGGGAAATGAACAGGGCTTACAATTGTAAAATGTTTATTATAGATAGGCGCTGTCACAACAAAAAAATATATGAACGAGTGTCCTTAGTTTTTGTGCCTAGTTTATGTTGAGTCAGCTGATGATTAAATATTCTGGTGAAAGCACAGTAAGTGTTGCTGTGCTTTCTCTTCTGTTTCTCCATTCACTCCCCTGTGTCTGGATGATGATGATGATGATAATGATGATGATAATGATGATGATGATGATGATGATGATGATGATGATGATGATGATGATGATGATGATGATGATGATGAGCAATAATTGTCAAAATACACATTTTAAAGCTGACAGAAGAGTGCCTTCAAAGTCCCTGCAGTCAAATTGCAGGGAAAACAGTGAAAGAGAGTGATTATTTTTTAACATTATTTAACTTCGCCCCCCCAAAAAAATTGTTCTACCTATGATATGTCATCACAGGTATCTAAGTGCATTTTAGTACTGAATACTTTTTCTGACTCTGTTGAAATGTTGAAACTGTCACGACTAATGTAGGAGGTGTACCTTTTAAAAACCCTCATGGAGCTCTGAGTTACAGGAGGGACAGATCAGCCTGAACATAGTATGTCTGCTCCTCTGACGCGTCCTTCCCCCTTACAGGATTTCCAGTATCCCCCACCCCCCTTCCTCAGACTTGACTGCACAAAAACAGATTTCCCCTCTCAATTAGGCATGAAACACATACTTCAACAACGTCATACCTTTCTATAAACATGGGAAACATGCAAACATACACACACAGCTGTATACCTGTGGAAAATCCCGGAGTTTCCTTCTGACCCTGAGCCGCACTCGACAGGAACAGGAGCACCAAACTTGCATCAATAGAGCTTTTCTCTTTGGTAGAGGGAAACCTCATACATGCACATGCATCCACACAGTCTGCCTGGGTACACACTCACAGGGCAACCCCCTCACGCACTCCCACGCTACAGGACTCAGTAAATGTCAGACCATGGGAGAGAGGGTTTATCTTGGAGTCTTGTGGTATTTTTACACCTTTACTTACTGCCTCACACACATGCTCCCATATGTGTATGCATGCACACTATATATATATATATATATATATATATGTGTGTGTGTGTGTGTGTGTGTGTGTGTGGTGTGTGTGTGTGTGGTGTGTGTGCGTGTGTACTGCATCCTCATATGTACGGCATCACTAATGGTTTTCCTTTTAGCGTATTTCATCATTTTAATTGTTTGAGTTTGTCTTGACGACTGCTTTCAGACCATTTTTGCGTCGAGTCCTCACTTCTCACCCTTGATGGGTGGAGTTCACAGCCTCCGCCCATCTCTCTGCTCTCGGATTAAGCAAAAAGAGATTACAGTGAGGCCAAATGCTGGCCGTCACAAATGACTCTTACTAATATAAAAAGTAGAGACATTACCAATAAAACAAATGTGTAGTTTCCCTGGTCTAACCAAGATCCACATCGTATCGACCCCACCTCAAGATAATCTGGGAAGATTTTCTTGACTATCAAAGATGGATTACAGTGGCAAGATATGCTGTTTAATGTAGCTACTGGAATGTCAATAATGCCATCAGTGTCAATTTTGAGATGTATTTACTGACCAGAGCCTTCTGTCAAAGATATTTCTAGTGACTGCTTAGGCATTTATCTAATCTAATATCTCTAAAATGCAGTTAAAAAGAATTATTTCTCATCACCTAGTGAGTGATGAGTCAGCTCATATTCAGTAGTCAGCCTTGGTAGCTCTTGTCAAAGCAAGCAAATCTCACAAAACGAAATTGCAGATTTCAATGCTCAGTAGCATGTTAGTGTAGTATGTTCCAGTGCATGGGCAGCTGTTGTTTGCTTCTTTCACATCCTAAAAATGGCTGTGTGTTTGCCACAGGAATGGCAGTGGCTGCAAGTGATAGGGGTGACGGAGCCATGACAATGCCTGTCTCACTTCCTGCTGTTCCACACAGGAGCCTAAACTACTAATGGCCCCCTAATGTATAAATGCCATTCTGTAGGCATTAGTCACACTTTGTCTCTCTCCAGCACACACACACACACACACACACACACACACACACACACACACACACACACACACACACACACACACACTCACTCACTCACTCGTTTGCATAGCGATACTTGTAGGGGCCCATACAATCACATTATGCATTCCCGAACACTTTAACGGAAATTTAACCCTCACAACCTGCTCAACCTTAACCTCATTGTAACCTTGACTTCACAACCAAATCAGAACCGTTAATCATAAGCCTGAACAATTTGTTTATAAGTTTGTCTGGTCCTACATCGTACCTCTCAAATATTGTGGGCTCTCAGGTTTCAGTCCCCTCAAGGACTGTAAAACAAGAGCATGCACTCAAACGTGATCACATACACACACACACACACACACACACACACACACACACACACACACACACACACACACACACACACGCACACACACTCACAAGGGCAGATCTATCTAAGGCATTAGTCACAGTGGCAGCCCTGCCTATGGTTGGATTGCAGATGAGGGCCAAGGCCAGGGGCTGAGGGTCTAAATTTTCTTGCACAAACAATGCATGTCAAAGGGGCCCATCAGAGGCATTCTTTGAGAATGGGAATATGTTGTTTAGAGAACAAAGAGGGGGCAGCAGGACTGTGCCAGGGACCGGTGACGATAGAGATGTGTATATCTCGATGTGCAGAATGCGATTGTAATGTGTGCATGCTTTCCATGAGTTTGCATCACAACGCAATCCGTTGAGATGAGTAAATCCAAAGTATAGAGAGATGAATTCTGTTTTGTATTCTGGAGAAGAAAATGATCAAACATGCGACTGTGCGGGGGCTTCATGTGAGTCCGTAAAAAAGAAAATCTCTTTCATTGTTTTTCTGTGATGCTGTACAGCAAGACCTCAAGCAGGGAAAGACAAAGGCCTCCTCATTGCCCTGGGAGTTTTTGACAGCTAAATATCTTCATTCACACACAAGGCATTACAGATGCAAATTGCCATTTAGGTGCATGTATGCAAGAAAGGGGACGGTCATTAATCCCTATTTAAAGCATCATTTATCAGAGTTCAAATAAGACTGTAAGAGAGGCCATTAATCATGTATATTAAGTAAAATCCTTGTGTAACAATGTGCGTTTTGTATGTTGTATTCACATGAGTGTGTGTGAGGGCCCGAGCGCTTGAATGTGACCTTACCCAAACTTACTGACATTTTCCCACACATGTCAAGAAAGCTGTACGAGCTGACAACCAAAAAAAACACTTTGATAAATTCATCATCTTCCTCTTTCCTCCCACATACATGATCAATCAAAATTTCTTTTATTGCCTCTTGAGGCACAGTATACTGGTTGTCAGAGAGGTAGCGGGGGCCCTTAGAAAAGATATATGGTGCATTTTGGCGGGAAACTTTAAACTAGACATAAAATTTGTATGTGATATTTCCAAAAGTGGAAACTTAAAAAGAACTCAGCAATAACCAACAACTAACAGATGGCCCCGGGTCAAAAGCCTGTCATGCTGCTGCAAAAGTACAAACCTGTATTTCAGTCTATTTAACAATTAGGGACCCTCGCAGCATGGGACATGGACATCATTATTGCAGAGCATCAATCAGACCCCTGAAATCAACCGTGGCCAGCTATTGCTGAACTGTGACTACTCTAAGCCTGTGACCTTATAACAGAGGCTGTAAAACACATAAGAGGGCTTTTATTCACTTCTTTCAGTTTCACGTGATTCTTCTATCATATTGCTTTGCTTTAGAAAGCAAACAATTTAACAGTCTGGTCTGTGCACACACACTCTTCATCTGTGTTGAGCCACAGACTGACTACAAGCCAAGACAAAATTGAGAACATTATTTCCTCGTTTTCATCAGAAAAGGTGGCGTATGGTTTGGCATGTGCGTGTATTTGTGTAGGCTGTGATGTCAACGTGTGTGCGTGTTAGAACAACAGAGTTTCTCTTAAGTGGCTGGAAACTGTAACAAGCTTGTGGTTGTCGGAGGGGGATTCCATAAGAAAACACCTCACCAGGGCTTTCCTCAACATCCTTTTCCTCCACCTACGCCGGCACCACCACTCATACACCCCAATGAACTGTGACATGCATGCATGCTGCAAGTGTGAGGCATGCTAATTTCGGCTTCTCTTGGATAAATATAAAACCATGCAGGGACTTTGCTCTTTGTTTACATTCAGTGATGATTCTTAGGACATTTAATAGTTGTGACGCAGGACTGGGGCTGTGCTGAGCATCACCCGGACCCGGAGACATCTTTCACTCTTTGGAAATCACAAGTGAGAGATATGAGGTCTTTCTTAAAATATATTGAGGACTTCGGTAACTATACTGTAAAGAAAAGCTTGTTACTATTATCAATCCTATGTGTTTCTCATTAAATCCATATTTGACTCCCCATTTCACTTTTGGTTGTGCAGACTACGGTCTCTAGCTGGTTGTAATGTTTCACACCTCTGCAGAGCCGGGCAAAGTAGAGCGGTGTTTCCAAACTCCATGAAACACATTTTCCAACAATTTACACGTTTCGGCTGTTTACCAGGTAGAGACCCCTGAGAGAACACTGGCTGGAAACTTAATCGAGGAACGCTATTTAATGAGTGAACGGGTGGGGGTGGAGGTGAGGAGCGGAGCGGGGGCTTATGCTATTTGATTTCACATTGTAACATAAAGTTGACCTGGAATTAATCCTATGGAAACTGCAAGAGTATGTGGAATACAACCACTTCTGATGTTGCAGGGTGAGAGGCAATGATTAAGATTTTTAATTCCTATAATGGGATATTAGAGATCAATCCTGGCATACACTGCTCAAAAGTGGCACATTTTGGAGTGGCTGCTTGTAATACTTCTCACAAAACAGAGCAGACATTGGCTACTTTAGACAAAAACAATGAACTGTTTTATGGAATATCAAGGTAAATTGCCAGTCAGCAGTTTTCTTACAATAAATTTAGATAAGTGGTTCTCAAACTTTTGGCCATTTCATAATGTGACCAAAACGTTTACATCAACAGTGTGCTTAAAGGATTTATAATTGTTCAATCAAAATGAGACAATGTAATTCTGGATTCAGTGTTTTGTAAATATGATTGTCAGCATTGTATTTTTTTGGGCAGTATCATAGTTTACTGAAGAGATTTTTAATTTTTTTTTACTTTTAAAAGACAGGGACAACAATGGTGCACCTGTTTGGAGGTCGCCTTACATCTGACAGCCATTACTATCCAATGCAATTGTCCATTAGCTTACACTTACCAGGATACCACCAACGATGCTTCATTCATCTTTTCCATCTTGGAACACACACACACACACACACACACACACACACACACACACATAAAAATGAAAAGGATTTTCTCCTCAACCTGGGCCTCTTCCTGCGGGAGTTTATTATTCTTTCTCTGTTGACATGCCATGTGCTGTTATCTTTGAATAACATGCTAAAACATTTTTAAATTCAGTGATACATTTGATGACAACAGCTGGATTGTCTGGCTTTGTGTTCAGGTGTCAAGGTGTGTCTCACATTACAAAACTCTGACAAACCTTAAACCTTTGTCTGCTTTCTTTTTCTGCTTTTCATGCTCAAAAATGTCACTATACTTCCACAATATGTCCAACGGAATTTGAGCGCAAGGTCCCATTTCTGCAGCAGATGGTTTCACCTCATGCTTTAGCACTTCTAACTCTTGTTACTTACAGTAGGCTTTACCTTTTGCTTAATGATGGTCTTGCAACACTTTTGTAATGTGTTAGCGGCGGGCCCGGGTCATTGGCTGCTGCTTTGAGGCCTCTGTGTTCTCTTAGGCCTCTCCTTTCCCAGCTCCTCTCCCCTGAAGCACTGTGGGTGTGTTTAGAGCATGCTCAGCAGGCTGCCCTCAATCACAAAGCTCTGTTCTTCCACACTCCGAGGCTGCCAGCTGGTGAGAGTGGGTAGAGTGGGAGTATGTGTGTGTTTTGAGAAAAAAAGGGGAAAAAAGAACCCAAAAATGCCCAAAACAAAAAAGCATAGCAACTTTATCAACTCCTCCCTGCTGACGCAACTGGAGTGGAGAGGAATGAAACGCCAACTTGGACGCAGAACTTGGATCTTGAAGTCGAGTAAATCAACAAGCTGGACTCATTAGCCTCCGCACTGCGGGTTTTTTTTTTTTATATCTCCCCAGCAGGCAAGTAAGGCTGATAAAGCTCCTCCAGTCCGTAGCCGCTTCACAATCGAGAAAAAAAGAACATAAAATACAAAGAGAGAATAAAGTGCTGGCTTTGGGGTTTCAGGAATCCAAATTAACTGTGGGTCATGTCATGACAGAGCCTTGCTGCAGTAAAGCAAGAAGACAAAACGGCTGAACTACATCACCTTTCTGGAGCATTGGGCAGATCAAGCAGTCTCATGGGAACTCACATGGTCCCGATGACCCGCCCGCCATGAAAGCCTTTTACAGAGACATGCAGGTTCTCAAGCAGAAGAGCCGAATAAAGATAAAAGACTTGGGGATGTGAAAATGAACGACACAGTTTCCAGTTTTTGTTGTGACCAAATGATGCACACCCTGTGGACCTGGCTCGACTGCCTGTCAGTTGGTTGATGAGCATCAACATCCGATCCAGTCGAAGTCTTCAAAGAAAACCAGCAGACACCAAGAGAGATGCATCTGTCATCTGTCATCTCCCATAAAGCCTCAAATTGGAATACAAACAAAAAAAAAGTCCACTTCCTTCCTCCCAGGCATCGCGAAGCAGCCAGGTTTTTGGAAGAAAGACATTACAGCGCTCATCATACACCCACTTGATTATTTACAATAGCACTGGAATGCCGTCGAGGCTGAGAGCTGCTTGAGATGTGGCTTCAGCCAGACTGACAGCAAGAGACACAATTTTAAATGCTGCAGTGCCCAAAGATAATCAAGCAACTTCTTTCAAGAGCCGTCAAAACTGCTGGTCATGTGCCATGTCAGTTCATAAACGCATCATCTGGCCTTTCACCAACATCTGCTGCAGTGCAGTGGACACTGATCGCTTACTGATCCCTAAACAATTCAATTTAATCTCAAATGTAATGAGTTTATAATATGGTAGCACAAATGGGACCCAAAGAGCAGCGTTCCTGCAATTCAGTCAACTCCTCTTGTAATTTCACTGAAGGTCAGTTGTTGGATTGTTGTAACATGCATTCTGTATGTTCAAGATGTAGAAAAGGGAACCAAGGAGTAGATGCAGACAAGCAATTATAAAGTTGAAACTAAAAAGGGTCTTTAATGAGGATTTACCCGCAAAAAAAAAAAAAAAACCAAAGACATCCATATGGGTCGTTAATATAGCATGGACTGACTGAGGCTCATATACACCACCAAGGAATTATTATTTGAACTTAATCAAACAGCCATCCTGTACAGTAGTAGTAAATCCCGCTATAAACAGTGCTGTATGACTTTTACAAAAGACGAAGCTCCTCATTGTGTATAGTTTTTTTTGCCAGATGTGTTTGGATTCTTGCCTTTGAACCCCTTAAACTCCCAAAATATCACTACTGGGAATACATCACAGTAGTCTTCCTCAGCCTTTCTCCAACAGGATGACCACAGAGTGAATTAAATGCATTTGGAGTTTTGAGGGTTGTAACATTGAAGTACATTGTTTTCACAGCTGCATGCAGTAAACAAGATATTTCAGGAGGTTTTGCTTCTTTCTACAAAAAAAAAACAACAAAAAAACAATTAAATGGCTTTTTTCAAATCTTGCATTCTTATCATAACCAGACCAACACTCGGATCCAAGCAGCAAGAATGCAGCCAACATTTTTTGCTTCCATGTGGATCAGCCCCCACATTCGGTTTAAAGTTGGCTGTTGTGGTTGGCCAAACTGCAGCGCAATGGACCTGATCCGTTTTCAAAGCTTCTTCCACTGATCTCTGCTATTAAAGCAGACACTTAGAGAGCTATTTCAGGAGCAAGCCTGGGGGCCACAATAAGAGGGTTTTATTGTTGTGAATGGGGCTTGAAATGAAACAAGCCACTTTTGAGCCTCACTGAAACAATTTCGGTGGAAAAAGGAAAGGCAGACTTAATGAGGTGGATTTGGAAGGATAATCATACGAATGATATGAATTCAGAAGTCACACTCAGCTGGCTGAACAATGAAACAGGCCTTTTGACTCAAGAGGCATACGGAAGCACTTCAGAGAGGATCCTGCTTGGCTACGGTTTCAGTTTTCATTCCCCCAAAACCATGATTATTCTTTTGAATTTCACCCCATCAAAACTGCACTCAGACCTTATGGCACCACAGCAATCCTCTCTGGTCTGTGATTTGCATTTCAAAATTTTGGGAACATGTTTGAAGATCTGGAGATCAAATGCAATGTTACAACGTTGAACTATCCCACTGGGTCAACTACAAGATAGAAATAATTATATAAATACAAACAATTTAAATAATGATATAGTCAAATAGGCAAAGCAGACTGTTGGATGTTTTTGTTTGTTGTTGGGGGTTTTTTGTTACCATAAGCCAGACAGCAGGACACGGGCAGCAGGTCAGAGGTAATTTCTGCAGGAACTTCACACATGCAGGCAGACAATGGATGTTATTGACTGTTTATGCAATGAATGAGTTTTTTGTGCAAATGATATCATACATTAGCAATACTGAGGTGCTAATCTGATACTGAACAATGATTTGTCAGTTAGATGAATGTAGTGTGCACCCTCCACAACCAAACATGATACATGGTACAGCGGCTTCACAGGGGTCTCGATCAACCTCTCTGCTATTTGCCTTTGCCTGTCTTGGTTTGGCAAAGTGATGACTGAAGAGAAACACAATCAGGTCCGGAGAGCTGCTGTATGTCCTTCATTCATCCATCACATCAAGGACTTTCTGAAAACAAAGCTCAAGCAAGCAATTAATGCTGCTGAACTGGAGCACTGTGCTGCTCAGTGCAGAGTCTGCCTCGAGGCGCAGACCGTGGAGGTCACAAAACCACTTCCTATTTACTTTAACATCACCCATGTAGTGGAAACAACAGAGCCGGCATCAAAGTTGTGCTACTGCAAGAAAAACTCACTTATAGCCTGAAGCCTTTTTGGGATGTAACATTAAGCCAATGGCAGTAACAAAAAAAAAAAGAAGGCCTGATTCTCTTCATACAGCTGAAAATGTTCCTGTGTCCTTAGCGGAGGTGACAAGAAGTTCAAACCAAGATTTTCTAAATTCAGGGCAAATCCCCTCTTGAGCTCTTTAAATAGACAGTCTTACAAGAGTATTTGAAAAGAAACATGTTGCCCATCAGATCAGCTAGAGGCTGGCATCATGTTTCCTGTGCTGAATAAAAAAAGACTTTACACCACTCCACCACGTATACTGATGGAGAGACGGCGGAGAGAAGCTCAGGGCCAAACAGAGTGTTTTCCTTGGCTGCAGTCAGAAAGAGTACCAAAGGGGGAAAAAAATCCCTGGATATAGCATGAAATGCTGCACTGCACACAACAATAAACATGTTTTAACGGCAACTGGAAAGAGTTTTTACTTCGTCTGTTACTTAGAGGTTTGGCTTGAAGGATGAGTAGGAGGAATATTTAGTTCACTACTTTGCTTGTGACTATGCTTTCTCTGTCTCTCTCTCTCTCTGTCTCTCTCTCTCTCTCTCTCTCTCTCTCTCTCTCTCTCTCTCTCTCTCTCTCTCTCTCTCTCTTTCTCTCTCACACACAAACACACACACACACACCAATGCAAAACAACATATTTCTCCCGCAGCCCCCACAGACCTTCACTCCATCATGTCACATGTTTCATGAAAGTTTTTCCTGCCAGCTGCCCTCAAGGTAACTCACACTAACATAACCACCTCCATGGGAATCTGAGAACTGCATAGTCGAGTTGAATCTGTGGTTGTATGCTCTATAAATCGTTATTTCGGGTGTTTTTCATGATTCAGATATCTTCGGCTGGACAAACAGAAGCCAAAAGAAAAGAAGTGGGCTTCTCCTCCTGTATCAGTACAAACTTAGAGGACGACAGCAGACTAAATTGTTAGGGCCAGTCTCAACATCGATTCCCTAGGCAGCTTTTCACCTCGTGGCTCCAGAACACCCGTGTGGTGTGGCTCTGGGCCACTGAGCTCTAAAGACAGATGAGATAATCTGGCAATGATGGAGGTCCACTGTGGAGAGTGTTTTGTCTGTGATGAAGCTAATAAAGTCCAGCCACACTGTCTGATCCCTGATCCTTGGCCCAGCTCCAGATCGGGCATACTGCTCCTGTCTCTTCACTTATCGTCTCCTCTCTGCCCCCTCCCAACTGTGACAGGAGGGTTTCCAGGATCAGCTTTGATCAGTGTCTGCCTGTCATTCAGCATTAGTCACCCTGGGATAGGGGAGCACACTCTGGGCTCGGGATGGACCGGAGAAGTGCTGAATGGTTAGGGCCCATGGCTGTGGAACAATCAGCTCTGTGTGGTAAAGCAGATGTCTGGGTGTTAGCAGACATGCCACGGTGTGTGCCACATGCCTCACCCCTGACACTGTCATGAACCAATCTGCACTGCACATTACAGCTTTATCTTCTACGTACGGCCCCACGCCTCTTCTAAAATGGAACTCTTGGCGAGATTAGGGCTTATGTTATTCAATCAGAACTTGATATTTAATGAGTTTTCCAGGGCAAAACTCTGATGATGGGCATATGTATTTCTGCTGACTGAACAGTGGAATGATCAGAGGGCAACACATGCAGATTCACAGTGTTCCTCTTGTATAAAAATAGCTTATTTCAGTCTACAACTCCTGTGCTGCCTGAATGCCACTGCTGCTGCTGCTGCTGCTGCTGCTGCTGCTGCTGCTGCTGCTGCTGCTGCTGGCTTGTTTGGTTGCCAAGCATGACCTCAAAGATCTCCTGTTCACATCTCTCATCTTAATCTACCTCATCTTTGCATAGTACACAGTGTAAAAGATGACCGAGGGTTCAGGGAGGTTGAAGAAAAAGTTAAACATTATTGCATAGCATAGGTAAATAATGAACGATAATGTAAAAGAAACAGAGCAGTGCGGGAGATATGATCAGGCAAATCAGAGGAAAATGTGTCAACTGAATATTGGAAATTGTAGTAGTGGCACGGCTAAACGTCAACCAGATAACTCTACCACAGAGCAGTTCAACAGCTGTAAAACATTCCCATCCATATCCCAGTAGCAGTGCCCATGGACACCTGGTAGCCCTCTGGAAACATTGTGAATTGCCCATGGTGCATGTTCTCAAAATAGTGGTCAGAACAAACTAACTCATTCATTGTATGATTTAAAAAAGGATGAACTCCCACTTAAAGAATAGAAACAATAGGTATAAATGTTTCTCACATGCGTTTAACACTATTTCACAACCTGTGCTTTTTTAAAATTCACTTTCACTACTTCAGAAAACTTGTATTGCCTTTACGTCGGTCTTTGGTGGAATAAGAATCTACATAACAGACACAATGTAAAGACCTCATGGTTCATTGCCGGAGCCTTGGAAGCAGGCCCGAGCGCAATATAAGCATACAGACACAAATGCCCATGAACACATTCAGAGTATCCACACAAACCTTAAAACATCTGACACCACTTCCCTGCTGCTCCCTCCATGTCATAAGGGGAAGTCCATTCATTTCAGAAAAATGCCTTGTGAATCAGAAAGGCTGAACCAAGACTGAGGTTTCAGTTTACATGGCGACTCAATGTTAACAGCTCGTGTCCGCCACATCCCAAACCATTCATAAATAATATTTATATTTCAGGGCTGTGATAAGATGAACAGGCATCATTGATCATGAAGCACTGAACCATAAAAGTAAAGCAACATGAAATTCGACATTGTTCATTTTAATCTTCCAGTTGTCAAATCTATAAAACTTAAGCAGCCAGAGTTTTATTCTATAAAATGTGATGCTTTCCAACTCATGGCCACTCAGCTGCAATCACATTACTGGTGAACATATCAGATAACACAACCCTTTCAGCATTTCCTGTTCATAAACCAAACGCTGAGCTTCACCCAGCAGCAATCAATCACCGAGGTTTATGTTATTGTGCGACCACATGCAGACATACACAAACATAACCAGACTCAAAGGGCAAGTCAGAATGACACAGAAAAAAGTAAAAGTCAGGTCAAAAAAAGTGACAAGTATGCCAGGTAAAATCAGGAAAAGTGAAAAAAAACTTAATAGGCAAGCAGGGAAATGGAAAGTTACGTAGAATACTGAGACAGAAATGCTGACACATGTATGAGTGAGTCGCCAGAAGCAGATTTAACTCATGTTTTCCTTCAGACTGTCTAAAGACCTATTCAAGCTCATTGTACTGCAAAAGTGCAATGGATTTCACAATATCTTTATTCTGAAATGGTAAAAGACATTGACCTCAAGGCTTTTAAGGGGAACAATATACCCTATATTGCCCACAACACATTACGTAAATGTGACTCATTTATTTTACAGCCTCCATGCAAAACCGCAGCTCTCTATGTGCACATTTCCGAGAATGCCTTGGTATTCTCCATAGTACACGAGGGATGTAAGTTCCCCTGGTTAAATTAAAACTGCTTCCGTCTGTCCTCTAATCTGACGAGCCAATAAAGGATTGAGACCTGAAGGTTCACTTTGTCTAAAACCAGGAAGTTATCAACAAAAGGCCTTTACTGATATTAATTGAATCAGCGTTCCTGTGAGATTGGACACTGCTGCTCTGGCTTTGACCTTACAGCAGGCTTTCAAAAGACTGACAATGTGCTCAAGACTCACTCGCTCTCTCACTGTATATTTAGTCTGTGGGTTGCCCTGCCGGTAATACCTCCAGAGGCAATAGATCCCCGTGGATGAAGTCTTTGTCCTTGTGTCGACAATTGCCAAGATCATGAAATATCAAACTCAATCAACACGAATTCGGAACAGAAAAACATAAAGGTTTCTTTTTTTTTTTGTCAGCTTTCTTGACTGTCAGCAATCAGTCAGTTACCACTATCATTTTTTTTTACTTCCTGAAAAACCCGCCATCATGACATCACTGGAGCAGCGGTCATGTTCAATTAGAGCCCTGAGCACATCAGGAGGTCTGAACCCCCACTAATGGGAACTAGATATTGCCATTATTACTCTGCATGGAGCGTACATTTATTGGGAAATATCATACACCGACTTACTGAATGATGGAGACAGGAGCAAATTAGTCCATAGGTCGATCTGACAGATCCATCAAGCCCCACTCTGTATTACATATCTACTTTCTTCAGAGACACAGCTCTGGAATAACAAACTTTTTTTTTTCCAACGGACCTTGAGACCACTGGGCAAAAGTCAGCCCAACAGAAACAAACCACATGTAAATCTCAGCAGGACGCTGTACTGAATGTGTGTGGGCATATCACGCTCTGGTAAAACATCAGCGTGCATGAGTGTGCAAGATTATCACATCCCATAGAAGAAACACAGATCCTCCATTCTTCACATCTAAGAACTCAAAAAAAAAAAAAAATAACACAAAATGTGAAGTGAAGAGGAAGTGACAAATATGCACCCTTTGATTTGTTTTACAGTTTAAATACTCAAGCTAATTCCCTTGTGTTACGGCTCTGTTTTCTGTCAATATTATTAAACCTGCAGCAATTCCCACTCCTCAAATTAAACCTTACTTTTCACTTGAATTTTGGAACAAGCTAAGAAAAACAGTGCAGTCCGCCACAAAGGCTCAACATTCACGTTTCTGTTTGACACGGTCATCTACCAAAGTCACTCAGGCCCCGTTGTGAAATCCTAATAATTAAAGGATTTAGCCAATCAATCTCACAGCGCAATTTCCTCCATCCTGGCTGCAGCCCAATGGGGTTTCAGGGCAGCCTGTAGAGGTGAAGGTCACGGACCTATGGGACGTGTTCAGGAAGTAGCAGCACACAGCGCAGTCTGTAATGAATATCATGGGCGTCAGAGTAAACACAACACCACTAGTCACAGTTCAAATCACACGCTCACGAGAATATTTGGCATTCTCAACAAACACTGGACACTCAGTTACTTCAATGTATGAGCACCGAGCTGCTTGCTTAGCTCTGTCACTAACTGGAGACTGTTGTATATGAGTGAATATGCAATAACTTGCAATAATTGTTACAGCAATGGAAAATAAATCCTATGTTTTTATGCTAACAGTACAGATGTGCCTCACACGCAACATAAAAGTTGAGGTTTACAGGGAATCAGTAATGTTTCTTTTCCCATTGGTCAGACTGATGTCCCCGCTAGTACAGAAGGACAAGTAGAAACACGCACACACATACTTCCATTTATTTTTCTTAATCACTGATCAACCCTCCTGTCAAGTGGTTTGAGTCGCTGTCAGGGAAACTACTGTGAGCTGCTTCACACAATAATTGTGCCTATACCTCGCCACAGGCTGGGAGGACAGAAATGAGCCAAAGTGAATCAGAATCAGTCAGATGCCAATTAGGCATGAACCAATATTCCCAAAGAGAGTTGGTGTACCATGGGTTCATTTTTCTGCACAAAAGTCAATACGTCACATTAGGTGAAATCGTGAGAAGTCAAGAGCTGTCCACTGGTTTTTATCCACGGGTAAACCAAGACGCCCCCTTTCAGACTATTACAAGGCCACCTGTGAGTCCAGGAGCGTTCTATCAAAAGCAAAGAGCCAGAGGAGAAAGAAAACCCCAAAACACAAATGTATTTATTGAGACAAATTCAGAGCAGAAAGGGAAATATTTGGTTAGCTCGGCGGCGAACGGTCGGCGGTGTTGGAGCAGTCCACAGTTGAAGCGGGGAGAAACAGCCGGCCCTTTGTTTGCAGACAGAATGGTGCACTCCGTGGGGTCACTGCAGGAGGCCCAACATCACAGACACAAGGAGACATACGCACACACACACACATGATTGCCTGCACATGCATGCACACACACACAAAAACCATAACATTCCTCTGCTTCTATGAATGTTTTATTAACCATGTGAATGGGTCACAGAGTTACCCCCCCCCCCCCCCCCCCCCCCCCCCAGCATAACTACAGTCTCCATGGACACACACACACACACACACACACACACACACACACACACACACACACGCACACACACACACACACACACACACACACACACACACACACACATACACGCACACACCTCTGCTCTTTCTCACATGTGTACTAAAGCAGAGTGGATGACATTCATACATGGTGGAGTTTTTTTTTCTTCTCATCTTAACCCTTCAACTTGTGTCTTCTGTAAGGTGACAAAGTCCAAATCCAGTCAGTTATTCTAGTTGCAGACAGTCTGTGTCTTACTGGACTTTCTTTTTTTTTTCACCAGTGTCCTGGCATCAGTCTGACAGCAGAAGTGAGGACTTCTCTGCCACAGATAAACATTGACAAGAACATATTTTCTCTATTAACACTAATGGTACAAAGTGTCACAGGACTGAGTCTGAAAACCCGGAAATAAGGTTTCAGTTACACATTTAGAGTTCCCCTGATAGATGCTTGAGAAAGTTTCTGTGGCTTAACACAGGCTCATAAAACATTCACATTTTACTCTACTATTCAAAATAATATTAATAGTATGATTCCTGCTATTCTTTCACACACACTGTTGCAAACAAGTAATGACATTACAATACATTATGTCCTGTACAGGCTAAATGTGTTTACACTTATATACATGGAAATTATTATATTCATTATCATTCTATAATCAGTTGATAACATTTTCAAGGTGATTCTAAGGTTTAAAAGGCTATGTGTCACATCAGGTGTAATGTAATGCACAGGTCATTTCTAGTTTTCACTTGTGGAGTCCACTCTGCACAAATAGCAAGTAGACTTATTATTTGTGCAGAGTGGATGTATTGGTCTTAAAATTCTTTGCCGTCAAGCGCATTGGGGGTACATTTCACACTTTGTGCCCAGATTATCTGCTGTTGAAATAGCAAAGTGAAATACCACTTTAACCTTTTTACAGGATCCAATCCCGGCTAACTATGGATGGAAACATGATGGATGGAGTATTGTTGTCATAAGCTCTAGATCTTGCCATTAGATAATAAAATCTTAAAACTACAGAACATTTGTAAAGATTATCCTGCTGATACAACGATATAAGAATCGTTAACTTTTATTTGTCACAGAGTTTGTGGGGGTATCCAAAAACCAATGGAAAAATCTCATCGGCGTTCTGTCAAGGGAAACATGCTCTGTTTAACTGAACTAATGGTTTTGGTTTCACTCGTTGCCATTGAGATTCCTGCTTCCAACTCTGTTGAATGGGCTTTTGTTTTGATCAGAGCGTGGAACTAAATTATCCAATGCTGGCCAAACAAAACCAAAACCTGCATGGCTAGATACCACCAGACTTAAAGACATTGTAGACATTTTACAATGAGACCTATTTGGTATTTGGTTTCTTTCCAAGAGAGAAGATCAATGCCATTCCAATGGTATAAATAACACAGCATGGAAGCGTTTGACTTACACCACCTCCTCTACAATTTTATGAGCACAAGACATTTCCAGCTAGTCCGTCCTACTTAGGATGTTCTGCTCTGTTCTTCTTGCACATCAGTTACTGGAGGATGACTGATCCATCCCGAAATGTCTGTGTCTACCCACAAAAAAAAACTATCAGGCGCCCACCACGATGTTGTAGACACGCAAAGTCTCACCCAACATCATGCAAAGGTGTTAAACTAGGAGTATTTCCAAAGCCACCAGTGACACACACACACACACACACACACACACACACACACACACACACACACACACACACACACACACACACACACACACACACACACACACACACACACACACACACACACACACACACACACACACACACACAGCATGTTAATTCCTCACACTCCTGCGCACCCCCACAGTGAGTGGAGCACAACTCTTGTTTGGTTTGGACAGACCTGCGAGGGGACCTCCATGCTGAACAAACTATAACACACTGTGGCCCTGTAACACAGCCTGAGTAGTCAGATACAACAGGCTGCACAGTTCAGTGCTGCTGGAAGGATCAGTGTAACAACGCCAATCTCTCAAGAACTACATAAGAAAATAATTCTTCAAGCAATGCAATGGGAAATGTGCTTCTCACCTAGACACCTTGGCTCCTGTCGTGTATGTCCACAATTAAAAGTCACAGCTCCACATCTGACATGACAGTAATGATTCAAATCAGAATGTCCGATTTTATTTTTTCAGTTGAGTCCAAACAATTACCTCATGTGTCTTTAAAGCTTTAACAGTATTGTGAGTACAATGTACTTTAACTTGTCACTTCATATATGTCCATGCTTCAGATAGAAATACTAACATATTATTTTATTGCCGGTGATTCATCTGCCTCTATGTACTTTATTTTATGAAATGTCGCCACGGTGGTGCTGATGTCTGCGTAGTCATGATGGAAAGAGGGGCGTTATTGTATATAATGCCCAATATTAATCTCACACTGCCCTACATATTCAGGGTCACAGGTCAAAGCTATTTCATGTTGTCTTCTCACGCTCCAACTTGTATTAATCTGTCTCTTCCCACTATTTATGTTGACCCTAATACCCTGGTTTCAGTTATCACTTTAATGTTCCCTCCCTCTGTTGCAGGTGTTATGGCTATTCAATATTATGGGTTGTTTTGACATGAACTCCTTTGCTCTTTTACTTTGTAGAAGAGATAATGACTCAGGCTTTTCAGTCTGAGCAAAATGTGAAGAGTTCCTTACTTCTATCCATATTACGTCAGACGACTGCAACGAGAAACATGTTGTTCTAATGACAAGGGATGTTTAATACCTTGTTAATGACAGAGGACAAGAGTTCACTGTTTTCCAAATGTTGCTGCTTCCATAGAAACAATGGTATATTTTTATTGTGTGACAGCAGGGGACTTTATTTTACAAAGTAAACTTTCCCACTAAATCTCCATCGATATTTTCATTAAACATGAGACTTTACCAACCGGTAAACAAACTTTAATCCATTCCAGTAACCAGTGCAGAGACATTTGTTATTTTACTGGGTGAAAATTCAACATAGTACGGGGAAATGGCAAATAAATTGTATACGTTGCATACGTCCTTCATATTGTTCTGCAACTGTCTGACACACACGATCATTTTCAATTACAACTTGAGAAAAGTAAAGATTTAAGACCTGTCGCTTGTGTGAATCACAGTGAAAAGGAGTATCCTGTGGGGCCCTCAGGGGCCAGAATGGTAGTAAGTAGCTGTCTATACATGCGTGCATACATGTGCACAAGTGACTGTGTGTATGTGTGTGTGCACGAGTGTGTGTGCGTGCGTGCGTGCGTGCGTGCGTGCGTGCGTGCGTGTGTGTGTGTGTGTGTCGTGGTGGTGGAGAGTGACCCGAGAGGCCCAGCTAGTTACAGCCTCTCTGCTGGAGACCACCACTTCCACAAAACAAGCATTGTTGGTACAGAACTCCAGACACCAGAGACACACACTGGAAATAACTTGTATGCACACACACACACACACACACACACACACACATTCAAAAATACATACACACCAGAGACCAAAACTGGCCATAGTATGAAACCCATAGTCTCAGCAGAGGTCATGTTCTGTTTGCCATGAATGAAATCACAGTGAGTCCTTCAAATGGGTCTCATCAGCTCAGACATTCACTCCAGAACTCACTCACTCTTTCTCTCTCTCTCTCACTCATACACACACTCCAAAAAGCACACACACACACACACACACACACACACACACACACACACACACACACACACACACACACACACACACACACACACACACACACACGCACACTATAAAATGTGGGTCCCGGTCCTAACAATAGCCCTTGGGTGGTTGGTCGGACTATTATTTTAGGTGTTTCTATGCTAATTATGTGTGACTGAGACCATGTCAAAAGCAGTTACTGGAAATAATGTGGTGAGCTGGAAATTTTGAGGAAGAATTACTTTGCCTGCAAAGTTAAAAAAAAAAAAAAAAAAAAAAAAAAAAAGCAGTTTATGGAGTTTGAACAGAGACTTTGTCTGAACAAATCACTTCAAAGTCTCTTGAACACAGTGCCTGGAGCGGTCTTATTCGACTGATGCACAAATTACAAGGAAGATATCATCATCAACCACACCATCACTGGAGAAGGAAGGAAAGAGGGGGGGGGGGGGGGGGGGGGGGGCAGCAGCGTCAAGACCTCCACTTCTGGCTGTGCGCTCTGCAGAGAGACCTCGTTGGATAACAGCAGTATACGTCAGCGCCTCTCTGAACTCCTGTATAACCCCCTCAAGCCTCTGGCGCTCACACAGACGCAAGTGTAAAAGTAGCAGCTCAACAGTTGCCCGGACTAACCCTCTCAGCATCCCGGTCCCCTTCATTCTGACAGACACAGAGAGAGAGAGAGAGAGAGAGAGAGAGAGAGAGAGAGAGAGAGAGAGAGAGAGAGAGAGAGGGAGAGAGAGAGAGAGAGAGAGAGAGAGAGAGAGAGAGCGAGGGGAGCGACAGCGAGACGAGCGCGAAGGACAAACTGAGAGAAGAGCGCACGCACTTCTGTACTTTGTTTCGTCTTCTGGCGCATCATTGGACATTTTCTTCCTCTCGGATTATCTTCCAACTCACTTCAATGGCAGGACAGACTATGATTTCCTCGCACCTGTTACTGCTGATGTTGCACAGTTTCCTGGCCGCTGCGTCGTTCTGGATAGTGACAGCGGACAGCAGTCTCACCCGCTCCGCGTCGCATCCCTTCTCAGAGGACCTGGACCAGGACGCGATTTACCAGCACATCCACAGATTGTACGAAAAATACAACAAGGAGGGTCGTCTTAAAGAGGGAAACACTGTCAGGAGTTTCAGAAGCAGCCAAGGTGTGTGAATACACTCATCAATCTGCCAACAATGTCGAGTTGTTGCTGTAAAAGTCTTGAATGCATCCATTTATATCTACTAGGTGAACAATCTGTGCACCGGTGACATAATAATAATAATAATAATAATAATAATAATAATAATAATAATAATAATAATAATAATAATAATAATAATAATAATAATAATAATAATAATAATAATAATAATGCAGTCACATAGTTCCTCTGATCTTCTTCAGACAGTTCAGTTATTAAAAGTTCATCACTCAATTGTCTCAACCAGATGCTATAAATAGGTGGGACTATTTTGTCTCATAAATGATTTTGAGCCACTGTAGTCACACAGTTGGACCCCAGTCATACATGAAAGAATGCAAATGGATTCTCTTCCAGTAAAAAAAAAAAAAAGTACAGTGAAACCTTTAGTGGCTGTTTGTGCACTGCGAAGGGTCGCTGTCGCTGGCTCCTGAGTTCCTGTTGTTTCTGCAGAACACCAGTCATGACTCCACGTCCTGGAGTCAAGGGGGCTTAAAGCACAGTCGTTCCTCTCTGTCTGATGCTGTTTTTACGAACACAACTCACAGACATTTATACCCTGCATAGCTCTCAGATAGCATATCATAACACGTGTGTATTTTTACTACAGAGGCTTGCTGTAATCCAAGGAGAGATGTAAGAGAGTTTTCACAACAATGTAAGACCTGTTAAAACAGTTGATTACGTCTTGATGTCTGGGCAGACAGTTGTGGCTGTATTAGGATTAAGGAGAAGCTTTAAGAGAAACTGAGGTAAGCATTTCCATATGCAGACTGAATCCAAGGTAATGTATATCTCTTGAGTCGCTCCATACTTCCGCTGAACTCTTATACAATGAACAATAACTCTGCTGTTGGAGTTAATGTTCATCATGAATATGTAGCTCTCTGTCCCACCCCTCAGCCCCCCAAGCCCCCCAGCCCTGCCAGCCACATCCAGACTTTGGGTCGTCTTCAGGGCGCCTTCAGGAAACCTACCCACAATATCACCAGACACACAGCACATGTAAATCTGCAAATGAAATGTGTTTAATCTCCCCAGGTTTTGCAGATATGCACCACAAATTAATGTTTTTGTTGCAACACTGTGCTTTTACCTAACTATGAGTTCATTTTTATTGCATTGTTGTTCATTCCTAATGGTACTTTTCCGCCCCAAATTACTGAGAAGTCTGTTACCAAGAGCTTAAATACCTGAGTTCAAAGAAGGGTCAGTTCCTGGATACCATTGTTAGGCTGAAACCTTCTAATCACTGCAAATATTTAGTCTGAAAGTCAGAAAAACAATCAGATAATCGCTCACTCATTTCAGCTAATTTGTCTCTTTAAAAACAACAACATAGAAGCACCTGTGAGATACAAAAGTGCAGAATTGTTTCCACATGCATGAAAATTCAGATTCCATAACACATGACTTCACGAGAGTTCAGTGCAATGTTGTCCACCTGCCTGACTGACACTGACGGCCTTATTTATTGTCTCTGCAGACTCCGCTGACCACAGGATGATGTACCGACTCAACCTTACCACCCTCCAGGACTCAGAGGTCGTCCTCTCGGCCACATTCCACTTCCTGCTTGACAAACATCCACATCAGAAATCCTGGTTCTGCAGACGCTTCAAGAGCCCATCCTGTCGTTCTGCTGCCGTCCACCCTTCACCGTCCATCAGCTTGATCCTCCGCTCTGTCTCTTCTGGGTCAGAGGTCGGACCTGGGTCAATGGGGTCATTTCTAGGCAATGTGACCTTCCACCTCCACAGGAGAGGGGTGTGGCAGATGAAAGATGTGACCCAGGTCATAAAGGAGGCACGGGACAGGGGTCACCTGCTGGTGTCAGTTGAAATGGATTTTGGGCAGCAATACCCGTACAAACCAGAGGAGACCCTGTCTGTTGGCAACACGCCATATCTCTTACTATATGCTAATGACCAAGCCTTGTCAGAGCCCAACAGTGTAGCTCCAAGCCTTCAGAGATATGACCCTCTCAACGAAGGAACAGAGCCCTCACATTCCTCTCAGTCTTCCCAGCTCCTAGACAAACCAAACTCCTCGCCGGAGTTGAAAGGACGCGTGAGAAGAGAAGCAAACCTACTCCTTCACCCCATCCAGAACAATGAGCTGCCTGAGGTTGAGTACAAGCCCAGTGGATACAGGAAAGAGGACCTGTGGGAGAGCACTTGGTACCTGGCACTTAAGCCCAAACCTAAATCAGAAAAGAAGGAAAAGAAAAGAAAAAGTCAGGAAGAAGAAGTTGTGGAACAAGGTAGAGGAGTACATGAGTCTCACACTCTCAAAGGAGGAGAAAGAACACCACAGGGGGTCAAAACTGATGAATCAACTGTGAAAAAACTCAAAGACGCTCGTACAATAGCTCTCAGTGACAGACGAAAATATGAGTGGATACACGAGGGAAAGGAAGGAAAAAAGCACAAGGGGAGTGATAACATCCAGTCACCTGTTCTGAGTTTTGATGAACAAACAATGCGTAAGGCCAGGAGGCGGCAGTGGAGCAGCGCCCAGCACAGAGGGTGCTCCAGGAGGAACCTCCGGGTGGATTTTGCTGATATTGGCTGGAGTGAGTGGGTCATTGAACCCAAGGCCTTTGATGCCTATTATTGTGCTGGCACATGCGGATTTCCCATGCCCAAGGTACGAGCTCAAACATCTGAATTGATCTCTATCTTTTTAATCTTCCTGTTATCAGTGGTGAAGAATAGCGTTTGATGTTCATTCATTCTATTGATTTTCCCATTCATACGTTTTGTTCTTCTCTCAAATGCTCTCAGGTCATGAGACCCTCGAACCATGCCACGATCCAGAGCATAGTCCGAGCCGTCGGGATCATCCCTGGAGTTCCAGAGCCCTGCTGCGTCCCGGAAAGTATGAGTCCTCTGGCAGTGCTGTACCAGGATGAATCCAGGAACCCAGTGCTCAAGATTTACCCCAACATGTCCGTCCAGTCTTGCTCCTGTCGATAGGGAGAAAAAAGGAAAAAAAGAAACAGGACTAATGGAGACAGAACCATACCTCTGTAAAGTGGTTTCCAGATCCTGAGAAACAAAGTCACTTTGGCCATCGTTTTTCCTGAAGGAACATAGGCTGTAGAGAAATCACTTCCATCTCTTCTGTCCCGCGGCAGTAGACCTGAAGAGAGGCATTGTCTGGCATCTGTGTTAGCAAAAAGAACAGAGTCACACATGTAAAGTCAGAGCTCCACATGTCTGAGAGGCCCAGTAGTTTTTACTCTGTGTTTGAAATAACATTGAGGATTTTATGAACAGGAGCATATAAGGGACCTTTTCCTTTATATCACAGAATGTACTTGTTTTTCAAACAGCTCACAGTGAGTTTTTGTTCTCGTGTTCTTTGGATACAAAGGCTATAAATAAAAGACTGTATCAATGTGTCATCGGGCAGCTTACACAGCAGGGAGATTATGAAACATTTTAACATAGAGTGTCCAGCTGTTCTTTGTGCATTGTACATATATGCAGTGTAGAAATGTTTGCAAGATGAGAAGGTTATTGTGCATTCTTGCTCTTCATATGTTAAAAAGGAAGTATCCAATGAAGCGTAGAGAGCATCTGGAATCCATTTTGTACCCGCCAACTCCCTTATGTCAAGATTGATATAATTAAACCAGAATTATTTTTTTATTTCGAAAGTGAGACTTGGTTAAAATTAATTTGTTATTGTTGCTAGATAATGTATTACTATATTTTAGATGACACTGTTTTGTACATCTGTATTGTTTAAATTATGAAAAGTTAGTCTTCTATAAGTTAGAATAAAAATGTAATTTAATCCAACTCCCTTGCTGGAATATTATTGTTTTACACATTGGGTTATTCGTGGACATTACTGCATATAATATAAAATTCTTGAGGTGAAATTTTTCTTTCAAATCAAGCCTAAAACTAGATGGCTTTTCCAAAATAGCTTTGTATAAAAGCAGGAAGGTTCCACTCAAAGATAACCAACATCCCCCGAAGGCCCCTTGAACCCGTTATTACCTGACGCTAAAGGCTCAGAAGTCGTTGTCCACCAGATCGTGCAACGGATGCAGTGCGGTGGATTAATGGTTGATGGAGGAAGCAGGCTTGCACCTATTAGGACGTCATCCACTCCAACTTCAAAACATGGCGCACTTCCTCCTTTCTATCTAAGTGTCATCTAGTTCAAAAGCAGAATATTTCTGTAAGAGGGGTTTCTCCTCAGTAACTTTAAAGAAAACAACAACAAAAAAACCATATGGTCTCAGACAGATGATCTCAACCGTTTTAAGTCCACTGAGGGAGGAAAGTGACCCATGTGGTCCCTAAACACTGTGTCAAACTGACAGTGAAATGACAGAGGGAACCGTTTGATTATCAGCCCATTACTCTGTGGGGTTTTTTTTTTTTCTTTGCCTTGAGCCTTGAAATGTTGGCACAGAGTACCACATCTGTTCACAACAGCAGAATGCTTTGAAGTTTGCCACAACTGGACATTAACATAGTCTCAAAGACAGACATTTAGTTATTTCTTTGACAAAAGGAACAAAAGACTGAACACTCATACTGTTAATTGCAGATGAAAATAATGCTGCTAGTCTTGAGGCATGGGTGCATGCTTTGTGCATGACCCACAGTCAAGTAGTATTTCTAAAGAACAATTGTATCACGACTGTCTTCATAAAATGTACAGTAATTAATAAAAGTACTTGCCCTGTGCTAAATGTTATGTTGTATTGTCTTGTAGCTTTGAATCAAAGGATACTCTACAATGTTTTTGTTAGTTTTTTCATTGAAGAAATCAAATGTTAAAGGGAAAAAAGGCAAAAAAAAAAAAAAAGACTTTTCTATTACGGGAATCTGCCATTCACTGGTTGAGACTTGATTTAAATCTATCTTATTAAAGCACATGGCTTTTGTAATTTACATATTCTCATACCTTCAGATTAGTTTGCAAAGACCTATTGGCAATCTGTTAGTGAATTGTTTAGTTTATAAGTGAAAATCAAGTTGGATATAATTTAATTTGATTCAAACTTGAGAAAAACAAATACTTCGAAACAGAGTGAATAGTTTAGTTCTGAGTCAATAGAGGAATATACACATTTTATTTGATTATTATTACTGAGATAAAATGTACTATATACACTAACGCTATACTAACATCACTGATTTTGTTCCTCCAACTGCTGTTTTATAACATGTAATGATGAAATGATCAAAAGTTGCTGGACAGGAAAAAATAAGTAAGGAGGGACAGAGATTTTTTATTACCAAATATGTTGGTAGTTTACTCCATTCTTAACATCTAAATGAATGAAAATGTTCAGCAACTCTTTACTGTTTTAGGAATTTACCATTTCCAGTGTTTGACCTGCATTTGAATGATGACGATGACTGTAATTGGAATGAATAATGTTTACCTCAATAGATCTCAGAATTTCAAATTGGCTGACTGAACTGTAGAGGGGGAAAAAAAACACAATTTTTTTTGTCGTTTCCAAACCGATCCCCTTTTATCCTGACTTACAGGGCTCTATTAGAACGTGAACCCCATGTCAAGCACAATCACAGTCACAGGAGAGTACTTACAATGGTCAATTCCAGTTGAGAAAACCACAGTAGTCTCGGCTCACGTTCAGAGCCCGGCGTGCTCAAAAGCCTGAACGAAACGAGGCAAGCAGAGAACCAAGAACAATATTTGTTTTTCCATATGATGGCTGTTCAATTAAAGGGGAGCAATACTGCCATTATTAGACAACAGAGGCTTTTTGTCTGGCCTGAAAAAGCTCTTTCCTCACATGGTGACTGAACTTAGGAAAATAATGGTTCTGTTCACTACGAGAGGGTATTAATAGAGTGACACTGTATTGCTTAACCACAAATTCAATCAAGTAGACCATGGATATTTTCTTTGAAAGCCTTTTTTTTCTTAAAAACTTTAAACTTTATTCAGCCAGTTAGTCCATATTAGCATTGGTAAGTGTCCTTTTGCAACCTTAAGGTAAGTGCTGTTCTAAAATGCAAATATTTTGTGAGAGGTTTTGTATGCAGTAGTTGCATCTTCTTGGAAGTTTCAGTCGTAGTTAATTGGAGTTCCTTTTACACTGTTAGTCATTGCAACGCCACTTCAGGTTCAGTGTCCCGAGGAGAGAATCCGAGCCCCATCTGACATATAGATAGAGCACGATGTGGCGTTCAAACACCAATATTGGTATTGTTGGTAGTATATTGTGCAACCCAGTGTACCAACTGAGCCACCCACGGAGTTATCAAACATACGCTTTCCAGTTGATCACCACCACAAACAAAGCAAATGTGTTAAACTCTAACTGAGATATTACTGAACTCCCAGAAGGCTCCAACTAATGGTCTGATCCATTTATAGAGCAAGAAAACTGGTACATTAGACTGTGTTCTATTCAAATGTGAATATTAATAACTCAGTGAGCGTTGTCAATGTGAGCAATAATTTGACTGTGCTGTGAACTTTATGCCCTCGTTTTGTCTCACTGAGCTGTAACTGAGAGAGCTATTTATGTCCATCCGTCCACAATCTAACCTTAAGCTGCCCATGACTGATAGAGAAACATAAAATTACACTTTGTGAACTTGTGTAAAGTCAATATAAACCTTTGAGATAACGTGAAGTCATTTATGAGAGGCATCTTGAAAATTTTACTTTAATTATTATTATTTGTTTATAAAGTGTTCAAATATTGTTTCACTGTGATATGAAGGAGTTGATAGAATATTGCAAAAATAACATTTTACATCTTAATCTGTGAAAAACATATGAGTTGATCATCTGTTTTAGGAAAGCTAATTCATAGGAAAGCAAAGTTATCCATTAGCAATAATGAAAACATTAAAATTGCAGATGTTATGAGTATCATAGCAGCACTGTGTTTAATCCCTGACTAAAGATTAATGTCCACACAAATCCAATTGTCAACAAAGAATTCACCGGGCTCATTTATATAACACAATTTTATGTAACTTTGTTTTACTTTTGTTTAAAACCTTTAAACTCCTAATTTTACCTGCTTGCTCAAGGAGATGCCAGTGAAAGGAAAAATAGTCCCAATAATATCGTAAAGGTGTTCTCAAAGATCATTGGACTTCAGCAGATGGACTTGAGTTCCCTTTTGGGAAAATAGTTGACAATTAAAAGAAATCAAAAGAAAACATATCAGTTTGTCTCTTCTAAAATCTGCCTCATGCTTTCAGACAGACCTTACATGAACCAAATCACAACTTGTCACTCCAAGTCCCTCATTTGATTTGCCACTAGGCTTCTTAACGCAGACAAAACCCATTTTATAGAATTTTATGACTTTTATTATTTATCACTGCCAATGTATTGTCATATAATGTTACATTTGTTAAATGGTCATTATAATCTATTTTTATGATTTTAAATATGTTCCCTAATATTTTAACCACAGTGACAGCCAGTTGTTTGAACTGTGTAAACTGGGATGTTACATGTTAATTGCGCTTAAAAGATTAAAAAAAAAAAGAAAAAAAAAAAAAAGTTGAATGGTCTGAGGGAAACAACGTGTTTATTTCCTCCTATTGTGTGGTGCAACAATTTATTTTTTCCCCAATAAATTACCAACATCCTGATATCACTTGGGATAGTCTAAACACAAAGAATCAACTAATGAGAGAACAAAAGTTGGTCTCAGTCGCCACCTGTTGGACCTAAATCCACTAATTAAAAGCAGGCTGATGGAGGAAAAGAAATACCCAAGACGTTTGTTTCAGTTTTATAACTTTAGACTTCCAAACATATGTGCAAACACAGTCAGTTCATATCCGCTGGAACAAATCAGAGCAGAGAAAAGCTGATAAATACGAGGATTCCTTTCGGATATTTACGCACACAGTCACGAGCTCACAGTCTGTCTTCCCTCCGGCGTTCCTTAAGGCACAAAATAATCATCAACCAAACATACAGAGCTCAGAGGACAGGCGTCTGACTGCAGTGGCATCAGTTTGCATGTATCTCTAGCGACACCTAATGGACAGGTTGAGGTGGTCGCTTGTGTCCGATATGCTATGTTACAGATACCTACATTCAATGTTACGGCCTACACCAAAGTCTCGGTGTGAATCAGGAGTCAACGCTTGTTAAATACGAGCACCATTAGGAAATAAATATAGCTTTTAGTCCATTATTGTTTCAGTTATGAGACGTCATGTGTCTGGACAGGTGATGTCGCTCTCGAAAGTATTCATGGCAGATGGGGCAGGTGAGTTTGTCCTCTTTCCTTCTCCTCACCTGAGACTCCGCCGCAAACTCCTTTTTGTGGTGAGAGCGCATGTGGAAAACCAGGTCTGAGGTCATGCGAAAAGACAGGTTGCATTTGGCGCACCAGTTCTGCACCGACACGCCGAAGGAAGTGAAAGTAGGCGGAAGGATCGTGAGGGAAGATGCGGTTTGCAGCTGAGCGCCAAAGTTTCTGGACCAGTGCTCCGGCGCGTAATGGAAAGCATTATTCATTGCAACCGGGGAGGGTACAGACTGCAGCTCACCGCTCAGGATGTTGGACGCGATCAGATTGTTGTATCCCATTACAGTCCTGGAGGTGAACACATCACTCATCTCCTCCAGGCGGCTAGAGGGGGCTGTTGAAGCGTTGCTGAGATGCGCGTGTTGGTCACCGGGAGAAGTTCTTTTACTCGGTTTACAAAATGCGCTTTTCTGCTCTCCCTGGTTGAAGGGGAGGACCAGAGAAAAGGCGCTGTTACCGCTTGAATGCACTCCTGAGCTTTCCTCTCTTTCCGATCGTGCCTTCGTCTCTCTGTCATGCGTAAAAATGCTCTTGGTTTCTCCAGCCAGGGAAGTTTCATCATTCTTGTGTCCAATTTTATCCGATTTGATCTGGTCAGGTTTTAGTTTGTCCTCAGACGAAGACGTCTCTCCTGTTGACTGATCGTAGCCTTTATTCAGCTGCGTAATGTTATCATCATTTGAAATGTTCGTCTTCTCCAAAAGAACTGTTTTTCGCCATTTGGGATGAAGGGTTTCCTCATATTTTCTCCTCTTGGGTGAAATCTCCGCGTCCTCGTTGCAGCCAGATTTTTTGTGCTCCAAATCCCTTGCGATGTTGTGGAAATCTGTCACTCGGCGCTGCTTCTTTACTTCCACATGCTTGTGCTCGTAAATCTCGCTGTTCCAGGTGTCAGTCTTGACTTGAGGACACAGGAATCGGCAGTGGGCCAGGAAAGGATACTCATTTCTGAATATCTGGTGACATCGTGCGCATTTGAGTTCTGAAAGAAGATAATAATACATTTTTAGGAGGTGACAATCTGTGAATAAATCGACATTTGTAGTGGAATAACAAATGACACCAAATGACCTTTTCTCACCTTGCTTTGATCCTTTGGTCCTGCCTGTAAAGCCCAAGAGGTGGGACAGCTCCTGGTCGTACCACACAAGCAGCTCTTCCTCCTCCTGGATGTCTCGGGTGGTCCTCACATACAACTGACCCGCTTTCAGAAAGGCCTCGGTGTTCTGCTCCTCTCTGCTGCGCGCCGCCTGGACCAGCCGCAACCAGGACAGCACCCAGGCAGAATTACGCATCGCCTCAGGGTCGACCTGTTGACGGAAGACACGGAAATTTGACTCTGAGACAACTCCTGGGTTTCTTACAAACTTGTGCTTACATGATGAAACGATCCAAGCGTTATTTTTAATCTATCATAAGTGTGTTTGCAGGTGTCAGTTTGAAAATTTTAAAATCATATTGACGTTTCATTGACGATTCATTCATCTCACATGAACGTAAACATAAGATACATAAGTCACATAAGATAAGGAATGATAAAGGAAATCAGAGATACTGGTTTTAAAATGATCTCTATTGAGCGTTATAATCCATAGATGCAAAAAATATAGGTCGAAATTTAAAGAAGAACAAAAGAAAATCTACAAAATTTTCCAACTCACTCTGAACACGTAGGATTTCGCTCGCTTGTCACAGGATTTCTGCGCTATGAAGGCAATGGTGTCGTAGAAAGTGTTTTGGAGCACACATGGTCCAAAGCACGTGCCCGCAGGGATGCTGCGCGTAACGACCACGCTGGTGTAGAGATCCGCTGGATGCTGGAGGATTTTACTGTCACTGGTCCAAAAAGACCGAGGCAGGAAGGTGTGATCCATCGTTAAACTGTTACAGAACACATCAGATTTCAACGTTATTAGAGGGAGATGGAATGTGTGTGAAACAGTTTGCAGTGAAATATAGATAAGGGAATTCACGGCAAAATTACGGTATCATTATCAGATTCCATCTGAAACAAACGAAAAAAGAAACTAATAGGTTCCATATTTTAAAATGTAGTTACATATTCGGACTGTGTGAAGTATACATGATCTGGGGTTTCGTTGGTGATTTGGATTTTCAGTTGCGCAGAATTGTGTTGCTGTTCTGAAAAATAATCAGTGAAATTGTTATGTTTGGGTTTTTTTTCCTGGTGGTATTACAGGACCCACTGCGGAACAGGCGCTGCCGGTTTCGAGCCCAAATGATTTCTTACGTCCTTTGTCTCAGTTTTTCACTCGGTTACTCCTTTTGTCTCCACATCTGCCGCGGAGTCAAACTGCCTCCTCGATGCGTACCATAAGTTCAATACGTTTTCTTGATAATCTATGAACAGCAGTAAGACTCGTACATAACGTGACATTTTGGGGTTTTTCCCATCAGTAGCAGAAACATGTTGGGATTTGGTTTGGAGTTGGAGGATGATTCGATGCCAATCAACAACGACTATCTTCCTATGTGAAATAATGACACCGTGGAGTAAAATCGAGGATCATCAATTAAAAAAAACAAACAGTAAAGTGAGTGAGTATAGGTGTCCGTGGACTCACCCGGAGGATGTCATGGTGGAGGACGTTGGTGCCGAGAGGCAGCAAGTTGCAGCAGCAGGTGCAGCGGACCTCAGAGACGAAGCCCTTTTGGTTTTGTTGGTGTCGAGTTAGTTATCTGGCTGAGCCTTCCTCCGCACTGTCGCCTCTCTCCTCTCACACTCCCACTTATCCCCTTCAGAAAGCGCACTGGAGCGTGGCGCATTGACTTAAAGGCGTGCGCGCGGGCGGGCGTGCGCACACGCACGCACGCACGCATCTAATTCCGTTTTTCTTTTTAGGGAAATTCTCCATTGGGTGATTTAGAGTGTCGAAGAGAAATGTCGAACAGCACTCATTTAGTTATGGTGGTATTATGCAGAATACTGGTAACTGATTTGGACACTCACATTTTAAATGCTCACGTTTACATAATGTAAAAATTAAAAAAGGAAGATTTGAGTCTTGATACTGTTTAAATATGTGTTTTGTTTTTGTTTTAACCCCTTAAAAAGTGGACTGGAATGAATAGTAGTTGCAAGCAAGCAATACATCTCACATTATTGTCAATGATGTCAACATGGAGTTTGTAAAACAGTATTTGCTGATTTGCACAATAGGCTACATGCCAGAATTTGGGCACGTTTCTGAAAACAATAAGTCTTTGCTTCTCTGCAGGAATGGTGGAAATTGTCTGAGCTAATGTGGGCAAGGGGAAAGAGTAAAATTGGCCACTATTACATGACATGATGCAGGGTGGTCTGGGTTTGCCACTGGGCAAATGCATTATTCATGAACTAAATGTTTCTGTCTAATGAGCATTTAATGATTATTCTGCATCAAAGACTTGGTTTTGGGTAAATGTCCTGTTGGCTATTGAGCCAACTTTTTAAATGAGGTAGAGGGAGCACATGAAAGCTTTGAAAAGAGACGTTTTGGGCGCACTCCAACTGCCTGCTGCAATTACACCACAGACCAAAAACTACTGTTTTATTTCATGTTAGATAACGTCTGCTATAGTTTTTAGTTGAATATTACATGTTGGATTCGATGACAATCACACGAAGACTGGCTTGGAAAGTTTCCCATATTTTTAGATGTACTCAAACCTTTAAATAGATTATATTCTTGCCCCACCCCTACATTTGTTTTTTGTTTTGAGGGCAAAACGTGCACTCCAGGTTGAAGAATATGGTGGGTATTATAGGAGGGCTGGAACACTCCCTTCTAATGAAAATTTGGATGAATGACATGATATTGAATTCTAAAGCCTAACAACACATGTTCCTTTATTGGTAAGTCTCTGGTATGCTTTGAGCATATTTTAGACTTATTGGTCAACAAAATAGTTATTCTCCCAAAACACTTTCACAATCATATCACATGTGCGATTTCGTCGCAGGAATTCCTTTATATGACATTAAATCTTTTGGTACAAACAAAAACCGGATCGCCCAACAAAATAAGTAATCAAAATAGTAAAAACATATTAAAAAAAACTATTTTTTTCTAGTTAAAAAAAGGTCCGTTGATGTTTTGGGGGTTATATAACCCACGATTTTCTGTAATTGTTTCAAAATGTCCATGATGCACTGGCTCATTTCTTTCTGTGGAAAAAAAAAATAGAAAGAAAGAGTGGAGTTTTGTATCTCTCCTCGGGTGTCGCTCCTCTCCTTCACCCTGCCCTGCAACACTGATTCTTTTTTCTTTTCTTTTTTTTTTTTTCCTTCCCTCCTCAGCCGAAAGAGAAGAGTTGGAGAGCCCGGCTTAGGGTGAACAACACTATTGTAGGCTGAATGCACTCAGCATAGCTGGACAGGGCACCAAAGAAGAAAACGACACATGCACCGATTTAGATTGGAAAGAGATATGTGAAGATCTTGAATAGTGGCAGAGTTGGAGAAGTCAACAGTAACCGGGAAAGATGGCGAGGACACAGGCTCGCACGCTCCTCGCTTTGGCTTTACTCGGGCTTTTCTTCCTGGAGGTCTCGGTGAAAGGAGAGCTGCAAGGAGAGCAACAGGAGGAGGAGGAGGAGGAGGAGAGGTCCTGTCAGGGCGCATTCGACCTTTATTTTGTTCTGGACAAGTGAGTCTCCGATATTATTTATGGCTTTGTTACTTTCTGGTCGTTGCGCATTGCTATGCGACCTCAGAGTTGTTTGGAAACGCGGAGCGCATCAGGCTGGCTCTTCTATTGTAGCGGTACTCGAGGGGGGGGGGGGGGGGGGAGTAAACTACAAGGGAGCTTGTAAAAGTCAGAAAACCAACTTTCACCAGCTTGTCTTTTTATGTGAAAACCTGTTTGATAATATGGGAGGATATGACTACATGGGGAACAAATCCTCATGTTACCTCTCGATGTGTATCTCTTTTGCGTATATCCATATATGTGTATATATATATAGATATATATATATATCTATATATATAGATATATATGTATGCTTGTATTGTCAAAGTAGGACAAAGGTTCTGGACATTTGAGGCATTCATTTCTTTTTATCCGGTTCAAAGTGTCGAGGCAAACAGGCTGAGCTTTACCCACGGGATGTGGGCAGGGCGAGCGGGATGGATAGAGTTTCAGGCTGATGACGCCTGCGGACACAGCTGCAGCAGCTGCCCCGCAGCGGTGCTGCTTTCAGCTGTTCCTCTCTCCATGGATGTAGTCCCACAACACGGAGAGTGGACTACAAACAGGCATCACTCTTTAACTTTTTTTTACTTTATTAACTTTTCTCAGAACTGAATGCAATTTCATTTCATACTGATTTAGAGAAAGCGCACGTTAAGAAACATGTGCCATTTAAAATTGAGGCTTAATAATTGGTATAAACATGCCCCTCATAGAGCCAACAGTCATCTTTTCATGTTTGAAAAGGAGTAATAAACTCGTTTATAAGTACAACATCTGGATTGCAGCTATAAAATAATTCTTTGGCGATTGTATGTTTTCTTTTTCAGTTAAACTTGGTTTGTAGGTAATTGCCTCCTGATTTCAGATGGTTGGCAGGTCTCTGTTTCCCGAGAGTAGGGTCAGAATACATCATATGAAGTTTGAATTTGCAGTCACCTTTGCTGGATTTACAAATGTTCCACTAGATCTTTAGAATTACAGACCAAACGTCAATCCTGAATTAAATTAAGCCCATTTCTTCTTCAAGACAATAGCCAATGTATAATTTGGAGTCTCATACTTGCAGTCTAAACCACCAGGATGCCCAATGACCCTTTTATAGCTTTCAAAGATGTTAGTGTCAACTGTCAGACAAACCCCAATCCAACATTTGGGCTACTTGGTAAACCAACATAAATGCAAATCTGTCCACCTCACAGTCTAAACAAACATCTACTTAAGATTTTTAAGGCCTCAGGGCCAGTGAGTCTGTTTTCCTTTTCTTCTTGGCATGTGTGAGCTTGACAGTCTCAGGTTGTACTGCTATTCAGGGCTCCCCACATGTTTTAATTGTCATTTTCGTAATATTTTGGAGTTAAGAGAGTGTATGCCCATGTGGAGTGACATGCCAAAACATGTCTACTGAGCAAGGAAAAAAGTGATGATAGAATAACAGACCAGTCGGTCAAAACACTTCATGAATGGAAGTTGTAAGGATTTTAGAACAATCTTCATTTTCAACCATTTAAAGCTGCAATAAATCAAACAAAAAACATGTAACTAAATACCAAAGAGTCAAGGGGATAACTTTCAATGACATTAATACTTAAAAAAAGCATTTTTTTAAATGAGAACTAATAAGATCAACAAGTTATTTGAGAAAAGATGCTATGAATTGTGAGTTATTCATTTCATTTTGAATATGTACAGACTTTTCAAAAGGCATGGTTTAAGCATGACATGTGGAGATATGATCCTGTAGATGAGTCTTAGCAAAAAGCGTGACACCCATAGAAAAATTCAAAATTTGAAGACGTGAAGAAATGATCACAACAATTTGTCTCTGCTCAAGTTCTAATAGTCAGAAAATGATATAATCACAGTGATTATATTGGTTGTAACATTCAGGTGAAGTAATCTAAGGGTTCTGAGAAAGATCAGAGATGTTCATTCATTCAACAAGGAATAGAGAAACATTCAAACACTGGTAAAATGACCTCAGTCAGATAATGTATATTTATAGTTAGTTCCATCTGCTAAGTTAGCCAGCAAGTCATGTAGAAACATGTAATTATCACACTGACAGATCATTCCGTTGGGAATGTATGCTGTGAGCACCAGTGTGTTTGATACCCATAATCTGATAAACTGTTGTATAAAACACAGACTCCTTCATCTGATGAAGCCTTCACAATTTGAGGAGGATCAATCTGCGCCTCCTCCCAATTGTTCTGCTATCATCATTCAGTCTCTGTAGTTTATCCACATATCTCTCTCAAACCCCAGCTGCACTACGTCGTAAAACACCCACCGTTTGCATTCAGTGAAACACATAATATAGATTATAGTGACCAGCACAAATACAAACTAGTATTGTTTTGTCTCAGTTGTTCATTTCTTCTTCAAGTAGTCACATACACATGTCATCTTGTTCAGTAGCCATGAACAACATGACGTAATGCAGCAAGAGCAGATAAACTATACATAAACCATAAACCACAAGTACATAAAACATACTAATTATATCAAATTTACATGTCAGTCTGGACACAAATTGCACCCTGGACTGCACTACTGGGAGTAAAAGCACATGGAGATCAAATGGATACAAGAAACTGTAATAATCACCAACTAATGTTATAAATGTGACTTCTCAGACTTGGGTTAGTCATGCTGATGGTCCAATCAGCAACATAAGCTATTGTTGAATTTAATTCCCTCTTAGTATTGAAGAATAATGACATTTGTAAAAGCATTTTGTGTGTAAAAGACTCTCCGCTGGCTTTTAGAAGCAGGCAAACACTGTGAAACGTGTTTGTGACATTGGCAAACACGGATTAATGAGTGAATTAATGGATTACAAATCTCTCCGACGGTCTTCGGTTGCCTCACATGCACCACCTATGAGCTGTGAGGTAAACTCTTTGACTGACATTTTCCCTTGGTCTCAACGTGTTTGATGGTCTTTCAAATGTCCCTGCCAACATCTGTCAGCCCTCTTCTCTCTTTACCCTTTGCTTCAAAAAGTTTAGAAGCAGCCCGAGGAGCGTGGCCTGTCACGCATGGCCAAGTCTGTGGTGCGTCTCTGTTTGTGTGAATGTCTGGACCTGCAAGCTCCAGCAGGCCTTCAGGAAGCTGCTGATCTTTCTCCCAAGATTTTTTGCTGACTATGCTGCTTGCTTGGCGGATCCTAATTGCCGCGCAGTGACTTAATCGGATGGAGAACAAACAAAATCTCTCAGATGTCTTCGCGAGACCTCACCTCGTCAGTGTTTGTCTTACTTACATGTTTGGCCTTGAGCGCGCTGTGCGGAAGGCTGCGAGACATGCAGAGAGCAGAAATGTGTGCGTTCCCCACTGGATGCACCTCAGCAGACACAGAATGAGCATTAGAAAAGCCGAGCTACCGTGAGCTCCCCACATTCCTTCACTCCCCGTCTGACCCACACTAAATAGCAAAATACCAGGCTGCGTTTTTTCCTCTCGATCTGGTTGCCCACAATTGAAATAATAGGTGTTTTGTTTTACGGCTGGGTTCTGAAAAAAAAGGGAGATTTTGTTTCACTTTTTAGGGAACATATTGCCAGTGAAAAGAAAACAATCTGCCTTCATAACACAAGAATGCAGGTAGAGTATTAAAAGAGCACATCATGATATACGCAGGAGTTTAGAGCAAATAAAGACACATCCATCTACCATCCCACTCTATCCAAGCGAGGGTACCGGGGTCCTGGATCAGATCCCAGCTGACGCTGAGCCATGGCAGAGCTCAACCAAGACGAGTCGCCCAACGACGACAAGGCTAACAGAGAGAGACAACACACACTCATTCATGTCACACACTCACCTAATAACCTCAAATGCATTTTTTTTGTACTTCTGGAGTAAACTCAAGGTACTCATTTATCTAAATAATTTACACTTACCCACCAATTGAAAAAAAAACAAAAAAAAACTCAGAGGCTTTTTTTTCTAGCAAATTATTTTTTCATTATAAATATTTCACATTGTGTAAACTGTTTCATCTTTAATAGAACATTCATTAAAATACCAAACATTTAAGTGTTATTTATGTATAGTTTAATACCTCAAATGTGTAAATAAATGCCTTTGCAATCCATTTACACATGATAAAATCAGTTGAGAAGCTTTGTACTGAGAAATCATCCATATTTTTTCCAGTTATTTGATTTAAAAGCTCCAGAATTAACACATATCTCACTCAGTTTATGTAAAAGATTGGCTACATGGTATTGAGTACTACTTTTCTTCAATATGAATTTAAATTGCCAAAGAAACCACCCTAAAACCGAGTTACTAAAACCCATGTCTTCATTAGTATCACAATTTTACCATGTTATTATGAGATCGTCATGAATGTACAAATATTAGTACGAAAGAAACTAAGAGAAAGTCATATGGTCACTTGACTGATGTGGGATTAAAACGGAACACAATAAATTCTTGTTTGAAATGCTGCATCTAGCAGATCTAAGATTAACCCGTGATTGACAGTGTTTAAGGATTTAAGGATTATTACGGCCCCTATTTTTTATTATTTTCAGAAAACAGTGAATTCTAGGAAGAGGAGTTTGTTTAACCTGGTCCTCCTGGATCGCAGCCTTTGTTTTCCCTTCTCTATTCGATAAGAGGCTAAGTGCATCAGGAAGTGACTTGTTAAATGAGCAATTCAACGGAGCCATCACAAATCAAACCAGCTCTGCGCCGCTCTTAGCAGTTTGGTGTAAAAGCTGTTTGATGTTGCATTCCTCTCATACACTCTTGCACCTTTACCCCCCTGCGGAGTGTTAGTCCTGGGTCCCTCTGTTGTTCAGTGTCTCAGCCTAGTTTTGTCTGCAGATCCCCAACCTGTTGTTGGGCTGGCTGTGCTTAGTGGGACCATCTGTTCCACCTCACACACTCACACACAAACACACACACAAAAACACATATACTCCACACAGAGGCCAGCTGCCTGCTGCACGGTCCCTGCTGGAGGCAGACTGCTACATCTGTCCTGTCCAACCTCAACCCTCTGGCCCAGCAGCAATTAGCCCCCATTAGCAGCCCCGTGGGACTGCCTTTCATTAGGGAGACGCTCATGGACACAGTAGTGTGTAGCAGGATAACCAGCAGCTTTCAGCTGACAGGTTACAGTCTAATGGAATGGTATGTGAAGGACTGACTGGAAGATTTTCCTTGTCGTGGATAATATAACATGTTAATGTTGTTTCTCAGCAGCTCCAATTGTGGCAAAAAAGTGTAATTATTTGAATCCCTGTGTTGCCGAGTTCCATATTCCAATTCTTCCGAATAAGATTGTGTTTGTTGTCTTTTTCCAGATCTGGAAGCGTGAAGAATCATTGGATAGAGATTTACTCCTTTGTGGAACAGCTGGCTGAAAAGTTTATTAGGTACGAGCAGGATTAGGCATTCATGCTTTTGGATTCTTTGATTCCGGCTTTTGGTCTGTGTTAATGTGAAAACTATTTTGTTTGTTCAGCCCCATGCTGAGAATGTCCTTCATCGTCTTCTCCACACGAGGAAACATCATCATGAAGCTGACTGAAAACAGGTAACAGCTCTCTCCAGGTGGGGTCTTTGTTGTCGTTACTCTTGCAACATACTTTGTGATCTGATGCAATTTAATATAACCTCCTCGTGGCTCTGACCCCGTCTGCAAAAACAAAAGAGCACGCACTGTCTACCGTGGATGTACTTGAGAACCAATTTTGAATAGTAGTTTCTTGCCAACTCTTTGTATCTGCCATATTAAGAACATTTTTCAATCTCTTCAGAAAAGCTTTCATTCATTGTATGTGATTACGATATGTTTTTTTTCACTGCAGGGAGGCCATCACTGGAGGCTTGCTGGCTCTAAAGAGAGTCATCCCTGGAGGAGACACGTTTATGAACCTCGGCTTGGAAATGGTACGGCTGCGTTTAAAACCCTGCATCTTCGGAGTAGGCAGAAATCACACTCGCTTCAGAATCATTTTCTGAAAATGCCTAGTGAGGGATAAATGAGCCTGGCAGCTTGAACCAGGATCAATTCGGTAACTCTGAGCTGGAGGTTGGATCATAAGTTACATGCTGTATGTTGGAAGTGCAAAGCAATGCACTTGAATTATATGGTTCTTCATATTCGTGATGTTCATTTCTCATCTTTAGATTTATAAAGGAATGATTTTTGATAGATAAATGTGCATTTATTATTATATAAGAAAAGAAAAAAAACTAACCCTAACCCAATGATGTTTATAGTGTTTGTTAGTACAGCATACTTGATCCCAGCGGTTCCCAATCTTTTCTTCCTAGAGCCCCCCCAGATATCATATAACAACAGATGTGGATCTCCTCTTCCTATGAGGATGTGGACTTGTAATGCCATAATATTAAACGTTATTGCAATGCTGTAAAAGTAGTATCAGCTCAAAATTCCAGAAGCAAACAAACTGTTATAAATGAACATATAGAAATGTTGCCCCACTTCTTAATGGAAAAGTTCAAGTTGATCTTTTCCCCACATCATTGCATCCTGATAGTTACTGTGTGATGTGGGATTTACGAAGGAATTTTTCAGCTGTACCAACATTTTAGATGTCACTCGTTTTCTTTTGTAATTGTGGATAATGGATGATGCATTCTTTACAATTCCAGGCTAATGCACAGATACATCAGGAGAAACATGGTAAGATCAATTCCACACACATCCCGCATTATAACACAATGTGTCAAAGAAAACATGACGCTTCACATCGACGTGTTTCCTGCAGGGACTGCCAGCGTTATCATCGCTCTGACTGATGGAGAACTGAACGAGTGGCAGTTTGACACGGCACAGCGAGAGGTAAGACGTTTTATCAAGGCAAAGGGTTTTGGGGAAGGGCCAGAATAATATTATGGACACTTGAGTAAATGTTGCTGCGGGGCTGGACTTTGTCACTGTCGACTGTCGGCCTGCCGGCTGTTTGTTAGCTTCAAGTTAATTTTTTTTATTATGATGCTTTCTATGCTTTTCATTGTTTTGAAAATCAAGACACATTGCCTTTTTGAAAATGTCCATTTTGTTTTGGTGCATCAGCAACGGGACAATGTGAGTCAGTTTTCTACTGCTCGGACTGTAACGCATACTGGATTTCTTTGGTGAACTCAAACGTCACATCACCAAACTTAACACAAAGTCGATCTATGTCTCTAATGACTGACCAGATAACAAATACAAAGAAACCAGAGGGTATTGTTTTATTTTCAGAGCATGCCTTATTTATTAAGATAGTTTTTACAAGAAACAATATTTCTTGTCTTGCTTGCTTATGGTGAGTAGCTGTGTTTTTCTCTGTAAAAGTGCCTTGAGATGTTTATGTTTTTATTGGTGCTATATAAGTGAAAAGTGAATTTAAGTTAATTAAAATACACCTTTTAGCTATAAATCAGATTGTAGTGTAAATGTAAATAAATAAATAACAGAAGTTACACAATAAGTCCTATGAAAAACGATAAGAGTAACAGTTATGACGAGTGCAGGTCTATAGACTGATAGGAGCTTACCTGAGCCTTGAACCAGCCCACCTCTGATGATACTATTTTTCCCTGTAAATCCCAATATCAAATTCTTTGCAGCACGATCTAAAGAATTGATGGCTTCACTTTCCCTCGATGTGTGAGGTTTAGCTTCCCTGTAAAACTCACATTTTTATGTGGTTGGTTTATTTGAATGCATACTGATTGATCTGCAGATGAAAATAGCTTCAATCAGAAAAATGTTTTCTCCCCCAAAAATGTTGTAGCAGAAGAGAAAAAGGTTTCACACCAGTCAGTTTATGCACATTGAATCTACAATTTGAATGTATTGCTGACTTTCTGATTTTCTTGTCTTCTTGCAGGCTCAGAGGGCCAGATCAATGGGTGCCATTGTATACTGTGTAGGGGTCAAAGAATTCAACCAGACTCAGGTAGGATCCAGACAGGAATGTTTAGAATGTCGCAGGAACACACACACACACAACAAACAACAAAGACATAATTTAGTTTTTCTGTGATTTTCTAGCTTGCAACCATTGCAGACACTGTGGAACATGTGTTTCCTGTATGGGGAGGCTTCCAGGCCCTCAGGGGAATCATCGACTCGGTATGGCACACCCATACCACATGTACATCTTTTAAAAACTCACCCACGCAGAGAGACCAATAAATATTATGACGTTATTCGATTTCCAGCATCGTTTTGTTTTTTTTCTCCCTCCCAATCTTTTAGATCATTAAAAAATCCTGCATCGAGATCCTGGCAGCGGAGCCGTCCAGCGTGTGTGCAGGAGGTAAGACGTGTGAGGAAGGAGCATTTCCCCTCCCTGTTTAAAGCAGTGACCAGTCACGGTGTGCGATCGTGTCAGATGACAGCCTCTGGAGTGTAACATGAGGTTGAGTAATCGCGTGGACGCCTATGACCGCAGAGTGACAGAGAGCGTATTGTCACTCACGGCCGGGGGAAATTAGCATAGCCGCTTCAGCACAGCATGTGTGCAAGAAAAGGGGGAAGGAGGGGGGGGGCCTGGTGCTGGTCGGAGGAATTAACCGAGAATCTTTAAGCATGGCTGCATCCCTGGCCTAGTTTGCCAAATCCTATATGCCAAATAACCATTTCGGTTGTTTAGGCCCCCTCCCCTTCCTCACCTTTTCATTTTCGTCCAGCTCCTCTGTCTCTAGATAGCTATTTAAACAAGAGGCAGGAAGAGGGGAGCCAAGAGAGAGCGCATTTATGGGTAGTAGGATGGATGAGCTTTGACATGACCTTATTAGGACTCACTTAAGAGAGTGCATTTGCAGCCCTGCTACCAAGACAACCAATAGAGATTAACGTCTATTATTGGATATGAAAGAAAGGAAAGGATATGAAGAGAGGATGTTAGGCCCCGAAATGTTGCTCTAAAAAGGATAAAAGAAAGGCAGTGCTAAAAGGAATGTAAAATTACTTTCGTTCTCTTGTGAAATTACTGGCTTGAGTGTGTTGTGACTTGGCATGTGCCCAAATATCCTCCAACAGCCTCATTTATTATTCGATTGATGAGCAGCCTAATGGTCAGTGAACTAAGAAACTATGGACCCACTTTAACCAACGTCTGACTCTGGCCTAATTACTTAGGACTGTAATGTGCTCATAACACGCTTTGTGTGCCTCCATGACTTTATGTGGATGGATAAAATAAAAGTCACAGACATCCAAAGCGCATATTCTATATTTTAAGAGGCTTTACATTGCTCTCTGTCGAAAAAAAAAAAAAAAGGCTAAATTCTCTAGATATTTATGTATACTGAAGAGAAGACTCAGAGGCCTGCATATAATCTTGTGTAAACATCCGCTTTTCCTGAAGCACATGTGTGTCAGTATGTTTACAAATATACACACACACAAACTGAGCCTTTGCATATATATTGTGACAGTCCCTCTATAGCCCCGTTTTTCCTCTTTCCCTGCATGTCGTCACATAGAATATCGTTCATGCACTGCACCAACACACACATTTAGATGATCTTTAGTTAGCTCGTGCGCACACACGTACGTGTTTTCCAAGCGCGCGCACACACACACACACGCACAAACACACAAACACACGCACAGACGTCCCTCACATTGATGTGAAGTGACCAGACCGATGCGCCTGCAAACAGGCCATCAGACTGGACAGTGAACGTTGGACCACACTATCAGACATGACAGCACTGATTCCCAACGTGCGCACACAAACACACACACACACACACACACACACACACACACACACACACACACACACTTAGACCTTAGATCTAACGTGACAGGAGAGATTGCTGCTTTCATTAACGTCTGACCCTTTTCTCCCTGTTGTCCCTTCCTGCCTTGCCCCTCCCTGCCCTTTACTGTCCTCTCGCACTAACGTGATTGAGGAAATGCTGATCGGACAAGCTATACCCTTTTTTCTCTGCGCACACACAAGACATGCGTATCTGTTATACATGTGTAGTAACACACAGACGCATTCATTCAAATCTCGGCCTTGTCAGACAACCAGGTGAAGATGAAAATAGACACATGGCCGCAGAAGGCCGACACCAGAGATGAGCAGCATATGTGTTGTACATGTCAGCAGTACACCACCAGTTCCTGCCCACCATGTTCCTGACAGCACTGACCTTTAGCGCATCAAGCTCTGGTGTGTGTTTGTGTGTATGAAGATGGTCAGATTGATATGTCATGTTCTTTTGTTTTTGTTTTTTTTACCATTATTATTTGACCATTATGATTTGATCCAACTATAATACATAATTATTTCTAAAATTACATAAACTTTTTGTGAAAATATGTGACTTGGATATAAAACACTCGCGAAAGTAATCAATGTGTATATGCGGGGGGGGGTAGTGGCTCCACCCCGGGGCTCTGGGGACCGTCCGTGGCTGGGGCGTCGTGGCTTTGGTGGTTGGTGGCTCTGTGGGCTCGGGGGTGTCCTGGCATCTATGCTGGAGGGTTACGGCCTGGCCTGGGGAGTCCTGGGCGGGGATGTGGGGGGGGCTCTGCTCTGGGCCGGGGTCGGGCCCGCTGGGGCGGGATGGGGGGGCTGGGCGTCGGGCCCCGGCTGGGCTGTCGACTGGGGGGAGGTTGGGGGCGGGTTGTCCGGGCCCTGGGGGTGCGGGGCCTCCCCCTTCCCGGTGGGGGTGCCCGCTGCGGCGCTGGGGGTGGGTCCTCCCTCTGGCCCCCTCCCCCGGTGGGGCGGGTTGGCCCCTGCTGCCGCGCTCCGGGTCTGCCTCATTCCCGGATTGGGGGGAGCGGGGTACGGGGGGGGCTCCGGGTTCTGGATGGACGGTTAACTGAGAGTGACCTCCAGGGCCTGATAGGGGTGTGCGTGTGCGTGTGAGTTGGGGTGTGTGAGTTGGGGTGTGTGGGTTGGGGTGTGTGGGTTGGGGTGTGGGGCTGTGTGGAGTGGGCGAATGAGGGGGGGTGCCCTGGCCACTGGCCTCCGGCTGGGCTCGCACTGGGCCCTGCGGGTCTCGGACTCTGCTGTCTGGCCGTTGGGTGGGGTGGGGGCTCCCTGCCCGGGTCCCCTTGCGGCGCCTTGTTTGGGGGGGTGTGGCCCCCCTGGTCCTAGGCCGGCCGCTCGGGGGGTGGGGTGGGGCAGCGCGGGGGGTCCAGCTGGGCCAAGGTCCTAGCGACGGGGGGACCCCCTCCCTCAGAACCCTCCCTGCCTTACCTCACCTTATATTACCCCACAATAGGGAAGAGTGGGGCGGTGCCTAGGTGGGGGGTCCAGGCTACTTAATTGCGGTCTGGGTCCTCCCCCGACTTTGCACCACCCACAATTTTAACCACACTTAGTCATGCAGGGTCTTGAGGGGGTAAGCCGCTTTCGGGGTTCTGCCGCTTGTCAGCGGTAGAACGCCCGGGCCCCGCTACCCCCCAATTTTAAACCGCACCATAGACACACACATCGCATCCACCTTTTCAAAACACAAAAACACACCCTTACATACATCCAACACACATATAGGGCAGGGGAAGGGCGGGAGACGTGGCTCCCCCCAGCACCTCCCGCTGGGGTCCCGCCCCGGCCCGGGGTGAGTGCGGCTGGAGTACGGGGGGCGCGCTCCCTCGGGCGCGGCGCTTGTGGGGGGGCTGGGGTGCGGTGCTCCTTCTCCACTTGCTGTTGGATTGGTGGAGGTTGGGATACCGCGGTGGCCGGGAGGGGGCCCGGCCGGCGGCCTGAGGGTGCGAGAGTCATCACTCCCCCCCCCGTTCCGTGTGTGTGTGTGTGTGTGTGTGTGTGTGTGTGTGTGTGGGTGTGTGGGTGTGTGTGGGTGTGTGGGTGTGTGTGTGTGCGGGGTGGGTCATGGGTTGGGTTTCCCAATCAAGACCCGGGGGGAGGGGTTATGGGGCGGGTGGATTATGAGGCTCCTGGGGGTGTAGAGTTGACTGTTCTCCGACCGGGGCCTGCGCCGGGCTTCGCTTTCCTGGGTCTGGGGGCGGGGCTGGTCCGGGGCGCGGCGGCTGGGGCCGTCTCTGCCTTACCGGGTTGGGGGGGGCGGTGGGTGGGCCTGTTCCCGGGGGTGCGGTGGGACTCGCCGCCGGGGTTGGGGGGGCTCTCGGCCCGCTCGGCCCGGGGGCCCTGCTCCGGCCTTTTCTCGGCTTGGCGGCTTGGGTCGGGGCCTGGGGCCCTGTGCCCTTTGTCCTTCTCTTGTGGGCCCCTCTTGCCTGGGGGGGATTCCTCTCTGCATTCTCCGTCGGGTGCTTTTTGGGCGGGGGCGGGGCTCTCTGGGGTGGTTCGCTGGGGTCTCCCCGGGCCTGGGGGGCTTCTGTCTGCCGGGGTGGCGGTGTCCGGGCGCGGTGGCCTCGGACCCCGGGGTGTCACCACGGGTCCCCCCACAACAGTTCCGGCCACACCCAGTGGACAAGCCACACACACTCACATACACGCACACACACACACACACACTTTCACTCCTCACGAAAGGTGCTTCTGAAGTTGCTTGTTGTCTGTCATCATTTGCTCAAACTTTAAAAATCATGTTCCTCTTTTGTTGTTGCCTCTTTGTTATTTCATGTTCCTGCTTCACGTTACTGTCTAGATAGAGCTGCTCAGGCTGGTTAAATCTAGGAAATCATCTTACTGTCTAGATAGAGCTGCTCAGGCTGGTTCAATCTAATAACAGTTGGAAAGTATTTGGATGAGTGTGATTATTGCAAATAATATATGTAGCACAACAAGGACATTGTATGTTATCCCCTTCCCCCCACCCCCCTCCCCCCTCCCCCCTCGACTTTCTTCTCTCTCTTCTCTTCTCTCTCTCTTTGTGCGTTCCCCCCCGGTCGTGTACGGCAGCCATGCCAGCTTCTGACGGAGAAGGCAACAGGAGGAGACTCCAGGTCTCTCCCTGTTGCAAGACCAAAAACTGTTCTGACTCCGAAGGCTCTCAATCACATCATATTGTTGGCCCAAGCTGCCGAACAGGACAAGGGCAGAAAAAATAAAAAAAATAAAATAAAAAAAATAAAAAAAATAAATAAATAAATAAAAAAATGTGTATATGCGTTTTCTAGTTAAATTCTCAAAACTAAATCAAAGTTGACAACCTGATTTTATTTTTGGGTGTCACAAAAGTAATTTCTCACAGTTCTAATCATATCTACATGTTCAGCCGTATAAACAGTGTATCTGTGTGTTCACGCTGTCACGGTGCAGCCCATGCTATTTGTTAACAGCACTGTGTAAAAAGAGGGTGGCTGCTGAAGCATTAAAGCATTAAGAATTAGGAATGATTACTGTTATGTCCTGAAAGTCCTATAAACTGCATATTGTTGTGGCTGCGAAAATTTAAGCCACAACTTATTTATATTTCACTATATTGTGGCAGACAGTAATCATCATTCTGCGAGCTGAGGTTGTCTCTCTTTCCGAAGGGCAGGAAGTCGGAGAGGGCATGAGACATGGCATATATTAAATGTATCGGCTGTCCATAATGAGGTGTTGTGGTTGAAAGAGTACGTGTCTGTATAAACTAATGTTGAATATAAGCCAAAGAAATGATAGGGCTGTGTCCGCGACTGACTCACACACAAAGATTCATTGAACTACAGTAACCAAGCACAACTGCCTGACATCAGAACTTAACACATAGAGGTTCTTTCCTCATCAATACTGTGTAACTCCATCATGTTTGTAAAATAAGAGAGTTTAGTACTGAAAATGCTCCAACTTGTACTGAGGTTATCGTACTTATATTATCTTACCCCTTTGTTTTATCTCAATTTAATTTTCCCATCTATTTAGTATGTCCTCACTTATTCCCCAACCAATCGCCTCCAACTCCGAATGTGTGTACTCCAGCACTCATTGCAGCATCTGTCAACATGTACAGATGTACAGACAAATCTGAAAATAGGTGCTTGATTGCTTTCTTTTTTTCTTCCGCTGCTGTTTGTGTATAAATATTTTTGACTTCCATAGCAGCTCGTCTGACCTTTAAAGAAATACTGCCACGTATACACTCACACCCTGTGAGGTTTTTATCCAGTGATCTTTACGCTGGGCCTTTAAATGTTAAAGGTGTGGCAAATGTTCACTTCTATTAGATGGGATAATGCTAGAGGAAAATCTCAATGCACGGCCAGACACACAAATTGAAGCACATGCCCGTGCACATCCATGTAAGCCTGTGCTGATGTTGAGAAAGTGCCTGCATGTTCCTCAGAAAAAATACACATCTACATTCATATGTACTGGTGATTTACACGCACACATCTGCACATGTGTTAATGCCACGACATGGCGCCATAGGTAAGGTCAGACCTACTTTGACAGTACTGTGCTGTTGTCAGCCCTGCGGGCACGTTTTAAGCGAGTGTTTTTTTCCTCGCTCTTTAACATATGCTGGGTCGCAGCCACATAGACACTCCAGCATATGTTGGCAAGCTTCTGTCAGCGCACTTTAACAGAGCCTTAGGAAAGCTAAAGGTCAAAGACACACACACACACACTCATACACACTCATTCACATACACCTTCTAGCTACTTCACAGTCTGAGATATTTGTGAATAGCTGCACTTTAAGCATTAGCACCAATGGCGCATATTATGGCCTTTCCACTTGACACGCACATACAACATACAGATGCAAACAGCGGCACGCAACATGCTTTTTTGATCAATATTACCTCATCAGAGAAACAGAATTGTCGTCAACATTTCCTTTAATTATGGACCAGGAATTTTCTTCTCCATCAAAGTGAAATGGAGGCGTAATTGTGAACTTTTATGACTCTCACACACACTCTGCTGAAAATATGTGTCTGATCCACAGTTATGCATGAGCGTGCATGTTTCCAATCATTTCTGAAAACACCTGCAATCTCTTTTTTTGTCTTTGTCTCAGAGAGTTTCCAGGTGGTTGTTAGAGGAAACGGTTTTCTCCATGCCAGAAATATCAACCAGGTCCTTTGCAGCTTCAAGCTGAACGACACGCACTCTGTCGGTACGTCCATGCACCCAAACAACAAGTCGCAGTCATGTGCATGCTGCCATATGCAGGTCTACAATGTATTCTACATCTAAACGGAAGTTTATCATCAGAACAATCTGCCAAATTTTTTTTTTGCCCTAGTTTGGGCCGATTTAGTCTTTTTTTTTTTTTTTTAACCACAGATCTTTAACCTTCAACTAATCATGAGTATTTTGGGTTTTGCTTGTGCAGATGAGAGGCCCGCTGGAATAGAGGATACATTTCTGTTGTGTCCAGCTCCAGTCGTCGAAGAAGTAGGAAGGTAAGCTGCTCCTCTCTTGTGGCTCTTTCCATCGAGTCACCCCCTAGATTTGTTTTTTCCGAACTATCGACGTACAGCTGTAACACAGATATGTGCCAGCTGCACTCAAGTTTCTGCGTGGACACAGAAGACTGCTGTCCTTGAACAAATTAGGGTCAAAGTCATTGTGTGTCTGTGATCAATCAATGTTTGTCACAGCTAACGAAGCCAGACACTAATCACAAGGGGACAACAGGAGTAGAGCCCAGGAACACGACTTAATGAGAGTCTGCTTGAGAGACTTTGTAACAATCTGTGTGTGTATGTGTGTGTTTGTTGTCTGTGACGTTCCCCTATTTCTGTGTGGCACTTTGGGAGAGGAAAGTGCGAGTCGAGTGTAAACTTTCCTTTGAGGGTCTCCAGCTTTGCTTGTGGTGATTCAGAGAGACTGAAGCCGCAGAACAAAGCTTGAAGGCCGAGCTCAGAGAGGAACGAGGCCCAGCAGCCTTCCCGATACCGGCTGCCTGCAGTCCTGTGCATAATTATACACTCAGGCCTGTGGCCTCAGACACCTCCTAGTCATCATCTGTCTTGTTTCTGTCACTCAGATTTCTGCCATGATTTGAGCCTGTCTTGTCGGCCCGTGTGCTGAAAGATTTAACAACCTGTCATACTACAATACATTGTATTCACGCCTCAAAACAGAGGTGACGCATAACCCGCAGATCATTGTTTTGGGGTTCAACATAATGCCATAAAGACAGAGCAATACTTTCACAAATCATACCGTGCAGCAAATATCCAGTGCTTTCGTCTGAGTGCCTGTTGACGGCTGCCAGCACGTCTACATGGCAGGTGGAGCTGCTCCTCCTGAGAGCGCTGCAGAACAGGGAGCGTCATTACACACTGCAGTGATGCCTGAAGGAGGCGTCCTGCCATGTAACGCAGGCCCATTAGAGCAGAGTCAGCACTGCCTAACACCCTGAGTGCTGCTAAAGAGGAAGTCAGCTGTGAATGGCTGAAGGGCCCGGAGAGAAGACCAACAGCTGGCTGATGAGTTCTGGGCTGCGATGCGAGAGATGTGGAAATATGTGGTGAGGCGAGCGTGACACTGCACAGCCTGGACAGGTGTTACAAAACCCTTTCTTTGAATAGTGGGGTGCTATTTTGAGAAGTCCTATGAAGACCATCAGTTTTAGATTAAACCTACATTAGATATAAATATCACTTAGAAGATATGCTCATAATCTGCTCATATTTATGTGTCATACCAAGAAATCTGTCATTTATGTATCAGGCTGAATTGTATCATTACAGGTAAAAGATTCTTGAGTAATATTACAACCTGGCAAACATTTATTTTGACTTTCTTTTGCGACTGAAGATTTCTTAAATCATCATTAGTTTAAAGGAAAAAAAGGAAATTAAAGGAGTAAGACGAGATTTTTTGGGCGGGGAATGTAGCATTTGACATTATGTCTCGTGTCAAGACAAAAAAAACGTCAACAAACACATTGTCATCTAAAAAGTATAATCCTGTCGTCCACATTTTAGACTTTTCTTTCAGTTTTTTTATTTTATTCTCGACATTTTACAATTTTTTTTAAAAATCAAAACTGTACTTTCCCTTCACTTTCAACATTTGGGCCTCACTCAGAAAGTTTTTACATATATCTTGTAGTTATTAGTGGCAATTTAGCTCACTCTCAAGAATTCAACTTTGATCACATCGTATTGACATTGTCTTACAAGTGCAAAGAAATACTCATCAGCTCATTGAGAGCTTGGTTAACCTATCAACTCTTGCGTAGACTTACACAGATACCAGTGAATCACACCACTTGTCTGAAGATCACTTCTTAAAGTACATTTCCCACCATTTCTGCCATTTTTATGGAGGAAAAACTATCAGTGAAGAAAACAATCATTAGCTTCAGCTCCAAAATCTATCCCTGCATGTCAGATCATATTATAGATGAGCTACTTCTTGGTTTGGGGTTATTAAGTCTATACATCAGATCTGAGGGAAGACTACAGCTCCTAGCATTACCTCTTTACTCACACCCCAAAGACCCTCGCTCACCTCCTGCTTCACCCAAGTCACATTGTCGCCTGCAATGAAGTCAGTGACGCTGCCGTCACACAAATCTGTGTTGACTGGGAACCTTCCGGATGCAGCTCCCCCTTCTTTGTACCACACACACATACACACACACACACACACACACACACACACGGGGCAAATACATCTATAGCGGGCAGATCGATGATTGATAGGGGCTGAGATCTCTCTGTCAGAGTGGAGCTGATAGCTCCTCGTCTCCTGTCTGCCTGAAAGGAGTGTCGACCAAATAATGAGAAGGGGGGGGGGGGGATAACAGCAGGAGGGGAAAACGTGGAAGAAAAGATTAGTAGCACCTGCACTGCCAATTTCCCACTTTCAAAACAGTGTCAGTATGAGTTATGAGGCGATCTACAGTGGCGTAGAGAGGACAGGGGAGGGGGTGAGGTACCGAAAACAGAGTCAGCGATTGAGGAAGTGAAGAGAGTGTCTCAGAAGGGAGGGGCATTGCTGAAGGGATGTAGACCAGGAAAGGCCTCCCTCTGACCATCCCCCCACCCACTGTATCCTCCCCACCTCGGTGCAGTGACCTCCGCCTGGCTGCCCCCCTCAATTCTGAATCCAAAGCTCAATGCCCCACTTGTCTCTTTCGCCTTAAACCATTGGAGCAGCTTGAGAGGCCTTTCTCCATTCTTCCCCAAACCCACAACTGGAGTCTATACCCCGACCAGCCAGTTGTGTATGTCCTTCTTTTGTTCATGCATTTCAAAAGTTGCAAAAAATCTCTCAACTGAACAGCAGGCTGCTTTTCTTCGCTATTTTAGCCACGCACAGTTATGGCTCGAATATCATTTGTTCTGTCATCTCACCAATGAAAAGTAATTTCTTGGCTGTCTTTGTGCAGCAACAGCTCCTCGTATCAGCTTTGACAACTGGGGAATAAGAAGTCTTTTTTTTTTTTTTTTGCTGTCTGTGGTTTTTTTCCACATTAGAGTTCTGGGTCTGATCCGAGCTGAGATTTTTTCTATGGGTGGAGAACTTTGTGATCTCTTCAGACGCTTCAGCTTTGAGCCTTTGTCAGCAGAATTTTGTGATTGTAAGACAGCATGTATGGGCAAAGTTAATGGAGGAATGTGTTTGATACTTTGGGAGAGGTTTTTTTTTTTTTGTTTTTTACAGTGGCCAGAGAGGATCATGGCTGTGTTTAAACATGCAGACACACTGTGACATGCATTTGACCAATCATGGGTTTGTGTTCTTCAGGGTGATCTACCTGCAGGTGAGCATGAATGAAGGCCTGTCCTACATCACCAGCTCCGTTCACATCACGACCACAGAATGTGTGAGTGTCGTGTCCGTCCACAGCAACACATAAACATTTCTCTCTGTCTCTTGCACGCGTCCTTATTTGAATAATCTTTTTTTACAACTTTATGTTGTCTTGGTTCTCTTATCTTCTTCCTCCTCCTCCTCCTCCTCTTCCTCTTCGCTCGCTGAGGTCTCCTCTGTTGTGTCTGTCATCAGAGGAGGCTGTGAGTACTCTCGTCTTTAATTTCCCGCTTGTTCACATTCATTGTCTATCGATTTAGTTTAACCGTGCTCTGCCTTCTGTGCAGTTTGACGGCACCATAGTGCTGATATCGCTGCTGGTGGTCTTCCTCCTGTTGGCCCTGCTGCTGATGTGGTGGTTCTGGCCTCTCTGCTGCACTGTGGTAAGTTCAGATCGTTGTGATTCATTGTGATTATCAGACTAAAGAAGAGATGTTTGTTTAAGGAACCAGGCCACATTGAACCATTTAAGCTTGAATACTTTTGAGCTAATTCCTTTTTTTGTTTATGTTTACTGAATATGTTCGTTTTCTCATTTTTAGGTGATCAAAGAGCCTCCACCACCACCTCCTCCTGAGCCAGTGAGTCACTAACTGACTTAAACTGCACTGATGTTTTTTTGTTTTTTTTTCCGAATTTAGAGTTTTTTGTGGGATTTAATCTTTTTTGTTGTCAATCAAGAAAAAACAAAGATGAAATAAAAATGATTGGCAGTTTGTTAAAGGAATTCTGACTTACAGGAGTCTGATGATGAGGACGGGATGCCTAAGAAGAGGTGGCCGACAGTAGATGCTTCATATTACGGAGGAAGAGGAGTTGGTGGCATCAAACGCATGGAGGTATACACAATTAGTGTTACACTGTGTTTGTGTATGAATTTCTTTCACAAGTTTATGGAGACATAAATTCTACTACTGATTTAACATGTAATGGCTGAAACGGGCTTCCAATGACAATTTAAAATTAATCTAAATGAAAATGGTCTCCTTTGGTTTTCTACAGCAGTATTATGTTCATGTGTTTGTCATGTTGTTTCATGTATTACTAAGGTTTGCTTTTTGTCATCGCGGTGGTGGATCGGTCTAAGTCTTGACCCTGATGGTTTGAATCCCAGAGGCAGCAGGAAGAGTATCTGATATGAGAACTGGCCGAACATTCAGTGCAGCGAAATAAATGTGTTGATGTTAGCTATATGTCATTTGCAATTTTATTTTACTTTGTGCACATGAAAAATATAAACAATTATAACTACATGTTTTGAACCTAAGCAGAACTGTAACCCTTTACACCAGTAAAGTAAAAGTCATTTTTGGGGGGGGGGACTTGGACCATCTGAAATCTAGTCGAATTTGTAGAAATTTGCATGTATGTGTAATGTCTTTTGGGGTAAAAATGTAACTATTATATAAGTTTTCAAGTGATATGAACACTATACTTTAAATATTGGCAAAAAGATGAAAACAGAAGGAATTTTGCATTTCATTCATCCTTCTTTTATCGCGAGTCTCAGAGGTTGGTGAGCTGCTCCCAGCTGAGATGGGGTGAAATGCAGGGGTCACCCTGGACATGTCTTCAGTCTGACATTTCAATTATGTTTCATGTCTCTTCAAAAAAAAAATCCCAGGTGCGATGGGGGGAGAAAGGCTCCACTGAGGAAGGTGCCAAGCTGGACAAACCTAAAAACGCTGTAGTGAAGATGCCAGAGCAGGAATTTGAACCTTACGAGCCAAAGCCTCGAAAACCTCCCCGCCGCCCTCCACAGCAAAGGAGGTGGTACACACCCATTAAGGTATTTAGCGTTGTTGCTTAATGATCAATAGATCATCAAAACTAGAGTTGAGTCTAGTTTCAGTTTTTTACAGCTCTCATTCTCAATCTTTTTTTTTCTTCTTCTTCTTGCAGGGAAAACTAGATGCTCTGTGGGCTTTGTTCCGAAGAGGTTATGACCAAGTATCTCTGATGAGACCACAACCCGGAGACCAGGTGAAGCCACCTCTCATTTTCTCTAAATCTGCAGCTTAACGCCAGCACACCACAAACATACACAGTGCCAAAGCTATAATTTAGTAAATATGTATAATTAGGAGGACTGCTCTGCCTGATACCTAGCTGGATGATATGGTCTGTTTGGAACAACAGACCATCTGCATCCTTCTTCTTTCTGTCACAGCGAATAAAGACGTATCTAACATATAGAAAGTTCTATAATACAGCAGCACAGCTCTGGATTTCTGTGCACACACACATGCCCTCATTCGCAGTGCCTCAATGAACTATTGAGATCACTCCCTTCATCAAAGCTGCAATTGTGCGACCGCAAGGAGTACTGTACTTTTCCGTACCCTTCGCCACGAAAATCCCTTCCCATCAAGTTTCCAAATAACATGATATATGAGACGTGATGTTCATGGGAAATGAAAAGAAATACTACTTTGTCAGATTTTGTCTCGTGAAACAAGTTTCCTGTGAACCTTTATCGAAGCTCCTGAGGTCCCAAATGAGGATATCACTGTGTGCAGCAGAAAGAGACTGAGCAGAGCCGCCCGTGTTATCTAACCTTGACCCTGTGAAAGCCATCCCAGAACCCCAGAGACATGTTTTCATCATTGCACTGGTTGTCATGGGGAAACATCTGCTCGGTTGTAAATAGTGTCATTGTCACTTCCCATAGCAGATCCCACATCAATGTCACATTTATTGATTTCTTTTTTGAATGGGGTGATTCAGTTTCTGTGTTTGTGTGCATCTACTGTATCTCAAGTCTGTAAAAGCGGTGGCCATCATCAGTGGTTTCATCCGGTTTTTCCATCTTCTTTTTTTTTTTTTTAGAAGCAGAACAATCGATCCCTGTCAGAGCTGAAGTTTTTAGAGTCTTTGTCAGTCACTCTCCGAGGGGCTCTGGTTCACAGAGCCGCTCAACAATGACCCCTGCAACTCCTTTCACACGCCATTAACTGCGGAAAATAAAACGCTACTTTTCATGTGGGAAAAAAAAGTGAAGGGGGAAATCCACTTTTGTTCCATCGGAGACAGTCATTTAGAATTGGTGGCTGATAACCATATCAAACATGACAATCACTGACCGAAGTGGTGGCATTAATCTAAATAGTGAGTGAACCTCTCAAAGCAGTGGTGTCAAAAGCTGCCGAGCGACTGGCTGCGGTCAGACGATAAAAGGCCATCGAGGTGGCAAAAAGCGCAGCAATAACTTGCAAGTTTATACTTCACTCTGGCCTTGTTAACCAGCAGCTCAGGAGGCGCCTGTCCTGCTTTCTCCCCGCATTACTCCCGCGTCACTGCCCCTGCACACAGCCGTCAAGAGGGCTGCCATTTTCTGCCACGCTCCCTGTTTGCATTTCATCTCCCTTTCTCTGCTGTGTGTGCGTGTGCGTGTGCGTGTCTGTGCCACCGTAACGTGTGTGTCCGCTCTCCTGAGTGAGCGTCACACAAGCAGATGGAGAGTTGAAAGGCCACGAGCCATATTGTGACAGACGAGATTCCCTTCTTTTGTCTCATGAGCTGATGGCAGCGATGGCCCCGTCATGCTGCGCAGGCCAGACCAGAGGGCGGGCACCAAGACCCTCCGTCTTCTCGCACAGGCAGGGCAAATGAGCCCATCCCCTTCCTCAGACCCCTTTTTTTGCTTCCCCTCATTACCTCGCTTGAAGGGTCATTTCACACAAAATCCCACCAATAAAAGACTAAGATGTTCTAAATTGAGTTTCAGGAGGCACATGTCGACGACTACTGCAGCATAGTGGAGCTGAATTATATATATATATTTTATTTCATTTTTGTCTTTGGGTGCTAAAATCATTGAAAATTCACTTCATCAGACCATCACAATGGAAGGTCCAGTTATTGTGTTCCTGCGCCAGAACTAGTCCACAAGTTGCTCATGTTTTGAAATGAGAATATAAAAAATGTTGGTGTTTTTTTTTTTTTTCAATATCAACATCTGTTTCAAGTGATTTTATTGGCACTCTGCATATCCCAGAGAAAATGCTGTCAACTGTTTTTATAGGGACGATTACTTCCAAAAGATATTCGTTCCAGCCAAAACTGTTTACAGCAAGGTCTTGAGCATCAAAGCAGTGATTTCCAAACAGGCTTACTTTCACCCTAAGGGCTGTTTCGACTTTTGCCAGATATTACGTGGGAGAATTGTGCGTAGCTCAGCTAATTTAAACAAATTGAATTACTGAAAGTAAAAACACTCCCATATTCGCATTTAGAAGTCAAATTAAACACAAGGAAGTATTAAAAGTATATTCAATTTAATATAGTGCGTGTATTGTTTATGTAACACTAACCAAATAACCTGGAGAGCGTTGACATCATTTATCAAAAACTTAAAGAGCAATAAAGTTCAAATAGATACGTGAAAGCATTATGAGACAAGTGTGTGAATTTTCAAAAATATTAGTGACACATGACAATGCAGGACACTTAAACAATTTTCTTTGTTGTTGTTTTTTTGTTCTGTTTAATAAAGCACTTTCTACTCTCAGTTGGTGCATCTGATTGGTGCATTTTCATATGTATGTACGTGGCATTGTGCCCTTTCATTAATATGCATCCAGTGCCTTTAGTCACTATTGTGGGACATTGATACTCAGTAGTTGGAAGTTATGCCAGGACTTTATAGGGTTTCACAGACTTTGATTTAAGGTTAAGTAATCCAAAATACATATTGTGAAATACTTATAATATCACAGTTTTATATTTGGCAACAGATTTGAGTTTATTCCAACGTACTCATTTGAATTTAATCATTAAGGAGAATTTTTCACTTTCAAGAAAAAACAGTTTGTGTTGCTCAAACGGCTTAATGATAAGCAAATGGTTGCATTTAGCGTGTGTTTAATTCCATTCTTGGGATTCACTTTTTAAACTATATTGTAACAAAATCCCTCTCAAAATTGGTGCAGATAAGCATATTTACAACCCAGAGAATTTCTATTTATGAGTTTCTTGTGATAATGCTGAGTTTTATTTTGATCACATAAACTATTGAAAACCTTTTTTAAACGACTCAGCATCACAGTCACGTCTGTTTACCTCAATAAACATAGAATCAGACTGGCAAATCTTCTCAAAACTAATGTAAAACTAGCCTTTAGTGTTGCTTAACTCCTGTGACTATACATGGAGAATTTCTCTTATGTGAGTGAATTCCTGTAACGTCATGGAAGGTGACAGGCACAGCTGTCAGGTCAGATCTGTCTCTGCGCTCTCTTCTTCTTATTTTCTTTACTGTAATGTTGACTAATGCGCATGTGCATCTGCTCCCTCCACACATCAACTGACACTCTGTTTTGGACGTGTTTGTCCAGGAAAAGCTGGAAGGCAGGGAAGGTGCCCGGAGGTAGAAACAGAGGCCACTGAACAGAGGAGTGGTGCCAATAGGGACACTGCGGGGGCCCTAGGGGTTTGTTTTTCTCCTCAGAAAGAGCCGAGAGTTCGATGTAAGGAATTCTTCAGAAGGGAAGTGAGACTTATGATAGCTAAAAATATACACAGAAAGACTGACTGTCACAGATGACACATCGCTGACCGATCGCACAACTCATCTACGTGTCATCAGGTTTATGTGGGTTTTTTTATTTTATTTTTTTTATTTTTAATGCAGTGTAGCCCCTCCAAACTTTCTCCCTGTTATTCATGAGGCAGAGGTTTCATTCAGGCCATATGTTCCGGTGGAGGCATGCTTACAGTCACAGAGACTCACAAACACACTCATATTCATGAGCTTGTGTTCTCATTGTGTCCATATGCTCTTTCTGGTGTTGTGCTGTTGCTCACAAACTGGCCTTTTCACTACCGCCCCACGACAAGACCGAAGCAGTCACCCCACACCCACACACACACACACACACACACACACACACACACACACACACACACACACACACACACACACACTCGGGCGCCCTCAATCAATTACGCACCTCTCATATACGCACACACTAGCACACAATGGCCCTCTCAGTCACAAAGCTACTGCTGCTGGGCTTCTCTTAATGGCCCCTGTGTGACTTTAGGGCCTCTCTGTTTAATAAGGTGTTATAATCAGACCACCAAGGGTCTGTGACACAGAGACCTTCTCTCCATCCTTCAAATACTGACGGAGCAGGACAAGAGTTAGTGTGTGTTTGTGTGCGTGTGTATGTGTGTAGATTCAATAAGGACAATAAGAGAAATGTTCCATTCTCCCCAACTTGTAAATTACGTTAAAGGAAAAAAAAAAGGGCTTCTGTTAACTATTGTGTGGATATTTAAATCCCCTCTTTACATTCCTTCAAGTCAGGCTTATGAGAGACATAAACCACTTTCTGTTCAGCGTCAAGAAAGACGGAGTCACAGCAGAGGCTCCGAGAGAAGAGGAGGGGAAATGGTGAAATCTGGAGACTGCATGAGCTGTGTGTGTGTGTGTCTGTGTGATAACTCTGTTAGGGCCTGTCTTTGCAAGCGTCGCAGCTATTGTAGTGCAGGTGTGGACAGGGGACAGAAGCAGCTCTGTGTGCCCGCTGGGGTCTCAAACACACATGCTTCTGTGAGCAGAGCTGGGCAAAGCCTCGCATGAGCCATTTTGGCTGGTGGGTCTTAAAAGCTCATTGATTTTGCACAAAGACGGACTGTATTTCAATTTGTATTCTGCACTTAAATGATGTGTACTTTGTAGTTAAAGCGTCGTCTGGCTGTGTGTCTCTCGCAGGGTCGCTGTATAAATTTCCAGCGCGTCAAAGATGGAGAGTCCACCGCAAACCACCAGGCAGCTCCCCGTGCGAGTTACTCCCCCTCACCGCCGCCACCTCCTTCTCCGCCTTCTCCTCCTCCTCCGCCCGTCGAACAGCAACCTTTGGTCTCCAATTCAGTTCCCCGGACCAAGCCGCCATCAAGAGGGCCCCGTACCACACCGTCCTCCCGCAACACACCACCCTCCCGTGCACCCCCTTCCATGGTTCGACCCCCTCCAGGCCCACCCCCAACTCGAGTACCCCCAGGGCCTCCAGGGCCCCCGCCATCCCGACCCCCACCCAAGCTCTAATGACGGACAAGGCCTCCAATAAACAACGGATGTGTCACCTCATTCTGTTAAAAAAAAAAAAGAAAAAAACATGCACTCCTTTCACCACAAAGACTCCGAGACTGCATAAAGTCTTAATCTTAGAGGCGAGGAGCTTTTACGTGACGCTCTGTTCTTTGTTGCTGGACAGCAAAAAAATATTTATCTGATTTTAAAATCAGCCACTGAGTTTCATCTGACGTCTTTCTCAAGGCGTAAACATCATCACGACAAACAAACAAGCCCAAACATATAATTACGGTAGTTGATTAAGCCTGTAGAATAATAGATGTGTTGTTGGTCTAAGTGGTCAGAGTAAGTGCAATCCTTTGTGGAGTTTACTGTTGTTGAAAGCTGTGTAAATGATGGAGAAGTTCAGTAGAAAGATGATAGCGAAGTGGGGTGAGTTGCCTTTTCTTTTTTTTTTTAAGGTTCACCTTTTATGCCGACAAATCATGAGCAAACTGTACCCTTAAAGCCAAAGAAACTACATCCTAGTTAAAGCTTTGTGTAAAAGTTAATTTGGTGTAACTGCAGGGCAGTTCCCCCAGATTTTATTTATTGTAATACAGGCCCTGTCTGCATCAATTCTCCATTTACTATCACTGATTTCTTTTGAGTAATGGGGATCTAGATAGATATTACAACGCTTTCTGGCATCTCATGTATTAGTGGTCATTTCAACAGTTTCAAGGGAAGAAGATTGCATTGAAAATGTATCTTCAGGGTTCTTCTGTATACTGCATTTACTGACAGAAATGATCATTTGCATTATTTCTTTATTAACTTGTTTTGCATTTTGAATAAAATGTTTTTTTTTATGCCTCAGTCTCAGTTATTTCTTTCATACTTTTCAATTTCATGGTGTTATATTTAGGAAGGCAGGACTTAAGCATAACTCTAATTCACCAACACATTAAGGTCACTGCAGCAGATCTTATGACACACTTATTAGTTAATTGAATATCATAAGATGCATCATGTGGTGAGGTAATGTGTAAAGTGGTGCTCTTCCATTAAACTAATTACACATTTATATCAACATTGTGCTGAAGTAACCTTAAATTCTGAGATTTGGAATTACTTTCAGTGCTACTTAATTATAGTTCCGGGAGAAAATACTGCTCCGATTAAGTCATATCTACGTCGTTTTACATCCAAGTGGTGCAATATCTACAACGGCTATGAAAAATAACGTAATGAGAAACAACTTTGGAAGTCCTCATTGCAGGTAACATTGACCGTTTAGTATTTAAACTATGTAGCGGCCACGCCGATGACGACAGGTCTGGGAATCTTGAGTCACCTCTGGGCATCTGCTCCATCCTTCAGAGAAGTTGCATGACACGTTGAGCGCAGACATACGAGGACTGTGATTAGGAGGTCAGTCTGTCACTTACATGACTCACGTTACTGCAACCAGTGTGAGGAAGTGATTCACATGAGAGCCATAATAAATTACTAAGTCCTGCAGAGAAACAACCTACAGCTTTGCTCTTGATGCCTTGAAGCTGCTCCGCCATTTGAAAATATGGCAACTGCAGGCTGGGGATTTTTTTTTAATGTTTCAGGCCAAAGGGCAGCTTTAATGATATTTTTCAATCACCTAAAAGCTTTCATAAACTCTGCGAACCGCTGAAGACTACAGCACCCTCAAGAGATCAAACAAAGGAAAAGCAAGAGGCACAAGTCATTTTTCTGCTAATAGTTGTAATATCTGTCTATATATTTCAATACATAAAGTATATTTCTATTGAGTCGCATTTAATCTATTACTTGGCCAAATAATCATGACAGACCCCCCCCTCCCGGATTAGTTTTCTATGACATAACAGCAGGGGCAGAATAGTTTGACCATGACACAAACGTTATGAAAGTGATTCAGACTTAATCAGAGAAATTAGTTATCTTTGAAAGATGTTTCAATTTTTAAAAAAAAACAAAACTGCTTCCATCTTAAGTTTATCAGAAACACACATGCACACAAACACACGAGATGCACGCTCACATTAAAGTGTACGCCCACATTGGAGGATGTTTATGCACACAACACATTTGGAGTCCAAGCGAACAATATAGAGTATCCTCTTCAAGCTTTTCCTTTTCTCTTCTGCATTTTCCTTCCCGACAGCGCCCCCTTCTGGGCTCCTCTCACCATGCCTTTGAACTGGCCCTCCAGTTTGGCTCGCTTCCTGTGAACAAACAAAACATGTTGAGGTTATAAATCACGTCCACTTGGGTCATAGAGCTTTTTTTTTTTTTCCCAGAAGTGATCCTCTGGTGCAGATACCTGCGATTAAGCTGGGCCTTCTTCAGTGGAACATAGGCGTAGGGATCACATTTTCCATGTTTCTTCACGTCTCCTTTTCCTTTCTGAAATGTAAGATGACCAAGTGGATGCTAAGAATTACATTCTCCGAACAATACACCGCATACCAGATACTTTCAAGAACGCACAACATCGGGCTCACCTTTGATTTATAATCAGCCCCAATGTCCCTCCGGCCTCCAAGTTTTCTGTGGATTCCTGAACCTCCAGCTGGCGAGAAGAAAACACCACATGATCAGCACATTACTGCTTGTACACAGTCAAGGGGGGGGGGGGGAATGACACATTTATTTTAAATTACCTTTATATTTTAACTGAGGTTCAATGTCCATGTCGTCATCAAAGTTGTCATCCTTGAATTTCCTCTTCTGGGTCTTTCTCTGAGAATGTTTTGAAAGGTCTGAATGTAAACAAACTGCAACAAAAATAATCCCGTGGGCGAAGGCGCTGTGCTTCACATTACTCACATTCTTGACTCCAGCTTCTTCTAAGATATCGTCCATCTCTCCCATCTCTGTGAGAGGGGCGAGTTATCATCAGTATTGTCCAAACAAAGAGCGACAGACAGGACAGAGCTGCTTTCGTCTCACCTTTGTCTTTGTTTTCTTCCGCTCCATCCTCTCTGATGATAAGTCGACCGTCTGACGTCACTTTGAAGCCATGCTCAACCTTGGTGCTCTTTTTCAGATCTGGGTTGGTGGCTGAGAACGAATCAAAAGTATGCAGTGACTTTCGTGCTCTTAGTTGATGGGACTATGGAAAACACAGGAGACGGCGTGTTACCTAACACTCTCTGAGAAACCTTGGGATCCAGGAAGTTGAGAGGGTCGTCTTCCTCTCCCTCTTTGAGCCAAGCTCGTCCTTTCTGCTGTTTGCCTGCTTTCCTCTGAGCTGCACGAGGCTTCCGTTCATCCTCCGACAACTCACTGTCTGACTCTGCGAGGATTTCCTCAATGCTTCATAGGAAAGAAATTCATGTGTTTAGGACTGAAATAATGTTTACTTTAAATTTTGTATAAGAGTACATTTAAAAAACTCTGGAAAATTTTAATTTTCCACAATTTCATTCATTGCAGCAACAGTGAATTGCTCATATTTCAGATTTTTCCAAACATAATCTGAAATATTTCAAGTCTATTGTTATTGTTTTCACAGTTTTAGCGTAAAAGTCTTGAAGAAAAAATACACAGGACAAAATATGGAACAAAGTCACAATGGAAATAAGCTATATTTGTTGGATACCTTTCATTCTTTTTCTTAGGCGTTTCCTCTTCACTTTCCGAGTCATCCTCAGAGGCCTGTTTGCGCCTCTTGTTGCGAGCCTCAGCTTTGCGGATGTTTGCCAGAACCTTGTGGTGTTCTGCAGGCAGCATGCTCTTCACCAGCTCGAAGCTGAAAGGACCATAGAGAGTCAGAACAAGGCAGATCTCCATCCAGTCAACACAGAAACCCAAGTAATTATGGAACACTTACCCAAACTTTCTGATAAACTTGGTGAAAATATTCTTCAGTTTGGCTCTGAAGTGTCTTCTCACATCATCGTTGATGTTTCCTATACCCTCCATCTGAAAAACAGTGAAGGAGAAATCTTCTTTTACCTTCCTATGACTGGATTTAAACTGATGTTATGGCTGTTTTGTTGACCAAAAAGGCTGACTCGGGCAAAAAGCTTGATTTCTCTCCTTTTTTAATTTTCTTGGAGAAGATAAACAGTCTATAGTTGTGAGAAGTAAACCTGGCAGTGAAAACAAAACAAAAAAGTAATGGGTAACCAATTAAAAAGTATTTAAGGTGACTCCAAGTAACCAGGATGTGCAGCGCTTACCATGATCGTGGCATGTGAAGCCAGCGTCTTGGAGTCCATGATGAAGAGGATGACCTTGATGAAGCCTAAGGCGGCTTTGACTATTTCTCTGGTACGGGACGACAGCAGCAGGCAAATGTTGCTTAGCAGCTGCTCCATGCTGCTCACCTCGATCGAGTCTGAGAGAGAAAAGGCAGCGGTTCCAATCCGGTTCACAAAACAAAATCCTGCTTCACCTGCAGCAAACTGTGGAACTTCATCAGACGTACCTTTATACTCAAACACCAGACGTGTCAGCGCCAGCACTGTACAAGTGATCATGGTGACAGAGCCCATGAGTCCTGCATACACCAAAACCAGATACTGGTCCATGGCATCTAGTTCAGACAGAGACGTGCTTTTAATATGACATCTCTGAGCTCCACATCTCAAATCAACAAGATAATCTTCCATAAATGTAACATTACCATTTTTATTCCCGCAGAAGCGGACAAAAGCTGATCCTATTTCCACCAGCAGAGCGTAGGCGCTCTTACGCGCTCCAGCCGACACCTCCTTGGTACATATGATCACCTAGAGGGAAAATTATAAAATACGCACAAATTTGTGGGTTTGGAGCAGCCAGGGCTGTCAAAGTCATTTCAAATTAAGGGATACATTTGACCCCGATTGATTTCAAAGGGGAAGCAGACTCAAAAAGCAGCTACAGTTAAAACTCTGCAGTGTGGCTCGAATGCTGTGTGAAACTATCTGCACTCGAATGCCGATCAAATGTGACACACATTTCAGCTGAGGCGGCTCCTGGGGCATAAATAGCAATTAATTGAGGGTTAATTCAGGGGGAGTACTTCATATTTGGTCAAACATGGCAAAGGAGAACAAAAACAAACAGGACCAAACTTGGGAGCCAAAGTGAGGTTCAGTGCCTTTGAGATATTTGGTCAGAAGACTTTACAAAGAGGCACAGCTATGTCAAGAAAACACACTGATACACTCTGGTCTGTAACGACATGACTGGCACTCTCTGTGACGATATATATCATTTGGAAACTTGACACTCTGCACAGTGTTGAGAGCTCCCAAAGCAAGGGAACTGCTTGTGTTATGTTCCTGCGCCCCTGTGGACTAATTACAAGTAGAAAGTTATTTTATTGCAAGAATTGCAGTTCATGTCAGTTCAAATCAGACCCTCTGGTATCATATTCATGGTGTGTTTTTGACAACCCTGGTTCATACACACTATCATTTTGTTCTCTCTGGAATGTGAAAAAAGAATGATGCCATTCTTCTTTTTGACACATCATGCAGAAAGAAATTCTTTTCTCAAGTGGTGTCTAACAACTGTGATCCGGAAACTGAGCAGCCACAATACAATTACATTACTTGCTATGTTGGTACCTCTGGCAGCAGGGCGGAGATAAAATCTTTGTGTTCTTCATTCAGTCTTTTGACAATATGGGTCAGACACTTGAGTCGAGGCTGAAAAAGAGCAACACAAAAGCAAGATACAATTAGATTACCGGTATGCCAAGAAACAATATCCCATCTCGTGTTGTGTTCACTTTGTTTCCATGCACAAACACGGTCCTCACCCTCTTTGCTGGAGAAGCGGCACTTTTCAGTGTTTCAAGCAGGACAACTTTGAGTGTATCCAGATTAGATACGACAAACGATCTACACTCGTCTCTCTCTGCTCCACACATCTCCTCCAAAACTCTGTAAGCCTTTTTCTGCATGCCCGGGTCTTTGGTCTGAAAACAAGATGCAGAGTTAAATTAAACAATCAATTAAAAACAAAACATGCCTTTAGGCACGCTGTGTAAACTCCTACCTCCAGATATGGCCTAATCAGCTCAAAGGTTTTAGTCATGGTGGATTCGTCGACAAAGGGAGCCATGGCAATCACAAGGTCCATTACCGACAGCCTGAAAGGGGACAGAGAATAAGGCACACTTTTATTCACCTGATGAGTATTAACAGGGTAGACATGGATATTTTTGGTCACAAATACTTTCATATCAATTATAAATACTTCCCACGGCTCGTTTTTTGTCCAGACTGAAGTAGATGGTTTTAAGTTTAAGAATTGTTGTCATGTGACTTCCATTTCACACAAGGATGAAAATACAACAGTTACAGAAATGATCAGTTGTGTTTTATGCTAGATTAGATGAAGAACCAGCACATCTACAGGGGTTGAAATAGTCATACAGATGTAGCAAAGACCACACATTCTATTGCAATCACGAAATCAGTAATCTGCCATAAAAAAAATGCACATAAACTGTAGAACTTGGTGTCTTTTCAATCTGACAAATGTAGGAAGAACAAAAATCTCTTGACAGTCACGAATTTGCACAACAGCTGTTATTAGTAGTTTTGAGATACAAATAAAATACCGCAAATAAGTCTTAATATACGTTTATGACTTGAACCTTTGCATGGGTGTGTCTCTTTGCTCTTTAAGTGATATTCCAGTGTTTCCTATTTTATTACTTTCTTATTCTCTTTGAATTTATAGTTGGATATGTGCTGTACAGATGTCCACATTATTGTCCTACCGTGTGAACTCTGTGCTCTCTGTGCTGTTCAGTCTGTCCGCAGCTTTTTGCAGAAATGTGCAGGTCATCTGAAGAAAATTCATAGGAGAAACGTTAAGTTAAACTCATTTCCTTAATATGAACCATGAGAGAAGTGAGATGCTGAACTTAAAAACTGAACGTACCTGCATGTCAGTGACGGTCAAATAGACCTTGATGGTGTCCAGCATGGCCATCCTGTAGGTACCCGACTCTCCAGCTGCAGGTTGCTGGCTGTACACATTGAAAAGTATCGGCAAGAAGTTCTTGGAGAAGCGGCCCACTTCAGCCTTTTCTTCCTCTGCAGATGTAAAGCAGGAACAAGTATTTTAAGAGTTGATTCAAGCAGCTGCAGCAGCTTTAATGTGTCGTGTGTTTCTGTGAATGGGTTTGACTTCCCACCTGTGGAGCAGCTCTTGTTGATGATGGTGCGTAGAGCCTGACACACCGTAAGTCTCAGGTCTGGTCGCTCATTGATGGCCATACCAAGTGTGCGCGCAAGACTTTTGTAGGATGCCAGAAGATCCACGGGGCATGTACAAAAACCAGGAAGCATGGTCCAAATCTAAAAAAAATATATATGTAAACTACTTCAGCCTGGTAACCGACTCATTGGGTTCGTTTACACACTCCTCTGTTCAGGATAATGTTAAGAAAAGGAGACATAAGTTGGGCTACCTGAAGCTGTAAAGTCCGGTAAACTTTGGCCTCGAGTTTCTGTCCTGCTTCCTCCAACTCTTCAGCTACAACACAAGAACAAGTTCATCCGTTGGTACAAACGAAAACAGTTATTTGCATCGATTCTCATCATTATGTGAAGCTTACGACACATCACTTACCTCTCTGCTTGAGAGTATTGGCCAGTGGGAGGAAATGTGACGCAAAGAAACCAAGATGAGTGTTCTTCACATGATCTCGTATGACCGGGACCAGCCAGCTACGTGGGAACTCCAAGTCATCACTGACAGGAAGCAAAGATCGGTTGTTAAAACACAAAAACACAAGGGGATAACGACACTTCATTATTTTGTTTGTGCGTAAGGTGTGTGATGCCCTTACTCATAGCCAGTTATGTTGAGAGGCACAGCACCGAGGACAACTTCAGGCCCCATGCTCTCCACAGCTCCTCCAACGGCCAAGTCCAACTCACCGCTGAAGGGGAAGTGTGGAGTTGAACGCAGGTCCGCCAGAGACTGCAGGGACTGTCCAGGACATAAAAAAACAAGGTTTACCAAAGCCCTTGTGTTGTGCGTGTACTGATCACCAGAGCTGAATATACCTTGGCCATGATGGGGTGAGCTTGTTTCCCTGCTACCCGGTAGAAACAACCCAGGATCTGCAGCACAAATGGCCACGAGGCATGGAAGCGATACGACAAACCTTCTTCTACGATACTGAAAGACACAGGCACAGTCACAGTGAGCAAAAGCTGTATTCCCACCTCGTCAACAAAATGGGAAAAGGACATACAGTAGCTTGGCAGTTTGGGATCGTACCGAAATATTTTGCAGATGTAGGATGAGTTCCCCGCAGAAGAGGTGGCAGTGACCATGCCAATGTCCTTCATGTGAGGGGCGACACATTCAGTCAACAGTGTCTGAAAGTGAGAGGGGATTAATTAGGAGGCGAAACACATGGTTTAGGAAACACTGCTAGTAAAATGAATAAAACCTTAAGCAAATCTGAAGGCTTTGCCAACCATTTAATCAAAAATCAAAGCCAAGTAGAATGTTAGGATTGAAAGACAAATTTCAAAATGCATCTTCATTTAACGTCGCACTTTACCTTGAGAGCGTTTGTAGCTGCAGACACCACCTGAACATGAGGCGACAACAGGCAGGACATGGCAGCAGAGAAGAGGCGAGGGAGGTGACCCAAACTTAGAGTACTCTGTAAGCTGCACAAAGACAATGGAGGCTGCTCACCAACAATCTGATGACTCACAAAACAACGTGTTAAACTGTTGAGAGTTGATATGTCATTACCCTGCTAGGTGAACATGTGCCTTCTCCATGACAGCAAGCCAAGCCAACAGAGGCTGCAGGTCATTCTCACTGGGAAGGTAATCGTACAGAGCCTAGAAGGGAGAACTGAGTTTAGCCCCGTTTCCACCGCACGAAAAGTGCAGGGATAGAACGGAGCGGTAAGGAGCAGTATGGCAAAGCGTACCCAGAGCTAAATCTGTTCTGCATTTCCACTGCAGAGAGTACAGATAAAATGGAGGCGGGGTTGTGAGCTCCGCAGATATGTGACATTGCAACAGTAGTCTCAGCCCGGGGCGGCCGATCTGCACCTTATGAATCCTCTGTTGTTGTTGTTTACATACTCCGCTTTGCACTAGTTGTTTTCCTAACTTCTTTTTTTTTTGCAGCCACAGAGCTGCAGCTGCAACTTCCGTGTTGGTTTCCGAGAGAACGAACACCGGACCCGCGAAGTGCAGCAGAGCGCGCTCCAACGGCACAAAGCCGGTCGGCTCTGGTCCCGCGGCTCGACATGCAGCATCACTGACGATGTGCCAGCTCTGCGTCACCGGTGATGTTACAGCTGCAAGTTCGGCGTTGGAGCCGAGAGCGCGGACGCGATGCGAGGATCCCAGTCTCGGTCCCTGCCTCACGTCTGCTCTTTCAGGGCCAACGTGAAAGTTGCCCCGCAAAAAAATAAATAAATAAATAAAACAGTGCAAAGCTGAATATGTTAACAACAGAGGATTCATACAGCCGACATATTAAAATATTGAGGGCGTGTAGTAAATCACTGACCAATCAGCAGGAGGCTCCTCAAAATTGCACCCATTCAATTGTCCTGAGTACCCCAACAGAAGGGGGACGGAAAAGCGTCAACCTTTGGAGCGATTATTTCGGTACCATTAACAATTGTTGCGGTGGAAACCAGAACCGTACCGGACCGTCCTGTTCCATCCCTGCACTTGTTGTGCAGTGGAAACGGGGCTTTTGAGGTTTTACACCGTATGTTCGTGATACAATGACAAAGTATTGCTTTAAGTATTCCCTCACCGTGATGATCTGTGCGTTGAGTTCTGGCGACAGGGTTGAAGCATTTGGCTTACCACTGAACAACTTGTGAAAGGCCTGCATGGCACTGGCGGTCACCAGCTACATGCAGAGAAAACAACAGCGTGAGTGAATGTCGATGAACAGAAGTGAATTTTGATGCGTCCGTGTGAATTTATTTCGTACCACATGACTGAGTGTCATCACTCGCAGCAAAGTCTCACAACAGGACTTGACGGCTCCCAGAGGAAACGTCCCAATTAACTCCTTCAATAGGCCGAGCACGTGGAGTGTGGTGGTGTCTTCTTTGCTGCCTGTGGGGGGAAGAAAGCATCCAATCATAGAAGTAAACAAAGTTTACTAGAGTCCCAACAATCAGACAGAATTCTGTGCTACATACGTACATTAGTGCAGTACATCATAGCGCCTTACCCCCTGTTTGCTCTATTTCTTTAATGCAGAACTTGGCTGTGGTAGCGGCTGCTGGGTGATTGGCCGGTGCATTATCAGTAAATAGGAAGTCACTCCCTCTGAGAATGGAGCACACACCTTGCTGTGCTGCTTTACGGACCTGAGGGATAAATCAAGCATAAAAACTAACAGCACCTTATAGACAAATGTTTCTCAAACGCACCGTCGTCCTGGTTCAGCTCCATTTTTAAGAGGTAATTGCATGTAATGACGGATCATTCAAACCTCAAAGATTTTTTTGAAAGCAATTTTTTAGGATCCTTTCCACCAGAGACACATCATTGTCATTAACAAATAACCACAGAGCACCTCTGTCGCGGTACCAACCTTTGGCTTGGTGTGCACTGTAAAGCTGAGCAGACCGTGGTACGCCTGCAGAGTAGATGGATACGTCCAGACAGATATATCCTGTTTCCTTAACAAAGCAGCCAGGCACGACAGGATCTATAGACCAAAAACACCATAAGCCATTAGTGCTACATGTTTCGCTAAAGATTAATAGAGATGAGAAGACACTGTTTCCACTCACCCATCTAAGTGCTGATGACGTGTCAGACGTGGCCTCTTTCGACATGACGTCCATCAGTGCCTTGGTGGTGTCCGAGAACTTAGACATGAGCACTGGTGTAGGAACCCTGGGAAGTTCAATACAACATGAAAGTAAAATATATTTCAAGTCATATTCACTTGGCTTAGACATGACCAGGGAGTTTACTGTGTCCTACCGCTTCATGACAAGGTTTAGGAGGTAAGCCACTGCTGCCTGGGACTCTGCAGAATCCACAACCTCCAGAGTGGTCATCTAAACAAAGAAGAGGCACATCGCATCTGTAAATACTTGGTAACACATCACAGGTTGGTCAGTGCTCGAAGGGAGAAACACTCACCAAAGCGGCAAAGTACTCGGTTTCAGTCTCTTTCCCTCCTTGACTGCGGATTACTTCAGTAACAGCTGCCAACACTGCACAAATCTGAAAGTCAGAAGAGAAGAAAATGTCACATCTGCAGGAAACCTCTTTGCTATTTGCAGTGACCGTTTAATGTCAGCTCCTAGAGATGTTTGTTAGGACTTGATTGCTGTCCTACATATTTGTGAGAGTAAAGTCTTGCTCACCAGCCAGATAAACAGAGCTGACAGATAAATGTGCTGTGATCAAACAAGCTAACATCTGTCCACAAACCTCTTTGTGAGCAGCTGAATTCGACTCCCAATAGCGCTGCACTTTTCTGAAGGTGAGGTTGGAGCAGTCCGACAGGCCGCTGAGGAAGGTGCCAGATGTCTTTTCTGACAGCATCTCATCCGGCTCTTCTTCCATACGTGCATCTTTGCGACCTGCACTAATCTCCAGTGGACCAGCCTGCAGCTCATTGTGAAGCTTTAAAGCATCGACTGTTAGATCGCTCTTTTCTGTGGGGCAAGAGAAGAAATCGCCTCAATTGGATGCAATCTTTAGTTTCATCGGTTCTCACTTTCAAGTGTCAGACTGGGTTTGCAGATAAAACTGTAAAAAAAAAATATTCTAAAAGAAAAAACATGTATTCATCCTTTTCAACCCCAAAAAACTGACAAATTAAAACACAGATTTTTATTTTTTAAGGGTGACTGATTAACTAGTACCAATGTTACATATAAATATTGTTTAAGTTGCTGCAGCTACAACTGTCTGTCCTTCCATTTTTAATGGTAAATCAGCTTGAAAAACTTTAATGACAGAAAAAAAAATACACCATTCAAGCACACATACAATGTGGATACTGGGACATTACAAATCTTTACCCAAGTAAAGTGCGGTGAGTGTTCATTTAAATAAAAAACCATAAGGCAATCCTGTGCAACAAGTATTGAGAAATGTCGGTATTGGTGAGGTTTGGAGGCAAAACTATAATATTTAGAAATTCGTGCTTGTTCTATCAATCTTACTTCTCGTGAATACAAAGTTCATGTATACAAATGTTAAGACTGTCAATGAAACATTTGGAAATCAATATCGCGAAACCTTTACCCTGACCCGAACGATCAACAAAGTTAAGATCTGCGGGGCTTGAATGTGGCTCTGACACGTGTCCTAAGTGAAGCCAGCTTTCTATTTCTTCGTGTTTTTACAGAACATCAACAGTCCTGACCAGCTGTTTTGATACTGTTGAGCTAAATCTGCTTTTAGCTTTTGAGGCTGCAGACAGTAGCTAAGCAATGCTAGGAACTGAGAAATAACGAGCGTGTTAAATAAACTGACACAACACAAAGGCACAAGATAAAGTCCAGCTTTAATGGCGTTGTTGTTCAGACGCTGCACATGAAGTTGGCTGACGTTACGCGGAGTTAAATGGCTAATATTAGCTGCTGTAAGCAGTAGCCCCAGACCCACGTGCAGTTGGAGGCTCACCGGTGGGTCGGCTGAAGTAGCGGCTCTTCGCTGCCTCCCGGAAACGACTCGTCTGCGGGTTGGAGTCGCTGCTGTGGCCTTTCTTCCACCGTTTCAGTTTTGACCCGGTCCCGGAGCGAAGTTTCCCCGATTTGACCATTTTCGGGACTTAAAAATAAAATCACGTCCCACCAGCTGCCAACGATCCGGTCGCGTGCGTGATGACGTCACAAGCCCTCTCACACGCCTGGACTTCGGGCTGTATGTCACTTTACGTGTAGATGGCGCTGTTTACACACAACACGACACGCAGCGTCACACCATCGCCATAGTAACTGTGACTTTTAAGGACTTCAGGACGTGATGTTCCTGAAATACATACAGATCTAATTTGTTTCCATGATCACAACCACAGATCCACCAGGCAAGTTCCTTCAGAAACTTCATGCAGTTGTGTTGGCGTGATGGAGTGATAAAAATAAACTATCAACACACTCATTAATATCTCATTTGTCCTATACAGCCAAAGTAAAATATTAAGTAAAATGTTTTCAATTACAAGCAATGAAAATCTGAAGGAAAAAAACAGAAAAGCAAAGAAGCATTGTAATTTACAGTATTTATTGATAAGTTATTCAAGTACAGTGAGCATCGTATTGTACACATAACTAAAACAGCTTGTTTGGAGTGATGAACAACAAGTCTGATCTTCTCTTTTAACCTGCCATCCTCACATTCTGTGTCTTTATAAAGAACAAACAGCAGTGATTTGAAGGTGTAGTGTGCACATGATTATATGACCAAACAACACATGATAGTGAACCTGATATTTACAGTTTTTACAAAGAAAGAAAGAAAGAAATACTTTTTTTAAATCGGAATTTTCATATGAACCATATATGATTGTTATCGCAAGCACACCTACACAGAGACCAAAGGAACACGAGAAGGAGTGGAACTCATGTAAATAACAGAGCTGTGAGTCGATGTGTCCACAAACAGAAGGACAGACAAACAGATGGGGATGTGCATCTTTGAGCTCTACTTTAATCTAAAGTGTTTCAGTGCTTTTCAATATTCTCACTTTGTTTGGAAAAAGGAAAAATAGAAAAAGGAGCAATACAAAAGCAATATTTCTTTATTATAAAAATGTACACAAAATTTCACTGCAGTTACCCACTGGAAAGTGATTTCAAGCCCTACTCTTGTTCTCTGGCACAACAATTATCTTTCCTTCCCTTCACTCCCTTTGGCTCGTTCCTCAGTTAGCAATGATTGGAGGATTCATATTGACAATCACTTGGACCACAAAGTCCTTCTGGATCTTGGCATCTTGCAGGCGAGTCTTGTCAGTCAGGAGCTTCCCGGAAAAGAACCACCTTTGGCGGGTTATGTCAATTTCTTCCTGTTCTTCCAATTGTTTCTTCAGCTCAGCAATGGAGTCGGCCAAGCTGGCTGTGAGACGCACATCCTTCCCTAAGAAAGAAAGAAAGAAAAAAAAAATCTATAAATAGATTTGACACAGATTTCTGAGCAAAAACTAAAAAGCTATGAATTATAAATCAATCTCTAGCCTAGATCTTTCAAGCAAAGAAGGGCATGGTCTCATGCACATAAGATGGTGTTTAACATTTTATTTCAGTTAAATCAGGCAAATCCTTACCTGTTGACATTCGCACCCGCAGCTGGAATTCCTGTCTGCACGGCGGCTGAGCCTGTTTCTGTGTGGGGTCACTAACTTTGTTATCACTGGACGTTTCAGTGATGAGGTTGACAGGCGGGGCCAGAGTGTAGGCCGGGAGTTGGTAACGGTTACCCAGTTCATCATAACTCTCTGTGAGAGAACCTGCAAGGACAAAAACATGACCAATATTAACATACAGTTTCCCCCCACAAAAAATCCTCCATTCAATAACATCAAATAATATCTTGACAGCTATCATTAAGACCACGGAAGTAGAGCCTGTCACAAAGATATCAATATCATCAGTGTCCTTCATCTGGAAAAGCTGAAGCAGTCCTGCACGTGAACAGATGAATATGCAAGGCCAGTCATTTTTTCCCCAACTAACTCTGACATGGCTGACTGTGCTTCAGTTCATTCCCAGCGGTCACACAGCACTGCGACTATTATGTAACTCTTACAGCAGTAATCTCTGAACAATTGATGTATGGGACTCTGCAAACTGTCCTTTGATACTGTGGGAATTATTATGCTGACCTATACATTTGTGCTTCAAGTTTCAGGACAATTAGAGCTTATGCTATATAACTATAACTACAGCGGGGGGGGGGGGGGGGGGGGGGGGGTTACTTACCATGTGGTAGAGTAATGCAGGCTCCATCCACTATCGCCTGTGCTAGCTCCAGGTCATTGCACTCTGCGGCAAGAGCTGCTGCTCTGAGTGCATCCCAGATCTCTTTCCGTCCATCAAAGGCCGGAGCGGTGTCCCAAAACTCGTCCCTCTTACTCCTCAGCTGGCCCTCTGTCATCGGGTACTCACTCTTCCACTTTGGACGATCCTTCTTAAGAGGCTCATTGCGTCCTGAAATTTAAAAAGAATATATATATTGTTGAATCTGATGGAGGAACTGACCATAACAATGTCATACAGAATAATCCAGCATATGCGCTTGCAAAAAAAAACCCCTCTGTGTTTTGAAAAGATTAAGTAAATATCGTTGTGTTGATAACTTAAAGACACATTAAAGGAATTATAAGGAAGTGCAACCAGGTATCCGCTAAGAAAAGTGCTTGTTATGCAGATGGCTGCCAGGTCACTACATACTTAGTCATTACTTGATACACCTGTGATGTATATTGCCCTAATGTGAATATTGACAAGCAGAAATTCTGCCAACATAAGTAATTAGGCTAATTCTTAAATGGCCCGTAACATCTGACGATCATCACAGAGAAATGTTAATTCAATTAATTTCCTCATTCTCTTGATAGAGGAATTTCCATGTGAATAAAGCCACAACGAGCCCAGACAGGCTGGTCTAAACTTGGTCAAATCGAAACAAACGTGACGATCAAAACATCCATTTCCACGAGTAATCTAATATGAAATGTTTGTCAGGATATTTGAGTAAAAGAAATACATGAAATCTAGTATGACATTTTTGTTCCATGCATCATATTTCCACATAAGCATGTAAATTCCAGTGAGGTCAGAGGATGATTTTAAAAAGTCTACAGTCCAACACTAAAATATTTTCTGCAATATCACAAAAGAAACCCATAAAAAAAAACTCCTTATACGATCACTGTGATACTAAACTTCCTATCTAAGCTGACTGAACTCAGATACTCTGCAAGCAGTGTATTTGACACCTTCTTGCAAAGGTTTCCATGCTGTCATACGCAGCCAAAGTACCAAGAACCGCAGCTTGAATCACAGAGGGAGGAAAACCAAAGTGATTATTTATAGTGCTGTGGATTACTGCAGTGGCTAGTAACACAAACATGTGCACTGACACACACACACATACACACAACCACACGCCAGTGGATTATAGGCATTAATCGGGTTCCACAAAACAGGATTAATCTGCCCACATCCCACGGCATTGGTTGGAAGGATGAGCACCGTTTGGCCATTGAAAGGCTGCAAACGCGTACAAGTCAACCACAGCTGAAGTACAAATAGGAATCCACTACAAGTCAATTATTGCATCATCACATGGCACAAGATTTGAGAAGCATTACCGTAGCAAACGTCATAAATAAAGCCCTGTCCCAAACAAAACCACAAATATTCACCACAGTATGGAGAACCATTTAAAGTAGCAAATATATCAAATTAGTGTTATTACTAAAGCAGGCTAAATGTGCCAAAGGGGCCACTAAGTTGTAAATTCTTTCAAAAAAGGAAAAGTATAATTGACATATTTTGGATTGGTAGAACATTTTAAAAGCTTAAAAACGGTTTTCACACTAATTCAGGCTGGAGGCTTTAGTAAAATCATATTATTCTTTATCATGAACATTCATTTTTCCCCAAATGTTTTTACATTCGCACAAACCATTGTCGATTTTCTCCCGAGCAGGCAGGCAAGTGTACAGTGGTGGTTTCATGTCAGATAAATACATGTAAATGACACCATTGTCTGCAATCCTCCCAAAACTCATGTCTGACAGACAAGGGGAGATACTCCGTTTCATTAACTGCACAAATATGTCATGATGACAAATGAATCCAAGAGGAACGTACAAATAAAAATTAACTAGTTTATGTGGACAAGGATATCATCTTTGAAAAGTGCATTTGGTTTCTAATTTGATAAACACTTAATGGATCTAAAGGATGAATGTTGGCACTGAGCAAAACTTGCAGGGCCAGATGGTTTAATAGGTTTGAGCGTATTGTAACATGATAATTTACAGGAAATGTCTGCTCGTCTTTGGTCGGTATGCTTTACGGGAACAAAAACCACAGTGATCGGAACTTAGTGCAGCCTGCAGCATGTGAAAAATGTTTCTGTCCATCACGCCACTGTCAGTCTGACTGTCTGCAGACATCACTGTTGGCAGCGTGGCCTCACCGGTCACGTCAGCTACCTGGAAACTAAGATTAGCTGCTTCCTCTGACGACAGTGCATCAAGTTTATTTCTCCTCAAGCTTAAATCTTCCTGAGGGATGGAAAATTCTACCTTTCTACCAACCTAATGGGAAGAATTAACTTCAGCCAGGCAAATTAGAAAAAAAGAGCTTGTCCTGCTATTACTGCTGCATAATGTTTAGTAGTCGTGGTCTTTGTGAAAAAAGACCACATATCCTTGATATACATGCAATAATACAAATATCCTGATGCTCGTTTCTTCATTCTGCAACTCAGAAATCATCAGAATGATGCAGGCTTGATTAAGGTTTGCATTTATTTAAGAGGCTGCACTGAAGATAGCTGGAGGCTTCCTTTTAAATCCTTTATTGTTGTTGTTGTTGCTGTTTTGTATTTGTATCGGTTTTTCTATATTGTTCCATTTCAAGTGATTAAATATTTGAGTTTCAGCTGTGCGATGTGAGAACATCACAACAACCCCATACGTACAGGAATCTAATGTGTTGATATATTGAATATCAGTTTCACAAGTCAGAGGATTTACTTGTGCTTGAATGCATAATCACTAAATGAATACATGGCCATTAACAATAATAAATAGACGACCCCTTTTCTATACGTTATCTACCACCGTCACGGGGGACAGGGATGCCTGGGCTTCTCTGTTCTCCATATTGCCACTCCGACCCCCAAACGGACTAAGTGGGAAAGAAGATGAATGGATCTAGCACCATAATCACCTACTTCAATGTGGACGAGCCTTGGGGTCATTTGCCTCATGCTGTAACCACTGTTTACCTAAGCTATAACATCAGGGATGTTCATGGGTTTAGGCACATCATGCCTTGTTCGTTCACTTGCGGTGCAGGAAAATCATAACAAACCCATACATATAGAAATCCAAGTAAATGTTATGGATCTTTGCACATTGACAATGGTACAGAGTCTTAACACAAACCTCTCAGAGACAAAGTATGACACGCATCCGTTGAACTGCACAAATACAAGAAAAACATGGGAGTATTTTTTTCCCCCAGCCAGGAATCTATACTTACGTTTGGGCAAAATCTTAAAAGGGGTATTTTGAGAGTGATGGTAATTGTATTCCCTGGAGTTAGGTACTCCCATAGCTGCTCTTCCTCTCGAATGTGATGAGAGTCAAACGTCTGTACATCAAAAGTCCACAGGAATGAGAAACAGCGAACAACTCCAGAAAAGAAGACAGTCCCTGATGTGTCCAACAAGCGTCCTGCAGTTTGATGGAACCAGCACCTGTTCTAGTTCACCACGATGTGTCAAATCAACCGATGTTGACACTTCCCCAGTTGCTTAAAAACGATCACACTCCCTCCTTTTTTATCTTGTCTAATAGCAAACACACCTGTAGCCCAAAATATCAGTAAATCAATTAATGGAAAGGCGCTCAGTATAGGCATGGCAAGTTGAATGTCCTTGCCAAAGGTACCTTCTTTACAGAACAGGTCTAATCCTCTCAGTTCTATTTAGAGGCAGGATAGAAATACCCAAAGGCTATGTGTTAAACCTATTAGCAGATAATAAAACCCTTGTCAGACCACTGCTGTCTATTTGAAAGAGACGTTACTGTGTTTAGGAAAACAGTCCCTCACAGGTACTGTCTTTTTTTTTTGACCAAGACTTTGCTATTTAGTCACAGCGAATATTGACAGAGGCAGTGTGCTCGCATTTCGCTAATGTAAGTGCAAGATATGAGTCGGTGAAAATCTTCTGAGAGTTGAGGTCTGAGTAGCAGGTAAATTGGCTCTCTAATTGCAGGACTGGAACAGAAGGGGGATCATTCACCAAGTAGGTCAGTCTCTGTTAGAAAAACTGTGTGCAGGCCCCTGCTTCTGCTGGTGCTGCTCAATGCATAATGCATGACATGCATTTGTTCAGAAGGAATGGGTTGAACCGTGTTTATATAATCCGTGGCATCAGAGAAGGTTATCAACACAGATTAGATACATTACTGAGCCACAACGCCCGAGATGCTTGGTAAGTAGAACTGGATGATATGTGTCTTCAGTCAGTATAAATAACATTTATGACACTTATCACTTTTTTGCTCCTGTCAGACATTTGCTCCTAAAAGAAAGCTGAAGAAAATAGACAGATAAGTTTTGGTTTTGCTGTGTTGCTTGTGGTCAGCATAAGACAAACAATGATCAATATGTGATCTAACTTGCACAATGCAGACCTCTATTTTACCTCAGTGTTTACATAGCAAGAGCACAGTAAGGATTATGCTCCTACAAGCCATCTACACAATCAAGACAAACATAAATAATGTGAATATTGGTTTTTCGACCAAACACAAAATGGTGACATAAAGCCATGTGTTGATGAAAACCATATCCAAAGATTTTTTCAGACATGTGGTCTTGTACCAGAAGCCAGAACACAACACAACACTGATGCATTTCCCAGCCTCAGCTCAAACTACCACCCTTCAGACTGAAAACGCTATCCAAGAAACAAGGCTCAAACTATTAGATCGTCATCTCATGGCACAATTTGATGATGCTTCATGTGCAAATGAGTAAGAATGGATTAACACATTGTTGAAGATGATAATGTATTAAATATCCGTTTCAAAAATTCAAGTGTGTTTGAAAGCTTAATCACTAAATGAATACATGATTGTTAACATTATCGAACAGAGTACACTTTTTTACACCATATTCATTTGCCAATATGAGGGCAAAAAGAATGACACGCTATAGAGACTTGGAGTCTTTTGCCATATACTGTAACCACTGTTCGTCCAACATCATGCCTTGTTTGTTCACTAGTAAGTGTATTTGTGTCATTAAAGGAGAGGCGGCTGTCCAATGTGTCTCCGCTTCCTACCTCCACGTTTTTTGCTCCTTGTCGAGCTCCGGGCACTCCCTTGTCCATCCATCCTCGTCCTCCCCACACAGCCTCCCATCACTGTCCCTACATGTCAGACCAAAGAAAAAGAAAAGATGATGAAGGTGTGTGGCGCTTGACACAAACAAATTAACATTTGCAATGCACTTGTGTTTGTTATCAAAAAAAATAAATGAATAGAAATAAAAAAAACTGTGATGATATGAGATGCATTTATTTATAATATTTAGCTCAGCACTCCTTGTTCCTGACTGGTGTCAAGACAGCCCCCACTTCAGAAAACACAGTCATGCCAGCTGCCACTCTGTTTAGCAGTGCGCCCGTACACCATGCATTACCGTAACAGCGTTCTCAACGGATTTCAATATAAAGTGACGTTCCTATGAACGAGAGCTCACCTTCATTGAGTTAGTTAAAAAAAACACAAATTACTACTACTGCTAATAATAAGACATATCAACAAACCTAATAAATGAATGTGTCATAAATACAAACTATTAATGATGAAATATTAATCAAATTTTCTTCCTGCCAAAGCAAAACAAAAAGGAAACACATTTTCAGTCAGTGATGTATTAACTATACTATAATACTATAAACCTCAGACCAGTCTAATAAATTCTTTCAAATTAAAGGCCCACAAAACAGCATATCTTGTCAAAATTCAGATTTATATTATATTATATTGGTGTACCTGGATGAGTGCCATCCTGAGACTGACTACTATCAGTCTGACATGGAATGAGTGTTTGATAACAATGAATTTACTTTTAAAATCAGTCGAGCCCAGATGTGCTACATCAGAGGCCTCTTATTTTGATATGCCACATCCTGAGCTGGCCTACTATTGATCTGAAGTTAAATAGGTTTATCGCAAAGGGGAAATAATATAATATAATATAATATAATATAATATAATATAATATAATGACATCACAGCACGAAAGTGTTTTTTTTATTTTGCCTCTGCAGGTAGTACGTTTTATAAATAGTTCTTTATTAGCAGTAATATTAATTTGTGTTGTATATTAACTAACTTAAAAAAGGTGAGCTCTCATTCACTATCTCGAAATCCTTTTAGAACGCTCTTACGGTAATGCATGGTGCATGGGCGCACTGCTAAACAGAGCGGCGGCTGGCTTGACCATGGGCTTGCTTGACTGTGTTTTCTAAAGTGGGAGGTCAGACGGGCTGCTGTGTTTACGTCACGTGTACCTCCAGCTGACCGGGGCACGCGCCCGAATCTCACGCCTCCCTCTGATTTCACATTCACACCCGTTCAAACACGCTTTTATCCACTATCACAAACTATGCAGTCTGCAGAAGAATTAACACAAGTCAAGAGCTGCCGTTTTAAAAACAAATACATAAATATATCACTGAGTGTTTGGTGTGTAATTGATGAAAAAAAATATATTCTCTGTGGTGACATATTTCCTTACCGGATATCCAGTCGGCTAAATTATGCATCCGTCGGCAGTTTGCTTGCCACATCCGAACTTGCTTTTAATGAAGTTCTAACGGGATCCCAACGCGACGATCAGCGGCGGAGGGGAGCTGGATGATGGGATGACAGAGCCTGGAAGCACCGGGGCCTGAAAGTGTCCGAGCAGCGGAGCTGGAGGGCTGCAAAGCCTCCACAAAAGCCGCTCAAAAAAATGCAATCAAAATTGTTATTCCTCTCAAATCATATTGAACAGAGCTCACCCGCACAATCCGTTCAGACTGATCTAGTATTAAAGCTTTAGCAGTCTGTGCGCATGCGCAACTTTGACCGATTGCGTCACACTGTCAATGGGAGAGAAGAGATGATTCCTTCAAAGCAAACATGATGTATTAGGAGTCATTTTTGTTATATGTCATCACAAAACTATACATGATTAGTAGACTGTAAACTACAAACTTTGAATTTCAATGTGTCTGGGTTCTATTTTTGACACAATTATAAATAGCCACCAAGGGTACAATCATGTTGAAGCACGCCGTGTCTGTTTGGGAACATGATTATCCTGTCCCGTTTTAGCGTGAGACAAAAATAGAGGCAAAAGGTAGAAACAGAAACCCTTGCATATCAAAAATGCCCAGTGGTGCACACTCATTGTCCAGCATGCATGCACGTTTCCCACTGCATCACACCTAAATATTATAAGAGTAAAATCATCCAACACTGTAAAAATAATGACAATGAGTCACTCACACTAACACTTACAATTAGGTGTGTTTGGGCATGGAAACATGAGGACTGTGGCCTTCAATGATCAGAAATAAACAGCACTAAAGTAACCTGAGACGCCACTTAATGTGGATCGATAATTTCAGATGATATATATATATATATATGTATTTATATATATAGTATGTCCCAATGTTTGGATTGAGAGGATCTATGTCATGTGAAGCAGAGCATCTACTCTTTTTGGGATGGGTGTTGGGTGGGGTTGGTGTATGTGAAGAAAGGCAGTTTGAATTAAAATTAGAACATGATGACTCAGGGCATGCAAGTAATTGCACAGTGCACATTATGCCTCGCCTGACATACAGCTATTATGACTCTTAGCCAAGAACACCTCACAGCATGCCACTGTAGCATACGGCCACCCATGCAAAAAACGAAACAAACAACAACAACAACCATATGTTACAGTTGAACCAAAACCAAGAGAATGACAACAGGAAAATGTAACATTGTAAGGATGACCAGTGAGAGAATGGCAGGTTGAACACTGACATCTGCTGGATAGCGTAACACTGGAAGGTGTGTTTGCAGTCTGACGGTGGGCGGGGTGTGATGAGCAGGGTGAAAGAGGGTTATCAGACTGAAATCTGCCATCATCCTTTAATCTTATCCCTTTCCCTCCAACAACCTTTTGTTTCTCTGTGCTCATCTTTTGTGGCTTCAGCACATCTCCTTTACTTACAACTTATTCATAACACGCATATAGTGACACATTCACACAACTGATGTTTACTACACAACTGTCTGATTAAGAAAAAAATTATTGGGTTTGCTTGAATTTCATTAGATTTCACCAGCTCTGAATGCCTGTTTCTGACGCAATGTTTTGAAATGAATCTGCAGATCAAATCTGGCATGGATATCATTTAATCCCCCACGAGCAGCGGCACGTGTCTGGGCCTGGCCACGTAATACGGTGACATAACCCTCGTCTGCATATTGTCAAGTGATCTTCAGTTAAACAAACGGAAAAACAACCGTGTTTGAAAATGTATTGGAGAAAGTAATTCATTTGTTAACAGTGATTCACACCACAGTGACATCTGATTTCGAAGAGAGAGTAAAAACATTGAAAAAAGCAAGGTATAAAGTTTTATTAACTTAACAGATACAAAAAACAAATAAAACACATGTTCATGGTACTGTCTTTTTCACGAGAGTGTTCCAAATGAAAATTTTAGACTGCAGTGTAGAACTGGTAGATGATGATTAAGATATGAAGATGGACCACTGTTTCACCAACTGAAGAGCTTTCGTTCTTGAAGACATTCAAAAAATACACACGTTCATATAGTTTGATTCATCAGATAGCTCAGTCAGTTTATAGGTCTTAGAAAAATATTAAACCCATGATAGCACGGGGTTCGTAGTCAAGTAAAACCAGTTTACAGAAACGTGTAAAAACCCAGCAAAGAATGAATGATTCACTACACTTTGCATTGCTGAAAAATGCAGATTGTAGGAGGAGGAGCTACGTCGCAGCAGGTTTTTGAGGTACTGGAGGTTGGAGAGAACTCATGTCTTCAAGGGTTCTTTTATCCGACTTGAAAAAGTAGGGTTGACAGAGCAGAGAACTGACGGATTAGGCAGTAAATATGCCTGCACAGAGTTTGTCATACAGGTATCAGGTCATTTTGAACTGAGAAGAGTTTCCACGTGAGGCCGTCGCCGCATGGAGGGTGTCCAGAGGGGAGAAGAACTCGTGTCACCCAGTGACTACAGACAAAAGAGATGCTTGGGTCACAAAAGGAACAAGGCAGTGATGGATACACAATTGATGCCTGTACAAATAAAACTCAGTGAAACACACCTTCTCTTCTCTACACCGAGGAAGATTTTCCAGTTATTCAGCCTTCCATAGTGAAAAGGATTTCGGTACACCTGACCATTAAAGAAAAAGAGGTGGAACAGTCAAAAGAAGCCACCAAGGCCACTGCCATGTATTCCAAAAAGTTTCTTTTTTTTTTCCAATGCTTACCTTTCCCTTTTGGGCCATTCGCTTTGTTTCGCTTTTGTTTGTATGCTTTTCAATGCTGGTCTCGCCTTTGGATATGAGTACTGCGTGCCAAATGGTCAAAGCTCCCAGAGTCAACCCCGCCGTGCTGAGAGAACAAAACATCTTTCATTTCATTCACTGTTAATAAAAGCCAATAATCCGGTCACAATCCCAAACTAAACTATTGCAGTCTCTAGGAAAGAAAGGCATGTACATTATACAAGCGCATCTGAAGAAAATAGGAATTACTGAAAAGTTTGTTTTATTGTTTATTTCTACACTTTTTAAAGCATTGTTTGAACTTTGAATGTACGGCCTCTGGTTAAAAAATGTTTTCTTAAATCTTACCCCCCCAAAAAATATATGTATATATTGAGATACAAATGACAAATTGAGTTGTCAAATAGTGATATTAAATCCATGTTTTACCTGGTGAGGACCCACATGTAGATGATGCTCTTATGAATCATTTTATCCTTGAATGTGTATGGTGGCGGAGCCGTCTGATAGGTACTCTACACAAAGATAAGAAGACTTTATATTACACAATTACCACACACAAGAAAGGAAGGAAAAAAGATGAGCTTAATCAGTCAGGTAGTTGGGAGCAGTGCGGCGAGAATATACCTGACCAGGAGGAAGGAGCCCAATAAGAATCCCCATTCCAGTTACTGGTATCCCCGGTTTTTCCATATCCAAATGCTTTAAGCGCTAATGGAGCGGCCCCAATTCACAACCCGAGCATTAAAGACAGGAAACAAAGGCCATGTCAGTAAAGTGAAGCCTTGCACAAAAGGATATCACAACCAAGCAGGAGAATAAGTTTAACAGGGACAAATAAGCCAAGCAGAGCGACAAGGAACAGCAGTCAAATGATCTCACCTCCAGAGCACTGTACGCATCTATGAAGAGGTTTCTGCCACTGATGCTGCAGTAAACACAGCCCAAGGTCATGAAGAGACAGAAGGAGAAAAAGTACCGGTGATTGAAATGGCCCACACAGTTATTTAACCAGGCTGAGGCACCGACGTTAAGGAGAGCCACATTCATATCCTTCTGTGGAGACGATCCATGCATTTTCTTTTTTTTCTTCAAAAATCACTTGGAACAGATTTTGCACAAAGGATACGACAGTGATGGTCCATTTTCAAAATACACCTGCGAAGGCAAAAAGCAACAAGTTCATGTGGTTGTATAAGATTCTGGGAAATTTGTATTTGAAGTCCGTTTAACGTTGCCGAGATATCAACCATTCCCACACATAGGAATGAGAAATATTTCCAAACAAGATGTAGCTGTACATCCGTAGTTTATGGAGGTATTTATGGAGGTATACATGACTTGAACACACAAACTGTTATATGAAATCATTTACCAAGGAATGACGGGGAAAGAAGCACCCAGCAGACGCTCTACTGGCCTGCATTTGTACTAACTTTAGCATGTTTTACGATTTAGGTATTTTTAATAATCCTATGAGTTGTTCTTCAAATTTACAAAACTGTCTGGCAGTTTTAGCCGCCACATTCATAAAAGAGGAAAAAGAGCGATGAAATGAACTCACCGGTTACAGATACCACAGTGATGTGTCCTCGGTGGTTTAGGCAAGATGCACTTCTTGCAAACTGACACGAACGGTGTGTCTGTAAGTTCCTGTAAGAAAGAAAACATTTTTCTCATCCAGCAGCAAAGAGGCTGGATTTCCACCCGAGTAAAACTCCGGTTAGACTCTTTTTTTTTTTTAATTATTTTTTATTGAAAAATACCAATTCTTAATCACAAAATACAATTCAATGATTTTTTTTGCTTTTTCAACAACATGAGTGCACACGAACAGTCATATAAACAGTAAAACAAATAAATGATATTAGATTACAGATTTCTGTGCAAACAATGAACACCCCCACCCACCCCACCCACCCCCCCCACCTTGGCTCAACAACACACCTCCTATTGAATATTTTACCTATTTACACAATAACGGAAAGCTATAACAGGCACATACAGTTTGGGTATCAGCTGGGCAATACTTGTAAGTCTGTGAAATAGGAGATAAATGGTTGCCATTTTTGGAAAAATTTCCCCGTACTCCCACCCAATGTATATTTTATTTTTTCAAGCTTTAAAAAAAACATAACATCCTTGAGCCACTGGGAGACGGAAGGATACTTAGCAGATTTCCAGTGCAACAATAAGGAACGTCTTGCCAGTAAAGATGTAAAAGCTATTATGCCTTTTTGCATTGAATTAAGTGTAAGTGAAGGGTCAGGAATCCCAAACACCGCAATCAGCGGAGAAGGTTGGAGATTTAACCCAAGCACAGCAGACAAAATAGAAAAATAACCTGCCCAGAAAGCCCTTAGGTCAGGACAAAGAAAAAACATGTGACTGAGGTGACAAGGAGAGCCATGGCATTTATCACACTTGTCTTCCACTTCTGAATACATTTCAGAAAAACTCCGGTTAGACTCTTGAAGCCAATATCCTACCTTAGGGAGAAACCCGGGCGAAGTCTTGGTGGCTTTGTAGTAATGGAAAGCGATCATGACGAGGTTCCAGTTACCGTAACACACATGCCACGCAATCCATGCGGGAGAGTAGGTGTTGAAGACCAGTGGCAGGAGGACGATGTAGGCTATCACTACAATGGAGCTGATCAGAATCACCACCAGGACTACAAATAGCTGGCAGCCAAAAAGAACAAGAATCAGACAGCAGCAGGAAATCAGTGGACTTATTACACGTTAAATAGATAACTTTATCTTTATCCAACACACGCAAGTAAACAAAACACATTTCAACTAACAACACACTTTTTGTTGTTATTTTCTATATTGTAAGCAACTGTAAATTCTACGCCCCAAAAAAGTACGTTAACCCCTTGTTGTAATATGACAAGCGCAAGCACATCATCTCAAAGTACATTTAGTACAGAGGATGCGCTCCTCAGAGGTATCTTAGAATAACACCTGCAGGCTGAAAAGAAGCTGTTGACATAGATATCGTTTCTATCTATGACTATAAATGCCGTAAGCATTCGCCGAGCATATGTAGGGTCCACAGCAGAAGGTTTCCAAAAGGAGGCATGGCTGCACACTGTACGTTTGCTGTTGTATAGCGATGCAAAGATAAAACCAACATGGAATTCCTCCCAAGGGTTCAGCTATCTTTAATCTGCAGCAACAGCAAAAGTGAGTTAGAAAATATTGCTGTCAAAAGAGGTTCTGCAAGTAATTAAGAGGAGTGTTCATTTTCCACCCGCACTAACGTGTTCACCTGAAAAGTAAGTTAAGTAAAGTATATTCATCCAGCACCTTTCACGCATAAAAATCACTAAGTCCTTTATGCCATAAAAAAAAACGGACTATTGGTCTGTTAGCACACTATGTCCATTGTCGCTTGTGACGTAAAGTAGATACAATCCTGTTTTGACAATGAAAATGCCTCGTAATGAGACGTTCATTCCAACACTTTTTTTTTTTTTTTTTTAAACCAACCATGTGCAAGATATGCACTCTTTTACAGATTACTTGGCTGCATAAAACAACGCTCACTCACCAGTCCAAACCAGCGGGTGACATATTCCACAGACCAAAAAACTGGTTCAAAGAGTGAGTCAAAAACCACATCTGTGTTGGTGTGGGTGTTGAAGCAAAGCGACTGCACCAGCAGCCTCATGTAAGCCCATATTTTCCTAAGCCACAGAGGCAGCTTGCTCCTTCCTCTCCTGCCACACGAGCGGAGCCGCACACACCGCAGCAGGTGGGTCACTGAGCCGGGACACCACTTCATCCTACATTTGTGGTGTACATGCACCTGAAAAGAAAAGGAAAATATAGACGTGAGCCAAACACCCCTATAAATATGAAGGATGAAGAAATGCAGATATATTTAATTCACTGCAAAAAAAAGAAACGAAAAACAAACATAGGAGGTCAATTTGACTGGCTGTCGAGGTTGACTTTATCTAAATTAATTAGTTATCATCTGGCCAATGAGGGAGACAGAGGTTAAAAAGAGACTAAAGACAGAGGGAGAGAGTGACCTAAGGACAATCATAACTATTACTTCAGACGAAAGCACTATATTCATCCTTAAAAATGGGTGTCTGGAAAGACAGAGTATATATGATTAGTCAAGTCCACTTTTGACACTCACCAAATCCTGATCCTAAAGACTGTTTATCCAGGTCCTGGTCCACTTATTAGCTTGAAATACCCCACGCTTGGACCTCTTCAGGCACAGCTGCAGTTCAGACGGGTGAAAAAAGCATTAATAGCCTCGTACAGCAGACATGTGTGGAAGTAATAAGAAAACCGTCCGTTTATGACATGTGTCAAAATTCAATGAATACATAGCAGTCTTGCTTTGCTGCATTCCAGACAGGGTGGAGCCTGGGAGGAGGGTTCAGGAGCCACATGAGGGGGCAGGAGCAGCAGCAGCAGTCCTGGAGAGAGAGGGTGGCAGCTCCTCTCCATCAGGTCTGTCAAAAATCCACCTCCACTGCTCCCACTGCCGCCTCAGGAAAAAACCCGGTTGATTCGATTTGTCCATGCTATGCACAGTGCTGAAAATCAGCCAGCCGAGCCACAGCGCTCCCTAATCCTTTTTGTTTGGATGTCACACACACTGTTTACCAAACAGCCGAGGCTGCGCCCCGCGGTTCCTCATTCATCCTCCAACAGACGTTCCCCACTCGTAAGGTAATACTCACTGCTGAGTGAAGACGAGGAAACAGCCGAGCTCTCCTCTCTCGTCGACATTTTCAAAATGATTTATTGTCAGCGCAGAGAAGCAGGACCACAGACCTGTGACAGCAGATCTGGAGCCTAACCTGCATCTCCTGCGCATGCGCAAGACAGAGGTCTCACGATAGTTTGATTCCGGAATTTCAATACATTATTATTTTTAATTTGTATGTCCGCATTTTCAATGCGACACGGTTGTAGACCAAATCCACGATTTTATTTTCTAATATTTTTATTAAATCGCTCACATAATCGTTTTTCTTTTTTTAAATCGGGATTGGTTGACGAGTGGAATTGTGGGACTTGAAGTTTTAGCATTTTGCAGCGCGGCTACGCTGAAGCTAAGCTAGTCCTGTGCACACGAGTCCGCCATGTGGAGTCTGTATTAACCCTCAACACCTTAAAGTCAATCTTCCAGCCTCAGTCACAATGTCGTTTTGTTTTAACTTCGACCTTCCGGCGCAAACAACTCAGGCCGACGGAGAGGATGGAAGGGGAGAGAAACGTGGAGAGCAAAGCGGCGCAGCGCCGCCTGTGAGTAACATTGGCCCACTGACGTGTGCTATTACTAAGAGTTCTCAAAAGTGTTAAATCAATACGTTTCGTTTAATTGTACGTGCAAGGTTTGCTTGTGTGGAAAATGCATGTTAGAAAATGTGATTGCATATATGCAAACCCATACCTTTTTTTTTTTTTTTTAAATCAGTATTGTGTGGGCTTTGATTGGAACTTTGTAAAACAAAAGTAGTTTTCATTTTCCATGGTGGGTCACCTAGAAACATGATGTATTCATACTTGCAAAATGTTGAATGTTAAAATATGTCAAAATAAACTTATCACTCACAGAAACAAAAACATTTCCATGTCACCTGCAAAGAAATACCACAAGGGGGCATGAATCAGGTCCTTGCTTGTCAATCTTTCGTTTCCCATACAAGAGACTAATAAATCTTAGAGATTGTACAGCCTGAGGGTGGCCGAAGATCCTTTGGCTTTCTCTCTCTGACCCACTGCTGAATGTCTGAATTCAACTGTAATAGAACATGTTGTCGATTTTGAGGCATATTTCTTGGGTTATTATTCTTAGTATTCTTATTTTTTAATTTTAATCATTGTGGATATTTCTTTTCTTTCGATCTCTTGGGCCATCATCTTGAAACTTTGAGTCGCTTAGGAGTATCCCATCCCTTCCACTTGCACACATTGTTTAAGTGTCATATAGCTTTAATATTTTACAATTGGTTTATGACATAAAACTGACCCATCCTAGAGTTTAACTCAAAGAAATTACAACTCCTTTAACACCGGGCTAAATTCACGTTTACTTCCCTCACATGCATGCAATATTTAAATGACGGACCTTGGATGAGTGACCGCCATAGTTGATAAGCAATGAAAATCGTTCTATTTAGCGTACACCCACGAGAGAGCATAGGTGGCTCATCTTTATTTTCATTAGCTCTGACGTCACAGTAGAAATCATCCAAGTTTGTTTTGTCAGTAAATCTGCGTGAAAACAAAGGTCTGAGGCCTGCAGCAAAATTAACCCAGAGCTTTTTGTCTGAAGGTTCCTGCACCGGTGACTGTCTGAACGTGTTGATCCACCTGTTTGCATATGACAATAGAGTGACTCAATTCTGCAATGAGTCATATGACATATGTAACAGTCTCTTATTAACCTGCTACTGAGTTTAGAGAATAAAGAAACTAACTATTGCGTGATATCAAACTCTAATTGTTATTAAACACGCACCATTTTTTTCAAAAGAATGATCAAAGCCTCAAGTGAAAATTACCTCAGCATCATCACTGATTAGTCGGTATGACTCAGATTGGCATGACAAAGTTAGTGAAAAGTTTTGTCGTGATCGCTTCAGTAATTAGTAATAATCGTTTGTGTTTGCCTCATTTAGTTGATCACTCATAGCAGAGGTTTTCATCATGCTAAACTGCACCCCATCCCCCAGCCCGTCCTCACACTGTTATGACGACTCCCACACAGAAAAACACAATCACAAATTCAATAGAAATATATTTAATTTTAATCTGGACACAGGTTTTGGCAGTTGATTTTAAAACTCCTGCCACATTCCTCAACCTTGATACTATCCGCCTCCTTTCACCACAGATGAACATCCTCAATAAGCCGTTCCTCGCATTTGAAGCCAATATAGTGATTTTAATCTATAACCATGCATGCTGTTATTTTTTTTTTCTTTCAGATTGAAGATAAAACAACACCATCAGAGCCGGTGAAAGAGGCCAGAGAGCACTTTCCTCCATCAGACCCACACTTTGATCTCATGGATGCCGTTTCTGAGACTGTGACCATTGGAACGCTTCCTCCTCTGCATTTCCTCAATGAGACAGTTTTTGAGAAGACGGCCTCAGAGAGAGAAGATAGCGAAAGTATTCTCAGTCGCACGGTGGAGCAGAGGTCTGATCTCATCTCTGGCGTGTACGAGGGAGGGCTCAAAGTGTGGGAGTGCACCTACGACCTGCTGGAGGCGATTGAGCAACACGGAGAGACCTTCGGAGGAAAGGCAGTTTTGGATTTGGGCTGTGGCGCTGGGCTTTTGGGAATCCTGGCTCTGAAGAGAGGAGCCAGCCAGGTCCACTTCCAAGATTATAACAGCACAGTCATTGAACAGCTCACCGTGCCCAACGTAATGCTAAACTGCCAAGAGGACGAGGCAGACAGTGACGATGATAAGGAAGAGAAAAACCAGGAACAAGATGGCTTTAAAAAGTCAGCGAAAGGGAAAGAGGAGGTCGAGGACGGAAACCCACCCATTAAGAAAAGAGCCACAGACGTGTCGCAGCATCTGTTACTCAGCAGGTGTCAATTCTTCTCTGGTGATTGGAGCACTTTTCTCAATTTGGTTCAAAAGACAAACCCCTCTCCCAAATACGACATTATCTTAACGTCAGAAACGATCTACAACACCGCTTATTACCCCGTGCTCCATGACACCCTCCACAAACTGCTGGCACCAGATGGACTGGTCTACCTAGCCACTAAGTCTCACTACTTCGGTGTCGGGGGAGGACTGCATCTGTTTGAGACGTTTGTGGCGGACAGGGGGATTTTCTCTCTGAGTCACCTGTGGGATGGAGAAGAAGGACTTCAGAGGCATGTTGTCCTACTAAGAATTAAAAAGCCAAAAGAAACTTGAACAAGGGCTCTTGTCTGTTCAAACTGATTTAATTCACTGATGTTTTAAATCGTCTTTCAGTGTTTTGTGTGAGGATGGCGGGTCAAAGCAACAAATGTGTTAAAATGAATAAAAAAAAGCCAGTCACATCTTCTGTTTGCACTCTGGTTAAACTATACCTGCTTTTATCTCCCATATAGAAATTTGAATATGTCTGCCAGTAACTGAAGTGCAGTTGAAAGAGGCTGTTACAGGTCTTTAGATGCATGTGGAGGAAAGAAAGGAAATGGGCTCAGTGACCTTTGCGAGCGATTTCCCCAGTGTTCAAACACCAGCATGAAAGCCAGGCTTGTTTCTGAAGTCCAGCGCAAAATGTCAATTGCAACTTATCCCACCAGCCTAAGGATGTAGTTTGAAAGTGGATTCTGGAGTCACTGCACATCAATAGTGGGACTCTGTAGGGTCCCTGCACCTATTCTGCTGGTTTCATCACAGTTAAATGCACCATGTGATCTGAGTGTGATCCATTGCACAACAACAACTCATGACAATAGTGTAACTATATCCAGGAAATATGGAAAATATGAGTGAAGGAACTGCTGTAATTTCTCCGACGCCACCTGGAATCCCCTCCTTTGCCTCAATCAAGGAACTAAATGGAAATTAATCTGAAAATATGCAACGTGCTCAGGCATGTTTCTCTTATTTAACTTGACTCGTGAGGGTGGATGAGGAAATCAGGTTTTATAAACAATGAAACTGTTCAAATGAGCAGTTCGCAGTGCCTAAAAATATGACGGCACATCGGCCTGGGTTATTTATGGAGGATTCACATGTAACATGCTGCTACTCCAGTTGTGTCCTGCGAGCCTGATTAGTCAGGCAGCTTTGTGTGACACGAGTCATTAGATCTCATTTAGTCATTTTTATGCTTTAATTGACGATGACAAATCCTGAAAGATGTTTTTTTTTTTTTGCATCAAACAAAGGAATTGTTCTTACAATTTAAACTAATAACAGGTTCAAATGTTTCCTACAAATAGTATTGTTTTTTATAATTTTATGAGTTTTGCCGTATTATTTCAAGCTGCTGATCCACTTTTGTTTGATCAAGTTGAACATGAATATCAACTCATTCATGTTCCAACTGACCTGAGGGAGAGAGAAAAAAAGTTTGTATTAGCGCAACTGTGTTTTCTCTGTAACACTGCCTATTAGGCTTCTTCTAAGTGACTCAAGCCAAACAAATATTCATACAAGGCAATCATATCTTATATGTTCCCATGACAAGTTATGCTACTGGCAATTATTTGGCATGGATAAAAAAAAAAAAAAACCGAAGATGTCACCAGCACAAAAATGACTGCTATTTCACACCCGCAATGTGTGAACAGAATTTCCAGTGGCCTCTTTGGTGTGCATATTGCAGTGTTGAGCAGTGTTTCAATCCACTCATAAAAATACACCAAGCATGGTTTCTGTTTGCCTAAGCCTGGCAGGCAAACGTCCAGTGTGTCTGCTTCGTCATCGCCTCTCATGTCGACAGCTGTTCATGGCCTTTGGGGGAATTCCTGGCTCCTCGAGTAGACGCAGCCTTTCCCCTGCTTGCTTTATGGGAACAGGGGGCAGGGCAAGTCGAATGGTTTTCCTCAGAAACTATTATGTGTTGATTCACTGAGGAGGCGTGCTTTTCACTCCCACTGCTTCCTCCTTACTGGGAAGTGACTGTCGGGCTTACCGTATGGAGGGAGTGTATGAAAAAACAGAGAGGAGGGAGGCCGATGGGTGATGTGAAAGGTGCTGGTATTTAAGGTTCTTTGCTCTGAATGTCAGACAGTACGCTGCATCCTTCCTCGGGACTTGGAGGACATGGGAGAGTGAGCCGAACATGCAGGTGAACTGGGGAGGGATTTACATTCACAGAGTGGAAAAACGTGCCGCCGATTCAAAGCTAAAGCATCTTTCTGTTTAAATGGGATTTTTTCTTTTTTTTCTTTTCTTTTTTTTTTTTTCAAAGGCAGAATCAAAGACATGGTCCTGTAAAGCCTTCATTAGGAAATGTCTTTTCTGATTTATACAGCTTTTTGAGAGAAATCGGATCAGTCGACTGATAAAAGTAAGTGTGCTGGTAAGTATTATGGTATTTTATCATCGGAAATGAAGAAATTAGTTGAACTGGTCATGTAGCTCTACAGAAAATTACATTCGTGGCATTTTAAGTAGATAAAAAAAAAAGTGGTTTTTTTTTTTTTCAAAGAGTAACTTCCACATTTTCAAAGCTTTAGCAGATGACGGCTGTTAAATATGACAAAGTGTGTTATCCAGTGTGACCTACATTTGTGTAGGCTTCAGGACTCCGTTTGTGTTCTGATAGGTTTTTTCTTGTCTTGTAACAGGCTGTTAAACCGGTTGTTTCCAACTCTAACTGCCGGAAAGATATGAGTTTCCTGAACATGTTCAGGTGTGTCCTTCCTCACATAGTTTATCATACTGCTTTGTACCTAATAAGAATCCACACACATAATGAATAAACCACTGGTGATGTTCTAGCTGAAGAATTCTCTCATTGTAATGTCACTGTCAATATTGATTCAAGACCTTGAGAAGGGCATTTTTTTAAATAAAAGAGAGCCTCTGCGATTCAACATTGGCCGGTTAATGTCAAACTTACTGTGTAGAGTTCAAAGATCTATCGACCGACAGTGTGTCACTCATCGCACGGTCCCAAAGTTCTTTCCCTGGGAGTGTACGGCTATAACTGATGAGTCATTTCATGCCTTGATTCTGTGCTTGCATCAGCCCAGTGTGCTGGCTTTCATTTCAGTGGTTGTGAAGCATTTCCAGGAATACTTCAGTTGAGAAAAAAAAAATAAAAAATGGCTGAATTCCTCAGATGACCCTGAAACGCTCCATAGTGTCTGTCTAAACAAAGAATGGCATCCAATTAAACATAAATGCACTTTGGAAGTTTTTACGTTGTTATTCTTAACCCACTGAAGACACCTCTTCAGTGGGTTACATGATGGTTAAATGAATTAATGTACAACTGTGTGATGCGAAAGCCCACACTGGTTGCTCGTTGTTTAGAATAAAGTTTAGCTGCCTTTATGACGGCCTCTTGCCCAATCTTAGAGAAGAAGAAGTCTCGCTGACGCTGTCGTCACTTCATCACCCTGCTTTTTCTTGAGAAACAGGGACGAATGACATAACGACCTCAACATGACGCTCATTTCTCAGCATGTGACACTGGTTATCTTAGACATACTCTTATTCAGCTTGTGACTGTCGACTCCTTCACTTTATTTATTTTTTTATTTTTTATTTTTTGGGAATGATTCCAGATGGTTTTAATTGTTTTCTAAACTGGACTGACCGTATGTGATCTGTAACAACCCAAAAGGAAGTATGGGTTGGGTTAAACTAATCAGCTATTAAAGGATCAAGATCCTCCTGAGGACATTTTTGTGCTCTGCTATGAGAACTGAATTCCATAGATGGTGACATCTTCCGGTGTCATCTATGGGCTCAGTTCTTTTGGCATGGCATGCAACCACACTGCACAGAGCCAGATAACAGAGATCATTGTAATGCTCTGTGTATCTATACGTATAACATATCTATGTGTCAGACATACATTCAATCATAGATTTAATGTGCGTTACTCCTGCTTGTATGTTATTGATTTGTTTAAACCAACTATGAATCAATGTCTAACTGCATATGCTATTGAATATGATAAACATTTGTCATTAATGTTGTTGTAAGCTTTTTATATATTGTCAATAAAGTTACCCAAAATCAATATTGTTTGTTGTGCTTTTTTACATACAATTTACATGTTGTAAAATTGTACGGTAGATTTCTTTTTCAATCACAAGGCCTCCTTTTTTTTTTTTTAAAGCTTTTATCTTTAATCCCACAAAATACGCAGCCATGGTGATGACACTGGACATGAGCGAGACATTATATTTAGATATTTGCTTTGGTATTCAATTAGAGTATCACACCGATTATCACAAAATCTGCTGCTGCTGATGTCACAGAAGCCTTTTTGACTTTAATTTTAACTTCTTTTTTTAAACGAGATAACTCGCCTTGAAAAGTTTGTAATCAGGAACATTAATTTTGCCTTAGGACCATGAGTGGAAAAAGAAGAAGAGGAAGAAGACAACAAAACAATTCATGACAAGAATAAGATTCAGCATACAGCGGTAGTACATCAGCAAAAGTTGACACAAAGTGAGACACTTTTTGCAGAATTTGTGGCAATTCTGTCACAGGAACCTGAAAATGCGGTGTAAGAAAAGGTGAAAGCAGTCATTGCAGTTTCATTATTACGAGCAGTTCAACCCGTTCTCAAACCACAGACATCCATTTTAATAGCTGATTCAAAGCACAGCCATGTCATGAGATGTCAGCTGATGAAAATGTATTGTCGGTCGTTCCCTCTACTTATCCTCCCTCTGCTCCCTCTCACAAACCATGACCTCTCCTGTTAACTGAGGTGCTCACTTACTCTCAACTTGTGTTGTTTACCATGGGGAGTGTGTATAGTGGAGCTCTCACACAACAGCTCCCAGATGTATCCTAAAGTTGTTGTGGTGGGAGCACAGAACATTCATCATTTCCCAACAAAGAAAGCCTCCATTAGGGGAGGGTGAAGTCCTCAGGCTTTCTACTCCTCTTGCACTGGTGCCTTCATGGCCTGAATGGAAATGAAATCACAGAGACCAAAGGCACAATGCTGCTTAATTGCACACCTCTCACACCAGAGGAAACAGTGGTGGCTCTATTCTTTACAATAGTAGGCCAATCCTGTCTATATCGTGTAAAGTAGTTGTTAGTTGTCATGATCTGTGGCTCTGCACTAAATGCCCATAGTGTAACCACTCCTATTTCAGTATGTGAAAATCCACATGTTTTTGATGCCATACAAACTATGGTCATAATGAAGTTATTATATAGCACTTTTTCATATTATGAAGTTTGCATGCAGTACAATCAAAGACATTCTAATAAGGTTATCGGTCCTGAAAGAAGAGATGAATAAAAGATTGCTTGACTCTGCCAGGATAGTTTACTCATGTTAAATATTTTATGATTAATATACTGTATATTGTGTTTTTGATTTGGTATTGTGTATAGGTACAAAAAGAACTATTTACTCACTCTCGTTGAAAATATAAAAATTGTCCTGCCTTTATGTCTAAAATACTAATAAGCGACAAACAAGTAGGACAAACCCAGATATTGTTCAATAAATATACCAGCAGATATCATCACAACAAAGGTATAGAAAACTTAAATTTTCAGTTTCAATTAATTTAGCATATTCCTGTATTCAGTGTAAAACTTGTATGAGCTCATACCACATGAAAAACTGTTATCTAACACCGTGACTGACGATCTAATACATATTGAACGTGCAAACTATTATAGCTCAAACAGTCACTTGCACTCAAAGTTAAATTTTGACAGTTTTTGGATGAAGCGTATGTTGAAACACTTTATGGATTGCAATATAGTACCTAAAATTTGATCTTCTACATTTATTGGAGCATTTCAATTATATGACAAGTTCCAGTCCTGCTTTATACATCTCTGCACAAAGGAAACTCTGATGGGTATGATTATAATAATAGTAACAGCAACAATAGTCATTAGATATTGTGATGGATTAAACAGTCCAATACGACAGTTATATATTGTATTACTAAATGCAACTTAACAATTGACTGATGGCTGCACTTCAATGCAAATCATAAAGCTCAGATATAGACCACTGAGGCCAAAGCTCACGGGGTTGTTAGAAGGTACATTTTCCAGATAGTACTGTCTCGTGTCTCTTTTTGAAGTTATATCAGTGTTTGTATTTTAGAGTTTCCCCTTTTCTGAGTCCTTCTACAAGACTTTGAAGATACATTTGATCAACAGAACAGAGACACCCCCTGGGCCATGAAACGCTCTCCAGCTCCAACCTCGACAGCGAATCCGCCTTTTAATTGATTGACAGCGTGTTAACCAATCAGAAGGGTAAATTCATCTTCTAAACTCCAATGCTACATTTTCATTGGCTGTGCGAACCCGTCAGTCAGTGACGTAGACTTCCCCATCCAGCCAATCGTGAGAGTCTTTTTTGTGTGGAAGATGAGCAACAGGCTCCCGCTGAGTGAGGAGCAGCGGTCCGAGTCAACATTTTACACTTTCACTCCACTATTTACGTGGAGCTTTTATGATTAACTTTACTGTTTTCGTTGCTCCGTGGGTGGACAGTAAGCGATAGTTGTTGAAACGTTGTTTTCGTGGATTTGCCGAGTTTGTTCGAGGCAGTGGCATGGATGAACCACGGCCTACCAGTGGTGCTGCAGCCCACGGGCTGGTGCCGCTGTTTCCCCCCGGACTACAGGCTATCTATGGGGAATGTCGACGACTTTACCCCGAGCAAGCCAACCCGCTGCAAGTTACAGCCATAGTAAAATACTGGTGGGTAATTACTGTTGTCCCAACTCGCTTTATTCATCTACTGAGCCTGACTTTATAACTTCACGAAGCGATGGCTGGGTGGTTAGCCAGGAGCTAACTTAGCTTCAAAGCTAACAAACTTCTACTTGTAATAGTTACTCCCGGTTGTTAGTAACTACTGCTGTCCTGGGCTGGCGACTACATTATATCTCCCTTTGAAAATTCTTAAACAAATTAAAACATTGATGAGTATTTATAACATGCCATTGTTATGAATATTGATGACACGTTTGCATGACAATAGCGTTTGAACAAGGCTGAGATCATGAGTAATTCCAGCTTACTATCTGTTGTATAACTGTATTATGGAGTAAATGCAGTCCGCTGACAACAAAACTGTTTGGCTGATGGTTTTTCATGTTGTGCTTCTTTTAGGCTCGGGGGTCCAGACCCACTAGACTACATCAGTATGTACAGGAATATGGGCTGTGCTGCCCAAGATGTCCAAGAACACTGGCACTATGTAAGCTTTGGGCTGAGCGACTTGTATGGGGATAATCGTGTTCACGAGTAAGTAATTTGACCTCGGATGGACAGGGGGAATGGTGTAATTGCAAGATATGTGCAATGGGACAGCCACAGTTTGTTGAAGTTTCTTCTCTTGAAAAGAAAAAGATTAGCTTTACTGCACTCATGCAAATAACAATATAGTAAATGTATAACGTTGCTGCTATTATACTCAGCAGTATATTATAACTTATTCAGTTACTCACTTTGTGTGTGTGTGTGTGTGTGTGTGTGTGTGTGTGTGTGTGTGTGTGTGTGTGTGTGTGTGTGTGTGTGTGTGTGTGTGTGTGTGTGTGTGTGTGTGTGTGTGTGTGTGTGTGTGTGTGTGTGTGTGTGTGTGTGTGTCAGGTTTACAGGAGCAGACGGACCAAGTGGGTTTGGTTTTGAGCTCACCTTCAGACTCAAAAGAGAGGTTGGAGAAACAGCACCTCCCACATGGCCTGCTGAACTAATGCAAGGCTTGGCTCGCTATGTTTTCCAATCAGGTAGGGCTGATACACCTTCTGATCATAGATTTGAGATTGAGCAATACAAATTTATGGATATGATAGATTAAAAGGTAGGTTTAACAACTTTATTATAAGTACTTTTACTGTAAAGATCATGAAGATTTTAGGAAGAATAATACATTACGTGTTTGTTGTTGGTTTTCAGAAGTAGTACATACTCAACGTAGTTTTAGTACGTTTGAATGACATTTAGACACTGTGACATCATGATAGAAAAAGTTGTGTGCAATTGTAAAGTGAAAAGAGTGCAACAGTGGTCTCATGTCTTAACAGGTTAGTCAAGAGAAGACAGTGAATTTCAATGAGTTTTAACAGTTACATTCTTCATGCTTCACCAAGAAAATTTGTGGCCCAGAGCACTCATTTGTTTTATTCACGTGCTTTGAGAGAACAACTCTGTTGGGGTTGCAGTTTCTGTATAACTATGTTGAAATCAGTTGATCGTTTGAGATAGTGGCCAATTCCTGTGAATGTACTCGAACAGATGACTCACTTTCATAGTTACGGTAACACACATATGTGTTTGTTGGAGCTTTGTGTATTGGCAGTCTTATATTCTTTTCTCATCTTTTGACATTTTGATGAGATTGTTTAAATACATTGCGGATAAGATCATTCTTGTTGTTTGAATTTACAGTGAGAACATAAAGTGTTTTAAAGTTTAAATTGTAAGTTACAAAAGTAAATGTGGCTGTCAGGGCACGCAAGAGAAGAAGGCTGTTCGCTCCAGGCTGCCTTCTTCTCACCACCCGGCCCCACTCTGTTTTCCAGCTGGGGTCAATTTGTGTGTGGGTGGGCCAGGCCCCTAAAGCTAAATGAATGCTGATTCTTGGCCATCTTCTCTCTCACTTTCCTCCTGCAGCAAATCTGGACTGGTTGCACATTACCTCCCAAGCAGACAGGTTTACTCAGATGGAAAATGTTTTATGCTTTTCTTTCCACATGTGTGTCTTAGTCTCTCTGCTCTCCCTTTCTCTTGTTCTGGGGCTGATCTGTGTCCCCTCTTCCTGTTGTAGTTTCCCCTTGTAATTTTACTCCTGAGTGTTTGAACAGCCGGGGAATTAATTGTAGGAAATTAGAACAGTTTGGTGGCTTGAATTCACTCAATGGACACTAGTGACAGGGCGCGTACATGGCCTGAGTCCGTATGTTTTGTCAGACTTACAGAAGACTTGCCTTTTGTTGTTTCTTCTACAGAAAACACATTCTGTAGCGGTGATCATGTGTCGTGGCACAGTCCCCTAGACAACAGCGAATCTCGAATTCAGCACATGTTGCTCACAGAAGACCCACAGATGCACCCTATTCAAACTCCATTTGGCTCTGTGAGCTTTCTCCAGGTGAGGCCCAGACTGGTGCACTCCACACAGAAACTGGTGATCAGGACTTGATTAAGACTTCAAACATATCGTCTCATCACATGAGGAAATATGACATCAAGTCAGTCAGACTATTCATAATATTTAGTAATCAAAAAAAAAAAAGGTCTGGTCATCTTTAATGAATTTGCCTGTATAACAAATAATTAAACATAGGAGTGATGTCGCCACCTTTTCACACTTTTCTCTGTTTCCAATAGATTGTGGGTGTGTGTACAGAGGAGCTGCAAGCGGCCCAACAGTGGAACGGCCAAGGCATCCTGGAGCTGATGCGAGGGGTCCGAGTGTGCGTATCACTGTGTAGCAGTGTGGGTCGATTTGTAGAGACTGTTTTAGATTAGAAAGTGTTAATCTGAAATTAGTTTTTTTGTGTTTCACTTGACTCTACATGAGGACACATTTAATATGTTCATTTGAAGAAAAGATTTGAAGATGAAATTGTCAAAGGAACTTTGGTTTGTGAAGCGATGATGCTTTTTCCCCCCCGATCAATGCATTTGTAAAGAAACCATAACAGAAAGTCAACTTTTTCCCACTTTCATAATGTATATTATTTCTCCCTACAAACAGCTTGTATAGTATAGAAGTTTGTTCAAAACTTGTTGAGCTCACTTTATTAACAAAATGCTTCTTCGCAAACCCAAAGTCACTTGGTCATCTGTTTGAGGCACAATATTCACGGCTGGCCCTGATTGTTGAATAAACTGCAAACACTGTAACATCAGTCCCACTTTGGTGTGACAAATATGCAGAATACATTCTGAAAAGCGGGTGAACCATGGCTTGTTACTAATTCACTTATTAACCGTCTTTAACTCGATGTTCATGTCGACTGACCTGGACTAATGTGGCCGTCTGTTCTGTGTACAGAGCTGGTGGGCCTTGGTTAATCACAGACATGAGGAGAGGAGAGACTATCTTTGATATTGATCCACACCTACAAGTAAGGCTTTATGAACTCCTGCACACTCAACACAAGCTGCAATATTTTATTGATAAAGTATAAGATGAGAAGGAGTCTGTGTTACCTGCTGTGTAGAGGTGATGTAATCAAACTGCCAAATATTATTTATTATTCATAAACATTGTGTGTTGTGAAAAATGATGCTGTACTTTAACAACTTGTCTTCTGATGTTCCGTGAGTTATTTGGAGATGAATAACTGGAATCACAAATTTGTTAGTTGTTTTCTAATTGTGACACAGAAGAAACAGACTTTGTAATCACTGTATAAACAGATTCATATGTTGCAAACTGGAGCTGAGTAGTAATATTGTTTTTATGTTGCATTTGTTTTGTTTTTCTTCTGACTGACACGTGTTTTTTAGTTTTTTTCAATGTGAGCTAGTGTTGATGATTGCGTTTTTATGTTGCTCATCTAAGCAGGAGAGAGTGGACCAGGGTATTGAGACAGAGGGCTCTAACCTGAGCGGGGTCAGTGCCAAGTGTGTGTGGGACGATCTGAGTCGACCGCCAGAGGATGAGGAGGATAGCCGATCCATCTGCATTGGCTCGCAGCCACGCAGGCTCTCGGACAAAGGTATGGCAACTCCCGTGAGGAGTGGAGCTCCTCGGGACGGAGTCGACCGAAAAATTGCTTCAACAATCTACACCCAGGTGCTCTGCTTGCACGCTGCCAGCAGTGCATGATAGAGTAATTTCCTGGTTGTGTGTGGCTATGTGCTGACAGACACAGAACAGATCAGGGAGACCCTGAGAAAAGGACTGGAGTTTAACAGCAAGCCAGCACTGCCGCCTATCAGCAGCCAGAGACAGGGCCACGAAAGACCTCAGTGAGTGTTCCTCCTACACAACAAGACACACACACACACACACACACACACACACACACACACACACACACACACACACACACACACACACACACTGTAACAAGGGTGCAGCTCAGCACAAGAGTTGCACCAGGATCTCTCTCTCCACCACAAGCAGTGACTCACAGCCCCTGACATCTGAACCATTGTTCCTCAGCTCCACATTGTGCTGCTATGTCACTCTTCTCTTGCTATATTACTGTATAGGTTGTAGCTGTTTCTACAAAGTCACATAAACTTTTATGAGGGGAGTTTTGAAACCTGTGTCTCCACAACAGCATTCACAGCCAGAAGCAAAATGGCTGACATTCCCTTCTTGTAGTTTTTCACACAGTCATCAGCTCCCTCGCAGTCAGACTCGCTCACTGCTATTTTCCCTCTTCTCTTTTCGCTCTCTCAGGAGTCGGAAGGACAGTTTGGAGAGTGACAGTTCCGCAGCCATTGTTCCTCATGAGTTGGTCCGAACACGACAGTTGGAGAGCGTCCATTTGAAATTCAACCAAGAGTCGGGCACCCTCCTGCCTCTCTGCCTGCGGTACTGCACCACTCTCTCAGTCTTTCCCCTTTGGAGCGTTTGTGAGGCAGACAGAGAACAGTAGTCCAACCATCCGTGCTGCATGGGTGTGGTGGAGTGCCTTTAGAAAGCACAAATGATGCCAGTTTCTCAGACATGAATACTGACTGGTCCTCCTCCTCTGAAGACGGCAGGAAATTAGCAAGCTTGATGTTACCCAAGCAAAGTGAAACCAGCTTGAGGTAAATAATGTCAAGCATCGCTGTGAGGTAGTGACACGCTCTCACCTCGCAGCAGGAATAACTCCAGTTGGAATCTGGGCTTTGGGGGCCTTTCTGTGCAGAAGTTGCCCGCTGGGATACCTACTAGCGAGCGACCTGTTACCAACAATGGTCACCATGGTTACTACTGTATTTCCTGAAAGTACTGGTTCAGCAAGTTAGGTTGTTGCAAGTTACTTTTTGTTTTTACATCTATACGTTTCTCAATATTGATAGTGATGGCAGAACACAAAGCTAATGTAGAATTACTGGAAGTTTTCACGTTTTGTCCGTCCAGCATGGAGTTTAGAAATTGCAGGCTGAAGCTTTGGAAGGAAACGATTCAAAGTTGATGAATGAAAGCGGATGGTTGGATGTAGTAAAAGCAATGCTGCAGTTACCTCAGTATTGACGTAAATGTGTGATCAATGGACCTTAAAACTTTAATAGAAAAAAGTTTACAAACAAAAAAAACACATCCATCCAAGTTATACACAATTAATTTATTATTTTTTGCCACTAAAACGATAACCTACATATGAAAACAACAATAACCAGCTTGGCAGTAGTAGAAGACCTGGGTTTGAATCCAAGTTACGGTGGAAATGGCATCCAGAATAATAAAAAAAACCTTGGCACAAACTATGATCCAAGTAATTAATATTCTGTAGCAACTCGCTGCTGTGGCAGGAACATTAAACAAAAACACGACCAGGAAAGAAGTGCAGAGAAACGTTTGACTGTACTTAAGGATGGAAAGCTGAAAGTGAGAGCACGTCAACTTGATGGTCCACGTTATGTGATCCCAGCCTCAGAGTGTTTATCTGTTCTCAAAATACTGGACCTCTGATAGCTCTGTGAGAGATCAAACAACTAAAGCATAGTATAGCATATAAAGTATATTTTTGCTTGTAGCTGATTCCTTCTTAGTAATTTAAATCATTTGATTTTTACTTGTCCACACAACTTTGTAGCTCTAATACTTTGTTTTGTATGTTAACCTATTAAAGGGGCCGTTTGCTTCATGGAAGACACTTTACCTACAAAAGTATCCACGGTGACACGGCGATTACATTTGTGTCTACTGGAGTCGAAGGAGCCTTCGCCACTGAAGAGCATCCCTATGCAGCCCATGGGCCCTGGCTTCAGGTACACACACACACACACACACACACACACACACACACACACACACACATAAAATCACACGTTTAAGTTTCGGACTTTTATATTTAATGCATTCATTCCGCCTTCTCCTTTCCCTTTATAGATATTGTTGACTGAAGAGTTTGTGGAGCAGATGCTTGGGGATATACAGGAACTAAACACTCGTGAGGAGGCAAGAGAAACCCCCGTCCTGTGTTTTAACTTTCATTTTCAGTTTACTGAAAACCACCTGCCTTTATAATTTCCGTGTCCTTTCTCTTTTTGTTCAGACAAAGTTACCAAAGGAGTACAGCTGGCCAGAAAAGAAGTTGAAGATCTCCGTACTACCAGACGCTGTGTTTGATAATCCACTGCAGTGAGAAACAACACTTAACCTTAAGACAATGCCAGGGAAACCACCTGCAGACACACCAGCAGGAGACCTCCGAGGACAGGCCGTTACACTGAGCTGTTGGGGTGTACACATGTTCTCACAGTGGATGGACAGAGACTGTTCCTCTCATCATGTTGGTATGAGAGATAATCTTAACTGTTGTTAACTGTCACAGTATTCTCCATCCAGCCCCACTGTTTACAACACTTCTCTGATGCCTTTCGGAGTACCACATCAGTCTCCAGGCAGCCTGCGCAGACGGTTTGGCTTATTAGAACAATCCGGCGGGGCCAACAGCGATGCCGTCGGTCCTCCAGTAAATCCCAACTATACGATGCAGTTGAGCGTTCATCCTGTGATTCCCGCATTTAGTATCTAAAGCGATAGCTGGGTTGCCCTTCTCAAAAGCGTTTCTATTTATTCCAGTTGCCTTAGAAAGGGAAGAAAGATCACACCTCCTTTGTTAAATGTGCTAATGTGTATAGTATTTACAAATGCTGGACATTTCTCTCTCATGTGTTCGTGGTCATGCCAAAGCTGAAACATTTACTCTGCTGCTGTCGGTACTTTCTGGGTCTCAAATGTTTCGGGATTCTCACAGAATAACCTGACAGGCTTTGAGCTACGATTAACTATCATTCACTGCCACAGTTGCTGCAGGTACCAACACCTCCACACCCCTGTGCACAGTCCATAAGTCCTGTATTGACTCTATTTAAAAAAAAAAAAAAAAAAAAAGTATCTGCGTCCTCTTTTAAACGCTGTCTCCATTGGCCACATAAATGTTATCTTTTATCAGAGGGACCTGTTTGAAATTAGGTCAGAGTATAATTCCTCAGTGCCTTGATTTTGAAAGGATTATATGTGTTCTGTTTATTCCCCTAATACTGCCTTTAGCTCCTGGGTTGGTACAGGATATCACTTTTAATAGAGGCTGCTGCCTTCCATGTTTTTTGCAGAGTCTGTCTTTCCATCATTCCATGTTAATGCCAAATGGAGATGAGTTTGTTTTGTTTTGTTTGCTACAGTGTTATTATGAAAGTGTACTCTTATACCACATGTGATGACATGTTATTTGTGTTTGTCCTTTTTACTCAGAATGACAAATGTAAGGTTTAGACTTCATTGGTATGGATTATATTTTTATTTTATTGACTGAACTGGCTGATTGTAATCCCAAGTGCATTAAAGAGTGTAGGTATTTACACAATTAAAGCTGGATCACTAATGCAGAATACAGTGGAACTTATTTTGTCTGTAAGCTCTTTTCTTTGGTAAAATGGTAGAAATTGGAGACTGTTGAAGTTTGATAGCTATTCAGTAAAGTAAAACTACAATACACTGTGTACAAAGTACATATACACTGCTCCAAAAATAAAGGGAACACTTTACAACACAACGTTACTCCCAAGTATATCACACTGGTGTGAAACCAACCTGTTCAGTTAGGAAGCAACACAAATTTATGAATCAATTTTACCTGTTGTGCAAATGAAACATACATGTGGAAATGAGAGGCAATTAGCAAGACAACTCCTATGAAGGAGTGGTTCTGCAGATGGTGACAAACCATCACGCTGTTCTGGTGGCTGATGTTTTGGTCACTTTTGAATTTTGTCAGTGTCCTCAGTCCTAGAGGTAGCATGGGACGGTGTCTACAACCAACAGAAGTTGTGCATACTCATCCAAGACGACACGTCAATGCGAGTTGTGGCAAGAAGGTTTGCTGTGTCTCCCAGCACAGTGTCCAGAGCATGGAGGACATACCAGGAGACAGGCCAGCACACCAGGAGACGTCGACGGGGGCGTAGGAGGGCAACAAGCCAGCAGCAGGACTGCTACCTCCTCCTTCGTGCAAGAAAAAACAGGAGGAGCACTGCAAGAGCCCTGCAAAATAACCTCCAGCAGGCCACCAATGTGCATGTTTCTGCTCAAACTGTCAGAAACAGACTTCACCAGGGTGCAATGAGGCCCCGACGTCCACAAGTAGGGCCTGTTCTTACAGCCCAACACCGTGTAGGCCGATTGGCATTCGCCAGAGAACACCAACATTGGCCATTGGCGCCCTGTGCTCGTCACCGATGAGAGCAAGTTCACACTGAATACATGCGTGAGTCTGGAGACGCCGTGGAGAACCCTCTGCTGCAGCAACATCCTCCAGCATGAGCGGTTTGGTGGTGGGTCAGTGATGGTGTGGGGAGGCATGTCTTTGGATGGCCGCACAGCCCTCCATGTGCTAGTCAGAGGTACCCTGACTGCCATTAGGTACCGATGGATGAGATCCTCAGACCCTCAAGAGAACATCCGCCGCCTCATCAGAAGCATGCCAAAATTCTAATATGTAGTAGAGGGGTCTCTGTTAAAATGCTTTAAATTAGCGATTTGAGCGTCAACTCGCGTTATAAAGGTTGTGGGATTTTACCATCTTTATACTTTGTTTACGTTGCTGTTAAATTTACTACAATATGTGGGAATTAGAATGTGTTTATAATTACCATGGAACAGTTTTATGGTTTAACATAGTGGAAATCATCACATTATTGCAATTCGGTAGTATAGAGTACTTGTACTAAGTTGCTACTGAATATACAGTTTGAATTCATATCAAACCCTTTGATTTGAATTTTGCAGCCTCCTTAATCATTTAAGAGAAAATTCTTGATTCATATCCACATTTGTTGAGAATGCAAATAGAGAACGTTTCACTTTTAACCAGCAATGGAAGACCGTTTCCACAGTGAAAGCAACAAACCTTAATATGTGAACTTATCTGTGCTCTGTGTTTCGTTTATTGCTCTTGTGTTGTGCAGCCATGGCATACATTTTAATTTGAATAATGTATATGGAGCAGTATTGAAAAAGAATAAAGAAAAAGAGGAGAAAGTTACTAAATCTGAATTGTTTGACATAAGATACGACTCATAACTGCATCTGGTTTATTGGTGACAATACAGTAATATACAATTGCATCTAAAAGGATTATGTATCATGTGAAATGTCAATGGGAGCAGCTGCAAGTCAATGGGTGCAGGCTGGGTACATGGGACAAACACAAAGAGACAGACCTACAGCCAGTTAAACTCACATGCATGCTATTGGAATGGTGGTATGAGACTAGAATAACCAGAGAAAACACGAACACAAAAAGGCTCAGCATGGACTCAAACCCACGACAGAGCTATAGCAACAGTAATAATATTAATAATAATTTATTTTTGATGCAATCTCACAGTGTTACAAAAGGCAACAAAAACAAAGTTCCAATTAAAAAGGTAAGTAAAAAAAACAACTGTTGAAATTAAAAAAAAGGTTATCAGGTCATTGGGTGACTAAAGGAACGCAATAAAAGACGTTCAAGAATTGTTGTTTCGTTTTAAAGGTACACTACAACACTGCGACACCAAGTATCCAAAGAAAAAGTTATGAAAAATAAATCTAACGGATTTTCACAAGTTATTATTTGAAATCACGTGGGATCGAAATGGTTCGTCTTATGTGTAATAAATGTGTAATAACTCCTCACGAGTGGAACAAACTGAACACCTGCTGACACTTAGAAGCATTATTTACTCAGTCGTTCTAATAAACAATTGATTTGACTGTTTTTATTACTTTTTTTTTTATTTTTAAAGCTAATAAATACCAATGCTTTGTTTTGAAGGTATTCTTTTCTCTCTGTAGGGTGCTATTTTATTGTAGTTTTACTGTTTGTATTGGGAAATTTTGTTGTTATTATTGAATTATTTTTAATGATCATTATTTGTAGATTTCCCTGTCTAAACTTGGAGTAGTCTACACTTTTGGCTCAGGGAAGCGTCTTTTACCGTCCGTCCGGTAGAGTTTGCTGTGGCCGTGCTCTGTCTCGCTCCCTCCGGTTCCAACCTCCGGTTCCTCCACCGTCCTCCTCTCGGCTCCTCCCCGTCGATGTATCAACTCTGACTGGTCACGTTATTGGAGGAGGGCAGTCGGTGTGGAAGCACTGCGCTCCCTTCCGACCACTCACTTTATTCCGCCTGCACTCGCCACCAAAAATATCACCCGGAGAGTCCGAAGTGAGAGCGAAACCACCGCAGCCGCAGGACTTTAACCGGGATTAAAAAGCCCCGGTGTGGAGCTCGTCAGACGGACGGCCGGACTGTAATCCAAGCGGGGGGAGCCGGGTTTCACTGCGGGCTGGATGACAGGCTCTCCGCGGCGGTAGAGGTGCACCGGAGTGCGCCGACGACATGGAAAACACATAGTTGGTAACGTTGCGCTCTTTCCGTAAGAATACATCCCGTGTGTGTCAGTCAGGAAGCTCGAGTTTCTCCTCGCAATCATCGACCTTCTCTTTTTTTTTTTTTTTTTTTTTTTTTTTTCTCTCTTCTTCTATTTTTTTTTTTAAAACCAGGAGTCGCGTTTTTTCAGTGTTATTCAATCGCAAGTTGTCACTCGCTCTCAGCCTGTATCGTCCTGTTCCCCAGCAAAACACGCACAAACCAAACATCCACACTCAATCCCCACCTTCGTTAGAAACCGTGTTTAATCCACTCACCGCTTCCCAGTGGGGGGGTTACTGTGTTCCTGCGCTGAGTTTCTCCGTGAATTTGAAGAGTTATTTGAACAGTTTTGCGCGTCGCCCTGTAATGCGTCATGAGTTAATTCTTGTGTCATTGGAACACATTCCTAATGTGCCTTCACCTACAAAGCGTGTCTCCGCCTGTGTGTTTCGCTTGGCTCACGTTGTGTCAGTATCTGAATACGCTCATTCTCTGTTTGTTTTGTTTTGTTTTGGTGTGTGTGTGTTTTTTTTTTTTTTTTTTTCTTTCTTTTATTAGCGGCACATCGTCAGTTTGGAGTCATGGATGCGAGCTGGAAGAACTGCTTCGAAGAGGAGCTCCTGTGTCCCATCTGCCTCAACGTTTTCGACGAGCCCATCCAGCTGCCGTGCAAACACAACTTTTGCAAAGGCTGCATCTCCGAGGCCTGGGCCAAAGACGTCGCGGCGGTCCGCTGTCCCGAGTGCAACCATGACTACGAGCAGAAGCCCACGCTGGAGAAGAACTTCAAGCTGGCCAACATAGTGAAGCGCTTCAACGCTCTGAACACGGAGAAAGTCCCCGCCGCGCTGCACTGTGTCCTCTGCAGACGAGGCCCCCCGCTGCCCGTGCGCAAAGTCTGCCTGCGCTGCAAAGAGCCCTGCTGCCAGACTCACATCCACACGCACCTCAAGCAGCCGTGTGCGGCGCCGGGACACCTGTTAGTGGACGCCGAGGAGCTGAGCGCTTGGACCTGTCCCAGTCATGAGGAGTACAGGCTGCTCCACTGTGAGGAGGAGCAGGTGGCTCTGTGTCCGTTCTGCTGCATCTCTCACTGCACTAACCAAAGACACACAGTCTGCGATGTGGATACACAACGCATACAAATGCAGGTAGACAAAAATCACACACACACACACACACACACACACACACACACACACACACACACACACACACACACACACACACACACACACACACACACTCTCTCTCTCTCTCTCTCTACCCCCCCCCCCCCCCCCTCCCCTGCCCGCCGCCGCGCTTCATACCATTAATGTGAAAAGATGTGATAGATGCCCAACATGCCACGGATGGTTCTTTTGAATTTTCAAGGAAGTGAGCATTTCTTTCAGTTCGCCAGTCTATAAAGGCTTCCTCTCCTCTGCCTCCTCTTTTAATCTTATCTGATGTGAGAGGACTGGACAGGTGAAAGCCGCCCCTCTGGGTAGATGATGACATGTGCGCGCACGCGCGTGCACGTGCACACATACACGCGTCTATACGTCACACGCTGCTTTTAACCTTGATCATACCACCCACTCCAAACCGCCACGCCCTCCCATTAGTCGTGCCCCCCCCCCCCCCCCCCCCCCCCCCCCCCAACCCACCCACCCACCCTTAAGTGCTGTGATGCAATCTGCATCCACCGGAAACGTTGACCCCTGTGCAGGGGGGCGGGGGGGTGGGGGTGGGTGGGGGGGAGGAGGGTGGAGGTCCACATGTAGTTTGTTTATGTTAGCCTCCCTGTTCAGTTTCAGGATCTCTTTCCAGGAGTTGCACGCTGGCATGTTTTCAGAAGCTGTTGCAAAAATAAAGCTCATAAGCCAGTGTGTGCGTTGATCAGGCAACAAATTGCCAAGGAGTGAATAATGATCCGTCTTGGCAGGGTCAACCTCAAGATGCACAAAGGAATGCGTCTCGCATAAGGCTAACGTGCCGTCGCTGGTTCTGCTCATGTGCTTCCCTCAATCCTTTCGCCTTATTTTAGTTTTCGCTCCTTTCACAAGTCTAATGCAAGGTGTAAAAAAAAAAAAACCAAACACCCACATTGCCTTGTAGACATGTTTTTCTCCATCCCTCCCTATCTCTGAAGGGTGGGAGTGAGAATCAAACTGGTTGCTGCGTCTTGTTGATACTTTTCGGTTGCAAAAGTTACAGTGACGATTCTCTACATACTTTTAAATCAGCCGAAGTCTTTGGTGCAAACTGTTTCCCTGGTTCAGGGCTATTATTGGGACAAAAGATGTCTGTTCAGCCCTTTCCACAGCTGCTCCTTCTACACCCTCACATGCACACACCCACCCATCGCTCTGTTCTTTCACAACTGTATGGTCACCGGGCAAATGGAGTTATCCAGGAGTCACAGTTCGTGACTCTTCTCAACTTAACGCTGTCCACGCTTGGTGCATTCGGCCTCGCAGGGCCCTGTAATTTATTGATAAATGTGGCAATAGCCTAGAAGTTAGGCTTCTTGGATGCCGGGTCATTTGTTAAAGTAATTTGAGTCTGGAGTGGCTTCACATCAGTACTTTCTGAGAGGTCGTTCTGCTTGACAGAGCTGCAGTCTATTTTGGTAAAAGGATTTTAGATTCCCCTGGCAGCACTCTTGTTGCTTTTGGGATAAACAAAGAGGGAACAAACCACCGTAGCTGTGTTCATATCTCGGGTTATCTTTGGCTCTCAAAGGAGACTTTTACAGTAACCTTTTGTAAGCTTGCTGCTAATTTCGAGATGAGAAAAGAAGAGTAATATAATAGTAATGTCGTCCCTGGGACAAGCGGAGGAGGAGCCCTCCCACACAGCCTCACCTTGGTTTTCTCAGGCACCTCAGCAGGAAACCATCACTCATGGAATCTCTGCTGTTTGCAGTTTCTTGTATCTGGGCTGGAGTGAGTCAGTTCCCCAGAATGCTGAGGGCTGTCCATTGACATCAGAAGTGGGGGAATAGTTGTCAGTTGATTGTGAAAGAGGCTCTCTGTTCATTGAGCCCGAGGCTTCTCATTTAAACATGAGCTTCCTGGCAACCTGTGGGCGTCTGGATGCCTAAATAGGACAGTGGGAAAAGTGATCATTGGTGGGTTTAAGCCTGATAAAGGTAGGCTTTCATGCCACAGTGCTGCCCTTGCCCCTTTATGGTATTTCAAACAGACGACAGAACAAAAATGGACTTGGTGGAAGCAAAATGAAGAAGACACGATGGCTGAGCAGAAGCACCAAGACCCTCAGAGGATGCTCGACGTAATGTGAAGCCGCGTCGTGGTACAGCAGCTCACGCACCATTTAAAACACCAGTAAAACGGCGGGTTTCGGAGGCTCCTGCTGGTTTTGTCTGTAGAAATGACACTTGAGGGATAAAGTTTTATCTACTGTGTGAAGATATTTTTGATACCTGAAAAGTCTGAAGGTATTTTGTGCACAGAATGTGAAAAATTTAAATAATTAGTCACTTGCTTTTGTCTCGGTGACGTCAGTTATTATGTGATTGTCTGAAGAAACTTCTGCGTAGATAACATGGAGTGTTGTTGAACCTGAATGTCGTTTTGTATGAGAATGAGATCTCAACACGTCGTGTCCAGAGCTTCAGAAACGGCCAAGTGTCCTAATCTTAGATGTTACTATTTGAAAGCTCTTTCAACCATATAACACCAGCTGGGGCTGATGGTCCATATGTTCATCCCCTCGAGTTAATATATGAAGATAAACCTATTACACAGCACATCTGAAAGATACACAATCCTCACGTTGGAGTCAGTTTGAACATTTATTACGCTGAGCTGCTTATATATACAGTCCAGGGAGTTTATTTAGTGTTACATGCCACCAAAGTTTATTGTGTCAACAAACCGGACACAGACCAGCATGAGGCAATAATACCAGTTACACAGTCGTTATTAGCGTTGTACCAAGACAAGGTGGGGCTTCTTTTTTTTTTCTTTTTTGTTTGTTTGTTTTTAGCTCACATTTGTGTCGCCCACAAAGTGAAAACAGGAAGATTAGTTTCCCCCGTGTTTTGCAGCTGAGTTTGTGGAAACTATCTGAGATTTCTCTGAAGTTGTTGTCTGACCTTGAACGACAGTGAATCATGTGCAGCTGTTTGATGAACCCCCCCCCAAAAAAAAGGGCCTCGGCCTGTTGCCCTTTTACACCTGTGTAATGTATGATTTTATGATGCTGGCTTTGCTCGAACAACTCAGGTTTGTCCCCATCCATTGAGGCCACAGTATCACAGCTCATAAAGTAACTTTGCACTCTTGATTTTTCTTGTGGGACCCATTTCTAAATGAGACAGTCAGCAGTGCCGTGGCAAAGCAGCAATTAATGCCTGAATAGATTATTGGAAGTGCAATGTTTTCTTATAGGCACTTAAAGCTGAGCCAATCAATATTTTTATGTGAGCAGTAAATCCAATAGCTATATGCAATGTGAGAGGGCTCCCTTGCACTTGAGAAATCCCAAAAAGAGCTGTCACCTTGCTTCAGCAGTTCCTTATAAGTTTAGTGAGGTATTTTTTTTTGTGTGTGTGTGTTTGATGTCATTAGTTTAGTCTTAAAGCTTAGTCAACTATACACTCTATATCCAGCACCAAACAGCAGACACATTCAAGTTGGGTGTAAACCGCTGCTATTTGTCAGTAAACTGGATGTAGGTTGTTGAAGGGGTTAAAGAAACGGTGACATTTTGCCTTTTTTAAAGTGATAATCTGATTTATGTTCATTGTCTTTGTGCTAATTCTTGACACCGCCGCACACAATAACCTGAGGGTCAGGGGGAAGCCTTTTCCCACCAAGTCATGGTGGTGAAATTACTTGAAGGTTCAACAATGAGCAAAGCTTCAGTGCAAAACCGAGTGTAACACTTACAACGCTTGCAGACTATATATCAGGACTAAGCCAATTATTTAAATCTAACCAGCCAGAGGGGGGGTTATGCTTTGAGTTCCTATGGATTACAACTCGTATCAACAATATTTATATGAAGCAAAGTTTTAAAATGGAGTCCAGCACTGAAACACAGATTACTACCTGATGTGACACAACGTGTGTGTGTGTGGCAGCGTGCAGATGCCAGACAAATTCATATCATGACGGGTTTGAGGTTTCGTTTTTCGGTGGTCAGAAACATTTACATCTGTGTCTGCTGGTGGTAATAAATAATGCTCCTCTCCTGAATGAACACTTTTTTCGCATTAGCATAGTGAAACAGTGCTGAGAGGTTTCCTGCCCAACTTAAGGACCCCTCAACACTGATTAAAGCACCACTATTAAAATGTCTTCGGTGACATTTTTGCATGTCAACAGAAACATTACGAGTGGTTCAACATGCAATCCCAATTTTATGTCGCCTCCGGGAAATATTGCTTCTGTTTTCTGAGCGAGAATAAACTTTTAAAACCTTTTCTGGGTCCGTCGGAACACTTCAGAGTGTATTTGAATCCTTTTTGTTCTAAACCAGTGTTGCTGTCGGGCGAGCTCCCTCTGGGAAAATGAAGATGTCAGTGCTGTTGAGGTGCATAAGACAACATGAGTGCTGTAAGCAGCTGAAGAGGACTGTTGCTGTGATCCCACAATGGAGCTGCCCTGAGACTCGCTCACTCCCGACCACAGGAATGTCCTCACTCTCCCTATCTTTTTAACCTCTTCAAAGTTTCTTTTTCTATCGGTTTCACTCTCTTTTTGTCTATTCTTTCTCACTTTTTATTCGGTCTGTTCTTGGCATGTGTAAAGCAATGCCTCGACTCCCATTCCCCTTTCTCCGGCGCACACTGGCTGGGAGGGCGAGCGAGCCGGGCCCCAGCGTTGTGCACACAGACATGACAATCTGTCACTGACACAGAGGCCAGTGCAAACAATGGAAGCGATGCATGTGGCAAAATGAGGAAGCACAGAGGGGTGGTGAGACACCCCCCCCCCCTTTTTTTTTCTCCCCCCCCACCCATACTCCTCCCACCCTGCTCCCTCACATACACATTAGCTTTCACATATAAATACATACACAAGGCTTTGTTGCCATGACAGCAGTTTTTCTTTTTTTGGGGCATGGCGCCTTTCCCATGCAGAAATGGTTCATTAAAACACATACCTGCCCTCCCTTGTTCCTACTTAGCTGTCAGTCTGTGACTGCAGATTGATTTCCATCTCCTGCAGTAAATGGGGGGGAAAGATTATGTTTACCGGGTTCTTTTTTACTGGCCTTTGGCTCTTTCTGCTCTCCTGATTGTGCCCACAGAGGAAGTAGGCTGGTCCCAACAATGGACTTCACTTGAGGTAGTAGGGTCCTTTACAAACACAGGAGCAATCAGGGATGGATTTGTGCTATTATGTTTACCTTTGTCGGTGCTTCCCTATGGATAAATGCATGTGGTCGTTGCTGGGAGCTTGTGTTTCCTTTTGTCTAATTAGGATTATGGAGGAAGTTGTTGGAGTGAGTTGTGAATAGCGGGCAGGGTTGTTTAGGTTGCACTAGAGGCCCCCAGTTTTTGTAGTTTTAGTGTGTATGTGTGTGTGTATGCTTGTGTGTAATTTCTTTTTTTTTTTTTTTTTTTTCTATTTTGAGCATATCCTGTTGTGGTTCATCTATCTAATCCCCCTCGTCTCTGTCGTCTCTCCACAGACCATGCTAATGAGACAGCAAGAAAGACTGGACAGTCGTGTTCAGAACATCGATGAGCAGCTCAGCAAGCTGGAGACAGACAAGACGCTGATGAAGGTTCAGTACATGCTCACTGCACATCCTCATGACACTGCTTCTGGAAAAAGTGTTATTTCTGTAAAACCTTGAATAAAATACCCAAATTATAGCCCTCAAGTGGTCAAGGGCGGATCACATGTTATTACAAATACCACCCTTTAAAAAAACACGTCTCTGTTTTTTCACATATTTCTTTCTGTACTGTTTTGTCCTGGGAGTAAATGATACTCTCATCTAAGCATCTTAACCGGATATACAACACTTATTCGTAAAGGCACTTTGATACACGGCCACCTTTTGGTGTCTCTTTGAATGTCTCTGTGTGCAGTCTGCCAGCGTTTATCAAAATGATTGATATGTAAGTAACGCCATTCAGCAGTTGGGCTATTTCGCTCCGGCTTGTTCATGAGAATTTAAATAATCATTTTCATCGTATTGCAGATTTCTGCCGAGAAAGGGTTTCGTGTAAAATAGATTTGAGTTCCGCCCCACACGGATATGGTTTATTTGAATTCAGTCATTAATGTGAGTAAAAAAATATGTTTTGTTTGCAGTTTTACAGCTCAATACCTTTTTAGTGCTTGTTTGAAAATGAAAGGGAAATGTATTGGGAGCTGTCTTAACCACATAACTGGCTTGTCCATGGGGTTAAAAATACATTTTGCAAATGATTCTTCTACCTCAGTTCTGAACAAGAAAAACGTGGATGCAGTGAAAAACTAAAAAAAACCAATCTATATTCAGGGTGTGATTTGCTGTGAGAGACGGTGAAGTGCTCTGCCCTTTAGGCTGCTTAAACCCCTCTTCTGACGATTTTTTTCTTTTTTTACCGCAGGGGGATGCAATTTATCTCCTCTTCATAGAGATTAATGCTACTTCACCAGCAGACCATACTAAAAAGAAAAGTTGAATAAATGTCTTGTAAAGTCGAAGTAAAGCGGAGCTGCCAACTGTCACTCCTCGAAAGGGAAACTCAACTGCTGCACAAACTTTTGACTCGTGTTGATTTGTAGTTTTTAGCTAAGCGTCGGCATTTGGTGTTTTCACAATAACTGTTATTGTTAACGTTTGTTGGGATTTGTACGAAATCAAAAGGGCTGCAGAAAGCCTTCTAAGAGGCATAGAGAGTTAAAAGTTTCTGTCTTTAAACAAGGGCCTCAAAACTGGAGGATCTCTTAAACGTATAGCTGAGCTTAATCAAGCAATTTGTTTCACAGAATTTGAGTTATAATGAAAGTTATTATCATTATTATTGTTTATCAATATTTCTTCTCAGTAACTGCAAAGAAAAGAGCGTATTGGGGGAAAAGCTCCACCCTGACTTAAAGTACAATACAGCTAAACACATCAATTTTTTTCTTTCAATTGAAGCATAATTCCTTTTTTGTACTTTTCTTTTCTTGTTTACTGAAAAATCGGCAGCCATGAAATGTACCTAGTTTGCTAAAGTTGACTCCTAAACCCTCATTACGCATTGAGCCTGTATGCAGTATATACACAAAGATATCAGAGGACTGGGGAGTATTCTGAGTGTGTTAATCTGATATTTAGTAATCAAATAACTCCGGCTATTTGACAAGTGACCCAATGTCGTTCTATTTACATGATGCCTTTAGTGATGTTATAACTCCATAACATGCAGACTGGATCTCTGTTTGAACACGTTTTAAAAAACTTACCTGTGCGTTAACGTGTCCTTTAACCTCAGGTTGCAGTGTCTGAGCTGAAGGAGCGTGTCAGAGCCCAGTACAAGAGGATGCATGCGCTGCTCGAAGCAAACCAGGCTGAATCCTTGCAGATGCTGGAAAGCACTTACATTGTGTACAAGAGGAAAAACTCTCAGCAGGTTCTTCAGCTCAATGAACGTCACCAGGAAGCAGAGAAGCTCCAGAGCTCAGTGCAATCGGCCCTCCAAAGAGCAGTCAGCCTGAACTTCATGAAGGTAGAGCAGTTATCGCTTAATGTCTTCGGCATGCTGTTTATACTGTTACATGAAATTCTTTAGAGCAATCTTGTTTTTTTAAGAGTGCCAGAAAATGTCATGTGTAAACAAACACTCACGCAAAGACAACTTTTGCGTACTGCTCCAGTACTGACACATTTGTTTGATTTTTTACTTCCCTTTAACTTTTTACTTTCCCTTTTTTCAGAACACTAAACCGTACAAGATTCTAATGGACAGGTAAGAGTTTTACCTTAAAGAAGCTGATAACTGTTTGTTCATCCTCATGCCACAATAAATAAAAATATACTCCTGAGTGGGAACGTTTCCAAAACCTCATCAATCACTATTTGGACATAAAGTATGCCAGTTCAAGCAGATCCAAAGAGCTTCAGAGCTTCAGTCTAGTTGTCTGGTCCTTATGTTCTTTTTTGTTTTGTTTTTTTCAGGTCCAACTCGTACCTGAGTAGTTCAGTCCCTCCACTCAGAGTGGGCCAACTTAACTCCAATCACTTGCTCTCCAACCTCTCAACGAGAGAGAAGAACTTGCGAAAAATGCTGGAAGGTATGGATGAAAAACAATGCATGTATTGAATAAAGATGAGTGGAGTTTTGACTACAATGCATTTACTGGGGCGCAACGCAGACTTTGAGCTTTTTCCTTTTTCTTCGCCTCCACACAGAACCGTTCAGTGATGCATCCATTCTCGAAAGTGTCCAGTGTCACAGCAGCTCCACCGGCTCCAACCTGGGCGCCAGTTCAGGACTCCAGAAGAGGAAATATAATGTGGCATTTCTGGAAAAAAACACAGAAAACTCCACCTGCCAGGACCTTCCACCTTTGCTCTACAGCAGCAAAAAACCCTTCATGTCCGCTGACCAGAGTCACCGTGCTTCGTCCGTATATTCCTCAGATGTCCTTTCCCAGAATGCCCATGCTGGACCCGGCCACAGTCGGCTGCTTGACCCTTCATCCCATCACATGGTGGGTCTGGGGTCCAGCTCTGGCCACCACTCAGGGACCATGTACCCACCGTCCCACTTCCCCAGCGCAGGTGCCTCGCAACAAGCCACGTACGGAGGGAGGAAAGTACTCATGTGCACTCTGAATAACTGCTGCTGTTCCGGGGCCCCCGCCGCACCTGCCCGGCCTTCATACCCGACGCTGGAGTCGTTCCCATCCATGACCTCTCAGGAGTTTGCCTCAAATGCCCCGCTACCTGCAAATCAACCACTGCAGCATTTTCCCATGAGGGGACTGATGGAGGCGTCGCAGACGGCCCGGCACCCAGATTTCTACGGGCTGTACGGCCAGTCTTCAACCAAGCATTATGGGACCAAGTAACAAACCAGAATGAACATTTGTTCAGTTATTAGAACAGAATTTAGCATCAAATTGTCCATGTCATTGTTTTTATTTGTTTCCACCTTGAAATAATTTGTCAGATTTCAGCACATCTGATCCCATTACTTTGATCATTTGGCCCCCTTTACTCTCTTAATCAATGACACTAGTAATACTCCTATTTGAAACCCATACATTTGTACTTTTATTTATTTTCAGTTTTGGTTTAACTGGAAGTGATAATGTGAGTCTTAAATCTTTTTGAAGCAGTGACCTAATAAAATGACATATCGCGTGTCCTGGCAAAGGACTCCAGAGACTCCAGTGCCTAAAAAGACTGTTAACACACTCTTGTTGTACTTGCAATTTCCTAGCTCTTGATTATTTCCCGTTTGCGGCTGAAAGCATGCAGGGAGCCCTCTCCGTGCACTCCAAAGTCCACGTGGCTTTAGAAAAAACACTGGACTACAAATGCTTGTCAGGTTTTTGAAGAATTTTTTATAGAAGATTATGAATAAACCAAAATATGTGGAAAATGTTGAATAAATGAAAAAAAGGAAACTAAAGTAACGAGCCATTGTTGTACTTCAGCCAGCAGTTTACTGTTTTCATGTAATCTTACGGGATTTTTGTCTCTACTTATAACGTGCACTTTAAATACACGGACACAGTTGTTATTTTGAAGATTGTTTGATTATGGTTTGAGGTCTGTACTGAGCGGCATGTGAGGGTTAAGAGGTTTTACAGTCTCACTGAGTTACAGAGAAAATGTCAGTTTCCCGTAAGAAAAAACAAGAAAGTGAAACAAAGAGGAGCCATTATTGTAGAGCATCCCACCCTGTGTGTGACCCTCAGCCTCTTCATACGTTAAATCTTTCAAAAGAGGGGAAATACATACGATTCTGAGATCGACTGGATCCAGAAATACCTCATAAAACAGTGGCGGAGGTTTTGGACAATGATTTGTTACAGAGCGGCCCACAGCAGGCCCGTTATCTGCCAATTTGGAACAGTTCACTTCCTTGTCAACATCCTGGTCTGTGGCAAAAAATCTCCGTCTCATCCCTCTTTGTCTCGTTATTGGAGCTGGTTGTCAAGTTAGGTCAGAGAACAGGAATAACCGATGAGAAGCACCTCCCTCCCTCTTCCTCCCTCTTCCTCTCCCGGGGTATCATTTGCCAGAGCTCGATGCAGAGGAGGAAGAGGAGGAGGAGGGCCGGTTAGAGTGGCGTATTGATATAAGCACAGAGTTTTAATGAGGGCTGGGACAGTATAGTCATCTACTTATCTGTCACTCATATTCCTTTCATCAGTCCCCTCCCCCTCCTCCAGTGAGACGGTGATATAGAGGCAGTGAGCTTGCGGGGGGGGGGGGGGGGGGGGGGGGGGGGGGGGGGAAGCGAGAGAGAGAGGGAGGCGAGGAGGTTGGGTTAGAAGTGTGTCTGTCTGTGTTATGGGGGTGGATATGCAGCCAATGAGACACATCACTTATTTATGGGTTATAAGACGTCGTGCCCTTCTGGTTAATTTGGCTATTTCTCCCCTCTGGACTTTTTTTTTAAATTTAAATTCCTTATATGATTTTCAGCCCCCCTTTAGTCAGCGACTGTGAGAGCGAGAGGGCAGAAGGCGGACCCACGGTTTAGTTACAGTGTGGCAATCTGACATTTATTGTGTTTGTGCCAGTGTGTGTAAGCCAATTAGCATTCCCCTTGTTCACTCTTCCCTCTGAGTGTGTTATTAATAAAACATACAGCAGATACTCTAAAGGAGGAGGCCAATTCGTCAATTTAATTCATTTACAGCTCTGTGTTTATTTTCCGGCCGTGACATTTTAAAAAAAAAAGGTAAACAAAATAATTGTGCCGTTTGACAGTTTGGCCTATTTTATTTATTGATTTATCTGACATATGTTCTTGTTCATGCACAAACGTTTACCTTGAAGAAAAGTGTGTATCCTTTGCGTGTGTGTGCATGTGTGTATGTGTGAGTGTGTGTGTGTGTGTGTGTGTGTGTGTGTGTGTGTGTGTGTGTGTGTGTGTGTGTGTGTGTGTGTGTGTGTGTGTGTGTGTGTGTGTGGCTGTGGCTGTGGCTGTGGTGTCCCACGCACTCGCTTGTTGAGAGTTCAGTCCTGCTTTTTAAGTCAATGTGTGCCCAGGTGTCGGCACACAATCAGCCAGTTAACGTGTTTCCTCATATACTTGCAGAATGAGGCTCAGTGCGTGTGTGTGTGTGTGTGTGTGTGTGTGTTCAGTGAGGTTACATATAGGGTAAAGGGTGATGCACTGACAGCTGTGTTCTGTTGTGGCAGGTGTGTTGGGGCTGTATATGCATGAGTGTGTGTGTGTGTGTGTGTGTGTGTGTGTGTGTGTGTGTACAGGGAACTGTGCAGCTGTTGTTTGTGTGCCAGTGATTGTTGGAGTTAAGGTGTGCACTTTTTCTCTTCCTCACTTTGCTCAGCATTAGTGAACAATTCTCAGTGTGACAACTGTTTACAAATACACATGTAAGTGACTTGCGCTACAACATTTTCACATAGCCACAAACCAAACAGAGAAAAAAAACAAAATACAACGTAGAGATATTTAATCATTATGTGATAATCAGAAGGCTTTCAGCAAGCATCACTTTATAGATTCCACTATGTTTTGTTGTGAGTAAGTCTCCATGAGCGTTGCCATTCTGGACAATAACACCAGCGTTTCTTTCGCAGACGTCTCAGGCTGTGACAGACCTGATGGGTAGTAACTAGGACTCCTTCTTCAGGCTCCTGCATTGATATTCAGGACAGTTAACACTTGTCCCAAAGTCACTCTAGCATCTTGAGAGTTTACGTTTGTTAACTCAGAGTCAAATCACAGATCTGGAGCCAATTCTGTATCCGTAGCTGATTTTTTTCATGTTCATACACAAACGTACAGACATAGCCTGGTACTGATTGGTGGCCAGTATTGGCCAGGTTATCATCATTTATGTTCACACACAAGAGGTTTGATTTTGCAGTTGTTGTTGTTAAGCCAGTTAAATCTATTTAAAAATCCCCAAAAACTTGAGGACCTAAGTCCATTACTTACTAATTCAATTTGCACCAGATGGCTGATGTTGGCAGAAGTGCTGGTCATTTCATTATTTATAGATTTTAAATCTATTCAGCTGAAATGGTCACTGACACACAGTGTTGAACACAGTAGATACTTTTCAGGGATGATTGTCGTCTTTTCAGCTACTCCCTTTTTACAGGGGTCACTTCAGCAGGTCACTGTAACGTGCACTGGAGACTGTGAAAAGTGTTAATGCAGGACGCCCTCACTGATATAAGTGGGATTCAAACCTGGGTCCCCCACGATCTAGATTGAACTGGATCCACCACCAGGGGGAATAACTAATGTAAACAAGTGCACCATGTCATATTATGAGTGTTACAACAAAATCTGTAAATTACTTCAGCATGTTTTTGTGTTATCATATTATCATTTTAGTCTATTTTAGTTACTATTTTAGTCCCTTAAAATCAAATCTCCAACACAATGACTCTTTAGACTGTATTTACTGTACATAGGACGTGCAGAGTACTTCAGGGTGGAGTTCCCTGTAGCTCAGGCCTTTGATGAATGTTATTGACATAGTTGCAATGCATTTGCACAGCTTGCAGCTTGTGTATCCATCCTGGTTGCTCAGTGATGAATATTAGAGGTGGCTGACATGGAAGCTATAAGTATTACAGTGAGAGGAATAACTGAATAGCTATTAGTGTGGACATGAACATGGTCAGAGGAGTCCTCCCGGAAACACTAACAGGAACATTGACATATACAGAATAACGCAGACTCAGGGGCTATTCATCAACCACAAGTCTAACCTTCCTCTGATAAGGCCTTTGAAATCTGTGCCAAAACTATAATCCACTATGATAGTGTGTGTGCGTGCACGCACAGTGCAGAAACATCAAAGACTGTGGCCCAATGTTTATTGATCTCCAGGTCTATTTTTGCTCCTGAAATCATTGTAACATGAACCAGTCGTCTGTCAAGTTTCAGCTCCAGAAACACAGGGAACAGTAAACAACGTATGAATATGAAATAAGAAATTACCGGAGGGACTGTGCTGTGCAAGTGCACTGAACCATTAGACGCGCTTTTCGTGGACATGTTTGTATATAGGAGGGTATGGCAGGCAGATCGCGACCACACTGTGTTTTATAGAGTCTCTCTGTAGAGAACAGCCGTACGAGTTTTTGAGTGAGGAGGCAAAGTGGTGCCAGCCGTTGCCATAGCAACTTTGGGCGACACAAGGTGACACGCTGAAGTGCCATAGGTGGAAATTAATAAAGTGTCTTTACTCAAGTACTGCACTTAAAAAGAAACAATATCTCTATTCACACATGGCTTTCATTATCAGACGTGCCCGTATGTTTTTGAAGTATACTTTCCATCGTGTTATACTGTGCTTTGCAGTTTTTTATGAGTGTGGTGGGACAGCTATGCTAAAAGCTCCAACGTGATTATTGAGACATTGTTCTTTTATATGTTCTTTTATATATATATACCACAAACAATGGGCTAAATCTCAATTTTCTGGTGGACAGCTGCCACCTCTCCGTCTAACTTGGTAGTATGTGATGTCATGTGTATGGTATATGGTATGTGCATTATTATTATTATTAATAATAATAATAATAATAATATGATCATCATAGACTGTTGATTGACAGGGAGCCACAAACAAATCCTCACGCTTCAGACCTGATGGATCTTAAAAGTTAAAGTTTTAGCCTCAATAACTGAAAGTGTGAGCTGGCTCCACAAGAGGACCAGTCAGCAGTGTTAAGTATTAAGACAGAGAAATGGAAAAATCCTCTCTGCTGTATGTTCTCCTCCAACATTGCCACGGATTAGCTTTTCTAAGCCACCTAATGTCAGTTTGCTTGTGCTGAATTCAACGGGCCATTTTTAAAAAAAAATTTTGTGTGTGATAGAAAATGTACATTTGACTGCAAAGTGCTGCAACAAGAAAATCGATCGCTGTGCTGAGAATTCCCAGAGTCACTTCCAATCCGCCGGCTAATAAGTCTGTGTTTTCTTACTGCACAGAAAACATTTAATCGTGGCTTTCCATCACGCTTCAGGGCTTGAATTTTTGCCCTTCTAATTTTTCTTCTTCTTCATATTTACATTTGAATTGTGCAAAATGAACCAATATCAGGGTAAAAATGACATTCACAACAGTAGGACTTGTGTTCTGCGCCACAGGCCTCCAGGACTGACGGCATGTCATATTGCCACTTACGCTGCACACGCGAGCATTTCTCTGACGTAACCTCTACGTGAAGGTGAGAACTGAAGGCACCGCACGGCACCATAAAACCCTTATACCTAATAAAAATGGTGCAAAGGGTCACAAAACTCCCGCTCGCTGTGGACCGGTCGGATGTGGTTTATGAGTCAGAAAATAAGGAGCAGCAGCACCTGCTCTCAGTGAAGGTGACATTAAGTAGTTGGGAGGATTGTTAGTACATTGATTTGCTGGCCGTCACGTGACCGCCCCTGGCGTTGTGTAATTCATGTTATCGTGTTCGAGTTGAGATACTTTGGTTTATAAAAAAAAGGCAGCGCCACAATATACAGCGGATATAAACTTGCCATTTGGAGTTATTTCCCTGGTCCGTCCTTCCCTTCTTATCAGGCTCAATTCAAGGCGTGAATGCATTGTTTTTTTTTCCCGTTCGCACAAAGCTGCCATCAAGAGCATTACATGGGGGTCATTTCTCATGTTACCATGGCAGCGCCTGATTATTTGATGAGGACTTAAGTTGTGTTCTCGTCACCCTCTTTTTGACAGCTGCCGCTCGGTGGTGTGCCTTGTTAGTATTCTCTCCTACTTTTTCTCCGTCTGATACACCGTTGCTGTGTTCACATTCAACCATGAATCTAATTGAGCATATTGGAAAAAAACCTTTTGAGTTTAAATTGGTTTGTAGTTGAGGACTCACTGTGCTTATTTGTGTCCGCATTGTTCTATGTCCCAGTGGTGGTTGCAACATTCCACCAAATAGTTCAGCCGAAAACTGAAAGTTCTCATCCTGATAAAATATTAGTTTGCTTCTTTTCAAGGAAGTTGGGAGCTGTATTATAGAACAAGATGTGGCGATTAAGTGCAGTCGGTCTGCATCAATGGCCATAATGAGGTGGCCTGAAATAGCTGACAACCTGATGGACCGCTCAAACAATAGATTACACGCAGCAAGCGAGCCAGTGCTGGCCCCCGTATGGGTTCAGTGTGGGCAGTGGCAAACAAACACTTTTTTTTTTTATTGGCGGCCCACTTTTGGCTTTAGACCACCAACATCCCATAAAAGCCCTATGCAGGTCGGCCTTTCGAGAGCCGAAAGCTTTTAACAATTCAAACTCTACTGGGTATTATCTGTAGCCAACACGAGCCACCCAGACAGGCCAACTGTGGAACCAAACCAACACTGAAATGGCTTCTGCTGTCCAGATCCATACTATCCCTTCCAATTTTGACTCCGTTTCTCCACCATTTGCCTGAACATGAAGAGCAACCCCCACGGCCACATTAAAAAAACGAAATGAGATTCATGTTTATACCATCCACACAGCCTTATTGTGATTGTAACTACACCATCTGCCTTAAAAACTCTTACATTTGCCCCCATTTACCCTCGGCCTGGCCAATATGTTCACAGAACGATTGGCAGAATTACTGTTTATAGTAATTTAGGGTCTAAAAGCACATAAACGCTTACAGAGTCCACCGGGATAAAGGATTTCCCATCTCGTCAGAACAGATGAAGTCTCGTGGATAACCGATAGAATATCATCAGAAGCGTTCAGGTCAGTCCGGAAGCCTTCATGACACAACTAGATGCCCCATGACCCAGAAGACAGAAGATCTGCCCTGAAACACTCAGGTTACCAGGCAGATACAAGACTTATGGAATGTGTTGAACTAAAATGTTTAATATTAGAATTTTTAAAAACGTTTTAAAACACACTTATTTAGGATGAATGCAAGTACAAATCTTCACCATAAAAAAAACATCCTGTGCAACTACAAAGTCTTATAATTTAAGCTCTTTAGCGACCTATGTGCATTTATGTATTTCAGGCAAATTCAACCAATTATCAGATAAAATTTAAATTTCCTCCTCCAACATTTTTTTTTTCTTTTTCTTTTAATTTTTTTTACCAAGAACAGTATTCAAAAACAAAACAAAAAATAAAAATAAAGTCTACAGATGGTAGAACATCACCAGTGTGACGTTTCAGGTAGAGTATAAAACAGTGGGTCGCACTTTGTATCAAAAGCAGTCTTTGAGAGCCGTTCCAAAAGAAAAAAAAAACCTCCAACAGGGACTTCTTCGACTATTGCTGCTGCTGCTGCTGCTGCTGCTGCTGCTGCCTCTGCTTCTTCTTTGCTGGCTTAATGGCAGGGATGTCTTCCTCGTCTTCATCCTCCTCATCGTCATCCTCATCAGACAGATCACATTCTTCCACCTGTGAGGCTGACGTAACGAAGAGACGATAATGAGCTATTGTGTGACTATTTACGTAGTTCTCAAACTCAAATGATGATCAAGTAGTTAATTGTTGAATCTCATTTTTTTTTTTAAATAGAAGTTTATAAGTCCTTATATCATAAACGTATTTCATTGATTTGCCCTGTCAAGCACACTCCTCACAACGAGTGCAACAAGCAAAAGGCGTCTCCTCAGTGATGAGAGTAAAAACATCTCAATAAGTTTTTTTTAAACTTTATAACTTGCCCAGTATTAATGTGCTACTGGAACAAAGTGTTCATTGGTAATTTTAAAAAAAAGATGGAAATTCCTGGACTTGTGTAATAATCTTTTTTTAAAAGTTTTTAAGTCAAGTTTTAAATAAAAAAAAAAGTTTATTCTCTGAATAAAGAATCTACCTTGTCAATGCAGAAGCATTGGTACTGTAAGGTGACTGCAATAAGTGAGGGAAAGACTCGTCTTACCAATAAGATGCAGCCCACTGACTGTGAGCGGTCCCGTCCCAGCTTTGAGACGGATGGTCACCGGAGCCTTCAGCTCAAACTCTCCTAGACTCACCTGAGAATAAAATAGAAAGATTAGACACCAAAGAAATGCGTGCGGCGCAGAGACTGAAGAGAGTACACAAGAGTTCACGCACGGCATTACGCCTCAAATAACAGACATCAATTGATCTACTTCATTTATGCCAAATTGAAAAATCTCTCGAAATAGAAAACTTGTGTCTACACATTTTTCATTGTGGGGAAAAAACCTCAAAAACCTAATAAAAAAAGTCTGATGGGAAGTTTGTGACTTTCAAACACCGTCCCCTCTGCCTATGTGTCAGGTATCTGACCTTCATTGGAGCCTTTCATTAAGCAACTACTTGGACTTATTCCTTAATTTATAAATAATAATAATAATAAAAAAAACAATATACAAACCCTAGCATTTCCAAATAATTTAATCCACTACACAAGCTAACAATTTATCCACATCACTATGCGCTGTACAGTCATATCAAAAAGAATACAACTCAATAGAAAATACATTAAAACAGGAAACATGTACTGAATGGTTTACTTTAATAAATACCTACTCTGTATTGTATATTTGGAAAGCATTCAGAGAAGTAATTTAAGGTTGAAGATGAATTATGAGTGCATTTTGACACAAACCATGGGGAGACACTTGATGTGGAGGTTGGCAATAGGCACTGAGATGGTCTTCCCTTGATGGTTCATGGCTGTTACCTCCACTACGTTATTCTCTTCCTTTGCACCTTCTCCAAGACAAACCTGCAGAAATCACACGCAACGCATACACCCATTCACATCAGAGTATTGATGATACTTCTGCCCGTCAACCCACTTATGGAATCAGTGAGGACTATTTTACACGTGGTTAAGAGGTGATATAACAACTCTATTAAAATTGTACATACTGTTCTAAGTTCCAGGAAATGTTCCAAATCCTCCTCTTCATCCCCTTGGAAAGTATAGAAAGGTACCTTAGAGGACAGCTCACAACCTGTAAAAAAAAAACCCCCAAAAAACAACCCTGGATTACACGACTCGCAGTTTAAAGGTAGAAAACATCCCATCAGGGATTTGTGCTGTGGGAACATCACAGGAGACCCACGTGTGCCCCCACAGTGGCGCGCGGATTCAACACTTTAAATGCTTCTTACTGAATAAAAAACTCTCCAGTTTCGATGGGCCAGTTGGCCCGATGTCGGAGGAATCGTCGTCGATAATAGACATCTTGTTGAGTCGATGGATTCAGGATAAATGTCACCGTTTCACAGCCAAATGGATCCCGCTGCACCAAAGAAAACAAGCGCGTCGCGAACAAGCTGCATGCTCGTACGTCATCACTGTGCGCCTGTGACGCGTGTGTTTGTGTTTTGGCCCTCAGTTGATTTTCTCAGCAGCCAGAGCTCCCGAATTATACTTTGAGCATGAATTATAACGCCAAGCACCTTTAGGCAAGGTAAGTTTATTCACACAACACTTTTTAGATTTCAGAAGGAAAGGAAATACATTAACACAAAGCAATTTAAAAGGGGGAATAAGTAAAGTAAAAGCTTTATTAAGATAAAGATGATAAAATAAGTAAAACCTTTTGTTTATTAGAAAGAATGAGCAAATAAAAATGTTTCAAGGCCTGCTCGAAAAGAAATGAGTGTAAGCAGACCTCAGGTTTTCAGGAAATTTGTTCCACAGGTGAGGAGCATAGGAAGCAAAAGCTGCTTCACCTTATTTGCTTCTGACTCTGAGAACATTTAGTAAACCTCCTCCTGAGGACCCCAGTCATCTGGAGGTTTCATATTTTACAAGTACGTCTGAAATGGAAGTTTTGAAGTCAATCCTTTGACACACAGGCAGTCAGTGTAGAAATTGACACCCAGGTGGACTCTAGAGGAGCTGTAACTGTCTAACAAATTTTACTGTTTTAAAAATTGTACCACTTTATACAATATGACAGCATAACTTAAAAGAGTATAGGATGTTGAAATAAGATGCCAGATGATTTTACAGTGATCCAGCAAACTGAAGAAAACAAACAAAAAAAACTCCTTGTGAACAGTGTGTTATTTCAGTCAGTTCAACAGTTATTTAAAGTAAAAAAAAAGATATGACAAATAATTGTTTAATTTTACTGTATGTGATAACTAAAGTTAACTGAAATAGCATTCGATTACATTCTTGGTTTAAAAGAAATTGGATTTAAAATTTGAGTTACAATCAAAACACATTTTTTTCTTTTTTCACTTTGTGCTTAATTGTTGTAGCCCGTTTCCCTGATATGTCATTGTACAATATGACAACATTTAAACACCACATCTATTTCTGATCATAAACTAAATAAATCAGGAATAGCAATACATAAATGCATCTTCATCACAAAGTCATATATTTATAAATGTAAAACTTTCAGTCCGTTGTAAAGACTGAATTCTTTGAGTGTCAGTGAAATAAGAAATTACAAATACTCATTACTCTCATTGAGGAGTATTTTTGGGTACTTGCATTTCTTTTTAGTATTTTTCCATGCAAGTAACTTCATTCATTTTGTGAGATCAATTCATATGATCGAATCTACTTTCAAACCTTAAAAACCCTTTAAATATATTTTCAACTTTATGAGTAGCCTATATTTGATTACAAAACAAAACTACTGCCAGTATTCCATAATATATTGTTTTTCTGAGGAATATGTTCTCCGTCTTACTGATGTGATAAAACATTAAGAGGTCAGAAAGTATTTAGAAGTTTCACTTGGCATGGATTACAACTTTGGTAATCCAACTGTAGTTGTTGAAAGTTGTTATCCCCCGTTTGAAGAGTTTTACTCCTCTAGTACAAACAAGTTCACAGAATAATTGCGCAAGCCAAACGCCAAATAAAAGTCACTTAATATGATTTATTAGTTTTTCACTTAATGTATCTTACATACAATTTTTACAATGGTAAACTGTCACTTTATTGACCTCTTCAACCATTAACTGAAAATGTACAAGGAGCCCTTTCTTTCAAACACTGTCCAGTCTTATTCAGCTTGGTTGGCAGCAGAGAAACTGCAGAAATGAACTATTAAAGGAAAGAAAAACAAACAAACAAACAAACAAAAACAGCTGTGAAGGTTCTGCTGCCACTTCAGCTGAGGAACAACAGATCTGTTGGTGTTTCACGCTTTGCTGGAAGAGCCAGGTGGGACGGCTGTAAAGGGCGGCGGGGGGGGGGGGGGGGGGGGGGGGGGGCGGTGGTGGTGGAATGAGGCCAGTGTCGTTTTCTTTGAAGTGAAACAAAAATGGCCTTCACCTACGATAAAGACGTACAAAACAAAAACACTTTATGATAGACAGCGTTGACAGACTGTCCAAATGCAACAGTATCATGTTCATAGTGGTGAGTGGCATGCTTCTTCCTCTATGTAGCATCAGATGAGGTTTATTCTAACGTCTGCCACGGCAAATCCAATACACCTCATGCACATCGTAAATGAACAGCTTCAAACAACATCACATTGGCAGGCAGCTACTGAAGAGCAACTGAAGATCTTCGTGGAACCAACAGAACACTCCTATCTCTAAGTCAAAGTGCATTTTTAAATCAACTATATAGATTTACACAAAACAAAGAGGAAATGCATCAAAGTACAAAACATTCAATGACTTTTGTTTTTTTTGTTGTTTTTGTTTTTTTTGTTGTTGCTCCAATGGACTCACCACTGCAGCTAAGCCAGTACAGGGAACCGGCACTACTTCAATGACATTTGGTGACCTCAGCGGTTTCAAGAGCACTCGCCAAGATTTGACTGAGGATACATTCATTTGTATACAACAGTGAAACTAAATAAGAAGTAATGGCAGGTAGGAAATGATTCTTTCAAAACTAATGCTGCAGTCAGGTCTTTAAATGGTGGTGGTTCGAGAGAAAAGAAAAAAAAAAAAAAGGGAAAGTGGGAGGTTTATGTTGCTCGTTTTTAAGATTATAACCGGTGTAATTATTACTCCATTTTGTCCCCCCCCCCCCCCCAATAGTAGATCAGAATAGTTTGGTCCCACTGAGAACTCCCATAAGCGGTACTGATTCTACTTTTGAGACCTTGAACAGAATTGTGCAGACAAGCGAACTCAACGCTTTAGTGACATAACAGAAGGAATTAAGATTAAAAACATTTAGTAAGTCCCGCTACACAACTTAATGATACGATACGAGCTTCAGTCTGCTCCGGGTTTGCTAAACAATGCTTGTGCTCATGTTTGAACATGTGACTGCAAGGCTACATTTCTACAACTATGAGCAACGTTGAGTTCGGGAAACCAATAACCCCGACCGTGTCTGGCTATGTCCGAGTGACGCAATTAGAAAACCTGGACGCAAGAGACAATGGGTCTGCTAAATAATCAGAAAATGCAAAGGCAGCGAACCAAAAGGCAACAGCTGAAGAGGAAATAAGCAAAAAAACAAAAAAACAATTGCAGGATTAAATATGTATATATATATATAAAAAAAAAAAAAAGGAAATGAAAATAGGCTGAGAACCACGTTTGTAAACCCGTGGAAGCTTTTCTTTTGCTTTCCAAACATCTACATCAGAAATTCAGATAACTTCCTGGCTAAGCTTTGAACAGCTCTCACTAAATCCCCGGTCCGTGGCCACGTTCTTGTTCATGAGAACCAAACCGACGAGCACAGATTCTGAGTTTCACATCAGGTTCGTTAGAAATGACACTTAAAAAGGCCTCAATCTCCAAGTCTGTCGCAGAGCACATAGAAAACATGGCAATGGAAAGTAAACTCGACCTCACATCCTGCATGAAGGTGCCCCATTTACGTCAACATCTATATTATTTCTCCCTATCAAAACTGGAAACTGGACATCGGGGAAGTAAAACTACCCCGATGTCACTCTGGATTAGGGCATGTGGTATCCATGTAATGGCGACTCGATTAAATCAGAAAAAGGCTCATGTAGATGTTGCCTCCTCACTCCTAGAGTTATATGAGAAGCGGGCTCTTAAGAAAAATCTATTTCACCGTACGACTACAGATGGCTCCGCAGGTCTATCAACTCTGGATCAGTTCAATCTAACAGAGTTGGAACATATGAGAGCGGCACAGGGCCTCGGTGTGCCACTTCTGTGCTTCTGTACACAAAAACTGAAGGGGAGAAAAAAAAAAAAAAAAGAGAGAGAGAGGGTCTCCCAGGGTGGCCCAGATGGTCATGTAGTATAAAATCATCATGAAAAAAATGTTCTCATGAAGGTGAGCAAACACGTTGGAGCTGCTTTAACTTCCTCCGTTTGCTCTCGTAGCGGAACCTTTCCTCAAAGGCTGCGTCCCATTATGATGACGTCTTTAGGAAAGCCCTCCATTTTGGCCACTTCAAAGCATCCCAGTTTACTATAGAAGTCCAACATCCGCTTATCAGTCTGACGGACCTTACAGAACGCACCATGAGAGCCTGGAAGTGGAGGGGGGGAAAAAAAAAAAAAAAGTAAAAGTCAGAACACTCTGCTCAGTGAACAAGAACGTAACCATGATGACACAAAAATCTACTGGCCTCAAAAAGAAGTGACAATAATAATTGAGGGAGAAAATGAAAAGATCGTTTACATTTCCCATCACAGAGGCTCGTTATTTAAGTAATAAGTCCAAAAGAGCAACCAACAGGCCGACAACTGAGACACTGCAGGTGGCTGCTACCTACCATTAGCCTTCAGGGAGGATAATAAACATCCCATCATGCTCTTCGCCACACTGGGGTCAGTTACTTTGGCGTGAACGTCAACCTTGATAAGAGACGGGAAGTTGGAGAGGAACGAATCGGGCAGGCCCTCCTCCTCTTCGTGGAAACTCAACATCATCTTCTACAAAAGACCACGAAGCAAATTCAACAATCAGAGGCAAAGTGATAACTGGTGGCAGGACGAGGAACAAAGATGGCTTGGGATCAGTACCTCAGCCTCGGAGAGGTCTTTCTGCTCGTCAGGTTTGTGGTATTTCTCCTGCATGAAGGAGAGCCAGCTCAGCTTGCACTTCTTGACGAAGGGTTTCACGTCCACGGTCCCGAGAGCATAACCGCAGATCCCGTCTTCATCCTCCAACACGAAGCCGTAGTCTGAGCTCAGCGTCAGGAGGCCTCCAACCAACCTGCCGGGGTCACATCGAGAATCACATCATCTATGTACAGCAAAGATTAAACGTACAATTTAGTCAGAATATATGAAAATAACGCCGCTTTACCGGTCTCCTATGAGGTCGGGGTCATCGTCCGAGAACGGCGCCTCCTCCACTCCTTCGGAGTACATTTCCTTACAGATTTTGTAAACTGCCCCCTGCAGAAAGAGACACATGTGTGAAAGACTTCACTGTAAAACCTGAAAAGTTATGATCAATAGCTGCATCACTTATTCAATGTCTAATCTCATTGCGATATTTTAGGACATTTTTGGAACTGAATTAATTGAGTGAAACCAAGACAAACTTCATTACAAAACTCTCGGTGTAATAGGAGGGATAGTCTCACAGAGTAAAGCTTTTGACCGCCTATGCCTCATCTGTGACCAACACACATTAGAATACCAAAAACGTTAACGTCCACGTCACGCAAGTCACGCTGACGTGAGAGCCGAGGTTGGTTTTAATGAGGGGGGCTCAACCTCACACGCCTTGAAAAATGTACACTACCCTTTTCCATTGAGCACATACTTTGTATAGTAGAACTGCTTTACAGTAGAATCTACAAATAAAATCGGTATGTGATATAAGCATCAGGCCAAAAGCCTTTCAATCACACAATTGGAATGATTTTGTAGCCGTATCACGAGCATGCGCTTCTCGTATAAAGTCACCTGCAAGCGTCTTACCTTGTCCTTGGGAAAGTACGGCCTCATGGAATACATTTTGGAGGTTGGCATTGACGGCGGAGGTTGGTAGAAAAGATCGTTTGCCCCATCTATTGGCAACAACCTCTGTGGGGTATCAAAACAAACAGGGTCAGGTTCGCCGAGGCGGGGTGGCGTGCCGTTGTGGCTGACAGCCTCGCTGTGTATTTGCTCAGTTGAACCACTGTCAGCCCAAAAGGAAATACCCAACCACAGCAAAGCGCTTTTGAGAGACAAACCTACAGAAAAAAAAAAAACCGTCATCCTCTAAAGTGGGGTTCCTTGCTGATCTGACAGTGGACGACAGGAGCAAACCGCACATCTTTCTGCTTTTTGCTAAAGGAACGTGGCACAACAAACACATACACATTTGGAGTATAATAAACGAGGGCTGCATTTTGGTCTGTCCGAGGCTTTACTGACTGAAGGAGATGCTCCTTTCCCTTTTTTTAAAAAAAAAAAAAGTCTTCTTTTTCTTTTAAAGGCATCGCAATATTTCGCTGCGCAGGACCCTCCTGTTGAGAAAAATAATGATGCTGGCGCAGGAAGACAGAGAGAACTCCAGGAAAAAAAACCAAAGAGGGAAAAACTGAGGACAATTTGAATGGAAGCTAACCGAGTTACCCGGCAGCACGTGGACTGCCGGCGCTACGAGTCTCGCCTGGAAAACGATTCGACTGTGCAGGTGTGTTTTTTTCATGGAGTTTCCCCGCTGCATTACATGCTTGCGTTCTCGCTGGCGCTGCGATGCTTTTGCGTGCGCTTGCAAAGGGGGCTGACGTGGTAATTTGCGCGCTGTGCTTTTCCTGCAAAGAAATGAGATGTCATGAAAATAAAAACCTAGCCATGCTCGCTTGCGCCGCCTGCGCCAGGGAAAAGCAGCATCTCCTTGGACAGTTGCTGAAAGAAACTACAGAACACTGGGACCCCCTTTTTCCGTGAGGACAGGTTTTCAGGTCACCCATTCCCCCTCACACAAGACGGATAAATAAATCAATAAAAAAAAATAAAATCCCCAAATAATGCAGGGGGACAGGCTTCTTTGGTTTTACAAGTTAAAGGGATGGACCCTGCATGTTATTAAGCCTGATCCGATGCAATCAGCTCACCTTTGACAGACCAAATCCCTTCATACCTTTGCATATATCACCATTGTCTTCTTTGCTCACAGCACTCATTTTTTATTATTATTATTTTTTTTGCCATTTGATTGCTGTAAATTCAGTGCATTAGATACCTGGAACTCTCCTGCTAGACCTCCCCTAAAGGCCCAGGGCTCTTGGTCTCCTCTAAGGAATTGTGCTGAGGACTGACTACGACACCCTGTTAGGAGCAGAGCCAAGCGGACATTGTTACCACAGGATGGGGCTCGCTGACAAAGATGAAGGGAGTGGGGAGATGGGAATGAAGGGGGGTAATATGTATCTAATAGCATAATCAGGTATAGTTAAATTAATTTTGTTTTAATATTTAAAAAAAAGGACCGACTTTGGATTACATTGGATTCGGAGAAAATATTTTTAGGATGAAATGGGGCTCAAGCACCTAAAGCTTAAGTTTGCAACGAGGAGCCATGCGCTGAATATAAATGAAATCCTAACCTCTGCACGTCTAAATATCAAAACCATAGAACAGGATATTCCGGTCTTGGATTATTATGTGCAGTTCGTCCATACTTTTTGCCGGCGTAAGGGTCATACTGTCTGAAAAGCTGATGCACTTCTTCAATAATACAGAGACCACCAGAACTGACACTCATGCCCTCCATGAACAACAAAGGTAAGCTTTAGCTGCTGTCACCCCACTAAGCTCAGCACCCCGTGTGAAGTCACATTCTCATCTTATCTGCCTTGTCACATGACGAAGAAGCATGAGCCTTTAAAAACCAGGAGGACAGTATGATGGGTAGCAGAAACCCTTCTCGAGTTAAGAGGCCGATCTGCTCACTATAAAAAGCCACAGTGAAGACGGACCAAAGACTGAAGACTCTATAGGGACAAAGCAAATCATATCACGAGAGGGCGTAGGGCTTCTAGTGTCTGTACAAAAGTAGCTCACTGCTTCTCACAAAGCCTAACCCTGGTTGATGAGACGCCCTGTCATGTGACCAGACAAATGCAGCGCGTGTGCAAGGGCACTTAACACTGCTTCGCATTGGAAGCTCACTGACGAGCTGACATGACACAACACCCAGATGCACCCACAGGAAGGAATCCTCAACTTGGCTGCACAGATTTTAAAACCACAACCGGGAAGAAAGCTCTCTTCCTGGGTTATACCCACCCGAGTCATCTATTCGGACTGCACCCACCTATTGCGATCAGTGAGGGAGAAAATATGAATACTTATTCTTTTATGGCCCTCAGATTGTATATACAACATTTATCACTGTCAAAGGCCCCAGAGATGGGCCAGTTACCCTTTCAAAGTCAAGTGTACATTCCCTTGAGTAGGTGCATCAGGCTGGTCTGAGCCATTTCTATAGGCCTACTGACAGAAACAAAAAAACAAGTTAGAGGGGATGCTGCCAAAGAGAAATTTGGGAGTTAACACTTTCAATTCAAAACCCAAATCGCTGCGCAAAATGTGACTTCATCCAGAGGGCTGCTTCCTTTTCTCCAAATCAGTCTTATGCATTTATAATTTTAGTTCAAGAAAAAGAAAAATCTAATAAAATTCATTACAAACAAAACGAAAAAGACAACGCCTGCACTGTGCATACATCGGCCACTGTCGATCCAATAGCAGTAGAAACTTGTACTGAGGATTCTTCCATCTGTACATAGTGAAGGGAGAAAACAGTAGAAAATAGTTATTAGTAAGTGTTCTCAGTACAATAACCAGGGAGGTTGTGACTAAGTGCCGGCTGCACAGCGTCCACTCTGGGGTTGAGGGGGGGGTTATTTAAAAATCTTTTACAGAGTGGCAGCATATGTCAGCATTCAGGAAGTGAAGGACAAAGCAGTTACCACTAATAGCGAACAGTCTACATCACTATACACGAAGCACTGCTTCTCAGTGACGGTGGAGTTTATAAAAAAAACATTTTTAACGTGGCAATGCCCGCGTGGGTATGCTGCCTGCTGTGTACTATGTGGCCAGAGACCTCAGCTTTACCATAAAAGCCGGGCAGGACAGAAACCTGTGAATGAAACTGGGTTACAGGGAGTAACCTACAGGCCATGCTGGTGCTTCAGACCATTGAAAAAAAAAAAACAACACTCCAAAGAAGATGGAGATGTTGTCACAAGACTGAATATCACTCAAACTGTATACCAGTGCACCATCAGAAAGAATGAAGGAGATGAGGTTGAGAGAGAGAGAGAGAGAGAGAGAGAGAGAGAGAAAGAGAGAGAGAGAGAGAGAGAGATAATAGTTTGTTTTTGAGGTGATGGATCCCACTGTGATACAGATCGAGCAGAGTTTAAACTTCACAAACTGCCTCATTGTAAAGACTGCTCACAGTGAGGCCCCGTCATGAATGCAACAGCAATATTTTCAAGTCCTTTTTTTTTTTTTTCCTTTCTAAATCTTTGTTGTTTATGCACCAGAATGGCCTTCCACAGTCAGTCAGTAGACTTGCTCTCCAAGCTCGCGTGCGCGCAAGGGCATGGAGGAGGCGGGCGGGCGGGTGGGGTGGGGGATGGGGACTTCCCCCTGGCGCCCATCCCCACAGACGGAGAAATGGCAGCAGGTGTGTCTGTGTGGGAATGCAGCAGTGATGTTACTGGATACACAGCAAGCAGCAGTAACCCTGCTGGGACGTTCTCCACAGAGGCCCAGTTTAGATTTCATCAACACGCTGAAGAATAAAGAGGAGGGAGGGTGTTCGCAGTGCAAGCGGCACATAGTCATGACAAAAAAAAATAATTAAAAGAAGCAGAACTGCAGAGTGGTAGTGCATTTGAAAATACCTGAACTAAAAGCTGATCAATACCTAAATGCAACTGTTTAAAACTACGAGTATGAGCTGCAGATTCTCAACCTGTATACAGGTCCAGAGCACAATCATCAGCAGCTGCGCTGTTTTAAAGCCTCTGATCAGGAATACTACCATCTGCAAGACAGGCGGTGAAATATGTGTGAGGCAATTCAAAGTTTTGCCTGATTGGATTACATAGCTTTGGACTACTAAAGACAAAAGGAGTCCATGCAGCTAAATATTACTTCAACCTCACCTGACTATTTTCTAATGATTTGTGTGTGAATGAATTTTAGGGAACTAAAGATTTGAGGCTGTGCTACTGCCGTGTAGGAACAATGTCCCATGAAGTTCCCCTCGTACATACCGAGCCACTGGACAAAAGACTTGACCATAGAAATGATGCTCTTGATGTCCCAGATGTAAGGGTAGAGGTCGTAGAGGATGGTGCGGTTTGCTGTGTTAGACAGCCGTGTGAACATCTGGATGACCGAGCAGCACATTTCTTCAAACTTCTCAGCCCTTAATTGCCATTCTGCGACCTGCATCATGTGAGGCAAATTAAGAATGTTAAAGGAATACATCAGGCATCAAACAATTGAAACTGTACATCTGAAAATGTTTTGACAAAGACACGGAAAGCTTTTATTTGATCAACATTAATTTTATATCAATTGTTAAGACTTTATACTCAATACATCAGTTTCTTACACAAACCTACACATATAGTCAACATAGTGCAAGCATAAGCCATTTAATGTGACCACACCCCCCAATGGGCAGAATTGGTACTGCACATCCACCATTTTGTTTTGATCTGCAGCACAAGCAAGTTGAGTTGTTCTACTTTTTTTTTCTTCTTTTTTTTTTTTTTAAACCAAAACAGCTTTCTCTGAATTCGTCCTGTGTTGCTATTTACTACAATCCACCAACCTTCTCAGACTCCTTCCTCTTGCAGTTGACACTGACGACGCTGCTGTTTGCTCTGAGCCAGTTGAACTCCTTCAACATTTGCATGGCCTTGGGTCCGTGTTCGTAAGGCAGGTAGAAAAGCTCTGCTAGCAAGCACAAATCCTCGATTGTGAGCGGCTCGGTTGTAAACAGTGGCTTCTCATCGGGCCCCGGCACAAAAACATCCTGAGGACACACAGTGGCAGTAATGACTTTACAGCCAAATTCAAAACCTACTTACTATTAAAAGGGAAAAGGTATATCTAGGAGACGACTCACTAGTGTTTGGGGCACCTGTTTGAGCAGATCGTCTGTCTGCATGGGTGCAATATCACTCCCAGAGTCCTCCTGGATCGATTCCTCGGGAGACTTGGACTCGGCCAGACTCTCTTTGTCAGTGTCCATTGGCTTGAGATCTTCAGCGATCTTGTCAGCTAGGGTGGGACTGACAAGCTTGTCCTCTGGTTCAGCTTCGGGTTCTGCCTCATCCAGCTTCTCAACCACCATCTCCATGGGCTCTTCATCTGAATCCTTCTTCTCCACCTCCTCCTGCACAGCATAAAAGTAACAGTGACACAACTGTTCTTGAACAAAAGCCTTGACGCCAGCTTCTGTGTCCCATTAACCTTACCTCCTCTACTTCTTGAGGCCTTTTCGCCAAGGGGTGTGAGAGAGGATCGAGACAGAGAGGAGGCATTGCTGGAGACATGATGGGCTGCTGGAACACGGTTGTAACTGTTGTAGAGGAGCACAGTGATGGAGCAGCCATAGATGACACATCTAGGACTGTGCTTTTGGCACCGCTCTGAAGCACCTGTCGGCCTGAAAGAGAACTTTATTACTGCATTGTGTCCATCAGCCTGAACACTGGCAGTGCATTTTAAGTAACATTCCTCAGCATTTGATCAATATCAATATAAAACGATGTATTGTACAATAGTGAAATTGTACTTACTGTTGTACTGGTGAGGCACACCAAATTCTCCGAGCCACTCCGTGAGAGCCAGTTTAAGAGCAAGTTGTGGGCTGTACAGCATGTCTGTCTCCAGTTCTTCGTCACTGCCTTCATTCTCCAACTTGATCTGGATGGACACGGTACTGTCCTCACCATCGGCTAAAAGAAGATGAGACATGACACCTTAACGAACAGTGTGCTTTGTGGTACAGCTGATGGATTCGCAACTCACTCCTATCAAAACACGAGTGATAAGAATCAGGAATGATACTTACTCATGACCATATCCTTTCGCACCCCGTTCATATTTGACTTGTACCAGGTAGCCAAAGTGTGGATCGCCACAAAGTTGGACTCAAACTCGCAGTTGGGATTGGTCAGGACTCCCTTTAATCGTGGGATGAGCTCTGTGGAGCGTCCTTTGTATGGACCCAAGAAGAGCCTCTTCTGGTCATAATCATTGGCATGAATATTGTCCCAGATTACAGGAGCTCGCCGAAGGATTTTAGACACCTCTTCAATGGACTCGACTGTGATGTCTTTAGACACCACTTTGGGGCCTGTGACGAAAACAATACATTTGGGTTAATCCCAATACGCTTGACACCAATACTACATTCTTATCAAAGTGAGTCCTGTTGGTCATATGGCAATAAACCATTTAGAATTACCTGTCCATAACACGTCAATGCCAGGCAGCAGCTTCTCTCCCACTGTGTGGAGGTAGGGTGACTGAGGGACATTCGGGTAACAAAACGTTCCACAATACTCTGAATTTTAGGACAAAAACAAAAAATGCAATAAATGTCAACTAGTCAAAACAGCATGTTATTATATTTCACAAAAATCTGGAAGAAAGGTAAAGTACCTGTGGGGCAGAAAAGGAACGTCTCAGGTTCTCCCAGATATTGATAGATTTCGTTGGTGATGGAAACCTGAGCGTGTGCAAAGGAGCTGAACACTTCTTTGTCAGCGGGGCACATGTTGTGATCAATATCGTCAAAAAGTAAGGCAAATGACTTGCAGCCAAAGTGAGAAACCTAAAACAGATGAAATTAAAACAATTTTTAATTGCCCACTTGTAGAGTCATTTTGTCATTATTGTCACACTTGATTGTAATACCTGATCAAGTTTCCTCTTTAGTGCAGAAACCTCTTTTTGATTAGAGAAGGTGATGTCCAGCCCAGGAGAAATGGCATAAATGAACTCTATCCCATACTCCTTTGCGGCACCAATCAAAGTCATGAGTTGTTCTAAGAGATAGAAAACAAACCGTTTTATCAAACTGGATCAAAAATGTGCAAACTACTCTTTATCATTGGCGTCAAATTGTTAAATACCTGCTTCTTCGACCGAGTACAACTCTCTCCAGAACATTCGGTGTTTGTAGTCATCTTTGGGAGCGTAAAGGTACGTATTCAGTCCCCACTTCTGCTGCCTGTCAAGAGGAAAGTTGTACAAAACCAGCACAATTCAGAATTCATAAAAATCACTACCATGTGTGAGGAGATAATGCACCATACCTTCTAAACAACTCTTTCCTCTGCTCCATTGTCCACGGTCGACCATAGAAACCTGCAGGAGCACACCACAGACATTCAGTTGACGTAAAGGGCAGTACTGTGTGTTATGCTGACAGCATCATAGGATGTGCACGTTTATATTGTTTGGCTTGTTTTAACCGATTAAAACAGATTTTTATTTCTGTTTAAATGTGAAGATAACATTGTCAAACTATATCCAGGTTCTGGATAATATTTTACAAGATGACAGGATAAGTGGTCTACGTTTTAAATAGGTACTGCTTAAATTACAACCAAGGACTGTCGCAGCGTTTCTACACTCTGATCCTTCATAATCATCCAATAAACCAACACCGATATACAGATATATAGACACTTGGGGGGGGGGGGATTAAATAAAAAATACCTTCCACGACTCCACTGATGAATTTCCTGAGGCCCAAGGGCTCCACTACGATGCCGGATTCCTCCACCGGGCCAGGGGCCTCCACACAAGCCTCTCCGGAGACTGGGCTGGGGCTCGACTCCCCGTCCACCTGCGGCGTGTCTAACGTCTTATCCTTCTGAACCATTGTTGCAGATTCACTTCGGTACCAAGCAGATAGATTTATGCGAGCCAGCGGGAGCGCGGAGGCGATGTTTTAATGCGGTTTAGCGCGGCTGTCGCGCCGAGCAAAACCTGCGAGATAAATCGCGTCACCGTCTGTCGTCTGCTTTGCGCAGGTTATTAGCGAGTCTATCGACCGAAATCGAAATTACAATCAGGTTGTACAGAGCATAGTTCGCGTTGGTCAATATCTGGCGAAAACGGCTAAGTTGCTTGGTTCTACTTGGCGCATTCTTGTCGTCTCTTTATGGCAGATTTAACCTACTTTTTTCTTCTTCTTCCTGTTTACACCAAGTGCGCATGCTCCGGGGACCGGCTCGAGCAGGTTCTCTCCGGATCTGCGTGACAAAACAGCACAAAGATGTCAAACTGTTAAAGAGATCGTACACTCTCCAACCGCGAAACGACACAAACCACCCAAAATTGCACACTATAAACTGTTTATTTATGCTATCTTGCAGAAGAAACTAATTACTAATTATTTACACTACTTTTCGTACGAATCTGACACAAATTGCATACTAAGAATTGAAATAACTACTATAAGTCCGTTAAATCATTACCAAAAGATACTCAAGTTTAACTGTGTGACTTTTTAAGATCAAATGTGCACTTAGTGATCAGTGGAAAACGCCAGATTACGTTATTTGCGGAAAGTTCGCAATCTTGCTGCAAAAGTGTATTGTCTCAGTTCGTTTCAGAGATTGAGTCGACGATCTCTACAGTCATGAAACATCTTGACATTCCTCCCTATGTTGGGAATGCAGCGGATCTCCAAAACGCCAGTTTCAAACAGAGCGGGAGGGAGGAGCCACTCCTGTCTCCTGCTCCAAACACCAGCTTCGTGTTCTGTGTCAGCAAAATACACATGCTTTGTTCTTCAGAACTGGATATATTTATATTTTTAAAACGGATCGACCATGCGCATTAGTAAATACAAGCACACGCAGTTTTGTTACCAGTCCTCTTCCCAGTAGACATGATCTGTAAGATGTTATTTAAGTAGAAGTATTTTATGAAATGTCTTCCCCAGCGCGCCCTAAAAAGAAATCTTGATTAAAAGGGACTAAGTGGAGTTTGAAACCAATGCATATCTTAAAACACAAAATTCAATGTCAGTGTGATGAAAATGGATTACAAATATAAGATGAGCTATATGATAAGGACATATGTCCAATTCATTTTAGTTTGAACCAGTAAAACCAGAGCAAAATAAATAGATACTTTATTAATCGAAAGGGATATTCAAGTTTTCAACAGCCCACATACAAAAGCAGAAAAGGACTAGGAAAAGAGAGGGAGGTTAAGACCCAGACTGACATTAACACTTATGGTTAGTGTACAAAACCCTTCTAGTTTCTAAATCTATAGAAATACAAAATGTATTAAAAGTCAATATACACTGTACAGTGCCCCCCCAACACACACACAAACAGTCAAGTAACTAATGACAATCAACAACTTTTAATGTTTCCCATTGTTTATTTGCAAAGAAACATTATGAAAACTGACATTCATTTAAATATATTTGCACAAAATGTCAACAAGTTGAAGGCAAATACAATTTCAAACATGTTGGGGGAGTAGTTATCACTCTCCCCTCACAGTGAGATTATCATGGGCCTTCTTGTGTGCAGTTTACATATTCTCTCTGGGTATGTTTGGGTTTCCTTCCTGTCAGAAAACATGGCTGTGACCCTTAATTCGACTGGTTTTCAGCCCTGTGACGGCTTGGCGACTTGTCCAGTGTGTACCCTTCTCTTGCCTGCATAGTTTGCTGGGATTGGCTCCAGCACCTCATGAGATAAAGTGGTATAGACGATGGATGGATGGACCCTGAATGGTATAAAAGTGCTATAGGAGATGGATACTGTTATTACAACTGCTTCTTTGTGAAGAATAAGTGAAATGTTGAAATGAAAATGAAAAATACTTTTTTAATTTTGTTCAGTCCATAAATAAAACAAGGACTTGACTTTGCACTTCAGTCGGTAAAGCTGATAAAATGTGATCTTCAATGTTGACAGATTCTTTGACTGTTCCATCTATGATATGCTGCCTCAGCTTGGCTCTCAATGTGGTGTTATGCCTATTGTGCAAAGAACAATTGAATCAGGTCAGTGAGACTTAGTGTTGGAAGAAGTCTGAGTCCATATCCAAGTAGCTTCAGCAGTTCATGTCGATCCATTGTTTGTGTTGCTTTATGAAGAATATCCGCAAATTTGACTTTCAGTTGAAATCAAACTATTGAAAGGACTTCACTTATATAATTTATGTTCACTTCAGCAGTCTCAAAAGTACTTTACATTGTTAGAATTGTCTTGTTCTCACACACTAGTGTAAGTTGCAGTGCAATGCAAACTATATAAATTCAAAATTCAGCACTGGCCTTAAACACTGCAGGGACAGATCAAGATGGACCATCGAACTACTAAAGAGATTTGAAGATGGCCTACTTTACCAGATCGAGCATCAGGCACTTCAGTGAGCTTCCTGCAGTCCACTTTACCCTCTGGGAAGTTCTATCTCAGTAAAATACATTTGATCTCTCAGGTAATAAAAAAAAACAAAAACTTGGCAAAATGCTCGATGTTGGCATGCATGTAAGATCTTCACCTGGTACAATTAGATCTTGCCAATAAGGTAACTGGCTTTCACCTGCTGTACTATTGACCTCTTCCTACAAGCATTGCTGCCATCTGCCGTGTATTGTAAGTCTCAGTTGTGTTTTGATTGCACATATGCATCATTCCCACTGCCTTGTCCATTATAGGACTGCAGCTTTAAGCTTACAATGAGCATTTCACCAGATTTACCTTCAAATCACACAACTCAGCCAGTAATTCTTTGTGCTAGTTAGACTGGTGCCTTGTTACTTCAACAAAAATCTCATTCTTGAAGTGAAGGTGTACCCAACCTAAAAGAATTACAGAAGTACTATTTAAAGGAAAAACAAACCACACACATTTCAGTATCACCTTTTATTTTGGTTTTATTTTACAATACAATCTCCCAGTCAAGAGACTTCAATTCCATTTATTTTAACTCTTAAAAATGATTCTCTGTCCATACAATTCAAATGTATTTTACATTTAAATAACTTTAAAAAATTACTTTCCCAGACTTAATTTTTTTTTTAACTTCTTTTGCTTACTTTCATTATAAATCTTCACTTCAATAGAAGGTGTTAGCTTGTGGGAAACAAATGAAACATGCAGAAAAGGAAAAAAAAAAAAAAAAAAAAAAAGCAACAACCAAAAATGTAAAGAGTGTTGCCTGGGAGGAGCCCACATCCGGCTCTGAGGTAAGTGTCAGTTGAGTTCGGCTGCAAGCCTCCTGTTACCTCTTCAAATTCTGCTGGGCCTGCTTCAGTAAAGTGTCGAAGTCTAGTGCATGATACTTGCCTTTTGCAGGCAATGGATCGTACTCTCTATTCGAATCTGAAATGAATGAATATGAGAACACACACTGATTAGCTCTGAAGTAACACTGGAAATGACTTTACTGTTAATGTTCCATGTGGGAATTTAAAGCATACCCAAGTCAGCATAGCTGGACTGGCAGAACTGTCTCCTCCCACCAAAACAGAGGTCGAATGGGAGCTCGTCTGGCTTGCGCAGTATACTTCCTTTTTCAATGGCCGTGAAGGCATGTTTTGTGTCGTAGTAAGTGACGAATCCATAGTTGTCCCTGGGACCAATAGTCAAAACATTAACCAGTGTGCCTTTACAGTTTAATGTGAGCTATTTAAACAGTGGTAAATTGTTAATGCAGATTTTACGTGTAACTTGCTTTTAAAAGAGCAACCTGGGAGTGTTACCAGGAGGCCCCAGTTATAAACAAGTTTAAATTTGCTTTAGCACTGTAGCTTGGCCTAAAAGGTCACGGAGAAGACCAATAAGGTTCAAAGACAGTGCATGTTTCCATTATAGCCGACTACAAAAACCCTCAAGTACAGTGTATATGTTGTGTGTGGACTTACCCATGATCTCGAAAGTGCAGGGTACATTCCTCAATTTCGCCAAAGTAGGAGAAGCGCTCCTTCAGTTCTTTTTGGGTCATACTTCCCGGAATCCGACCAACGTAAACAACTCTGCGCTCCTCCTGAAACAGGTGGGGAAGGTAATCGGTCAGATCATTTATTGTTACATTATTGCAACTTAGGAATTTTCAATTCAAGAAATCTAAACTTGAAATATTAACTTACAATGGCTTTCTCCTTGCGTCTTTTCACCTCTTCCCCATTTGACTTTGTACCTTGACTACAGTAGGACCTGTATGTAGGGCTGAGGAAGGAAAAAAGAAAGAAAACCATCAGTCTTCAATAGACATGTCTTAAGTATTTGAAGCAGTGCAACAGCTACAAAAAAGTTCACAAAAATAAGCTGGATTGAGCTTAAGTACCTGTACAACTTTCTGCTTCTATTGCACTGTGCTCGTCTTTGAGGGGATGGAGACCGTGACCTGGAGCGACTCCAAGAGCCAGAGCGAGAAGAGGAATAGGAATACCTCCTTCTCCTGGGAGGGGAGCGAGACACAGAGTAACAAGACCGGGAGGAGGAACAGGAAGAGGAGCGGGAACTGCTCTCTGATCGACGACGACAATATCTGAAGATGGAAAAGTAAATTGCCCGTCAGGATTCAGAGGTTTTTTAAGACCCAACACTGAGAAACTGAAGAAAAACAAAACAAAACAAAAACCCAGGTTGAGACAAACCTTTTCTTTCTTGGAGAAAATGATCTTGACCGAGATCTGGAAGAACTCGAGTCTGACTCCGAACAGCTGGACATGGGACTGGGAGAACGATGTGATTTTCTTTTTCTAGAACGGCCTCCTTTCCTTTCTTTGGGACTTTGTGAGGGGCTGTGGGAGCGAGAGGACGCATGACGACGGTATGACCTCTCGAACCGCCTTCTCCTGGGACTCCTGTCTTTGCAAGTGGATTCGGTCTCTTGTCGAGAGGGAGACGCATCAGGAGTCTCTAGGATCGAGGTTTCCTCCATTTTCATGCTGCTCTTCTCCTGAGTCTGTGTCAGTGGGACGTCATTTGTTTTGGTTTCTCCCGGAGGATTTGTGGCAGCCTGGAGAGGCGATGCAGGAGCAGCTGAAACCGTTTGCGTAGTGGTGACAGAAGAAAGCTTGATGGGTTTGATAGTGATAAGAGATTGCTGTTTAACAGTCCAGCACTTCCCGGGCTCTGCCGACAGACTGCCTTTGTTTGGAAGGCAATAATCATGATCCAGGAAGGCCAGACTGGGGTCTGCAGGCACGGCAGCAGGAGTTGGTTTGCTTCGGGACTTGGTTGAGGGCAAGGGCCGGGCCTCTATCTGGATGACCTTGGAAGGGGTCGACTTCGACACTTCAGTGATCTTGTTCTTTCCCAGGAGCGCCATTGGGGCCAGAGGTTTCCACATTAGATGGGGGGGAGTAGCAGGCGGAGTCAGAGCTGCAGCAAGTGTAAAGAAATTTTTACTTAATAGCATTCTCTGGGTATCCAAGTCAATTTCTTTCTTTTTAAATGTAGAGGCTTATTTATGCACGCTGAATTACCTGCAGTACTTAAGAATTCATGAGCTCGCACACGCTCTACGACCGATTTCTCAGGAACTGGTTCAACACTGCAGAAAAAGGAGTGTTGTTAGTATATCAGTTGTAACAGTGTTGGTCACCTGTGTGTTTAGACACAATTCAGACTTGGCAGGTCCATTAGTGTGCCTGACAACGGCAGGGTTTACGGTAGGTCTTGGCAAAAAGTGGACTTGCGACACCCTCAGACACGCACGCACACACACACACTTGCAAACAGGTCTTACTCGCCTCAGGTTTCTTCAGAGAAACCATTAATCACTCACACAGAGCAGCTTTGGGGGGCTGTAGGGTAACTAACCTCGAGTTTCCTACAGCAGCTGCTCTACCAGAGACCTCCAGTACACATTGCTCCTCTTTGGCTGAGGGGAGAAGGAACACAAGTGTGTCAGCACACGGACCAGCCGAAGAGACAGAAATGTTAATATTGTGAGGCTAAATCCATCCGTGTAAATGAAGACATACATGGTTTCTTTTGATTTTCAGCGGGATTGGATTTTTCATAATATTGTCATACAAATCCATTGAAAAAAACCAATGCACATCAAAATAAAGCAGATAATGGGAAGGCATAATGAAGTCTAACCGCTTGTTGAGAGCTGGGCCCTGGACATCGACCCCAACAATGACAGTAGAAGGAGAGTTAAATAGATTTGCGGACAGGGCAAAATTCCAGCAGCTAAACAGACAAAAGGACAAAGCAGCTTTTCTGACGCCCTCCAGCATTGTCCCTCTTAAAGAGAAATGTTGCTGTAGAAGAAGCCTATTTTATTTTAAATATACTGAATATTTCCTTCAATGTTAAACACTTGTCCAGAAGGAGCCTATAAACTTCATATGATTAATGTGATAATATTCTTGTTCCATAGGTCACATTTGCTAGATTTTACTACTTCAGTATACCTTACCGGAAAGAGCTGACACAGTGGACAACACACGGTTAAATATTGCAGATGTGAGTTCCTTGTTGAACTCTGAGACCTCTTCAAGCCCAAGTAATCCAACCCACTACCCCAATATTGCAAATCAAATATAGAACTGATGTTATTTGTGCTGCAAAACCCTAACAAAACCAGGGAAAGTGATCCTCTCACTACATTTAGCTACATGTGTTCCACTGGACTGCTGGCCAGTAGAAACCATCACAAACACGCCTCCATACAGCCAACACCTTTGCAATATTAATTACCTTGAGTCTCTTCAAACTGCTCCAGTAGGCTGGTTAAGTCAGCAGCTTCGATACCTTTAAAACATAAAAGAAAAGTTAAACTATGTGCAGGGTTTCTGTACAAGCCAAACCAACAATTCAACAACTTCATATAGGGTGGAGCAACTGAGCCCAAGCTCTCTCTCACAAAGCTCAGGAACTGTGACAGAGCAAACATGCAGTCATACACAAGTCTGTCAGTCTGGATTTACAAGAAACAATTAGTGGTCACAGCTGTATAATTGATGAAGACAACCTGCAAGGGTACAATCATTTCACTTTTGATATTCTTTTCATGCTGCAGTCACGGCACACAGCCTTTACTAAATAATTACTGATTTCAGGGTCCTGCACATTGGCTGGCCACTGACGCAGAGTTAAGCACAGGCTGCAGTTCTGGTCAGAGATGTGGCTTCACGACAAAAACTTAATGACAAAACCCTTAAAGCGATATTGCTTAAATCAAGTTGTATTAATTTATCAGAAAACATGTTTCTCCAATCAAAAAATAAAATAGCAACTTCACTACTGAACTAGCATCATCTGTTCTAAGTTCTCACCTATTTCACTTGTGAATGCTTCAATAAGCTCCTGTGTGGGGTCCCTGGTTCTTGCAGGCTTCAGGGATGTAGTGGGTTTCTTTTTAGTTTCAAGCACAACAGGTTTTGCCTTCATTCTCTGCGAGTCACACGGCAGGGTACCATTGGAGTTGGGTTCAGTGAACTTGCTGATAGACATAACGGGGCTACATTGAGAGGGTGCCTTTGTGGCCTCGGACACTTTCGGTGACACAACAGCGGCCTTCTCAGAGACTCTGGAAGGAGACCCAGTAGCAGCAGGTTTGATCCCTGTAGTGGTTTTCTGACACATTTCTATCTTCTCAGTAGACTTGAAAGATACACACTGAGGTTGTAAGGTTTTGACGAGTGCACGCATCCCACCTGAAACATCAGTACAGTTACTTTCTGCTGAAGGTGGGAGCGGGGGGGCAGGCTTCACAGACTGCCCACAGCTCTGAGGTCCTGCAGGCTGGACAGTGGTGGGTTGGTTTGTGGCCGAATTCTTCACCGAGTCGGGTGCAGGTATAGTAGACTGTTGGGGTGATTTGGATGGTGCAGGAGCGGTAGCCGAATTTCTGCTCGATGCAGCAACCATGTAGGCAGGAGGCACAAGCAAAGCCTCGGGGGTGGGCGGTGCTGCCGGCCCCCTTGGCTGCCAGGCTGGTCTGACCTCGTCCGCTTCTTTCTTTTCTGACTGGGGATTGACCCGCCTGGGATCTTTGGGGCGGGGGTCAGGCAGACAGGGAATAGGGGGCAGCTCTTTGGGCAACTCGGGAAGGCTGGGCCACTTTGTGCTGTTCGTGTCCTTTTTCTCTACCGGAACGGGTTTCTTCTGCTGTCGAAGTCGTCTGTACTGCTCTAAACTGAGTGATTTGGGTTTGGGCTCTGGGGCTGCCGGGGCCTCAACAGAGGGGACCTCAGTAACTGGTGGCTTCACCTGGGGAGTTTTAGAGCTCGCAGCAGCTATGGGACTTTCCGAAGATGCTGGGGAGACAGCAACAGGGGAAGGTGCAGAGGACTCAATTGGGGATGCCTGTTTTAACGTTTCATTGGGTCGCTGGGAGCTTGCTGCTGTGGCTGAAGTTTTCTCGGTAATTGATGAATTTTCATGCCCTCTGTCAGACTCGGACACATCAAATTTAGACACACGTGTGTTGATTTGTTTAGCTGGTACTTCAGTTTGGTTCTGCACCCGGTCTTTGGGTTTTATGACGGGAACTGGAATTGATGCAACAGGTCTCTTTGACACTTCACGCTTCTCGGTTTTATTTGACCGAACTTCAGTATTTTTGATAGTTTCCTGTGCTGCTCTTCTTGCACTCCGGAGAACTCTTCCTTCCACAGGCTCAGACTGCTGCTTATCTTTGCATTTCTTTTTCTTCTTCCAGGAGGCCCTTTCCTTTCTTCTCTCTTCCTTTTGACTCCTTATAATCATTCCATGTTTATCATCTGGACATGGCTTTGTTGTCACAAGGGTAGGGATCTTCATTGGAGCCTCATTGATGTTCAAGTCATCATCGACAACTATAACTTCTGAACTGTCGGTGGCCACATCATCATTATCTGAAGTTTTATGGTCATCTTCAGGAGGTGGTTCATTATGTGGCATGGAGAATGGAAGAGTTATATGTGGAATGGCCAGGATGGGTTCTCCATTTTCCCCCTGGTCCACAACCTCCAGTACAATACCTCCCTCAGGTAACATCTGCTCCCCTTCCTCACTCTCCACACATATGGCCATACAGTATGGATGCATTTGCCTGACCAAGTCCCCCAGGCTCACTGAGACACCTTCTTCACCCTCCTGCTCAAATGCGACAGGCAGTGGCATGGCCAGGCTTTCCCAGTCCAGTAGCTCTGTGTCAGGGCATGAATCAAGCTTCACTGGGCTCATAGTGAAGGAGCCATCTTCCTCCTCCTCTCCATCACTCCTCTGGAGAGCTTTACCCTGTATCCTTGAGAGGTTCTGGGATCAAATGAGGACACAAGCATCCAGTCAAACATTAAAATCTGCCCACAAAAAATCTTCAATACATTATATGGGGGAAAAAAAATAATCTACCTTTCCAGCTGATAAACTTCTGCCACTTAGTGCATCTTTCTCAGGAGATGAACGGGACAGACAGAGCAATCTTCTGAGCTGAGAGGTAAACAACAGCATGTTGATATTAATACTGCCACCCAGTGGGAAAAAGGTATGTTCTCAATGTCAGGTCAGCTTTGCGCTGCCTTTCACTCTCCGTGCCTAATGCCCTAAGGCCACATGGGGGAAGTGAAGAGCCGGAATCTGTGAGATACCTCAAGAGTTATTTATGACAGCTGGTACTAACCGGTGAGAGTTCCCTCCCTTTCTGACCGGACAGCAGCTCTGAATCAGGCAGTGTGTCAAATGGGGACAGGTTTTCCTCATCTACGTTGTCGAGGATCTCTGTCAGGGCGGTGAGCAGCGTCGCTTCACTCTCGTCATAGAGTCCTTTAGTCTACACACACAGAAAGAGAAATTCAATTAAAACATGAAAAGTAGACCAAGCTGTTTTTGTGAAGACCGTTTAACAGCATTTCATGTGAATGTGTCAAATGAACATGCCTCTACTGTTGGTGTGTCTTCAAAGATGGAGAGAATAGAGGGGTCTAAGCAGCTTTGAAGGGCTTCCAGAGTGTTGTCAGAGCTCTGCCCAGCAGTCTGAAAAAGACAGAGCACAGTTCACATATTTTGTCTGACAAACTCAACAGTCAACAAAATAAACAAACAACCTGCATAGAACGTTTAACAGCAAACAAAATTTTAAAACATCTTTAAATGTCTTAACATTCACATAGTAGGAAGAATCAAAATGGATAGTTGTCGAATAGAACAAAAATCTGCCCTGAGCGTATTGAAATAGCCATTACCAATAATTGTAATGTAAATGTTATAAAGTTGAAAACAGACTACTGGAAGATCAGAATTGAAATCATCACAGAGTCCCGTGTGATTCAACTGACGGTGTGCCATTTACGAACACCACAGTGATCTGGTTAATCCCAACATTGAAAAACACCCAGTCGTTTCAAACGGTCACGATGAAGATTAACTATTCTGTTGGTATACTTTCTAACAAAAGTACTTGACATTAAAGGCAAGTAGCTCCAACATGGGCCGATAAATAAGCTGATCCCTTTATTCGAAAGGACAACCATTGCCACACACTCAACGGTCCCGTTTTTCTTGTCTTGGGAAGAAAAAAAAAGAAAAAATCCAGCTCCGGCTTCAACCAACTACTTCCTGGTTGAGTTTCGCCCTTCACCTCATTGTATGAGATCTTTAATGGTATATAAACTGAAATATAACTAATCACAAATATTTTATGTGTGTGGAAGGTCAACCTTGAAATGAGTAGATGTGAGTCTGTTTTGAACAAACCAAAACTTGTGTCTGATAAATGATTAAGATCAATAACGTATTTCTATTCTCTTCCTAAATGGGTAAAAGGCGGCTTTAAATGCCCCGAGAACAGCAATATGTGTAAAATTGTATGCACGTTTAGTAAACACAAATTCAATTGATGTAATAGACAAATCACTGATGTGAGATCAGAGTGTAAAACTACTGTGAATCACACGCACTGATTGTATCGTTTCAAACTTGCAGGTCTGCCTATAGGAGCAGGGATTGTCAGTATGAACTTTGATCTGAACATGCAGTGGTCTTTTACCGAGACCCACGTGTTTGTGTCTACATGCTCACAGTGCGCAGACATGTTTGATTCCCCACCTCACCCCTTCCATTGGGAAGCCCTGCAGACCACGTGTTGCACTACAACAACCCTGAGCTGAGACCCTGATCTCTCATCTATCCCGAAAAAAGCCATCCATTAAAAGCCTAATCAAAGTTTTGTACGTTTTGACACTACACATTGGGGGAAGAAACAACGAGACATTTCGGTACTAAAAACACCGACGTGGACAGTGAATGAATCGACTGCCTCATCTGCGCATGCGTGAATCCGGCCAACATGTGATTCATCTAGCTGAAGCACATGTGGACATACACACATGCGGGATATGAATGAAAACTCGCTAAATACAGCTGTGCAAAAGCACACATGTGTGCGGGACTCCACTAAGTACAGCCATTGTGTAAAATGAAGGCCTCGTCATTGTGTACTCCATCCTTAAACAAGCAATACTGCAACGTTCTGGCACGAAGCCTGTCAACTACACAATGAAAAGACGAAGATAAAACCGATTCAAGGTCCAACGGTACAACAAAATACGCATCGTCAAGAAAAACACGCCATTACAAGCAGACTGGGTGCCTACAATGCTTTTGCCCCACGTGTTTGTGAATCTATTGATTGGCAGTACACATAGTACTTTTTCACAAAAACCTCCTGAAGGAGCTTAAACATGCGATTCCGGTGCAATTAATTCGACGTGTAGTTATACTGTGGCATCAAACAGCAGAGATACACAACTGTCACGTCATGTTTTTAGACGAATGACCATATTGCTCAGGAGGAAATGTGGCTAACTGTGTGTGGAGCCTGCCGGCTGAGTCTCTCTCAATCACGAGCTAAAAGACTACATAATGACATCACATGTACTACCAGGCAAGAAAGTACGACAGAAAAAACGCGCCAACCAAATCTATAAACGTATAACATAAGCGAGAGGTACTTCTGGAGTAAGTTGGAGCATTGATAGTGCGGTTGCATCCACGTGTCACTTTTCCATGCGCAGTGAGTCGAGCTCCCACGCGAAACACGCTCCGCTTTTCGAACAGAAACACACAAAACCGTCAACAGTGGACCGACACGTCGGGGAATCAAACGCAACACGTTTCCCCTACCTGGTCTAGTGTATCCATTTGGAAAAAGTCCATATTGCACGCCGTTATGGTCTCCTCGCCTGCTCCCCACCGCGCCGCCATCTTGCAGGTCTACTCCCTGAAAAGTAACGAGGCGCTCGAGCTGAGCAACAAGCACGCCGGCTCCGGACACGTGGTCCCACATTCCCGGCAAAATGACGCAGGGTGACGCGGAGGGTCAGAGGTCGCGCGAGAGACCGGAACGTCACTTTATTTTTCTTTCGCGTAAGAATAACTTTCAGCAAATTTAAACTGACGAAGTGAGACCGTTTCAAATAAGACTGACAAAAAATAATCATTAACATTTACTATACTTAGTGAGAATGCACGTTTTAATTCCGTGTAAGTATCTTTTCTTCTGGACTTTCTTTTTATTGAGGAATGTAGTTTATATAAAATTGTTCATTAGGCTTAATTTCAACAACGATATTAGATTGTCCTCTTTTCAGTATCTGCTTCTGTGCAATCATGTTCCATCCAACAGAGCATGTTGATATATTACATTGTAATAGTGATTTAAAATTTTGTGAATACAGAAATATCTTCAAATTGAAACTGATGACACTAGACTTTTAGTCCATGGGAAAGAAACTCCTTTTAATTCGGGGGCCACATTCAACACTATTACATATTGAGTGAGCATCGTTCAACATACTTGTTTAAATTACATTCATGCTTGAGTTTTATTTTCTTGTTTATATTACAGTGGCTGGCAGTAAAGGCCGCTAAGTAGTATCCTGATCAGCACTCTCACGTCACAGAGAGAAGCTTAAGTTTAATACTGACAGCCTTTTATGTACGTGGAGTTTGTGTGTTGTCCCTGTGTGTGGGTTTGTAGTACTTTGGGTTTCTCCCACAGTTCATAAATACATGTTGATGTTAATTGGTGACTGTAAAGTGCCAATTAATTTTGTTGGTGTGCCGCGTATCTGTGAGAAAGTGAATGTGGGTAAATGTGTGTTTGCCCTATGATAGACTGGTGACCTCCATGGTGTACCCATATACCCAGCTTTCTTCATATTCAGCTAGAATCTGATCCAATGCTTCCTGACCTTATGCTCTATATAATAAAAGACAGAACGAATGGACAGGATGGCCATTTCGATTGCAGGGAAGGCGGGTCTCCCTCTATGCTGCTGCTATGGAAGCTCTGCCCTTTCTCCTGCCATTCTGAAGCCACGTACAAACAATACCTGCAGCATGAGTAAGTAGAACTCATTACTTACCCACCTCTTTTAAAAAAAAAAAAAAAATCTTTTTCTGCATTATAATGGTTTTCCTCACACAGTCCTGAAAAACATGCACTAATTTGTTTAGTTATTTGGGAAATTAGGATCAGACTGAGATATAATTACAAAGTGTTGTTCACTTTTGTATGTTTCTTTTTTGTTGTGCATTTTATTTTCACCTTTGTGGACATGTCCATTTAATACTTTACTTTAGTTGTGTATTTAGTCTAACAAAAATATATATTATTATTATTTTATCATCTTTTTATTTGTGGCTCTGTGTTTGTTGTTTTGGAAGAGCTGCTAAAACTATTATTATCTTCATTTATCTATTTCAATCTGTTATATGGCATACAGAAAAATGTTCATTTTCTAATGTGGTATACCTCCAGTCGTTCATCACACAGTGGCTGACCTGAACGACCTGACTACAACTTGTTATCGTTCAGCTTTCCTTTCAAGAACAATACCTTTTAACCACAGACAGGTTGAAATAGACAATTTTTCTATGCTTCAGGTTTGCAAACTAAGAAAAATTCAAGCATTTTTAAACAAAGAATGACATTGCCTTTAAAGTACTAAAAAAAAAAAAAGAAAGAAAAAAGAATCAATATATCTCCCACAGTTTTAGCCCCTAACTGTTTTCAGTGAGTTTGGAAATGAGGGCGTGAGGAGGGTTCTTCAGGACTGAAAGACACTTCTGTTATTCATTGGATGAGAAAAAAAACCATCATTTGTGTGTAGTGTTTTGTTTTTGTTTTTTCACAAGCATTGCGTGCCAAAACTATAGCAGACATCTCTCCTTAACATTTTGCTGTCACTGATGGGGAGCATGAGTGCACTCATGAAATCTCAAATACATCTGCACAACTTAAATTTCATCAGATATTGAATTCTCCTTTAAAACATTCCTAATATTACAATGTTATGGGCAGATTTGTGTTTAAAAAGTCTGCCTGAAATCAGTATTATCCTTGTAATATATAATGTCAAATTTATTTATTTATTTACTTAGTTTTCTGCATCTTGACGGGGGCTGTTCTTTTTTCCTGCTGTACTGGTTCAGCTGTGATACAGTAATTACCGGCCTTGAGGAAAACCCACACAATTTACAAAGCATTACCACTATGAGAACATCACTCACTGATGACTAGCTCACATCGCCCCGAAAAGATTGATAGTTTCCAGTGTGAGCAGGCGTGAACACAATAAAAGACGTCAGTGGATGTCTTTGTGTAACATGAAGAAATGATATGATAAAGTGAACGAGAACACAGGCACCACACAGGCAGAGATAAAACTGGGTCAAATACAATAGTCAGGGTAATGTGTTTCTCATTAGGATTCGCACAGCATGGCAAAGAGAAGCCATCGGCAATTCCCCGTGTCCCACAGGTAGAAATGGATTAGAGGTGAGCTCAGCCATGAGCACACTGTGGTCTTTCATTGTGATGTACTTCCTAGTGCGCATTTTACACTTGTCACTTGCTCTCTGTTTAAGTGATGAATACATCGGAAAACAAATCTTGGTGTCATTTGTGTAGTTTTCCTCTTTTCAAGCCCATTTGCGGTAAGACTGATAATAACTTTGAAACAAACAATAAAAAGAGCAGCCGCCAAACAACAGATTCATTAGACGATGCAAATTTCATGTCTCTGTGCCGCGTATTCTCTGGCATGCATCCAGAATACCTTGGGCAACAATTACAAGTCTCACTGATTTCCTTTTGAAGGACAAGATCGTTTGGTTAGAGTCTGCAGCTTGTATCCATCTCCTGCACCACTGCAGCTATTCAACTATGGGAAAAGACAGGCAATTGAGAATCGGCAGTTAACCTCAAAATATATGTTTCTGGAATGTGAGAAAACCCACAATACCCAGAGAAAACCCATGAAGCCAGAGTGAGAACATGCAAACTCTGTACAGATTAGAAATGGAAATCAAACTTATTTGTGTCTTCTTCTTATAGTTTGATATATCTTACGTTATTTCTTTGTTCTGCACATTGAAAC